>NC_140776.1:27122670-27747670 GCF_044657685.1 Stegodyphus dumicola | reverse complement strand
TGGGGGTTGCGATCTACAGTTTAAGAAAGTTGTCTGAAATAACGTTACATTTGATTTTGCTAGAACTTTAGATAACTGAGGCTACAGCCAGTGCGGTTATGGCAGGTGTGCAAAATTTTGGAATTTACAAAAATATCAAGTAGCAAAATTTTTGGAATTTAGGAGAAGTTTTTAGAATTTAGGACCCACAGAGATGGCATAGCACAACAAAATGTACCTGCTGAAGTTAGGACTCCAGTGTATGGTTATATTCTTGTAAGGAGTGTATGCCTGAATGCAGAGATGCATTTCGAGTCATCATCGCTAGGTCACCAGCCTACACAGCATTGTGCGATACGTCATTCATGTAAATACGGAATAAAATTGATTGCACCAACCTAATTCATGTAAATACGGAATAAAATTACTGCAATTTTTTAATAAGAATAAAACACTTGCTTTCTGTTCATCTGAAATGGGATAGATTTTCTAGCAGTTATTCCAGCAGAACCTTGAAGAAACGGATCATTCTGTATTCAGTTAGATAAACAAATACACAAGCTATGAACATAACATATTAAACCGTAATTCACTTTTCACATTGGACAGCCAATGTTTATCAATTTTTACATAAGTCGTACTTTCCCGTAATTTTGAAAATACTCCATTGCATGCTCTGTTGAAGACAAGCCCGAAATCATTTTTTTTTTTTTTTTTTTTTTTTTTCAAAATGCAATTGATAACTTGTATTTTTTTTTTACAAAATTTAAACCTGGGAGTCATGAACAAATTTGTGGGGGGTCACCAAATCCAAAGATGTTTATTTGACAATAAAAAGTATACAGAATTTGAAGAGAATTTTGGATGTTTTTTAACATTTCCATATTTAAATTTTGATTTTATTGGTTTCCACTTGATTTGTGTGTTATGCTTGATGATTTCCAAACAGGTTGAATCGAATTTTAATGCAATTGCATACGCGTAGCTAAGATGTAGTTTTTTTCGACTATGTTAGTAGTGTCTTGCATGTAATTGCAATACGCATCATTTATAAACTATGTTCCTTAATTCTAATAAAATTTGTTGTCAAGTAAGCACATAACATTTCCTAAGTATTGGAAAATTCAGTAGTGTCTCAAAGGATAATAAAAACAATTTTGTTTTAGCTGCAATTTTGTTCAAGATGGTTAAATGGCCCAAAATAGATACCCAATGTTTACAAGAGAAATGGGCTGGATGGACCAACAAAAACTATTAATGAAATGCAAAAAATAATGAATCCAATGGCTCTCTTTCTACTTCTAAAAAAAATTGAGTAAATATCAAGAAGAGTTTATTTTATACTGTTTTACATTTTAGAGAAAAACTATTAATGAAATGCAAACAATAATGAATCCAATGGCTCTCTTTCTACTTCTAAAAAAAATTGAGTAAATATCAAGAAGAATTTATTTTATATTGCTTTACATTTTGCATTATTAATGGAAAATGAATATCCATTGTGTGTTAAATGCAGTGAAAACTTCGCACATGGAAAGTATGAAACCTGCGAAATTAAAAACACATTTAGAAACGGTACTTTTCCGTTTTGCCGGTGCAAACAATAAAGTTGCCAACAATGGTACAACTGATGCCAAACAGAATACCTTCACTGGCAACCTTTTACGCCTCATTTTCAAAACAAGTCGCAGCCATTTCTTATCAGATTTACTGTACTGGCATACAATTACATAGAATTTGTACAAGATAGTTAAATTTTATGCTCTAAGACCATTCATGGTAATTAAGTCAATTAGAATGCAATCACACCGCTCATCCGAAGGCGAAAATATAGAAAAGACAAAATCACGGGTCAAATTCATCAATTCTAATGAGAATGGACTAGTGAAGTAAAGCACTGTGGTTTTACATAATTCCTGAATAAACTATTCATACGAATTGAAATAATTCTTGCATTCCAAATTAAAATTTAACTTGTCATTAATGTAGAGAATTACTGAGAGAATTAGATTTTTGTAGCATAGTTTACGTGAGATGAGATCACGTGATGCGAACCGACAAATCAGGATGTTGAAACATGAAAACATAGTAAATTCTTAATGTTTTTTCACAAATTTATTGGCTTTTTTACAAAATTTTAAAAGGTATTAAAATGTTTATGCCTTCAAAATAAAAAATTCTTAGAACTAACGTTTGTTAAAATTTTTATGTGTATATTGTATGTTGTCGACAACAAAGTCTGCTTGGCGAGATTTGCGCCAGTGAAACGGAAAGTATCTCAGAAACTAAACAAAGATTACGTAAATATATCTGAAGAATTTTTTTAAGGAATGAGCTAAGAGCATGAAAAATTAAAATGTATTTTTGAAAAAATATACAACACTTCCTGAGAAGATTTACAGGCATCTTAAAAGTTTCATATTTAATTGCAAAAAATTTAAAACATTATACAATTGGAGAATCGCTCATTCTTCCTTCAGCAATTAAAGTAACATCGGCTGATCTTTAGAATATGGTAACTGGAAGTTTGGCGACATTTTGGAGGCGATAAAGATTACTACCTAGGACTTTGGTAATAATGTGAGAATGAGATATGTTATGTGACATTAATGGACGAATTACAGTTGTTTAATCAGAAAAGAGGGTTAATTTGGAAAAGCTTCATTGTGTGTTGTGTGAAATAGTGTTGATTAATTTTTGGATTGCATGGCGCTTTGTAAAGTGAATTCTAAATTTTTAATGCATTTATCTGATAATAATAATAAGTTGAGATTGTGTGAAAGGAAGGATATTACAAGTTTAAATGGCGGTGCAAGAAATATGGTGAAAATGGACATTTTGTGAAAAGGAGTGTAAGGAAGGGTACTTAGTTTGCTGAAAGTAGTTTGAGTATAGGTGAAATTTTATTAATTTCTTATTACTTGGTGAATAGACATCTAGTTGACTACTGGATTTAGGATTTAGAAATTAGCAGTAGTACTGCAGCGACGTAATGAAGATTCTGAAGAAGATTAGGTAAGTTAGTATTTTTAATCATTTGAGGATATTATTTTTATGCATTGTTCTAAATGTAAGGAATAAATAAATTAAAATGGTATTATTTGAAAATTGTTATTAGCAATGATTTAGTTTAAAGTAATTAGGATTGTAATCTAATTTTTATTAATTTAATGTATGTGCTTATTTATATTTTAAGTAGTGTTTTTTAATTTAATTATACTTTAATTTAATGATCGTGATTTTGTGAGTTATATGGTTGTAGTATTTTGGAATATATTTGAGTAGTATACGTTGAGTATTTTCATGCATTTTCGTGAAATTTTTCTAATTTATGAGAAAAAAGCAGTGTACATGGATATAGTGATAAGTGTGCGCGATGCCATTTTTGTGCAATTCTGGAATGTTTTTTTAAGTAAAAATAAGTCGACGTGCACATGGTTTAGTGATATTTTAATTAAATGAAAGTTATTTTGTGAATTTTATGTTTGTAGGAATTTGGTATACGTTTTAGCTGAAGTAAACATGCATGGAAATAATTTAAATATTTGACACTAAGTATTTGTAATGTTTGCGGTATGAATTCGTTGGTGACATTTAAAATATAATAGATAATTTAGAGGTAAAAGTTTTTAGATATTTTATTTATTTTATACGTGGAAATGTTTATATTTGGAAAGGGTATATACTTTTTCACGATAAGGTAATTTCATATATGTTCTTTTTACCGGGTTTAAAGAATCAGAAAATTGTTATGCATTTTCGTGAAATTTTTCTAATTTATGAGAAAAAAGCAGTGTAGGTGAATATAGAGAACAGTGTGCGCAATGCCATTTTTGTGTAATTCTGCGATTTTTTTTTAAGTAAAAATAAGTCGACGTGTACATGGTTTATGTGTATGTGTTATTTTGAAAAACGCGTAAGAGTATGGTATTTTGCACTTTTTCCCAATTTTGCAGTGAATATTTGTCATGATTAAGCAGTTTTGTTAGATAAAATTTTTAACATAAGTGTAATTCGGCTAGTAGATTTTTAGAAGAAGTGTTCAGTAGATAAAAAGAAAAGAAACATGTCTTTACTTCGTGAAGACAAAATGGCAGCCGGGAAAAAAAAATAGAGGGTTGCTGTAGGAGAGTTGGTCGCCAAATTTTCGCCACAAAATCGCCAAGTTACCATAATGTAAAGATCAACCGTAACATCATTTATGCATGCAGAAAAATATAGTAATGATTTAAAAACAATAGCATTAAAAAAGATACCGTTTCTCACCAAATTTCTGTAATATCAGACACTATAGAATACAAAATCCAGTCTTTACTATAAAACTTGATGAAGCTACCGACATTATAAAAATGTCTCAATTCATCGTTTATCTGAGATACGTTTTTCAAGATGACACAGTAGAATATTTTTTATGTTGTAATATTTGGAAAGGAAAAGCAACTGGAGAGAAAATATTTGAAATTATTGACAGACATTTTGAAACTAAGCATTTTAATAATGAGCACCAATATTGAAGCTTTTAAAACTAAGCTAATACTTTGGCAAAGAGAATTGAACAAAAACAACAGAAACGTGGTTTTCAGAATTTACTAAAGAAAATAATAGATTTCTTGTTTAAAACAACGTATGATAAAACTGACAGAAATTTTTTTTAAAAATTTCCAAATAAGGAATTAGGTTGGATCTGTGACCCATTTTGCCTTTGGTATTTTCAATTCCAATGTATCTCTAAATGAAAAAGAACAATTAATTGATATTTTAAGTAATGGAATACTGTGTGTTCAAGTTAAGTCTGTAACTTGCCAAAAATTTCAATTATCTATTGGAAACGAATATGCTGATTTAAAAGGAATGAAAGTAAATTATTACGTTTCTTACATAAAATTGTACAACAAACCTTTAGCTTATATTTAAAACTTCTAAAATGCTTATATTACATTTTTCTGTTATATAAGCATTGAAAGTGGATTTCTCACTGAAATAGAAATAATTTTGCTATTGAATTAACATGGAGAACTTTTTTATTGAAATATTTTTCTCTGTGACATTAGTTGCATCTACTACAAACTAAAGATTAAAGAACTGTTTTTAAAACATTTCGAATTCGTTGTCATATTGATCTATGAAGCACTAGATTAGTGAGTTTTTATTACAATGTTGACAAATATAGTTTTTAAAAAATCAAAAAATTTTCAGAGGAGATAATTATTTGTAAAATATGAATGTGTTTTCAAAGCGGAAATAAATAATAAGTGATAAAAAGAAAATTAAGTTAGAACATTCACATTTCTAACAAAGTAATTTAATCTTTATAATACAACATATTTTACAATGATAAGGCAAAATACAATGTGAAAGGTTATGCGAAGATTATGATAGGGTTGATCTTTACATTATGGTAACTTGGCGATTTTTTGGCGAAAATTTGGCAACCAACTCTCCTACAGCAACCCTCTATTTTTTTTCCCCGCCGCCATTTTGTCTTCACGAAGTAAAGACATGTTTCTTTTCTTTTTATCTACTGAACACTTCTTCCAACAATCTACTAGCCGAATTACACTTATGCTAGAAATTTTATCAAACAAAACTGCTTAATCATGACAAATATTCACTGCAAAATTGGGAAAAAGTGCAAAATACCATACTCTTACGCGTTTTTCAAAATAACACATACACATAAACCATGTACACGCCAACTTATTTTTACTTAAAAAAACATCCAAAAAACATCCGTGCAAAATACCATACTCTTACGCGTTTTTCAAAATAACACATACACATAAACCATGTACACGCCAACTTATTTTTACTTAAAAAAACATCCCAGAATTGCACAAAAATGGCATTGCGCACACTCTTCACTATATCCATGTACACTGCTTTTTTTCTCATAAATTAGAAAAATTTCACGAAAATACATGACAATTTTCTCAATCTTTAAACCCGGTAAAAAGAACATATATGAAATTACCTGATCGCGAAAAAGTATTTACCCTTTACAAATATGAACATTTCCACATATAAAATAAATAAAATATCCAAAATCTTTTACCTCTAAATCATCTATTACATTATACACGTCACCAACGAATTCATACCGCAAGCATTACAAATACTTAGTATCAAATATTTAAATTATTTCCATGCACGTTTATTTCAACTTAAACGTATACCAAATTCCTACAAACATAAAATTTACAAAATAACTATCATTTCATTAAAATATAATTAAATTCAAAAACACTACTTAAAATATAAATGAGCACATACATTAAATTAATAAAAATTACCTTACAATCCTAATTACTTTAAACTAAATCATTGCTAATAACAATTTTCCCAATAATACCAAATGCCTTTCCACCTTACATTTAGCATAACAATGCATAAAAATAATATCCTCAAATAATTAAAAATACTAACTTACCTAATCTTCTTCAGAATCTTGATTACGTGGCGGATACACTTTTCTAATTCATTCAATAAAATTATTGAAAGATTTTTTCTGCGAATTTTTCCTCCATACTTCCTCCGCTAAATAAAAAGCAAACTTCTCTTTATCACAATGCCTAAATACCCATTTCGAATTCACTTTAGTTAGGGCCATGGGATCCAAAAATTAAACAACACTGTTTCACACAACACAGAATAAAGCTAAATACAAAATTTCCACATTTTTTCCCGATTTCCCCCCCTTTTCCGATTAAAGAACCGTAATTCGTCCATTAATATTACATGACATATCCCATGATCTCTCATTTGCGCAAAATAATGCGCAATCGGAACTGAGTACTGCTCACATTATTACCAAAGTCCCAGGTAGTAAACTTTATCGCCTCCAAAATGTCGCCAAACTACCAGTTACCATATTGTAAAGATCAACCTATGATAGTACCAAGAGTATTCAGCATTTCGTATAATCCTATTACCAGATAATAATAACATTAAAATAAATTTTATCTGAATGAAGTTTTCTTATTACAGAAACAATCAAAATATGCAATTACATAAACGAATGCACTTTCAGACAATATACTTAATACTGTTTACCACTGCAAGCCAAAGTTCTGTTTATGTTACTTCTCGCCCTTCAGCGCATGCTCAAGAATTACCATCCAGGCGAAACTAGTCGATTTGTCCATGACGTCAAAAATTAGAAAAGTGGGGTAAAGTTTGGAAATACGCTCCCGGGAAGGATTCTAAATCGAAAAACTTCTTAATTGCATTATCGAGACTTGATTCCTTTATCAAATAACAATAGGATTGATTATTAACAGTAGGTAGAATCCTTGTCATTAAATAACCAAATTCTGTGTTTTGCAATATTATCTTTCCATCCAGCGCTTGAACTCTACCTTCCCTCAAGATGTTAAAGAATAGTTCATTTCCTATCAATATATTGATTTTACCAGGTGTATAGAAGTTAGGGTCTGCTAGTTTAATGTCATGCGGTATCGTTAAATTAGAAATATCCAGTTGTGTCGAAGGAATTACATCTGTTATTTTTGGAATAATACATAATTCTAAATTGTGAGAAAAAGTCTCTGTTTCGTTCGAAATATGGGCTAAAATCTTCCCTTTGATTGAATGAGCTGAACCACTTATTCCCGAAATGTGCGTTCGGATGGGTTTAGTTTTCAAACCCAAAAATTCTGCGCATTCTTTGCTGATTTGCGAACCGCAGTCCAGTAAGACTCTTATTCTGCAGCGCTGCCCGAACACATTCCTCACATAAATAACCACCGTACTTAGTAAGACAGAGTTTCCCGCACCGGAAATAGATGCAAAACTATGTACTGCTTGCTGTATATTGTCACCCGAAGCTTCTTCGGAGGGGTTTGTTTTTCCTGGTTTGGAGGAAAGCAGGGAGTGGCCGTTGGACTCTGAGTGTCATTGTCCGTATGGAGAAGGGAATGATGTTTTCGGAAACAGTGGCTACACGAAGAGTTTGAATTGCATTCTCCGGAATGAGTTTTTAGACAATTCACACATAATTTTTTTATTTTTGACGATAATGAGCCTATTTCCAACATTCATTTGTTTGAACGCACTACATTTAAAGAGGGCATGGTTTCCTTTACAATGGATAAATTTTTTGAGTTGGAATGAATTGAATTTGTAACAAAACCTTTTGGTTTTGCACCGATACTGGGTTTAGGAGAAAATTTTATAGACATATTTTTATGAATGCTTTCTAGTACCAAAGTTCGGTTTTCAAGAAAATTTAAAAATTCATCGAGTAATGCAACATCTTTGGATTTTAAGGTAAGCTCAAATTGCTTCCGGGTTTCCTTGTCATATTTCTGAAGGAGAATGTTTATTAAAATTGCGTTAGAGAGCCTATCAAGATTGTACTCTAACGTTTTTAAGGCGCGTAGATTGCCTTTGATATGATCTAATAATCGGCGAAGTTCCTTAGGTGATTCCTGCTGAATTTTTTCTTGATTCAAACTATTTTGAATATGACTATCCACTATCGCCCGTTTATTTTCATATCTTAATTCTAAAGCTTGAAACAGTGACTTGTATGTATCTTCGCAATTCTCGATATTTTTTGCTTCTCCTTTAAGAGCAGCCTTTAAATAATAAAGTTTTTGTGTTTCAGCTAATTTCTCATTTTCAGCAATTAAGGATATGAATTGGTATTTAAAATCATGAAATTCTTCATATTTTCCCGAGAATTGAGGTAAAGGTATTTCAGGCAATTTAACATTAATATTTTCAACAGTATTTTTACGTATTGGTAATGCATTAACTTTTGATTTTAATTTTGAAAGGAAGTATTTGAGACTTACCTCCATTTTCTCCAGATCGTCCTCCAGTCCTTCAATAATCACACAGGATTCCTCTATGGAGACGACTGCTGGTAGATTGAAGTACCGCTGTTTTAATTCATCCAAGGATCGCTTTATTCCTGATAGTGATTGCAATTTCACTTCGAAAAATGATTCACTTTCTTCATTTTCGACGAAGTCACGCAGAGAATGTTCCAGTTTTATGACTTTTGCTTTCAGACAACCGCGTTGCCTATTCAAAATTACATTATCCATAGTTACTGTTCTTTCTTCGGGTCGGTTAGGACCAAAATGTTGATAGCAATTGGTAGTTGTGGACTGTATATTAATTCATAAAATTCAAGTTGAGAAACTTAACAACATTTATTTTCTTTCAAGAAGAATAATGCCGCTTTAAACGGGCAAAGAGTGAGTAAGGAATAATTAACAATTGACTGCCGCTTTGTTCGGGCAGAGAAGCGGAGACTCGGTGTGGACCAAGGAGGTCTATTCTAACCTCCTTGGTGTGGACCGAGTGCATCCCTATCGCTTACTGATTAGTACTGGGCTCTCGCCACTAACATTACGTGCCGCTGCAAGCATTAAGCCAGTACAAATAGACATAAATATTCTAACCGAGACGGAACAATCACAATAAAACATTAATAAATTATGTTAAATATTGTTTTTCCAACATTCCATTAGCAAAATAGAATATGGATATAACCCTCTCAAGCAATTAACCTTCCTTTGTTCCAAAATTTTCCTTCCTTTGTAATGATCCGGTATTTCTCAAGTGTGTATTGCATAAAGTAAAAATATATATTAACATATGAATTAATTCAGTTGTACATAAAATCACCTCTGACTTCTTAACTGATTTTTTGAAAGGATTAAAACATAACCGCTGTACGCCATAAAAGGTTTTTTTATTTTACGAGAAACTATAGCACGTGACAAAACAAATGACGTCGAAAGCTCTATGTTACGTCTATATTCTTTTAACGAATAGCAGCGAAGCAGCTATCACAGCAGGAGGTACAGCTAAGGCTACTATAAGGGCTACTATAAGGCTAAGGCTCTAGGTACAGCAAATACGTTTTAGGAACATGCATCCGGACGCATGTTCCTAAAACGTACTCGCTGTACCTCCTGCTGTGAGAGCTGCTTCACTGCTATTGGTTAGAAGAATTAGACGTAACATAGAGCTTTCGACGTCATTTGTTTTGTCACGTGGTAAAGCTTCTCGTACTCCAGCCATACTTGTTCGGATTAGAGCGGTTATGTTTTAATCCTTTAAAAAAATCAGTTAAGTCAGAGGTGATTTTATGTACAACTGAATTAATTCATATGTTAATATATAATTTCACTTTATGCAATACACACTTGAGAAATACCGGATCATTACAAAGGAAGGAAAATGGGTTATTTGCTTGAGAGGGTTATATACATATAGCATTTTGCTAATGGAATGTTGGAAAAACAATATTTAACATAGTTTATTAATCTTTTATCGTGATACAACCACATTTTTAAGAACAAGATTACAAAGTTTACAATTATACACCTAAATTTATCTCAGTTTTCACTCTGAGATGGAATCCCAGGAAAAATATTGTTAATGATGGACTAGATCAAAGTAGTCATATAGAGAAAGCACACGTGGGATCTTTACCTTTACTGAATAACATTTGCCAGTCAATTTACAGCAAAATATATATGCCTACATTGCCTACTGTCCATTAAATTAAATATAACCTTTGAATCGCTCTTAATATTCTTGTTTTAAAAGTAACTTGTCAGTTAATTTTATCAGTAACTTTTAGATGCATTAGGTAGTAAGGAATATACTTTTTAGACACATAAACATTGCTTGGATTATCCTAAATTTTCATTTATATTTTAAAATACACAGTGTCATTTCCATTATCTATTTCTACTTCATTACCTTTTTTTTTTTTTTTTTTTTTTTTTTTTTTTAAGATGGGGATGATCTAGTGTGACAAATTGCATTTTGAATGTATTTTAAATTTACCATTAATATTTTAAACTACATTTTGCACCAATATTTATGTTTGCTCTCCCATTAAGGGAAACAAATATAATAATATAAGTTATTAAATTAAAATTCTTGTGTTTAATTCCATCTTTAACAACAGCCATAAAATATATCGAATTTAAATTCTTACCACAGATGTGGTAAGTCATGAACTCATTGGCAACTTTGAAGAGCATTTGCAAACTTGTTGGTGAGTTAGGAGAGGGATGTTTGTTTGCATATCTTTAAATTTATTTCAACGATGCATCCACCACCACCTATTGTTTTACATTTTTCTTCTTCAATACAAGACACGCACAATTCTAGGCTTTTTTTCACCGTTGTTTTCCCTATAAATCTTTTTAATAAAAATTTAAAAAAAAAAAAAAAAACAGAAAATTGCAAAATTTTGGCACCAGAATCCTAAAATGAGAAAGGAAAGAGAGGCATGTGATGCCTTTTATGTTGTATGCATGCAGAAAGCAACATCGCCAAAGATTTTACCAGAGACAACAGAAACTGTGGTATGTGGTCCACCCTAATGCTGAAGTACTGAAATTCCCATAGGAGGGATCATAATCTGCAACCACACTGGTGAAAATATCTGGAGAAGTGCTGTATGGGAGAATGCTATGTGTCTACTTGGGTTGCGATATAAATGATTTTTAGTGACATGTGTAGCCACATAAATTTTTCTTCGCATCATGGTTTAGACCATCAATTCTTTTTCACAGCATTCTGGTGAGGTTCAGAAAATTAGAAAGTACCAAAATTCATCATTTTAGAATTATTTTGAGTAAGTTATACACTTTGTGAACTGTGATGAACAAAAATTAATAAGCTGTGCTTCCCTCAAACCAATTTTCTTTCTTCCACATAATGATTTATTTGCATATATCAGAACTTTACTATTGCAATATGCTTTTGGAATGATTATTATTTCAATCTATGAGATTTTTATTTTACCACCAAAGAAAACGCACAGACATCATTGCTGGGAAATAACTACCTCTAAAAATCTGACATGTATTAATAATAAATAGATACCTTTGTCACAATTTGAATTATCATTTTTAAAGCACATATGCTTTATACTTTATATTTAATTATGTTAAAAAAAAAGCACTATCCTACTTGATCTGGTTTTCCTACCTGAGCTGGTGAATGAACTCACTAGTTTGACTCATTGATTAAGATAACATAATCTGTATTTATGGCTTTTACAGTTATATTATTCTTCAGTTCAGAACTAAGTAAGTGCTACATAGCAAAAAGTTAAAGTAGTTTTTTTTTTTTTAAAGTGACCATTGTTTCAGCTAACTTTGGTAGAAAAAATAAGCAGCCCTTAGATGCTTTGCCATGTTCATGTAACCTAACCAAACCCTCGTTAGAACATTATAAGTGACTACAGCTATAGTTTAGGTGATAAAATATCTAGCTCTGGCTTCGCTAGCAACCAAGCAGTAAAGTAGTTGAATACTGATAATTCGACCTCGGTTTACATTCTAGCGAACAGGTTGGCTGCACGTGTGTTTTCATAGTTTTTGCATATATGAAATATGTATAAGCTAACTTCTCTTTGAAAGTACCTCTACCCTTAGCCAAGTTACTATACTGTCAGGGCCGGCGGAAGCGGGCCCGCAAGGCCTTCTTTGCAGGCGGGCGCCGACTAAGGGAGGGGCGCCGACCAGCGAACGACACAGAGCTTTTTTTTAATGAAAAAGAATGTGCACTTATCGGGGAAGAAGAAAAATATTCCTTGAATGCTTACACAGGACAGGGACCATGGGAGTTCGCGCCCCCTCCCAACACCTAACAGAAGGTGTTAGGAGGTGTTGCCCTTCCCCAGCTTTCCTCTCCAGCCATGGAGGTAGGAAAGGGAGGATGGGCCAACCCGCGCTAAAAGTGAAGCACTGCTTTGAAGCTTGGGTCACCAGATGGGGTGTTCTTTGTTTACATTCAGAAGCTCGCTTGACAAAATTCTGATAGTATTTCGACCCACGACAGTTCCATAGAAATCGAAAAAGGGACACTTTCGCATGAAAGAAACATTCACAGTGTGATGAATAATAGCAATTTGTATAGTTTAGTGACATTTACGCAAAAATCACATCTTGGTTATTTTTCGATAACTAACAACAGCGATTTTGATTATGAATTTCTTTTATAAAATTATAAGCTGTTGCACAACAAAAATATAGATTTTAAGAAAAATGTTATGCTTAAAGAATGAAAAATACCTTACGGTACATTTAAAATTGTATACGTCTTTCGATACCCTTGATAGAGTATTCGCTACTTTTATTTTATTTTCCAAACGTCAAAATATTTTAAATAAAACAAATATTTTTCACATCCATATATTATTGTAACATGTACCTTTTAAAATTTGTTAGAGGAGAGGCTTTACTGCTGCTCATTTTAAACCGATCGTTTTAATTTTACATATCTGAAAAATAATCACTTTGCGCTTACACGTTTTATAAATATAAAATTATGTATGTTAAAATACTTGTAATTAGGCACATAGGTCAGATTAAGTTTTTATTAAATAGATTAACGCATGTAAGGCTATCTGCCTAAAGAGAGAGATGCCATCGTGGAGGAATTTTGAAGAAAAACTGACCTTTGAGCGGGTATTAAAAATAATACTTATAATTTCATTCAAATTATATTCATATATATTTTTTATGTAAAACTTTCGGGTGTATGCTAAATTAGTGTAAATTACTTTACACGAAAAATATAGTGAATGCACAGAAATTAAAGATTTGCACATGCCGGAAATGAAAAATAGGAAATATGTATGGGTATTTATGCATGTGCTTGCAAAAAGCATGTATCTGCCTTTGACAAAATACATAAATATTCATTAAATTATTTATAAATGTATTTGAAATGAAGAATTTATTCACTTATAAACAACTGTGATAGTACTGGGAAGAAATCTAATTATTAAATGTATCTAATTTATAATGATTATAAATGTTATCTAAATATATAATAACCTTAATATTGAATTGTAAACATAAATTGAAATCCTGTTGACAAATACGTTATAAAACTATTTAAGCAAGAATTGTTCGCATTGGAAAGCAATCTGTTAAAAGGTATTGTAAAGCAAATGCTATGAGATGCGCACTTAAGTACGTAATAAAGAGTTTTGGAATATGTATTGTTGAAATGAAGGGTAAAAAAAAAATCTGATAAGTATAATTAAAAGAATTATTCCCTTTACATTTTATAATAACTTAGTTACAAGTTTTAAATAATACTTTAAAAAAAAAACTTATTTTATTCCCTTTCAGAAATGTTCAGAGAAAGTCAAATACTATTTAATACCTATTTAATTATTAGGAATTAGCGAAATACTTATTTAAAGTATTTCGCTAATTCCTAATAATTCTCTAATTTAAAATTAACCGAATAGAGCATTAATTATAAATTGACTTACATTTTTCGATTTAAAAGAAGCCAAAAAATCATGTCATATTTAAGAAAGTATTTTAGGAAGAAGCTCTATAAATAGAAAAGAAATAGTGCATAATTTTAATATTAATAATACAATAAACTTTGATCTTAATTTTTGTACCTTAACCGAATAAAATCGAATTACCTTAATTTTTTTTTCTAATGTAATTAACGAAAACTTGTGAAAATATTTCATTCAAATTAAACCATTCTGAGAAAACTGTCCTGTGAAAAGTATAGCATTTAATTCCGTTCAGAATGAAATGTTGTTTAAAAATATGTTGTTTTCACATACTTAGGACTCTGAAGTGTTGTAGAAAAAGAAAATATATACATTTATATGTATATTTACGACGTAATTACAAAATATTTACATCCGAACGCGTCAAATCCCATAGAACTCAATGTTAAAAGACCCAATGTTTTGGTCACCACGTAGGGATCGCCGGTGCTTCAGAGCAGGGTACGGAAGAAACTTGTTTAGGGCGACTCCATCTTACTTCCTACCTCCATGTCTCCAGCTCATCCATCAATGCCTTGTCACCCATCCGTCAATCGTCAGGGATAGTATCATACAAAGAAGTTCGAGTTGGGAATTCACGCTGTGAGCGAGTTTAAATCTAGGTAATACCCTCAGACGTTGTTCATTACTCACAATGACCCTTCTGCGCATCTAGTACCAGATAACGGTCATTTTCCATGTGTCTAGAAAGCCACGTATCATCTACACATTCCATTTTCGTATTTACTGAGTATCACTGAGTGGTTGGCGAAGAAAATTTTCGATGCACAATAACCTTACTACCATTGGAAAAGAAAAGTCCATTTGATGAAGTACGTTCTTATTTTATTTTACTTAATATAATTTCTATTTATCCTTATTTTATCGTTTTTATTATATTTTTATTTAAAATGTATACAGTGAACTACAGCTTTTTTTTTTCTTGAAAATTTCGGTGAGGGTGGGAAGGGGGGAACGGATTAGCCCTTTCTATCAGGGAAAATTTGCCGTTTTGCCATATGTAAGAATGAACACAGGCACCAACTTTTCATATTTTCACGGGAGTTGGAAGGGAGGGCAAGATTTGCATGGACGAAAACGCAAAAGTCTATAGAGAAGTGCTTCTCAACCTTTTTTGGTCCGCTGACCGGTAAAACTTACGAAAAAATTTCGCGGACCAGTGTGTTTTTTTCCCTCCCCCCCAAAAAAAACTTTACAAAGTATTCAAGAATTACTACATAAGTTAATTGTAATATTCTTATTACCATTTGCCTACAATCATATTTAAATATATGTGCCTTTCGTTTCCTTCTTACTCATCCTGGTTATTGATTTTTCATCTACCTATAGTTAAAGAAATAGTAGTTATAGCACAGTATTAAATTCCATGGTTATTAAAAACCTACGCTGATGTATAGTTTTCAGTTGTCGAAGCATGCAGAAGAATGTAAGCAAGATAAAAAGCGAAACCTGACCTAAGACGCCTTAAACACTACGATAGACATTCATTGTTCAAGTAATCAGCGATACTCGAGGCAAACAGGAGCACACTAACTGGTGTACTAAGTGTACGGCACGGCAATTCATAAAAGGCGATTAGGTACCTAGTTGCCAGGTTGTTATATTTTTCATCACCGATCATACACTGACTACCAATAAGTATTTGGACACCTATGCAAATGACGATATCTGCGGTCCCCAGATACGCCACGGACTCCGCCGGTATATATCGTGTAGGAAACAGCATCGGCTTTAGTCGCATGCAAGATGGTTCGGAGCTCGTTCGGAGCTCTCTGATTTCAAGAAAGGTATAATTATCGGGTATCACAAATGTGGCCGATCCTTAAGGGACATATCTAGCGATCTGAAGTACCCAATATCGACAGTGGCCAATGTGATTAAGAAGTGGAAGGTGAGCGGTGATTGTCGGAATGTGCCCCGAGTCGGCAGACCAACGAAACTGGGGGATAGAGACCGACGAGTGCTGTTCAGAGAAATTCGGAAGAACCACACCCAACCGATAGCCCTCATCCGCGAGGAGTTTCAACAGGCATCCGGGAGTATTGTTTCAATGAATGCCATCCGTAAGGAAGCACATCTGCTTGGTTTTCATGGTCGTGCTGCTGCCCATAAGCCTTTGATCACAAAGTCCAACCGTGCTGCTCGGTTAATGTGGGCAAAAGCACATTGAAATTGGACCGTAGATCAGTGGGAACAGGTTCTTTGGAGTGACGAATCAAGGTTCACCCTTTACCTTTTGGATGGCAGAGTCTGGGTCTGGGTCTGGCGTCTACCTGGAGAACGTCTCCTGCCAGAATGCATTGTGACAACAGTCAAGTTCGGCTGAGGTGGAATTATGGTCTGGGGGTGTTTCTCCTGGAATGGGCTGGGACCCTTGGTCCCCATTCATGGTAAGCTCAACTCCGATGCCTACTGCACTATTTTGGATGACAATGTGCTTCCTACGTTGTGGCAGTTTTACGGGTTGGACCCCTGTTACTTTCAGGGCGACAATGCCAGTTGTCATGTTTCGACGTTAACCAAGGCTTGGTATGGTGCCAATGGAGTTCATCAAATGGACTGGCCTGCCCAGAGTCCAGACCTGAACCCTATCGAGAACCTCTGGGACGAGTTGCATCGCCGAATTCCGCGGTGCACTACTCGTGCAAAATCGGTGAAGGGACTTCTATGTCTTCTCCAAGCCGAGTGGAAGAAAATAATACTAGCTGTCATACAAACACTTGTGGAAAGTATACCCTGGAGGGTCCATGCTGTAATTACCTCTCGTGGAGGCTCTACCACTTTTGATTTTGAATAAAGTTAGTTTTTCTTTTCTATCACAGGTGTCCAAATACTTATTGGTAGTCAGTGTATTTATTTTATAAACTGGTAAACTATTTTTATTGTAATGTTGCGTGCGTACGGGTTCGTTACGAAATGAATGCACAAGTCCGATAAAAAATGAAGAAAATTTATTATTGTCACAACAAATATGATTAAATATCCTCAAATAATCGTGTAGTATCACAATATATCACAGTAGTATCTTCTAACTACTCAAACGTTCAAGAGAACTTAATTCAAAACAGCTAAAGAAAGCTAATCCGCGAATTTGCTACAATCAACAAGAACAGTTTTCTAAACAAACTCTTAAAACAACAAACTAACTAACTCTCGAATTGAGAGGTTTTCCTCCTATTTATATGATTTTAAAATCGCGCGCGAGAATTTTCTAGTACTTTCTCGAAATCAAAAAGAGATATTTGTTAAATGTTACATGCACGCGCTCTTGTATTTTCAATTTTCCGACTTAGCTTTCTTTTAATATTCGTCACGCGCTGCACTGCGCGGGAAATAAAACCATTTAATTTACATTTCAACTAGCATTAGCTATTTAAATACCAAATCCGTAACACTGTCTCCTTCCCAAGGACTGCACGTCCCGTGCAGTACAATCCCTGGACAGGAAGCCAAACTTACAACTGTGGCATAAATACAATAAACAACATAAACACTAAATGCAATAACTAACTTAAACAAATCAAAGGCTAAGTACAAGTCAAATCAAATACTAACTACAAGTCAAATCAAATACAAAATACAAAACAAATACTAAATACACATTTAGAAACAAAAAGGACCATGGTCTTACACTATTTAGAATTGTTTACATTGCTTACTATGGCCATAGTAATGAGCTAACCTGTCGTAACGAACGACTTTAGGTTTAGAGTTCTAGAGTTCGAAGACTTACGGATCCGAACCATGACGTCATTTAGCCTGTTTAGGACTGTGTACGGACCATCCCAAGATGATTGTAATTTCGAACATAGTCCCTTCCGTCGAGCCGGATTCCACAACCAAACTTTGTCTCCATCGTGGAATTGATGTTCAGTAGCTCTTGTGTCGTATCGGGTCTTCATCTTCTCCGTCGCCAAGTTGACTCGCTCTCGTGCAAAAGTTGTGCATCACTTTAAACCGGACCTGGAGATCTTTAATATATTCCTCAGGCGATGAAGGAGCATCCGGAGGACGACCAAACAAGAGATCACAAGGCAGACGAAGGTCACGACCGAAGAGCATCTGTGATGGGGAATAGCCGGTAGTCTCATGAACAGCACTGCGGTAAGCCAGTAAAAACAGTGGTAATTTCTTGTCCCAGTCCTGTTGGTTTCTGGAAACCACTAATGAGAGGTTATTAAGGATGGTTCGATTGAACCTCTCTACCATGCCGTCCGACTGGGGATGTAATGGCGTCGTTTGAGTTTTGTCAATGCCGAGTAGTTTGCAGAGTTCTTTGATTACTGCCGACGTAAAATTCCTTCTTTGATATCAACTAGGACCCTTTAAGATATCAACTAGGAGAAATCTATGATGCTCTCTTTGAAATATCCGAAGATGAATGCTTTTCAAACGAAATGCAGCATGAAGCACGAAGTCTGTGTACCAAAATCAAGGATTATAAATTTATTTGTTCCTTGATAGTTTGGCACGATTTGCTTAACAGAATTAATCCTGTCAGCAAACAATTGCAAGAAAAGGGTTTGAGTGTTACACTAGCCTTAAAGGAAATAAGTAACTTAAAACATTCATTGTAGAATATAGAAGTGATATCAATTACAAAAGTATTCTTGAGAAAGCCAAAGAACTTAGTGAAGAAGTGGATGGCGAGCTACAATTTAAAACTGTTGAAGAAGTCCGAAGAAGGAAAGAGAAATTTCACTTCGATTACGAACATGCTGACGAATTTCCTCAATGTCCAGAAGAAAAGTTTAGGGCAAATGTCTTTTTTAGAATTTTGGATACTGCTTGGACATCATTAAACGATAGATTTGATTCAATGAAAAATCACTACGATAATTTTAGTTTCCTGGGTAATTTATCAGAAATCGATAACGCAAATTTGAAAATAAAATGTGATAAATTAGAAAAATTGTTACAGTGTGGTGACAATAAAGATATTAACGCAGAAGAACTCTATGACGAAATAGTAGCTTCGAAAGGCATTATACAGCCGGTTTGAATGACCCATTCGATATTTTGAACTTAATTGTGTCAAATAATTTGTGCTTCCGGAACTTGAAGATCGTACTGAGAATACTACTTAGCATTCCTGTTAGTGTTGCTAGTAGCGAAAGATCATTCTCCAAATTAAAATTGATCAAGACATATTTACGTTCAAGTATATCGCAGGAAAGACTCATATATTTAGCTTTGATTGCCATTGAAAATGAAATCTGTCAAGAACTAGATGCGAAAGAAATTATAGAAAAATTTGTAAATATGAAATGCAGAAAAATAAATTATTCTCAATAAATTATTAAAATCAATTTCAACAAATGCTTTCTTCAAAACTTCCTTCTCCTATACAAAAATTTAGAAAAAGGGGGGCGACTTCAGGTATTTTGCAGGCGGGCGCCGGATAACCTTGCGCCGGCGTTGTATACTGTAATCAAATAAATTAAACACCCCCCCCAAAAAAATAGCCTCCATGTTTAATGTGCAGTTGAACAGGCGCCATTGTTTAGGGCTACTGTAAATGATTTATCAGATTTAAAAATTCTAATATCGAAAATATTATGCATATTATAATGATTGAATCCAAGTAAAGAATGAGAAATTATCCAAATTTTCTTTACGTACAACAAATGTTTTGCTGTGTATGTTATGTGAGCACCAGCTACATTATGTACAAAAATACCATGTGAACACCAGGTGCATTTTGTACATAACATATTAACAGTACATTATGTACAAAAATGCACTCCTTAATGTTTGCCCAATCGAAGACTTCAAATGTGATAGATGATGCAGTATGGAAACTCGTACAAAAAATGTGAAATCAATAGCCATTTGGAAGTGTGCTATGTGATCAATGTTCATAAAATGTATGTAGCGTGCGAGGTAATTTTTTAGTTTCTAGTTCATTTCCAAAAATTGATTATTGTATGTATACCATTTATGAAAAGGCAGTGTTTTTAAAATCTGATGAATCATTTATTATTACTCTGAGGTTTTCGAAGCTCACTGCTGTCTATCTTTAGAGGTTGTCTAGAACTAGTGATCAACAAGGAATGTATGGCACATAACAGAGAAAAAATCCTAAATTCCCACCATTTTTTTTTATTGATCTATTAATCCCTTGATCTATGATTTCATCAGATCTGTTATCTACTGAATATATCAGGCCTATGATTATAAAAAAACTAACGTACCACAGTCTACCCATGGCTACATGAGCTGAAAACTGGTAATAACTGAAATCTACTTTTCTCACATATTCTAGGTGCACATCCAGTATCTGTTTATCTTCATGCAATGGCTGTACGAGGTGGTATACTCCAAGTTTAACTTTTTTTTAAACCATGTACTTTAAGTCTAATTGATTTTCTTACACATGTACAATTAAACCATGTATTAAAATTTATTTGTATAATAAATATGGCTTTATCTCCCGTCTTCAATAATGTTATGCTTTTAAGGGCCATCACTGTTTTAAGATTACAACAGTTATTTATATTAATGTTAACCCCCCAAAATATTAAATCATTGTGGAAATCTACAAATTAGACAAACTGCAATTATCATTTTCTTCTAATATTTAATCTAAAGCAACGGTTCTCAACCTTTTGACTAACGCGTACCATCTAAACCACCACCACTCCTGAACAAAGCTCAAATCACATAAATTTATGAGTGTTAGAAAAAAAACTCAATCAGGATGTTAGGTTTTAATTTTTTAATTTAATAGTTAAAAATACTTTGCTTCTTTGTATACCATGGTTGAAAACCCCTGATCTAAAGAAATATTCCTATGTTGTTTAGATTCATCCACACTCATTCTGCAAATAAATTGAGGAAATTTTTATATTTTTGTCTATTAACAGTCAAATGGTAACTGCGTTAAGTGATAATATCAGTAGAACATATTCGCTGTACTGATGATTTTCATACTCTTTCTCAAATGTACACATAACTACTAATAATTTATTCATAGTAAATCATTAATAGAAGATTTTACTCTTTGATGAAACACATTTTACTTAACTTATCTTTTATGCACTTTTGTAACATACATGTTAAACGTCAGTTTACATATTTTCTAATTAATATTTCTTTCACTTAAATCATCATTTCCTAGAAACCGGTATTGCTGTTTGTTATTAATTTTTCATTAAAATGCTTTCAGAAGTTTTTTTTTCTTCTCAGAATTTTACTTTATGTATTATTCAAGCATTATTTCCAATCATGTATTATTTCCTTCATGTATTATTCAAGCATTATTTCTATTAAGTTGGAAAATTTGGATCTAGGAAAATATACAGTTTGTCCAGTTTTGTCTGACATCATTCTAAATCTCAAAACAAATCTATAGCACATTACTTTAGAGAAAATTTTGATTAAAAAATCTGTGCAAAATAACATTAACAAGAGAAGTTATCCTAGCTGTATCTAAGCAAATGTTCTGAGATACATATTTATGTAGGTATAATATATTTATGATATATTTTATTATAAAGATTAAGAGTTTTACTAAACATACATCACTTAACCTAGCTTCATATTTAAAGACACAAAACATTTGTATACTGATCTCAGGCAGGTCATGGCTGGCTTGGTCTTTCATGTATTTTCTAATCAGAAAAGCAGGTATGAGACAAATATCATTTAGTAGCTTCCATGAGAGCATCTCTCAAGCAAAATACTTGTCAAAATTAATTAATTAGCTTTTAAAGGTACATTAGAAGCATGATGTTATGAAGAAGAGAAAAGTTTCACAAAGCAGAAAAAAAATCTAAATTATAAATTAGCAGGAAATCCAGCTTACGAAGGAAATCCAGTCCTACGAAGCTTTATTATAGCACTATTATATTTATTGTTTTAAACTCTAATTCATTTACTCAGAAAAACCATTCTATTAAGAAATTTTATATAACCATCATTAAGAAAAATATATTGTTTTTATATGACTACTTCATTTTAGACAATATATTACTTTATGAAGCCAAATAATAGATATACAAGACTTAGTTGAATATCAATTGTGTAGATCTTTTGAAATTTTAATATATAATTAGGTGCTTTATTAGTGTTGGAAACATGATTTTGTAAGTAATTATTTTCTTCTCAGAAGACATGCTGTATTTTTGTCTTAAATCTGGCTGGTATTTTCTAGGGAAGATAATCTTTTAGAAGACTTTTGCTTACATTTTTGTTTGATTTATCCCTTAGAAAATTTCATGAATAGCATGATGTTGACTGAGCAATGCTACTAAGGCATTAGTTTTCTATCATTATGCACAATGGCAAACGGTATGCGAGCGACTAAATGGCTAGTCAATAAGACAGTGATTAAGACACAATAACACGCCGAATAAATACTAATTCAGAAGTCATACAACAAAAATCAGCGTTATATTTACAAAATTTTCACAGGACTAGTTTCGATGGTTTTACCGAACCATCATCTTCAGCTGCAAAACCGCAAATGAACAAGATAGGAAATAATAATTAGATAAGATAAGAAAGCCTGGACAAGAATAAGCAAGTGGCAGCATCTGTTGGCGAAACCAGAACTAAAACATAATTTCTCTAAAAGCCGAAGGCAAATTTGGATTGGAATTAGGATCGTTAACTAGAACAGAAAGATTTTTATGAATGTGAAATGCCTCTAGAAAATCCAGTTCTCCAATGGAAGATGATTTTTGAATAATTTTGGCAGCAGAAAAATTGAAAGTGTGATTTTCGGACCAACAATGTTGAGCAACAGAAGACTTCTGTGTTTCCTTTTTTCTAACATATGCCTCATGTTCTTTGACACGAAATTTTAAGCCTCTCTTAGTTTGGCCAATGTAAATTAAACCACACTGGCAAGGAATCCTATAAATACCCCAGGAATTCATATCCGGAATGGGGTCCTTGAGTATAGAAGTTGGAATTTTATTGATGGGAGAATAAACAACCCGAAAGTTAAATTTCTGCAAAATATGTGCAACTTTATAGCTAATTGATGGAAAGAAGGGAATGACAACAGAATTTTTATAATCTCCTAAAATAAGAGTGTGGCTTTTAGTATGTTGAGATGAAAATTTTTTAACTGCTTGATTAATAATGTTGGGTGAAAAGCCCCTGTCAATAGCTATTGCTTTTAAATAATTTAGTTCTTCATCAAGGGCTAGTTTGGAGGAGCAAACTTGAAGAGCACGGAAAACATAGGAATAAAATGAAGCTAACTTTTGTTTAGTCGGATGACATGATTTAAAGTGTGGTGGAAGGCAAACCGATGAAGGTTTACTGTAAACTGTAGTACTGAAGTTGGATGTGTTACGTGTGACCAGAATGTCGAGAAACGGAAAAGAATTGCAAGTCTCAAGTTCAAAAGTGAACTGAATAGCAGGATCAATAGAATTCATTGTTGAAAGAACTTTATTTAAATCATCTTTATTACCTTCAAACAGGGTAAAAGTATCGTCTACGTAGACATTTCACTTGAATGACAGAAATCGGCATCTCATTCCATTCTGATTCAAGTCCATGCCACACTTCATCAATCATATGAGATGGAGAGGGTTGCTAGGCCAGTCCTCAGCAAACCACGAGCAGGTATTTTCAATGGGTGACAGATCTGGAGACCGTACAGGCCAGGGCAGCAATCAAATGCACTGCATACCGAGGAAGGTCAGAACACAATGTGCAACATGTGGTCTTGAATTATCCTGTTAGAAGATTGCATTTGGCAGGCCTCAAAGATTCCTGGATGTAAGATGTCACAAATGTACCGATCTGGCATTCAAATTACCATCGATCCGAAGTAAAGATGTGTGTGCCATGTGCTCAGTGGCTGCCTATACCATCACATTAGGGTTCCTATGCTGATACTGAATACAACCAGGCGATTTGCGGTCTCCTTGGAGCCTCTAGACACTTATACGACCATCAGAATAATGCACACAGAAACGGGACTCGTCTGAAAAGACGACATTGTACCCCTCCTATATCCAGCTTTGTTGTTGGACACACCACAGTAGCCATCTTTCTCTGTGCTGCATTGTTAAGGAAAATAAAGTAATGGACACTGTGCTGATAGTCCATGCTGATGCAAACGTTGACACACCGTACGAGTACCATACTGGGCATGCTGCAAATATGCCCGTTTTCTGACTAATGGTCTGTGATGTGGTTGTAAATTTGGAGGGCTGACCTCACAATATGCCTGTCCTTTCGGGTATTAATCATGGGACGGCAATGAGGTCCTGCATGCCGTTCAGTATAATCCTCAGCATTCCATACATGCCATATACGCTTAACAGTGGTTGGATGTCGACTAGTGCAACGGGCGATATCACAGAACGATAATCCACACACTCTATAGGCAACAATCCTGGCTCTATTGAATTCTGACCCTTGCTGGTAAGCATTTCTTCTTATTATTCAAGGCATACCATGATATTCTGAGCACATTACAACCTTGCAAAGTGCTTTCCGAATGACAAATCCACTACACAACTTTTTGAAATTATTAATTCACCATGCCAAACTTTGCCTAGAAATACCATAATGACTGTTTCCAAGTTTTGGAATGCTTATTTTTTTCCTGTGATTCACATAAATTAGTATGCAACTGAATACCCACATCCAAAACTGAAACAATGTTTTTTGATACATTACTTGTCACAATGACAAAGTAGTGTTCTAGTTTGCCTTTTTGTACCTTTTTAAAAGACAGACATCATCAGAAGTTGCTCTATATTTTTAAATAATCGAAAACAATATTCTTTTTCAGAATATCGGTTATTACTGCAAATATTAACAGTCCTCCATTTTTTAATTTTAGTTCCAGAAAATATTAACATACCAATGAAATATTAAAAGATTAAACTGTTCTTCTGTCAAAAATTTTCAAAAATACAAAACCAATCTTGTTTTATTGAAAAATAAATAAAAAATCCCTTCATGCCAAGCTCCAACTCCCTCAAAATTGAATCTCTAATGTTAAATCAAAATTCTCTTACATTATATCACAACCTCTGATATTTGAAAATCTAAAGTACAATAATAAATACTTTTATGCTCCGGTAACGAAATTTCTTTTGCATAATTATATATTTTGTTTGCCGAAATTTGTCTTCCTAGTAAACATATCTTATGCCGTCCAAATAAAATACTTCAAGCGCTATGTCTGAAAAGGTTTGTGTTCTATATTCTTTACCAGCTGTACCTTTTAGCGGTTTATTATTAATTCAGAATTGTATATGCATACAAAATTTATTACGTCTTATACAGCAAACTACAAATTACACTTTCACAACAGTTCAGAATCCATGCAATCGGCTTGTCACGTGACCAAACAAGTGACGTTTTTTACGTAGCAAGTCGGTCAGCCAATAGTGATTCAGCATTGTCACAGCAGGGGGTACGGCTAGAGCTACTAGAGATACAGGCTGACTCGTCAACCATTTTGAATCTAAGCTTTAGGGTTGCAATTTAGGTGTGGAGCGGCAACTTTGGCTCTTTAGCGCTGTCCGCTAAAATTTAACATTCTAGAGAATCCGAATTTCAGCTTTTTTCTGCACTCCTATAAAGATGTGTGGCTTTTCCCCCTTCTTTTGTCTGCAGTACAGATTCTTTCTCGTATTTTTTTTTTTTTTTTAAATTGCCAAATTTCTCGTATGATTCAAGTTATTTTAAAAGTTTCTAAAACATTTTCACATATCATATTTCAAATTTGTATTTTTAGTTAAAAATGCTTTCTTTTTGAATTCCTTTATTGAATTTTCAATTTTTTCTTTTAAATACACGCATAATGTTATTTATCTCAAAATGTATTTTTTGACAAGAGCTTTCCCTCAACCACATTCTTAATATGGTTGAGGGAAATCCCTCAACCTCCATTAATTTAGGATAAGGTTTAATCTTTAATTTTTGTTTTTTATTTTTAATATGTTATTTGAATTTTGCTCACATGGAATCAAACGTCTATTACTGTAGCAAATTTGTTAAAAATGTTATTTTGTGTGTGTTTCCAGAAAAAGCTGCTAAACACTTAATGATTTTAAATACTGATTCAAGATATACACCTTTAAATTATAATGCTTTTAGAATGAAGTGCAGAATGCTATAAAAATTACTTCAATGCTCAGATGACTGTGGGATTCATAGATTTAATAGAGTAAAAAATTCCATTTTTTTTTTTTTTTTTTTTTTGTTCTTTATTTAGCTATAAACAATATTAAAATAATACACACACAAATAAATAAAAATAAAAATAATACCTTTACATACAGAATTTACAGATACTATTTACTTATAAGTTTATTTGTTGTTGATGGTTTCTTTTTATTATACTTGGAAAAATTATACTTACATACATATGCTCTTAATATTATACGTATCTGAATATTTAAATGATAATTCCATAACATCAATAAGATTCAATCTATATCACAGCAAAGACAATACTTAAATCACAGTTCTTTTTATTATTTAATTTGCATAAGTAAAAACATAAAAATATTATTTAGCTTCAAATCTATAAAATAAGTCCTCTAGTAACAAACATATGACAAACACATATAGTGAAAATAAAGATAAATAAATAAAAATGTTTTGCTTTTTGGTCTAATGTAGTGCAATTCAGTCTATTATATTCAAATTTTATTAAAACATACTGCAGTAATTGAATTTTTTCCATTATACATCAAACAGCTTTATATAGAATGATATTATATTAGTTTTACTTTTAAAACTAATATAATATAATTAATTCTCATTTATATGCGGAGATGTTTGAATAAATGCAAAAAACCATCTGAATAAATTTTAGCCAACACTATTCACATAGTATTCTTGTTTTCCAGGTATATCATTTTTATTTTGTTCTTTTTCCATTAAAGGAACTAACCTAAGACCACAAAGGTTCGATAATATTCAGGTCTGGTGACTGTGGTGGCCAGGGGAGATGGGATAACTCATCCTCGTGCTCAGAAAACCAGTCCTGGACAATGTGAGCTGTGTGAACAGGGGCTTTGTCGTCTTGGAAGACACCATCACCATCGGGGAACAAAGTTTGTACCATGGGATGAACTTGATCGGCCAAAATGTTCACATAAGTCTTGGCAGTCATGTGCCCTGACACAGTTCATTTGGGGCTAGCAGAGAACCACGATATGGCTGCCCAAACCAGAACAGAACCCCCGCCATGTTTCACTCTTGGCAACAAACAGTCTGTATTATAGGCTTGAGATGGCGTTCTCCAGACGTAAACTCGGCTAGAAGTGGGAAACAATGTGAAAGAAGACTCGTCAGACCATATTACTCACTTCCACTGCTCTATAGTCCAGGCTTTATGACTTAAACACCACCTTTTCCTGTTATGGGCATTAGCGTCACTGATGAGTGGCTTCTCAATTGCAGCACGGCCAGCAATTCCCTGTTTATAAAGCTCCCTTCTAATTAAGACTCCCTTCTAATTGTTTTGGTACTCACAGGCTTCAGTAACACAACATTCATTTCAGCAGTAACTTTTGCAGCTGTGGTCTTCTTATTTTTCGTCACAATTGCCCTTAATGATCGTCTGTCACGATCACTCAGGACACACTTTCGTCTGCCCTGTGATTTAGCAGATGATGTTTTTCCGCTTTTCAAATATGCGGAATAAATCTTCGATACAGTACCTCTTGAAACACTAAACACCTCGGCTACCTTGCTTACGAAAGCACCTACCATACGTGCTCCAACAATTTGCCCACGTTCGAAGTCTGTTAACTCTGACATAATGCAATGACAACCTCACATAACAGTACTCCGACAACAACTGAACTCAAAATCGTAAAAAACAACCTTATATTTAGCGTAGGTATAATGAAACACTCAATCGATTTCGAGGGCAGCTAAAGGTCCCTCCTCATCAGGAGAAAGAAATACACAGAAAGAAGAAAATAGGAGAAGGAGTCACAGAAACACATATTGCTTATCAGCACTGCACGTGGTTATAACTAGATTTTTAATCAGAGTTGCACTGGCCGCCTACTTTTACTGAGCCAGGCTGTCTGATCAAGCATAAAGAAATATTAGCGAAGTTAAAATAGGGAGCGAGGGGCAAATGCACATTACGCTCAAAATCTGAACTTCAAATAATGGAAAGCAACCACTGAACGGATTTTTATACCCTCTGGTAGTACCAAGCGCGAGGAGGTAACGCCATCTATCGGCAAAAATAATTGAATTAAGATAGTAGAATTTTAAAGGCATTAGGAAGGACTGGATTGGACTTCAAATCATTAACTAAACTTTCTAAATCTTTGTGAATGTGAAAAGCCTCAATAAAATCCAATTCGCCTATGGAAGAAGCCTTTTGGATGATTTTTGCAGACCCAAAATCAAAATTATGGTTAAAAGTCCAGCTATGATACGCTATTGAAGACTTGTTAATTTCGCCTTTTTTGACATAAGATTCATGTTCCTTGATACGAAACTTCAACGCTCTTTTTGTTTGGCCTGCACGGATTCTCCAGAAATTCAATTTTCAAGTCGGTTTCTCCCCTATTAATAAAATTCACCCTTCGATTCTAAAAGATTGCGTTTCTGTCTTGAATTCTTGGGGAATTTATAGTATATCATGTCAGTGTGGTTTAAGATATATTGGCCAAACAAAAAGAGCGTTGAAGTTTCGTATCAAGGAACATGAATCTTATGTCAAAAAAGGCGAAATTAACAAGTCTTCAATAGCGTATCATAGCTGGACTTTTAACCATAATTTTGATTTTGGGTCTGCAAAAATCATCCAAAAGGCTTCTTCCATAGGCGAATTGGATTTTATTGAGGCTTTTCACATTCACAAAGATTTAGAAAGTTTAGTTAATGATTTGAAGTCCAATCCAGTCCTTCCTAATGCCTTTAAAATTCTACTATCTTAATTCAATTATTTTCGCCGATAGATGGCGTTACCTCCTCGCGCTTGGTACTACCAGGGTATAAAAATCCGTTCAGTGGTTGCTTTCCATTATTTGAAGTTCAGATTTTGCGCGTAATGTGCATTTGCCCCTCGCTCCCTATTTTAACTTCGCTAATATTTCTTTATGCTTGATCAGACAGCCTGGCTCAGTAAAAGTAGGCGGCCAGTGCAACTCTGATTAAAAATCTAGTTATAACCACGTGCAGTGCTGATAAGCAATACGTGTTTCTGTGACTCCTTGTCCTATTTTCTTCTTTCTGTGTATTTCTTTCTCCTGATGAGGAGGGACCTTTAGCTGCCCTCGAAATCGATTGAGTGTTTCATTATACCTACGCTAAATATAAGGTTGTTTTTTACGATTTTGATTGTCACATTAGCGTGTTTCTCTTCTAGTCTAACAACTGAACTAAGGCTCCTCTAAACCAGGCTGAATCACTAACTTTTCTCTCTTGGCGAGGGAGGGACCGCGCTACCAATTTTGGCGCGTTTATCGCACACGCTGGCTGAATGTCTGCTGTTTTTTTAAAGATTTATTTTATAGACGCGCGGCATTCAGCGCACATAAACTTTTCGGATAATTTATTAATTCTCGAATAGTATATAGACGTTTTCACTTAAATAAAAATTTCGCGTATATTTTGTAAACATATTCAAAATAACTTATTCTTTAGATGTTTCAGTTTTATTAGCAGACTAAAATAAATAAGATATGAATAAAAACTTTCAATAGTGTCAAATGGGGAAATAGTTAAAGCGTAGAGTGTGCAAATAAATTTATCTTAATGACATTTTAACAAAAATTTCCATAAAAACACTAAATTCATACTAAAAAAATAACTTAAGAATATGTTGTCATTTTAGTCTGAGGTATATGGAAATAATTGTGCAAGACTCTGAAGAAACACTTTCTTTTAAATGTGTGAAATATTTCATAACATATATATAAGAAGAAAGTACAGCATTCTGTGTTTTGGATGATTTTCACCAAATGTAATATAAATACGAACTAGAAACCGTAATAAAAAGTCCTTCCTCTCCAATCAGATCACCTTTGTGTTGCATTGTATTTGTAATACTTCTAAAAATCCAATTTTTACCTAAATTAAAAAACAGTTATTCCATAAAAGATAATAAATTTGAACGTATATAGAATGAATTTTGTAATTTGAGTTATGTTACAAAATAATTCATAGTTTATATATTTTATACTAATAATTTAGATAAAACCTGTCCAATTTAAGAATGTGTGTTAACCACATTCTTAAATTGTAAAAGGACGACTTAACCCCAAGTAATTCATTTCAAAGCATAAAATAGCTTATTTTCTAATATTCAAAATTTCTAATAGTCATAAAATAGCTTATTTCTATCTTTCATAAGCTTATTTTCTATTTTACACAGCAACAGCATTTTCATGCAGTCAAGGTTTTTTAATTGCTAGTTATTATACATAATACTTAATTTTTAACACATTCTTATTAGAAAGCATAACTAAGAAACTTCTTTTTAAAGCACCACAGTGATTGCAATGAATGTCGTTAAATTTACAAAAGTATTGAAGATATATTGAACAGCATTATAACAAGAAACTACTGTACAAAATATGTAAATTTAGCATAATTTCTTTTTTAGTATTTGCATAGTTTCCTCCAAATGAACCTTACTGGGAAGTTATCTTGCAAAAATTTAAAAGTATTAAAATGGCCTCTATTTAAGATGTAACTGCATTTATAATTATTTTGTAATTGTGAATATATTATATTATTGCAATTAGATTATGCACTTACAACATAATTGCATAAAGTAATGAAATTAAGAGTTCACAGATACAATGTAATATAATTACAATGCAATTATCTAAATTGTAATTATAATCACTTATTTAATACCACAATATTATTATAATCACAATGTAATTTAAATTGGGTACTATATTTGTATACCCTCCACTCAAATGGAGGTACTGATAAGCCTGGAAGTTATTATCAACAAAAAGCCTGTTCAGGACAGTTTGATGACAATTTCCACCGGGCGAAAAGTACATTCTTAAGCCCAGGCAAATCATGACAATAAAAATCATTTAGTCTCATGATTCACTATATTTCAAACCCTAAATTTGAATTCTGCACCAAATTATTTACCTATATTTTAACATACTTTATGAATTATTAGAAGCGATATGGCAAATATCTTCTAAAAATAACTGTAAAATATTTGTATCCATTAATTGATTCAGATACACACTTTTATTATTTAAGTATATCAAAATAACAGTTTCACGTTCCTGAAATACAAAAATTATGAAAAAAGTTAAAAGTAATATTCTTAGAAGCATATGATATTAGTCACCAGCTGCAAAATAGTTAATTTTTTGCCCTAAATAAAAGTTTATTACACAGTAGTCAAATGTGTAACTTAATAACATGTTATATAAAAAATTAATGATAATAAGTTTATCAGAAATGAATTAATTCTGCAAATAAACTTTCTGCATTTGAAAATTTTCTACACCTGAGGGGAGAAAGAGATCTAGTAAAATTAGATTTATTATAACTTCAGTTGGACCAAATACCTTCTCTCTATATACTATATGCATCACTAAAGAAATAAATAAAATTATGCTTAAAAAACAGATGTACCATACCAGTTTTTTTCCCCTTGTTACCCTTTACATTGAGAAATAACAAACAGTACAATGCTGAAAAATACTATCCTTGAAATTTTGTTTAAATGAAGAAACACACACCATCTTTTTATTTAAGCATTACACTTCAAAAACAGATACACATACCAATTTATTTTCACTAGCCTTTATACTGATAACATGCCATATAAAAATGAAAAGAATTATCCTTGAAATTTAGATAAAATGAAGTAAAACAATGGGAAAATTTATGCACACGGACAACTTTTCTCTATTGCATGTTGTCTGACATGATCCACAAGTGCCTAAAAATGTATCCAAAGAAACACATTTCAATATTAACAAAAAAATTGTTTACAGATTAAAATTCATTTATTTCATACCAGTATTATAAAGATCATGCATGAAACAAATCTGCTTTCCCATACTTTTAAGTAAAACTTAACTGAAATTTTATACTGGAAAATATGCTATATTTCTATATATTAGAAACAAGAAAATAATACCATAATAATATACTCATAGCCTAGCAGAAAGTAACATATATAACATCAAACACAGAAATTTATATACTTGTAGCCTAGGAAAAAGTAATACATATTACATAAAACACATAAATTATTTAATATAAAACATACATACCTTCTAAAATTATTTTACTTTTTGTTTCTTATTGGCCGATGCTGATGAATATGAAACGTTATGGGCTCTTTTGTTGATAAGATGCTGTGTAAGGCCTTTGCATCTAGTAATAAAAAAATTATCAATAATTACTTTCTTAAGATTACAGCATTCTGGCATGGCCACATGCGTACATTTATCAATTATTCTTTCAACTAATTCTTTTGTGATGGCTGATTGTAAACGAAGGAGTACATCTTTACATTTTTGAAATTCTCGTTCAGCTTCCCTACATATTCGATACATTCCTGAAGAGATGACCTTCAGTCCACCTTTATTGCTGTGTTTTGTAAGAATTGTGCGATGCTCGGGTATGTCAGGTTCCAGCATGTCCTCTGAAATGGTCATAGCTGTTTTACAATTTTCACATATGCTTTTTTTTTTCAACAACTTATTATATATGGCTCCTGCGATGTAATGTATATCATTTTCTTCCACAACTGGGGGCAAGCGACGTTTCACTGCCACTGCAGAAGAGGTAGATGGCACTACAGAATTGGAGATAAGATGCAAGACCTCCTTTCTGATAGCAACCTCTAATTCAGAAGCATCAAAGAGGCTGTGGTCACTTTCAGAACAATAATTTGGATTATTGATATCCGAAATGAACTGTGATAGGCACACTAATTTCAGTGCTCTCTTGGCTTGCAAAGCAGTAGGCTTTGCACCCGACTTTCGTCTAATCTGTGAAAAGGCATTTTCCAGCGCATCTTGTGTCAACCTGCCTGGTAAGAAAAATGTAAACCCCTCGGAAAATAATTCTTTTGAGAGTTTCACAACACTCAATGTGCTCATAATAATGCCAGTTTGAAATGGCTTCCATGCTTTTCCAAACTGAACAGTTTCAGTCACATGAATGAATTTCAATAAAATATTAAATTTCTCATCTTGATTTTTGATAGTGATGCCTTTTTTTGGATGCCTTGCAGTCATAATTGTAAACCATTCTGCTACAAGTCTCAGCCACCATGCAGAAGTTAATGCTTCTTTTGCAACTTGGTGTAAAATAACTGCTTTTTCAATAGCAGCAGCTGTTTTTACAGAAAACAATTGCACAGCAGATGCCACATTCATCGAGGAAAAGTGTGTTGGGAAGAGATGAACTCTGTTCAAGTGATGTAGAGATCTCAGGGCAGCATCTGATTCTATCTCACTTGACCAGAGTCGTTTCACATACACTGAAGATACTATCCTCGATGGCAAGGCATGCTGCTGGCGAAATTCCTCTGGTAATATCATAATACTTGAAAGAAATGCATTTCTCATGTTTTTAATGAGATGTGGTACATCTGCAATACTGTGAATGAAAACATCAGGTCCTCCAATATTGTAATTTGTCTTCCTATCTGTCCTAGAGACAGATACATCCAATGACGAAATCTGAAAACAAGAACATTGTTGTTATAAAAAACAAAGAAAAAATAAACAACATATTTCATTCAACGGGGGCCAACTTTGGCGCATGAACTTTTCAACATAAAAATATTTGAAGCATGTTATGGATAAAGGTTTATTTGATTATGGCAAAGTACTCGATGGTTATTTGCCTAAGGTGAAGGATGCCTTCGTTTGAGGACTGCCTAACGGAAATTGGCTTGCATACATGTTACACATATGAAAAACTAAGAATATCATCCTGGCAACCAGCTCGTTTGCCGGGATTCGAACCCCCGGACAGAACCACCAGTTGTTCCGTTAGACTCCGCTCAGTCGCTGGTGGGCTGTCCGATAACGGAAAAGTTCAAAATTTCATATTAGAGGAAAAGTGGTAGCATAGTATAATTCGAAGTTATTGCCATTTCAGTAATGTGAAGAGATTTCAAGAATGTTTGATTATTTTATTTAGTTTATGACAAACTAAATAAAATAATTAAACATTCTTGGAATCGCTTCTCTTAACAACACAACCCGAGCGAGGACTCGTAGTCAAGGCACGTCATCATGGAAAGCTAACTAAAATTGTCTCATATTCACATTAAACATGCACAACAAACATTCGTTAAAACTGGTATGCAGGCAATCCATTCATCAGGATTTGAACCCGCTTCAAACTATTAGTATTCAACGATTTTACCGCTACTTCTCTGTTATTGTTTCCCATATCTGAAACAGAGGCTCTTACAGTTAAACCTATTTCTGTAGCTGCTACTACAGTTCTATGAATTAGATCTTTCATGTCAGAACCTGATGTTGAAGGCCCTGTTAATTCATTGGCAACAATCTGTTTCCATGATGTTTTAAGGCCTCTAAGCATTACAATAGTGTAATGCTTAGCAACTGCAGGTTTTCCTAACGTAACATTTCCAATGAATGACTTAGACGATGTATCAAAATCTTGATATGAAGCTATTTCCATTTCGTCAACTAAAAGGCAGCAGTTCCTATCAAGAGCATCCAATGAATGAACTTTTGTCTTGAGGAAAAAAAACAAATTTTCTAAAATGCCGAAATTTATTTTTATTTCCCTAATCCTCCTGTTCAAGGTACTGTACGATGGTGCTGGATATCCAGTACTTCTGAGGTAATTATATCATGTTTGCCCAAAGCAAATCGCATCTTCAGTCCTTTTATAATGGACTTTTCTGACCAGTTCCTTTTTGACTGCACAGCAAGGGCTCCTACTTGCTCATCGGACAAAAATGATGTCAATTTTGCATCTTTTTCTTGAAGCTGTTGCTCAAGGAATTCTATTTTTTTTAACAACTCTTCATTTGAAGCAGGTAGAGTTTCCTAAATTCAAAAAGAAATAGTAAACATGTTATGCTGTGATTATTTTTTTAAACAATGGTTGGATGAATTAATATATTTGTAATAACAATGATTTTTTCAACAATTTTTTTGGAGAATATTAAATAATTTACCACTTCAGTATTTGGCTTAGGACATCTTACTTCTCTTATCCTCTTGTCAGTTACAGATGGTGGTGGATTTGGAATGCTAAAGAGTGTTGGTACTGCAGTTTTTCTTAGTTTTTTTTCTATCTTTGCATAGTGACTCAAATTGAGATTCCTCAAAATGATCCTGTAAATACATAAAGTAATAAAAAAAAAGTACACAAAATAAATAAAAGTACAAAAAACAAACCACACAGTGAGGTTGTGCCAAAGGCAGCAAGCATGAACTGTAAGTAAGTATAGGCAATAAATAAATATGCAAGTAATTAAATTAGGCCCAGTATTATAAAAAAGTGAAACAATAAACAAACCATGTCTAACATATCAGCAGCAGCATCTTGTAAGCTTGGACAGAATTTAATTATCCAATATTTATTTTTTGCCTATAATTTAAGGTGTTCTTTAGAACATTATCCAAAAATTAAATGAAGTAGTGTTTTGCTATAACATTAAAAACAACTAAAATAAAACTTTATATTTCTTGCTATAGTGCTCTTACAATAGATAAGAAAATAAGAGTTCACTACACCCAACTTTTAAGATACTAGGCCGATAAATACATTTATAATTAGAGCAGACTATGATTCTTGTTATAATTGTAGTAATGTTTATTGCTCTAATTGAAATATTTAATTTTTAATTCTCTAATCATTCAAAACATAGCCCTAATTTCGGAGCACAGTGCCAACATGCATTTTAAAAAGCATCAAGGCCAGTTTAAACGACTATTTTTTAAATTACATCGGCACAGACATATCCAATTAAAGTTATTAAAAACTCTAGAACGTAGTTCAGTAGCTTTCTGAACTACGTTCAGATTAGATCAGTTAGATGTTTTTTATTTAGAGATGACAAAACAAAATAACGCTTCAGAAAATATTATTTATCATGTATAAAAATCTGTTTTGTAACACAGATCAGTAATAATTGTTTATCAATGTCATGAGGATTTAATTTGAGGAGATCACATTCTTTAGAAGTATCAAATTCATGAAAGGATTTTGGCTTGGCCTTTGAAATTCATCATTACAGGCAGATTTATTTGATTGTTATGCATGCATTAAACACTACACATGCATTAAAAACACTACAATTATTTTTGAAAAGTACACATGCAGTTTCACAAGTTTTCTGTGCTTATTTGAATGTTCTGCATTCATTTCTAAATCTTTACTCTTATTATCTTTTTAAAATTGCCAAATTGTATAATACTGTGATTATAAATATATGGTACGTGCAATTATTGAAGTCAGATTATATATATTTTGTCTCATACTATTCAATTTATTCTATTGACTTAATGTCAAAATTCTGGAAGTTATTTTAACCAAGAAACAGTAGTGGGCACCGTGCATAAACAACTCATCTAACTTTTTAACAACAGTGATTATAAAATAAAGAAAAAAATTATATATCATTCCAACGATATTGCAACTATAGTATAATGTTACATATATCTTTAGCAAACATTCAGATTTTATCTTGAGTTTCCAAATTATTATTTATTTTTTAATAAATTTCAATATGCTAATGATTTTTATGTTACATTAGTATAAATTCCACAATTAGCACAGGAAAACAAAATCTGCGCTTTATATTAGAAGAGAAATTTCTTTTCCACATTCAAAACATCCACATTGGCGATGTTTGGCGACGGGTACATGGCGACTACATTAACCCTAGACTAATTTAATTATAGCTATTATTACAGAAATTAGCAGATACTCAGGTTATTGTACACAAGAATTTCACTTTACTTGCACATTATAAACATCAGAGAAGATATAAACTCTAAATGAAGGCGTAATTAACATTATACTTACTAAGCAAAGTTCAGCGCCTGGACCAGGTTTCCAATTGTCTCTTCGGCAATTATTTACCCATATTTTTCTTCTTTCTTCATTTTTAGGAAATTTTACCAATGTATGACCTTTCCGTGAATGATTTGAACAATTAATAGCTGCACATCCGCCCATTTTACGCCATTAAATCTCCCACTTGGGATCGTGAATGCCTGATGATTCAGCCTGGTATATAGGAGCCTTAAACTGAACTGTTTAGCACATTTACGAAGTTGTATAGGTGGCGTCAGTAGTCAAAAACGCCAGCGCCACCTACATTTCATTAAAATCAATCTTTCTTTTCAAACATGCATTTCACAAGGTGTTTCCATATTTTTGTCCATCCACTGTATCTCATTGATATATTATAAATATAGCTTAAACATGTTTTATGTGCATAGCCAAAGGGGGTGGGAAGTAAGCCTTGATTCAAAATCTGTTTTAAAGCAATAAGTAAATAAATAAAATACACTGGTTCTATTAGAATGTCAAAAAATACTGTTAGTATTCTATAAACAAATCCAAATTATCACATCATACTATATAACCCTGGTACAAAAGAAGAAATGTCTGATTAGGAACATACTCTATTTATTTGGTAAAAAAGAAGAGTAAAACATATGCAACATCCCTTTATAGTAGCCTTAGGTACGGCGAGTACGTTTTAGGAACATGCCATCCGGACCTCACAGCTACAAACTTTCCGCGCATGCGTCGTTGACGCATGCGCGTAAGACCTTTACGACTGCGAATACGCGTGCGTAAAATACGTTAACGAATGCGCGTTTAATGTATAACGAACGGTATAAGCTAAGCTAAAATAATCTAATTCAGTTAATGTTGCAGATTGCGTTATTCCTTAATCTTAGAATTGGATTCGGCTTATTATTTTTTGCAGACTGTTAGAGCAATTTTATAAAAGTAAGCTTGAACTTTCATTTATGTCAAATAGAATTTCTGATATATATTTACTAATATGTAAAGGATCTACAAAGCGAAAGTATGTTTCGAAGTCTATTAAACAAAAAGTGGAATTGCTGCAAATAATGGATAAAAGCATATCCTTTGTTTATCTAAACTTTAACGTTTGTATATCTAAACTTTGTTTATCTTTAACGCCGCGGCGCGCGATGAATTGGAAGTTGATCTTTCAGCGCTATCCTTATCTTCAAAGCAGATGTTTTTATTTTATTTGGCTTATAATTCCTTACTAAATGTAATATTTCATCTCGATGAACTCCGTCTTTGATATGATTTGAATCAAATTCCTCGTCATTATAATTTGCTTCCGATAGCGAAGAAAGTGACAGAGGTTATTGAAAACGAAAAAAATTCGATTGACAAATTAGTCGATATTCTCGACGCAGCAATTATAGGACTTGAACAGCGGAACTTTGAAACTGAACAAGAAATTATGTATGTTGATAGAATTAAAGAGAATGTATTATCACATTAAAAAACGAAGCAACTTAAACAACTTACATTGAAAGAAGAGTTTAATAAAGTACACAAATAAATATTGAGCTTTTTTTTTTTTTTTTTTGTAAATTTTGATACCCTTTAGATCATAATTGTTCTTTATTTCATAAATTACGGTTTCATATTTTTAATTTTATAATTTCTGCATGCCATCTTACCAGATTTAAACTTATGATCTATAATCCGGAAAAATCGATAATCCGAAATCGCTGAAGTCCCAACGAGTCCGGATTAACGACTTTTGACTTTATTCGAAAAATGTCTCTTCTGCCTAGTGATGGCTCGGAAACTAAATGTGAATGTTTTCACCGAAAGAATTTTAATATTTAACTGTTCAGTTTTCATTGTTCGCAATGAACGCTGTCTAAATAGCAGATCTTTCATTTTCAGCATTTAAAACAGTTATCATATGCGTGAAAAATATTATTTATATATAAAGTGAAAAAGGAACCACTCTCACATTGGAATTTTCCGATAATTGATAAAAACAACGCCAAGTGGCGCATACTAGCCAAATGTAGTAGCCCAATGATCATTTGAAAATAAATACATTTCACGATATCCGTGAGCATGCGCATAACATGACTTCCGTAAGGAGCCGCTCACAGCCATCCCTGTTTTGAGCTGCTAACGGCCCTCAGACTTTCTTTGGCTTTTCCACGGATTATACTCCGTGGGCTTTTCTTTTCTCTTGTCTCTTCTGTTAACTGTAACCAGCATAGTTTTTTTATCTCATATCGTGCGTAATGTGTTAAAAGACAGAAAATTTTACTTTACTGTATTAATAGGCTATGTCAAGGCAGGTCTTTTTTGGTAATTTTATTTCACTTATTTGTTTTTTAAAAAATGTGATAATGATGTGTTGAAATACTCTGTATTTGGTGTAGTATTTTATTATGATTGATGCAATTGCCTGCATCTGTTATCAGTACTTTTATTGCTTAAAATGTTTCCTTATTTTAAGAATATTAAACTCTCCTTTAACTTACTTGTCATAAATTTAAAATCTGTATTTCTTTTTTCGCTTTATTATGTGCAAGTAAATATATTTGAATTAGAACAAGGCATTGCAAATCGCATGGCTTTATGATTCAATATTCAAAGTAGTTGCACTTTGTAGGAAGGCGTTTTTTTTCTTGTTATCAGATACGTATAGCTTGCTTAGATAGTTATTATTAAATAATATGTTAATGTTACGAAATTTTTGCAGAACACGACATTCGAGGACCAAGTACTAGTAAATATAGATCAGTTCCAGCAATGGGAAGACAAAAGAAATTTCGTGATTCATATGCAAGAGGCAAGTATCTTTCTAACTTTTTTATATTAATTTTGAATTTCTGTCAAATTTTAGATAAAATTATATTTATTTCGCCAAAAGTCCTGAATAATTTAAATTGAATATTTTGAGTAAATTGCCAAATTTAAAATTTAATATAAAAGAATAAATCAACGCCTCAAAATATCGTCAGCAGAAACTCTTAAAAACTGGTGAAATTGTAAGATTTTATGAAAAAAAGCATGTTAGTTTATCAGGTGAAGACAAACATCATAACTTTAAAATAGATACATTTTAATTTCGGATATATCTCCATAATCAAATCTCAGCCATTATCTGACTAAATGTGTAGTTGTTGCTTACTATAGTGTATATGTTTACATTATTTGCAAGACTGCAGTTTTCTTTTTTTGCATTTAGAAACTATCATTTTCAACTCGTACGTGGAGTTGGGATAAGTTTTTTACATTTGCTAAAATTGTTTTATGATTTGTATTATGTTACACTATTAATTATTTTATGGATATATTATTCTTAAAAATGAATAAGCCTAAAATGTCAGTAAGTGTATCCATAGTATCTAAAGTAATTTTCATCCATATATAAATCTTTCAGCCTTATAATTAATATGATGATCACTTAACTAGACTTCTGATATATTTTATGTGTAATGGACAACAAAATGCATATTATTTTTTTGATCCTTACAGCAATGAAAAAATAAGCTAAGAAAAATAACTAATATGCTTCAGTATAAGTAACTTTTAAATGATTAATCTGGAAAGGCTAGGTAAAACTTTCATCAGATCACAGTTTATGTAGTGGTAATTAAAATATATCAAATGTCAGAATTTTTTCTTGTGTTTATTTAGTGCCATAAATTTAAATGCCTACTTATAATACTATTAAAAGATTATTAAATTTGCATGCTAAATATTTGGTTTTCATTTTCAATTACTGTACAGTAATGTGGCTGTAGAGAAAGTCTGGAAAGAGCATCCTAGATAAAAATGAGATAGGAATGCTTCTAGAATGGCATCTCATTTATTAAGATTAAAGTTATATGCTTTCATAATTATGATGCCCTAAAAGTTATTGTTAAATGTTACAAAAAATGGTCAGATATCAAAAGCAATATGTATTGAGATATAAAACAGCTGATGAGCACAGACATATTTCAAGTTAAATTTAGGGAAGGATTTATAAAATGGGGTTAAAATGATTGAACAGAGTTTCATTGATAAACTAAACATTTCTATCTGTCAAGTTGCTTGATAACTGAAAATATTAACATTAGTTGAATTTGGAGATACATTGAAAAGCTGATTTTCAGTTTATAGATGCTGCATTAATTAAAGCATGGTTCATAAATAATAACAAATAATTAGGGTAAAAATATATTTCAGGGTTCCCCTTGGTGAAAATTGGCGATTTTTTGGTGCCATTCCTGTTTATGTTCAATGCTCTCCCCAGTAAAATGGCATCCAAAACATAATGCAATAAAGCATAATTAAAACAAAACAAAAAAATATATATATAATCTCTATTAACTACATTTTAAATCAAACAGTGAAATAACATAAAAAAAGGAATGCATGTTATCTCATCTACGCACTACAAGAAGGAAATACTGACTTACCTTATTTAGAAATTTCTGTGTCTTCAGTCTGTGGCACACGAAATTGCTTAACAGCATCCAAAAGCTTTCTATTAGAATCTGTATACTGCTATAATAAATTGACAAAAGTGAGCAGTTTTCTGAAAGTAAAAGATGCATCACAGGTAGCAAGAAAGGAAATATTTTGGGGAGTATATTTAAAACACTGATCATGACCTTGAACATTTCACTTTTCACTTGTAATTATTCATTGTTAATGAGTCTAGTTCGAGCAACACATGTATAATAGTTGCATCAATTCAAAATCCTGCCAAATGAGAAGTGCATTTCTGTCATATGTTTTCTTTATGCAAAAGGTGAGCATGTAGTGGATATTCACAAAGAAAGTGTTTCTGTCTGTGGGATCATTATGAGTTGATAAAACATAACTAAATGATTTTGTACCTTGTGTAGGTGGGACCAGTGTTCATCACAAGCACAGAACGAGTAGGTTTTCTCTTGTCTGTGATGCTCTTCTTCAAAGAAGAGAGGATGCAGTTTAACCAGTTAGGCATTGAAATAATTGCACAAAATCATTCAGAAGTGTCTGTGACAACTTTTTATAAAGCTGTGACTAGCTTTAGGGTGCAGGAAATTGTGTGCGTGTTGGATTCCGAGGATGTTAACAGAAGAGCACAAAAAGAAATGAATGGGCGTCCCACTCCACCTCCTCACATGCTGTGCTGAAGTGGGTGATAAGTTTCTTAACCTTTTGATGGTCATTAACAAGCGCAGCTACCATTCCGGTTATGCGCAGCAGTGGCCGCAAGTAAACACAATTTGCATTATAAATTTATGACTGATGTGGCATGTATTGGGAAGAAAGAATTGTTGAATATCGCAGCCATCAAAGGGCTAACCATATTGTTACTTGTGATGAGACATGCATTTGTCATCATGCACCAAAATGCATCTAACAGTCTATGCAGTGGTACCATGCAAACTTCCCAAAAGCTAAGAAATTTAAAACTTCAATTTCAACAGAGAAAAATCATTTCTGTTTTCTGGAACAGACAAGCATTCCATCTGATTGTCTTCATATACCATGGCATCACAATTACGGCTAATGCATATTGTCCTAGATGGGTAGTTCAAAATAAAACTTAAGGGCATGCTGACAAGATCGAGTCTGCTTCATGACAACACTCATTCTCACACAGTGCTTCAAACAAAAGCACTACTCTGAAGTTTCAAGGGGGAACTTTTAGGCAATCTGCTATTTAACCTGGTCCTTGTATCCAGTAACTTCTTTCATTCCTTTGCCTGAATAAAATCTTGCAGTACAAAACTTTCACGATGATGATGATATCAAAACTTAGGTTGAAATGTAGTTTGAACAACAGACATTAGACTTCTGTGACTGTGTTATACAAACTCATGTATCTAGACTTGACGAATGCTTGGACAATGGTGAAAACTGTGTCGGGGAAAAAAAGGCAGTAACTTTTAATGGACGTTTTATCAGTTTAAAATAGTTTTAATGAGTATGAAGCATTGTATTTTTACTTTTTGAAAAATGCCTCATATGTTAATAATAAAAAATAATTGCAGTCAAAAGTCTTTAATCCGGACTCGTCAGGACATCCGCGATTCTGGATTATCGGTTTTTCCGGATCATGAGTTTAAATCTGGTAAGATGGCATGCAGAAATTATAAAATTAAAAATATGAAAACGTAATTTATGAAATAAAGAGCAATTATGATCTAAAAGGTATCAAAATTTACAAAAAAAAAAAAAAAAAAAAAAAAAAAGCTTAATATTTATTTGTTTACTTTATTAAGCATTTCTTTCACCACGCGCATGCGTAAAGCATACATTACATATAGTCTAAATTAAAAAATTGCTATCAGAAAACTATTTGATGTGTATTCGTGATATTTATAATGACGAGGAATTTGATTTAAATCATATCAAAGTCGGAGTACATCGAGATGAAATACTACATTTAGTAAAGCCGAATGACATAAAAACATCTGCCCTGAAGATAGGATAGTGCTGACAGATCAACTTCCAGTTTATCCCCCCCCCCAGAGCAGCGTGAAATTGATAAATAGATTTCGGGATGGTTAAAGAAACAAGGAATATGCCTTTATCCGTTTTTTGCAGCCATTCCACTTTTTGTTTGATGGACATCGAAACATGCTTTCGCTTTGATGATCCTTTGGCAGCTCCAGAATCGAAAATTCTTTTTGACATAATCGAAAGTTCAAGCTTACTTTTATAAAATTGCTCTAACAGTCTGCAAAAAATATAAGCCGGATCCAATTAGAAGATTAAGGAACAATGCAATCTGCAGCATTAACTGAAATAGATAATTTTAGCTTAGCTTATACCGTCTGTTATACATCAAATGCGCATGCGTAAACGTATTATGCGCATGTGTAAATGCTTTATGCACAGAAAGTTTGTAGCTTTGAGGTCCAGATTTTTCAGTTATAGTCTAGTGTTTCCACATTTGTGGTTGGTGTGTTTAACAATACAAAATATAGGTATTCAAGTTGTGTGAAGAGGATTTAAAAAATTTTTCTATGAATGTGTTTTACTGATAAGATGGGTTAGTTTCATAAAAATGATAGTAACAGAAGGAGAAATATTACAAAAGGAATGTAAAACAAAGTTTTGCATTTAAATATTGATAATCTTATTGCTCTATAAATTCTACTTTAAGGTTAATTTTTCCTCCAGTTCCAAAATAATAAGTTGGTTTATAACCTGCATGCCACATGTTCCACATGTTGGATAATTCAGAGCTAGAAATAAAATTTTATCTCTTGTTTACATTACTGCAAACTAAGCAATCAAAATGAGTTAAAAGCAGTGTTATTCCTAGGATTTTTTTGAAAGAGTAAAAATACTCCTTGACTTTTTTAGGAGGAGTAAAATTCATTTATGAGGAGTGAAACATAGAAATAGCATAAACTACATATACAGAGACAAATATCTTATAAAAAACACTTTTTTAATGAACAAAATGAAATACGAAAAAAAAAAAAAAAGATGATGCTATTTTGGTTTTTGACAATTATAGCATATGTTAAATAATACATTAAATACAAAAACAAAGTTAACAGTGAAAACACATATATTTTATTGGTAATCAGATTCTAATGAAGTATTTAAAAACTATTAAGAAAAGTATTGTTTTTCAAAAAAAATTGTACAACAGCTTCATAATTCAAATGTCAGGAAGCATCTAACAATAAATATGACCAACTCATTATTCTGTTTATCAGGACCGGATTAAAAAATGTATATATGCATGTATAAATGAATTTGTTCATGTATCCATCTATGCAAGCAGCAGCAATCTAGCAAGCAGCAATATGTATGTGTGTGTAATACATACATATCCGATAACAGAACAGTGCCATAAGCAGCTAAAAAACTGAGAATCGATTAAAAGAAAAACGAAGTTTTAAACTGTGAAAAATAAGCAATATGATTTTAAAAATTTCATCAATAAAATGACCAAAAATGATATTAAAGTCTGTAGTTTACAGAATCCACAGAAATTGTCATGATGTCAAAAACCATGCACAAGCTTACGAATTTGACATTACAAACACGTCCTTGTGATCTCCAGAGCTGTAGCTAAGGTTTTCAGTGCCCAGGGACAATTAAAAATTTTGTGCCCTTTTCTGTGTGCCAAAATGAAAACATTTCATTCTAAAATTGAGTATCATCAATTTGGCGTCCCCTGAAAGCTCTGCCTGGAGACAGATGACACTCTTTGCCACTGGTGATCTCTGATGTCGCATGCTACTTTTTACTTCTGTTTAGTTCTTCTCCTCTGCTCGAAGATTTCTGGCAACAGAAGCCTGGAATATTTTTTTTTCCCCTGAACTATATGTTGTAATAGAAATTGTTACCTAATAAAACTGGAATTTTTAAAATTATTTAAGACTAGAAATTCATGACATTGCAGTGTTTTATAGTTAAATGCTGTATCATAATTTGATGCAGTTTAGAATGTGGATGAATGCAGATAATTAAATATTGATGTAGCTCTGCATTATTCAGTATTTAGACATGTAAATGTACATAAATTTGATATCGGGCACTAGTTTTAATATATAAAAATTTGCGAGTAATATAATTTGTAAATAATAAATAAAATTTGTAATTAAACTATTTTAATTCATAACTATTTATTTGCGATAATTATATATAATGTTCTTTTTGTCTTTTTATAGGTTACTTATTGAATCACATGTGTATGGTATTGCAAATTAAATAGATTTGAAATGTAACTCAATGGTTATGCTGTCATATTTGTCTCATTTCTTATTCATTATTTTAAAGGTGGAAAGCTAGTTGCTGTAGATTTAGATGGAGATGTGGATATGAACTCGCATACTTTTACAGAACGTAGATTGTAAGTACATGAAAGTTTTACTGATTCAAAAATTGTTCATATGAAAATATTTCTGACACACACACAAAAAAGGGGGGAAAAATATTGAGAACAAACATGTTATTAAAAAGCGACGAAAAACATGTTTAGCTTTTCTAAGCTGAAGTATTTCAGCCAATAATAATAGCAGTTAACAATCAGATAATTGTAATGCTTTTTGAATCTTCCAAAGCATGTCTCTTATGAAATAGAACCTTTCTTGAGAAAAAGTCCTTTCTTATGTTGTGAATTTTGCTAAATCTTCTAACTTATGTAATACTTTTATTGTATTTTTCATAATGAAATTAAATAATGATAAAATTTAGATGGAAAAATCGCTTGAACCCTAGCTATTAACTTACAAATCAAAGGTCCACAGACCACATTTTAAAGAATTACTGCTTGAAAAGACTTTCATAGAATTAAGGTTGAATCCTTCTGATTTAGATAAACCGTAAAAGTAATTTATGTGAAAAATTTTAAAGATATGTTATATAAAGATGCCGATTAAAATAATTAAAAATTATATTTAAGTTTTTTTTGAGGGGGGGGGGAGTGAGTACAGTAGAAAACCAAAATTCCATGTGGTCTAGAAGCTGTGAATTTATAGATTTCAAATCATGAATAAAAAAGATGCAAAAAATCAATAAAAATATAAAGAAAAATCTGACATCATATGAACTTCTTGTACGGAATATTAAATTATACGCATTTTTTCCCTGCACTTCATTTAAACTTATTTCATCGAATTTCATTAGTGATAAATTTCTCATTCAATTAACTAAGTTCTCACTTCGCAACAAGGTAAAAATAAATAAAACCTCAAAATATCTTCATTAAAAATGCAAACAGATAGAAAAGACTAAAACACCAAATACAGTTAAAAAAAATTTTTTTTTTAAATGTTGCAAATAAAATTAGAGTTTTTACGTAAAAACAAGCAATTCGACCAGCAGAAAAAAAAAGGCAAAATTTTCAGTGCAAAAAACAGAAAGTTTACTTTTGGTCCCACTTGGCAAAAAGACATTGAAGGTGTAGAAACTCACTTCAATAATTATTTTGCTAAGTTTTAAATGTAAAAAAATATGGCTGTTATGGTGAAAAAAACTAGGCTTAGCTGCACTTAACAGTTTTTAAATTGTTGATAATTCTACAACTATTGCATGCAAATTAATTAAAGGCATAAAAATCTTAACGGAAGATAAGAACAATATAATTAAATTGTTTTTAAAGCAAAAAATGTGTAATTTACCAACATAAAAGCGGGGGAAAACAGCTTACCGAGCCGAGTAACAGAATGGCTATACGTGTGTACTTTGTTGCATACTTATATACTTTTGGTGCAGCCAATTAGAACCAAAAAGGTTGATGCACAGCTAAATTTTATAGCAGTCCTATATACAAAATTTCAACATTCTGAGGTTGCTCATGTTTGAGTCATGCAAGACACATAGGTACATACGGACGTCACGAAAAAATTCTTCCGAATTCATTTTAAATCAATTTTTTTAATCCGTTTGGGAAAAGTGTCCTTTATTCTGTCTTTATGTACAGATGTCACACAAAAACATGGTTAACTTCATTCGATATCGATCAAAATGGATATTTTTATTGAAATATGGTACCTGGAATTTTTCGTGATTACGTTCATTCCTTTACTTTGTACAAGGAAGTAAAAATGCATAAGCACAGTTTCTTTTTTTGTTTTTAGATGCAGAAATATGTTTAAATATATGACATGTATCATAATTTTATTTAAAAAAGGTGGAAATTCAAGTAAAATTATTTTTTATATTTGAGTCTCTTTCAAATTATGAGTTATTTGTTGGTCAGTTATAGAGTGTTGTAATTTAAAATTAATTTTAATTTATATATTTTTTGCTTGCAAAAAAAAAAAAAAACTATTGAGTTTATTCAGAACTTGCCATTTTGATAGGATGGAAAAGTACTATTTTTAATTCTAGTCGTAATAAAAGTTAGAAATTTGGTACTTTTCTGTTAATCCTTTGTGGCACGGTGTGCCCAGTGCAGGCACACCTAAAAATTTCCTTCTGTATACACAGAAAAATTGAATAAAAAAAGAATTTATAGGTATAGGTTACTCTGAACCTTCTTTATTTAAAGTAGAGGGCAGTTCAACACAAACCAGTCCATATATTTTAGCCTTGTTTTGTTTTTTAAAAACCTCATTTTTCAAAGAAATCTTGCAGATTTTTTTTAGGGTATCAAGGGAATATTTTGAAAAGAAATTTCTCTGTTATTTTTTAAGAAATCTCTGTTCTGTAGGAATATTTTTTTGGCTGTATGCTAAACTCCTTATTCTATATTAGTTTAAATTTTTGCCTTTAAATCTTGCCTAAAATCGAACGGCGAGCCCAAGGTGTTCCCAGACCGGCTCACCGAGAATCTAGGATAACTGAGAGACTATTCTTTGTTTGTCCGCATCTCATCGGTGAGTTCATTGACAATAGAAAGATGGGTCAACATCTGTGTTTCATTTCTTGTTTTTCTCTTTTTTTCTTTTCTCTCTCTCTCTCTCTCTTTTTTTTTTTTTTTTTTTATTTATTTGGTGTGTGTGTGTGGGGGGAGAAGAGGACATTTGGTTATCAACTGACAAATTGTTGGGGTGATTTTCTGAAGGTCAAGGGTAATTTTATCAGTTAGCTGTTTGGTTTTTTTCACTAGAGCAGCTATCTTTATTGCTTTCGTTGAAAGTTTCGCTAGCGCTAGGTGTAACAGTTTTGAGGTGTAGACATTTATTTAATTTTATTTTATAGTTTATTTTTTCGAATTTTTAACTGTTTTCCAAATGGATCGGTGAGGGCTGACCTCAGTGCTCCAGAAATGGTCAGCCCGTACTGATCCATTTGGAAAATAAAATAATAAAAAATCTAAAAAGTACCACCATGGGAAAAAAAAAAAAAAAAAAAAAAAGAAGGTGTAAATATGAAATATAAATAATGTAAATATCATATACCCAAGTTACTTTTTCTTTTCCCCCATCCTTACGCATGTAATCATCATATAACCAAAAAAGAGCTTTTGGGGGGTGTAGAGTAGCAGGTCTCCCCGTGGCACACCCTAGGTAATGTTAAATCTGCTATATATTCAGAATATAGTGTTTATTAATCGTAGGCAAAATCTCTTGCTCTTTTACGCGCTTCCCAGCAGTACTCGTTTCAGCACTCTTTTCGAAGCTCTATTCAAACAGTGGGCCTGTTTCGGGCACACCCACAGAATTAAAACTATAAGTGCTATCTTCACAAAATTTTACTTCTGTACTCCTCTAGGCCTAATTAGACTGCCTACCCCCTCTTTTTTTTAATCGAAATTCCAACTTTAAAAGGTAGCATTTCGGAAAGGATTAATGAAACGGCAGTCATCACCAAACACAAGTGTTGTTCTGATTGTAACTAGAATTCATGGTCCTTTCTTTCTCTTGTCATGATCTTACCACTATGACATAAATGTCGGCTGTTTCACTATGGGTAATTCCTTTTTCTTAATAATAATAAGAACAAGCTTTTTAAAAGACTCCTCTGTTTCTTCATCAAAATCTGGGACTAAAAATGTGCCTAGAGCAAAAGAAAATGGTGAATAACTACATCTGATGTAGTTTGCAGTGAAAGTATGCTGTCATTAATTCACTTATACACATCTTGGTTGGTACTTATGCCATGCCCCCTCCCCCAAATTTTTTTCCCGAAATTCCAACAGTTAAAATCGTGCAAAATTAATTTTTCAGTTAAAGTTAATTTTAATGATTTAAAGCAATTTTTAAAAGCAATAATTAATGCGGTATAGTAGCTTGCTTCAATCATAAATGAGGTGTTACCAGTATTGTCCAAATATCACCCAGAAGAGCCAAAGCTATCTGCATTTCGTTGTTGACATCTGACAAGCTATAGAAATATTTTATGTAAATGCTGTAATGTTTATATTATTTATTTATTTTTGTGCATTCTATGTGATATTGTGAATTAAAATTTGCTTGTTTTTATTTAGTTTTAAAAATCAAATTTTTACCCTTTTAAAGTGTCTATTTGCCATTATAAAAACAACAGTTTTTTCTGAGATTCTATTTGTTATGAGAAATCATTTTGGTGAGCAGTACAGATTAATGTTGAAGTAGAACCTAATGTTAGTGTGATTTATTTTTTATACTTTGATTATATGAATGATTTTGAGAGATATTAAGAAATAATTATGTAGATGAATTTATTTCATATTAAAAATACAGTAGATTTAAGTTTTTACAAACTCCTGATAAACAAATTATTGGTCCCCCCTTTTTTATATGTAATGTGTAAAATTTAGTCCACTGAGTTAAAAGATGTTATGTGAATGATCAGATAAAGTGGGAGGGTTAATATGTTAAAATTTAAAGAAAAAGGATAATCGTGTAAAAAACAGTATAGAATAAAAATAATTTCTAGGTTATTTAAATTATTATGAAAATAGTGATAATCTTCCCTGAAGGGCTTAAAGTAATGAATTGTTTTATTTTCTAATGAATTCATATATTTAAAGATTTGAAATGTAGAATTTTGCAGTTCAACAACTCTTTGACTATGGTTTGGAAACTCTTTGAGTTTATATTTTGAAGATTATATTAAATGTGGATTAATGAATAATACTGAGGCATTAAGAGTATGTCAATGTGCAACATATAGTTTTAGTATTAAAAATAAATTATTCATGGTATTCAATTTCAACACTAAAAATTTAAGTATTGGTTTTCTTTATTTATATTGAAGACATGTCATAAACATAAAATTGGGTACTGTTCTATTATCGGGACCAAATTCAGAAAGGTCTGCATATTTGCATGTATGGATGAATGTATGTGTATGTACACACATATATGCACATTCATCCATCCATCCATACATACATTTCTGAATCTGGTCCCGATGACAGAAGATTGCTAAAAATTGTACAAGAAGTTTGGTTTATATGTATTTAATTTTCTAGAAAAATAATAAGTTGGTATATTTAAGAGAAGATATGTTTTGTGTTTTGTTTATTTTTAAACTGCTATAAAATGTTTTCTGTTTTTAAAGTGTTTGGTTTAAATACTTAGTAGTAAAATATTACAAATTTGAAAAACGCACAAATAATTGTATTTTTTAGTAATCCCTATGGTGGTCAAAGACATCATGGAAGCAGAAAGAAACATAAGAAGCAAAGTGGTAACTTATTTTTGTTTTGTTTTTGGGTCAAGGCTGGCTCTGCCAGTAGTGCAACATGTACATATGTATAGGGCAGTGTTTGCGAACCTATGGCACGTGTACCACAGTCAGCACGCAACTAAAATATTACGTCCTTAATTAATAATCACAATAAAATAATAAGGCACCAGTAGTTGACCAGCTAAGGGAAATTTGTCATTCACTTGTCAAGCTGTGGAGACGGTAATTAATTTTTTCGTAGTTAACGGAATTCTTCAACTGCCTACCTAGCTAGTGATGACCTTCTTTACCGAAAAAAGTTGTAATATAAAATTATTATAAATAATTTAGAAAAAAACGTTTCTTCTCCAGTAGTTGACCACCTAAAAATAAAGAGTAAACCACATAACTCACAGGTCATTTTGTTCAATAATACATGCACCTAATAAATATTTGATTGCCGAATTGAATAATACAAATAAATAACTGTACTTACACAAAAACCGAAGTCAATCCCTAACCGAAAACGGTAATTGGGCGGCAAGAATTAGCAGGATCTGGTAGAGCACAAGTTTCACGGTTAGCCATTACTTAACTGATAGGCATATCAACTGGGAGTTGATAAAATGTGATACTAGATGGCAGTAGCGTCTTATAAGCAGGTTTGTTGTGAACGCCAAACGAAAATATCCCTTATTTTGAAGCTTTTCCCCTGAAATAGTCAACTACTAGTGCATAGTCAACTTTTGGTCCCTCTACCTTACTATGTAATTTAGTCTGTTCTTTAATGTTTCACTTACTTACTTATCGCATAATGCCACTGACATCCACTGACAATATACATGCCACTGACCATAGAAATTATGTACATATTTATTGACCCAATTTATGATGTTTCATTTGTTTGGGCCAATCATATTACTTGTTACGTGGAAAAGAATACAGCAAAGTTAAAGCTGCTCGTGTTTGCCAAACAAATTCAAATTTATTGCAGACTGCCTGTTAGTTTTAATATTTTCATTGTTAGATTCCAGTTTTCAGATCTAAGCATTTTGAGGTAATTTATGAATAATTCTAATTTAATATCTTGAACGGAATGGCATGTAGCTCCAAAAAGTTTCGCCACCACTGGTATAGGGTGTCTAATTTTGAAGGGTGATTAAAAATGATTTAGCTAGTTAACATTCAAATATTTATGTAAAAAATCAAAAGAAAGTATTTATTCATTTCTGTTTGAAACAACACATTAAGGTGCTGTTTTGCATAGTAAAGCTTTGTTTTAGTGCATATTTTTGGAATTCTAATGCATTGTACTTATTATAAAATACTGTTGTATTAAATATTTTGCTGTTATATTTTTGTGTACACCTTCAGATTGAAATTATAACATGGGCAGAGTTGCCAACTCTCACGGTTTTTAACGTATTTCTCACGATATTTTCTTATTCTTAAAATTTCTCATGATTTTTATGTAGCTTGGCTTCATACTTCGTTATTTGTTCGCAGAAAAGTGGTTTTTGGTGTCTGAAAGTGCGTGTTTTTTCTAGATGCATATAAAAATGACCGAAGTCCTTTCATCCCTGAGATATGGCGCATTTCTGCATTGTGTATGAGAGTCTGAAACACATGTCCAAAAACATTGTTTTCCAGTTCTCCAGTGAAAATCAAGTGCTGTTGCAGGTTGCTAGCATATATTAGCCAATGAACCCAAAGCAAGATTGCAGTGTTTATCTAATTTGTCTTGCCAGTGAGCAGCGTGACACGTGCTTCCCTGAAACAGTTTAAGAAACTGCAATCTTTTGTGCTAGTTATGTTTGTGAAGAAAAGAAAAATGCTCGTGTACTTTTCAAAAATCGTACACAGATGACTTTCTTCTAATATTTTGTCAAGGAAATTTTATTAAAATTATAAATAATATTGCAATCTGCATAGTTTTACCATTGCAATTTTTCGATTTCACATGGTGGAAGGATTAACTAAACATGTACTGGGAAAAAATTTAAAAAATTAAGCTTTTCTGTGGAAACAAAGGACAAAAAGTTAATGCAGCATGCCTGTTCTCTACCTTTTTACTGGAGCACACCCTGCCTCTGAATGCATTGGTTCATGCTTCAGTTTTTTAGAAAAATGTTTCCTGGCAGTAAAATCGCTAAGAAATAATCAAGTGCAAGGACAAAATCTGTTTAAAGTTGAAAACTATAAAAAGTTTTTAAACATGTTTATTTTCAGATATTAATTGGTTACTATAAGGGCGAGTCAAATGAAAGTGAGCCAACCCCTCCTCAGCAAGAATGGTTCGGTCCATCATCTGCGGCGCATGCGCGTAGCACAGAGACAGCCTTCATTTACGAAAGTGGCGCGAAAGTGTGAGGTTAAAGTTCTTTAAGGTGCTCTTACACTGCGTTGAAGACAGTAGCATGACATAATGGATGCTAACATAATAGGAACATAATAGGAATAGCATGACATAATAGGAACAGCGTGGTGTGGTCAGGTTTTTGACAGCTGAAGGTGTTTCCCAACATGAAATTAGTCGCCGTATGACTGCTGTGTACGGTGAACATTGCATCGCATTGGCCACTGTGAAGCGTTGGAGCAAACGGTTCAGAGAAGGACGTGAAAGTTGCAAAGACGATCCAAGACCGGGCCAAAGCCACCTTGCAATCACCCCCGACACAATTGCACAGGTTGATGAGCTGATTAGACAAGAACGGAGGATAAGCATTACTGATTAATTACTGATTGAATTTGCTAAACGTGGAGAGACTATCAATAGTTCGCGATATTGTGCAACGCCGGATCGGCTGCGTGTCGCAATCAAGAACAAACGACCTGGAAGATTGACGAATGGTGTGATCTTGCTACATGACAATGCTCGTCCCCACGTCGCTGATGTGGTTAAGACACAACTGGCAAAGTTCAAGTGGGACACGCTGCAATATCCTCCATTCAGCCCAGATTTGTCGCCATGCGACTTTCACATTTTCAAGAAACTGAAAAAACATCTCAAGGGTACCAGATTCCTGTCGGACGACGTCGTGAAGGAGTCGGTTACAGACTTTTTGAATCGACAGCCGAAGGAGTTTCATGAGACGGGGATCACGCGGCTCATTTGTCACTGGGATAAATGTCTCAATGTTTATGGAGACTACCTTTAAATAAAATGCTCTGTTTGTCATATATTTGCATTGGCTCACTTTCATTTGACTCGCCCTTGTATTTAAAGTTAATACATCGTTAAAAATATTTTTTGTTTCTACATAGTTTTATTATTTAACAAATCTTTTTGTTATTGAAAAAATTATTGAATGATTTTTTTTTTAAACTGATTTTTGCGTGTCGTAGGTTGGCAAGTATGCAGGTGTCTTATTATATTGCATAATACATGTATTTAATCTGGAATATAAGACAGTAAAAGCCATTAAATAAAATTAAAAACATAGAAAATACTGAAACACACACACAGAAAATGAAAACATTGACTTGGTTGAGCTGTATGTAGCCTCAGAAAATACATTATTAATCAAAGTTGTTTTATTAGTTAAAAATAACCTTGCTCTTAATGCCACATTAGCCTTAATATAATAACTATGATTACTTGTAGCAGTTACAGAAATGACAACTGTAACTCATCAAAACTAAAGCTCGTGTCTCTATTAAGAACAGAAGCCTGAGTGGAAACTGTTTGAGTATGAACTTGGTTAGAAATCAAAATACTGTAGCCTTATTTGTAATTTTGAAAATATACAAGTGAGAAAAGTTTTGTTTAAACAATAGATTTAAATTTTAGTAGTAAAAATGTTAATTTATAGTAAGGTTATAAGGTATTTTCTCCCTCCTTTCTGTGTGCCTTCGTGGTGTAACGGTAGCACACTCGCCGTTGATTTGAGATGTCCAGTTTTGAGTCCCGAGGAGAGCATTACACAGTTTTCATGTCTTCCTGCTTCAAAATAACCTAATGATTCTACAGTGGCACCTAACTAAAAGGTGGTACATTGTTCACCACGAGGATTTGGCGATTGGGTCCACTAATCCCCAGTCACCCTTTAAAGGATATATTGTCAGTCACCCTTTAAAGGGTGGAGTATGTAAGGTATTTTATCCCTCCTTTTTGCATGTCTTCGTGGTGTAACGGTAGCAAACTCGATGCATGTTGGAGTCCCGGCGAGGGCATTGCACATTTGTCACGTGTTCCTGCTTCAATATATCCTAATGAGTGTACAAGATATGATGTGCTGTAAAATATGATATGATGTAAAATATGATAGATATAAAATAGAATTTCTTGCATATCATATGAAAAGCATGTTGTGATGACCATTTGCTGTAAGCCATGGCTGTATTTGTGTTTTATGTACCCATAGGTCCATTTAAAACTGCTGCTTTTCTGTCCTCCTTTCATTGGTGTTGTGAGAGGGGGGGAACACTTTGTGAATGCACCTCCTCTGCTGACAAGTTTCAAGTAGTTAACATAATTGTCTAGATGGAAATTATAGAAACCTTATAATATTATGACACCAATATCTAGTTTCCTTTATAGAGGAAAGTATGTCTACACTGAGCTGTTCTGTGCCTAAACTGCCATCCTGCTTCCTTGCTTTGTAACCGTCACCATTTCATCGTGCATTTTTTACATCCACCTCACTCCCAATTTAAATTTTTCCAACTTTTTCAAAATAAAAAAATTCAAAACTAGCCAGTAACCAAGTTTTAATGCCAGACCCTGACTGACCCTGAATGTTAGCAAGTAAGAATTTAACGTATGTATGTTAGTTGGGGACTTTCATATCAGTCATTGTAATGAGTGGTCATTACAGTGAGCATTAAATGCATTGTATAGCTACGTTTGTGGTGTTGCAGTTCTTTCTGTGTGATATGCTGAGCATTACACTATATTTAAGGGAATAATAATATGCTGTTTTTTCTAATCCTTTGCTAAAAGGTATTTTATGTTCATTGTTTAATTATTTACCAGTTTTTGTAAGTAATTATCATTATTTAGTATTTATTGTTAAAAATGATTAAGAACTACTTAAAATCATTGCAATAGATTTTTTTAAAGACAAGAAAGTAGCAAAATGTGCTATTGCAAGTGCTACAAAATTCATAGTGGCAGCCTATCTTAATTTAAACAGTTTTACTCTTTTATTTAAAAAAAAAAAAAAATTGTTTGCATAATGTATTTTGTTTTGTCTATGTTTTATAAGATATCTGAATTTTTTAAAATTTCTGTAGGTGGTAAATCAAAACATTATCGTGATGGTGCAGCTGGATATGAAGTTGGTTCATGGCATAAAATCACTGTAAGTATAATTGTTGTTGGGAATTCAATTCAACATAAGGATACTAAAGATTGTTTTTTTTTTTATGAAGCATTTAATTAACATTATGTAACATTATGTAAGAGCTATAAAATCAAAGCTATAACCTAAAAAATAACTGAACATGTTTAAAAATGAATTTTCAGACAGAACATTAGGTATAAATACATATTAAAGCTGATAGTAAGGAATATGAAGTAGAGATTGCTGGTATTATTTTAGTAAAATATTATGCTTCTTTCCTGCCAAATTATTTGTCTGATCTGAATGAAATTTGGTATGTGATGTGCATGGGGGAAAAAAAGGATTGAAAAATGAAATGCAGTTTTTAATTATTGTATAATTAATCACAGAGTTCATTAATAAGCTATCTAAAGAATCGTTTGGCAGTAATCAGGCTGATATATGAGATATCTTACTTTTTCCTTTGGTACTTTGTCTCAACATTTTGCAGCTGCTGTTCCAGATTGTTAATATTCTTTGGCTTTTGTCTGTCCAGCTTGGCTTAGACCTGTTGGTAACATATTGCTTTCTACTGAGTTCCAGTTGTTGCATTAGTTGCTGAGTACAAGTGAGTTAGGTCATGCATAAGCTGCTCATCAGATTAGTTTAAAAAAAGGATTTGGGGAAACAACGCGGCTGTGGAAAGTTTTGCATAAAAGTGGAGGAAACTTTAGTGGAAGCATTCCAAGTATTTAACATGCTGATGCCATACTTGTCTTTTCCGTGGGGCAGCCTCACCCACCGTTGGGTCATGCTTGATTGTGTCATTGGCCAGCATGACTCACCAATGGGTCATGCTTGTATATCAAAAAATAATAAATTATGCTTGTATATAAAAAAATACAATTATTTAAAAAATTTTTATTTTTTAATTTTATAATTTGGTGCTGCGCTGGCGCACGAAAAGAACATCTAATATCCACGCTTCCGTCACCGTATTAACCAAGTATACAAGTGACTCCGTGGGCAAATGCAGTGCTATGTTTGGTTTCAGCTTGTTAAAAAGGGCAAAAGTTCCGTTTTCAAAAATTCAAGGACTAGTCAACCTCCCACATCAACAGACAGATAACATTTTTAGAGTGCACTATTAATTCGTACCACGCGGTCAAGCAGTAAACAAGAAAGTCTACCAGAGAATATGATTGATGGATGCTGTGCAGAGGAAAAGACCTGAATTGTGGAGAATCAATCATGGGTGTGGCATCATAGCAATACTTTAGCTCGTGCATTGCTCCTTGTTGCCAGTTATATGACAAAACATTGCACCACCCCATTTTCCTAACTCAGATTTTTTTTCTCTTTCCCAAGTTTAAAATAATTGAAACGTATATAATTTCCAGTCCATGGAGAAAATTCACGAAAATGTGATGAGAATACTAAATGGTAATTGTTTATTGACAATGGAGTACTTGGGTAGTGGTTGAAAGATTGTATAATGAGCAGTTAGAGATTTGCTGTTTTGCGTCCTTACGGAGATCGTCACGTTGCTGAATGAATGCAGATTTGATCTTCTCGTCGATTAGAGCAGCAATATTGATGTCGTTTTGCGATTTCATTTTAGTCCCAAAGAGAAGTTCAAAGGGAGTGGAATTGATGCTACGTTGAAAAGTTGAATTAATAATTTGTTGCACGGCGGGAACATGGTGGTACCATTGCTCAGGGTTGGTTATGGAGAGTTTAGAAAAGACAGCAATAATAATGGAATTCAAACGCTCAACTTGAACGTTCGATTGTGGGAGGCCAGCTGTAATAAGAACGTGCTTTATTCTCTGTGTGTCACAATAGTTTGCAAATGCAGTGCATTTGAATGCAGGGCCTCGATCAGAGATAATCCGTGAAGGATTTTCGAAGACTGATCTTTGAGATTCCAGCCGACTGATAACTTCATCTGCGTCTGTAGACTTTGTCGGATAAAGCCACACGAATTTAGTAAACGAGTCTATAACTGCCAAAATATGTTTGTATTTCTTTGATGTGGTGGCAAGGGGACCTAAGTGGTCGATATGGTACGTGTGCAAGGGTGCGTCGTCTTTGTCAATGGGGTGCAGAAGTCCGTCTTGTTTGCCATGTTTTTGATTATTGAGTTATGGATACACCGCTCAATTTTTTCTTTCAGATTTGGGATAAAATATTCGTTGTTTAAAAGCTCTTGAGTGCGAATTACGGCGAAGTGGCCTCGTTTGTGAGCTGTTTTAATGACATTTGCCTGCATATCCTCGGGCACCACAAGTAAGTCAATGCCATTGACGTTTTTGTACAGGAGATTGTTCTTAACGAGAAAGTTATCATACGAAGGCGTCGTTTGAAGAAGTGCTTTAATAGCCGTAATATGTGTGTTGGTTTCTTGTGCTTTGCGAAATTGGAGGAGGACACTGTCTTGGATAGTCATGCAACATGGACTGCGACTAAGGGCATCCACGTGAGCCATCTTTGAGCCGATACGGTGCTCAATTTCGCAGTCAAAATCTTGGAGATATAATACCCATCGGGCTATTCTCGAATTGAGTTCCTTTTTATTTAAAGTTTGTACAAAAGCGTTGCAGTCAGTGATAATTTTAAAATGTGAACCAAGGACATAAATACGGAACTTTTTTAAAGCTTCAACAATTGCAAGTACTTCGAGTTCATAACTGGTGTATTTATGCTCGTTGTCCGATGTTTTCTTTGACATGTAGTAGACAGGGTGAAAGCTGTTATCGTTCATAGATTTTTGTAGTAGGATTGCCCCCAAGCCATTAATGGATGCGTCGGTATGAATTTCAATAGGACTCTTTTGATTAAAAATACTTAAAACTGGTTGTTGAGAAAGCAAATATTTTAATCTGTGAAATGCGGCTTTCTGATCAGCATGAAATTGAAAGGGGGTGTCCTTACGAAGGAGATCACTAAGGGGTTTTGCAATGCTAGAATATGAGGGGATGAATTTCCTAAAATATCCCGTGAGACCGAGAAAGCGTTGGACGTCTTTCGTACTCTTAGGTTCGGGGTAGTTAATTACAGATTTTGTTTTCGAAGGGGAAGGAAAAAGGTTACCGTCTTCAACGATATGTCCAAGAAATTCGATTTTTTTGTGAAGAAATTGACATTTATGAAAATTAACTTCTAGACCATATTCACTAGCAACTTTGAGTACTTGGTTGAGACGATGAATGGCCTCATTTTCATTTTTGGCGGGAATAACTACATTGTCCATGTAGGGTAAAACTTAACCTTTGACAATTAAATCAAGAAAAACATAATTTATAAAGCGCTGGAATACTGAAGGGCAATTTGAAAGACCAAATGGCATCCGAAGAAACTGGAATTGTCCGTTGTGAGTTACAAAAGCTGTGTATGGTTTACTTTCGTCCGCTACTGGCACATGAAAAAAGCCGTTACGTAGGTCAAGAGTACTAAAAATTTGCGCGTCTTGAAGTTTATCCAAAATGTCATCAATAAGAGGAAAAGGAAAATGATCCTTAATTAAAAGTCGATTAAGTTTCCTATAATCGATGCAAACACGGGGTGTACCATCTTTTTTACGCACCACGAGAACTTGACTGGCATATGGAGATGAACAAGGTTCAATAATTTTAAGTTTCAACCATTCATTTATTTGTTTGTCAACAATTTCCGTTCAACAAAAGAAAGGCGTCTAGGAGGGTGAAAAATCGGTTTATCATCGGATAGAGTGATATTAAGTTTAATATCTGTCGTCTTTGTTTTATTTGGGACATACGAATTCAGCAAACATTCTGCCGCAGCACGAGTTTCTTTGGAAACATTTGAACCAATATCAAAAGCTGGAACATCGTCATTTATTGCAAAAATGAAAGATTCAGGAGCAGTTTCAAAGCATTGCTCGGAAGGTTTTGAAAAATATATACTGTCTGGTGTAATAGTTAATTTAGCATTTGTAATTACGTCACATCCTACAATAAGAGAAAATTGCATAGAATGATTTGGAACTCTAATATTAGCCGGAAAGTCCTGATTATGAATGTTGATAATGGTTTGAAAATAGCCAATAATAGGAATTTTCGAGAATCCAAAACCAGTTAACACTCCAGAATTATTTGAAAGTAGTGGGGAACCAAGTTGGATCCATGTGTTTTCGTTAAGTAATGTGACCTCACTTCCAGTGTCAATTAATCCAGTAACTGTGCTATTGAGTATAATGACAGTTTTACACATATTACCGTGAGAGATTTGTACTGTATTTACTTCGGCAGGTGGAGTGGAAGTCTCATTCGATGTAGTGGGGCGGCAATCCATAGATTTATGTCCAAAACGACCACAAGTTAGACACTTTGGGCCAAGAGAACAATTAGGACAGGACCGTGAGAGGTGTCCGACCTCATTGCAGTTAAAACAAGTTTGTGGTTTAGTTTTAGATGGACCAGTATTATTAAATTTCGTGTCGTGTTGTTGGTCTGAATTTTTGCGTCCAGTACCACGTCTGGGGCTATTATTCGTATTTTGAAAATTTGATGGATGAGAGATATTTGTATGTCTAGTCTTAACTACAGATTCATAAGTGCGTAGCTTTTCCTTGAATTCAGAATATGATTTTGCACCGTAGAGAATAATTTTATCGGATGGGGTACCTAGTATTCCTTGAATGGTATATTGAATGACAGAAGCCTCGTCGATAACACCTTCACCACGATTCGCAATTTCGCGCATGGCAATAAAATATTGTGAAGAGCTTTCATTCGAGCGCATTTTTCTTCTTTCAAGTTGTTTATGAATTTCAATAGACGTAATTTTATCGGAAAACTCACTAAGTAATACTGTTTTAAACATGTCGTATGAATTGAGATTCCGTTATGAAAACAAAAAAGTTTTAGCAGTACCCACAACAAGTCTTTTCGCAAAAACTAATTTTTGCTGGTCGGTAAGATTTGAGAATAATTGGAAATTATCCTCTATATCGTTGAAAAAAGCGCGGACTGAATAGGAATCATTGCCTGAAAAGTTTCTGCAAGTGTTTGAAAGATCTCTCAAAATAAACCATAAGTCATGACTCATCTCGTGAATCTCGGTGTTCGCTGTCATATAAACACTGGAGCGACTCGAATTCAAATTTATTACTTCCGCGTCAGAAGAAACAACGCGATTTGGGCTTGGCGCCGTGGAAGGAGGGGAAGGGGGAACAGAAGAACTTAGACCTACAGGCGTCGGTGCACTGTCGGTGTTTGAAATTGAATGATCGTCATCGGATAAAAAACTAACATCTAGGGAACTGTGAAAATCTGTCAGATTAGTGAGCGCATGAAAAATTTTTTCACATAAAACATCTTTATTAGTGGAAGCTTCCAAATACAATAAATTCGCCACTGATATAAAATCTGATGAAGAAAAATCTTTTAATAGAAGTTCTTTATGTTTTGCCAAATCGAAACTGTCCGGGAACGCGGAAAAATTTCGCATTCTCTTTCGCGAAGAATGATCAAAATTGGAATACCGAGCATTGGACCGAGCACGGTATTAAATAATTTAATAACTCATGTTGTGCCATATTTAAGAGAATTTGCTATCAATGGGATATCACCTAATTTTAGGGCCATAGTTCTTTAAACAGTAAAATAGGACAATATGAATATGAAATAGGGTATGTATGAATGAGAATTAAACAGTATAAACACAGCTTAAAATCGTAATACTAATAAATTATGAACGAATTAGGGAAAAATGGCCCTACCTAACTTCGGGGCAGTCCTTATAATCCAATATATATCTTAGCCAATCCAATGTAATCCAAAATCGAATTTCGATTTAACGTCCAAAATCAGAAGAATGGACAAGTAGCATGTAACATCATTCACATATGTCGTCCAGCTTGAAGAATATTAAATCGTCATAAAGGCACGTCTTCATTAGCTTTCTGAACGTCTTTAGTGATTGCTGGTGTCTAGGGTTCGATTATAATGCATGCACAATAGGCACGGTCGAGCCCCCAAAATGTAGGAAAGGCAACGACCATAGTTGATAACACACATTTATTACTATTTACAAATATAGATTACATTAGGATTACAATTAATGAAAATGGTATACGAGCGATTGAGCGACGTCTGCTCCGCTCGCCAGCTAATCCTCGTCTTCTTCCAAAGGCGGGAAACACATGCTGATGCACAATGCATACGTCATACAGTAGGGGATTAGGGAATATCATGACATAATGTTTCCCACATCTAAGGTTGATATTTTATGAATTTTTTTACATATATGTTTATAGTCTATAATTACATGTTTATCTTGAATTTGATAATTAAAATTTCTTTTATATCCTTACAGATTCCATATGGTAAAAAAAGTGGAAAAGCCTTTATCCTACGATCAATTGTTTCTCGCTGCAAAGTTCCATTTATACCAATCAATGTAAGTTATTTTGTTATGTAATATTAAATGCATAGTAAAAACAAAAGCCTCTAAAGGGCTAAACTAAATTTCTTAGAAATTGGAGGGAAATGCTTCATGATTTTAGCATTTAAATATTATTCAAATAAAATAACTTGCAGTTGGATGTTGCTGTTTTTCTTATTTAATAGCACTAACCTGTACCATATCAGAGTTACTAATACTCCAGATTTCCGACCGTATGCCCGCCAGCCTGATTTACAACATATTTCTTTTGACTTTCTCTTATTTTTAAACTAGGTCATGATTTTTATGTAGTTTGGCTTAATACTTCTTTATTTGCATCCCAAAAATGGATTTTGGCCATAAAGCGCTTGGTTTTTTTCCTAGATTACATGTGAAAGAAAACCAAAGTCATTTCATCAGCGAAACATAATGGTGTGTTTCTGCTTTTTGTGTGAGAGCATACATGGTTTGTCCCAAAAGTAGTAGAAGTGAATTTAAAAAAAAAATATTCTCAGTTTTGATGCATTGACAGAATAGTTTTAAAAATATGCCCTTATTACATCAACACAGCATTTCCAGCGATTCTGCCAATCTTTGAAGGCTCCCTGGAATGCTCTTCAGCTCCCTTTTCCTGGCCTCTTGAATCGCCTGGACCAAGCCATGGTATCATCCTTGCGTGACCTTTTTCGGTCAGGAGAAGAGGAAGAAATCTCAATGAGCAACATCTGGGCTGTGGGGTGGCTGAAGAAGCTGTGTGATGCCTTGTTTAGTCATGAAGTCCGTGACAACAAAGGCGGTGTGGCTTGGTACATTGTCATGATAGAGCCTCCATGATCCAGCAATTGCACACTCAGTCTGTGGTCAGAATTCAAAAGATTTTGCATTTTCACTAAGTTTCAACACTTTTTGCTATTGAAGGGCATCCTTGCTGTTGCTGATCTTCAACTTGCTCTCTTGCCTCCCTAAACAATATGTGCCATTCAAAAATATTTAATTGGCCCATGGCATCACTAGCATAAACAGTCTTGATCATGTCGTGGGTCAGTTTTACCCAGTTTGATGAAAACCTTCACTGCATAACGTTCTCTAACAAACAGTTCATTGTGGAGATGAAAAGGCACCTTGAAACAGCTTACCGTAAACTTGATCTACATTTTATCAAGGCTTGGTGCGCTGGTAGCTAAGACAGGGTTGCCACGCCATCTGGAAAACCGGGAGAACCGGTAAAAGTCAGGGAATTCGAAAATTGACCAAAAAATTCAGGGAAAAGTCAGGGAATTTAAGTATTTTTGTCAAAATCTGGAAAAGTCAGGGAAGTTCATACAACGATCCCGCCAAAAAAAGCGATTTTTGCGCCGACGTCGGAAGAGGTAACTTTTTTGGCGAATTGTGTATCACGTGAGTGTCATTCGGGCAGCTGGCATAGAGCCAATTTTCGCAGCTCCAATTTGATTGTCTGTTAGAAAGGCAAAGCAAGTTTCCCTCAACTTTTGGTTTCCAGTATTCTTGAGAATCGCATGTGCAGTGCATGAACTAAAGAAAGTACCTGTTCTCGTATAAAACAAAATGGGTTTAATCCTAGTATACGGTACCATGGAGGTTAGAATCAAAGAATATGTATTGTAAAGAAGGAAAACCTCTCCGCAACAGACGTGGCTCCGTTCCATCATAGAGGGAAACAGCCTGTGCATGCGTGATATATCTGTCGCCAAAGCTCGAAACCGGTGTCGAAGTTCAAAGGTCAGGTTATCAAGAGTTCATAAAATGAATATCGTTTAAAATTTCTTCAACCACTTGCGCTAAAAAGACGTGCCACGCACATCAATATGCTTTTGTCTCAAACCGCGAGCGGCCACATCAATAAGCATTTATCGCAAAAATGAAAATAACGTGGTGCACACGTCGCCTAACAACAAGAGTGTTTATTTCTCGAGTTACAGCTGTGGATTGCACTCGCAGATGCGGAGCGGCGTAAATGAGACACTTTACCGCTTGTTATATTGTAGTGCGCGGCACCGCAACCGTGACGTTTAGTCTTAGCGCAAGTGGTTAAACTCTAAAGGAAAAGAAAATATTTTTTGGCGCAAGCAAATTAATTCATGGATTAGTTATTTTCAGGGGGAAAAAAAAAACTACGAAAGTCCGTTTTTAAAATTATTGCGAAAAATCCAAGAAGAAACGTCCTTTGATAAAACGTTTCTTCTTGGATTTTTCGCAGTAATTTAAAAACTGATTTTCGTAGCTTTCTTTTTGTCAAAGAACATTTCTTCTTAACACATGTTTCTCAATTTCGGTACACATCGCGGAGAGGGAAATTCTGGCCGCCAGGTTCCGTCGCCAAATCCCTTGGAAAATTTTCCCTCGCATTCTAGCGGCGTAATAGCATTTTACTTGTATGGAACCTTTTCTTCTTTACATAGACGTTCTTTGGTTAGAATAATCTCCATGTATGGTACAATGGGATTTGGCAACATGATGATGCGCAGTAAACGGGTCATTTTGGTCTTGGCGACAATTTTCAAAATCGTGCCAAAACCTTACCGTATACTAGAATTTTACCGCAAAATATTTTTAAACCTTTTTTTTTTCTTTTTAATAAATACCTTGCCATTTTGCAGTAAAATAAAAAAATAGTAATCAGTCATCTAGGCTAACCATGTAATATAACTATATTCGCTAAAACATCGTTGATTATTCTAATTCAATTTTTAAGTAATTATCTTTATTTTTATGTTATTCATATAATTTAATGTTGCTTCTTCCCTCTAAATTTATTTATTATTAGTAAATAATATTTCCAAATTTCAGGAAATTTTCTCTGGCATAATCCTGAAATTCTAGCAGTATGATGACCTACCATCACGAAATTTAATGCACATATTTTTTCCTTATGTATACTGCGAAATAAATATAAAATACCTCAGTTTATTAAAATAGATTTCTTTCTTTCGTTTAGCTGTAGAATGTTTGCAAAAAAAAGCCTTATTTTATTCCAGATTGGGAAGATTCCAATCTCAATCTTCAGTGGAGAAAACAACAACTATTATAATTATATTTGTGTTTTCAAGTGTTAAGGTGCCTTTTAAATTTACCTAAAATCTAACCTAACTATTTAGCATTGTGTTGTGATTTATAAGGACCGGATTAGCCTCATGTTGAACTGGTGATGATCATGAGTAATAATTCAATAAAACATACATTTGTTATCCTATGTATATATCTTAAATTTTATTAAGTTTCTTAAGTGGAAAAGTAAACAAAATTATCAAACAAAGTATACCAAGAATAATTAAGAATAAATGTCCTCTGGGATTTATTGAATAATTAAGTGAATTTGCTATACAGTACAAGTAATATCATAATTAATTTACCTCTTAGCACTTCCAACGTACATTACGCGGATAGACTGGAATTTTCTTGAAACACACCTGGAAAAGTCAGGGAATTTTATTCTCCTGTTTGAGTGGCAACTCTGCTAAGATCCCCCACAGCCCAACTAGCACAGTAACATGCCCCTCCTTGACGATGTTTTGGTTGGGAAAAAATCAGTCCTATTTCCCAGACAAACCCTTTATGTATCCAAAAATGTAGTGTTCCAATTCTCCAGTGAGCATCAAGTACTGCTGTGGGTCATCTAGCATATGTTAACCAATAAGAACAAAGCAAGATCAAGGTTGTTACTTGGTTTGTCTTACCGCTCATCGTTGTGAGCTTCATGTGCTTTCGAGAAAGAGTTTTAAGAAATTGCGATCTTTTGTTAGTTAAATCTGTGAAAAGATAAAATACTTATATACTTTTCAAAAACCATACACAGATTACTTTTCTTCTATTATTTTGTCAAAAAAATGTGTTACATTTGCAGTGGTTTCCATTCGTCTTTGTAGTTCTTCACATGGTGGAAAGGCCATTGTTCTTAAACATGGGTATAGACAAGGAAAAGTGAGTTGTATTGGAGAAAATATGAAAAAATAAATTTTACTATGGGAGCAAAGGACTAAAATGTTATTAATGCAAAATGCCTTTTCTTTCTTTCTTTCTTTCTTTTTTTTTTTTTTAACTGGAGCACAAACTTTAACTGAATGCATCGGATCATGCTGGAGCTTTATTTACAAAATTTTTCCCAGTAACAAAATCACCAAGAAATGCTGAAGTGCTAGGTTAAAAATTATTAAAGAAATGGGTATGCAAAATAAATCTTCATTTACTGATTGCATTAAAACAGCTTTGTTCTGCCTATCTACTGATGGAAGCAATAATACTGAGGCAAAACTATATCCAATAGTTGTTTCTTTCTTTAATGCAGAGTCTTCAGAAACTGAGTGTAGTTTTTTTTTAAAAAAAATTCATTTTAGATGGAGATTCAACAGCCTTTAACGTAGCACAGCTATTTAGTAAAAACTAAATAAAATGCAGTTCCTCTGGATATTTGCTTAGCACTTAGCTTCGACTAAATACCAATAAGGATAAGCTCTTGAAGACAGATGTTTCAAGCATCTAGATGAAGGAAAATTCAAATATGCAAATCATGAGCTGCACCTGTCGCCTTTTAAATGTACCAGCTGAAAAAGGAGCAGCTTCTTTGCTAGTAACTATGGATGAACACATTGTTGATATTTATTATCTTGAAAAGAGTTCTAAAAGGAAGTAAAAATTGAAACAATTCCAATAGGTGTGTTATACTAAAATAAGAAAAATTTTGAAACATGTATGTTCACACTGGTTATCTTTAGAGAAATGTTTATCTAGAATCCTCGTCAAGTAGAACCCGCTTCTTACACTTTTTTAAGAAAGAGGTAAATGCTTCTAGAGTTAAGATAAAAGGCTTATTTAAGGTTATAAAATGCATATTTATATAGACTTGAATGAAGTTATAAAAGCAGCAAGAATTGTCACCCAGTGGAGTTTTTAATTGGAACTGATAGAATTTCAAATTACAGAGCTGCTTAGAATAATTTTGGTCCTCTAGACAATTTTTCATAGTAGCGCAGAGTGCATTAAAATTTTCAGTGTTGTTACTAAAACAGACTAAATTTAGTTCTAATATTTATAATGCTACATGACAAAAACTTTTATTAGCAAAAGCAGGCTACCACCAAGGAGTTTTTTTCTTAATGAAAGTAAAATCTGCCATTGTTCTTAGAATTTGTTTGAAAACTGAAAACATACAAATAATTAAAATGTTTCTTACATGTAAGTATTTTTGTACTATTTGCATTCAAGAATTAGTAACTGAACTTTCAGATATTAATTAGCTACTATTTAAGGTTAATTCATTGTTAAAAAGTGTATTTTCTTAGTATATATTTTTATTGTTTAAAAAATCTTTTTGTCGTTGACAAAATTCTCTTGAGTTTTGAATGGTGTAGGTTGGGATGGAAAGTATGGCATATTTCCTTGCATATTTTCCCCTTTGTGTGTTTAGTTCCAGGTTCTGAAAATTTACAAAATGTTTTGTAATTTCCCTTTTCCTCAGTTCATTTAGAGAATGAGTTCCCTAAATTGTAAAATGTATTTGTCCATGTAATGATTGTTTTTGTCTTATTAACAATGACAAGCCCTCACAAACTACCTGCGAAGGTTGTGCTGACACTATGACAGCCTAAAACAGGAACTGACTAGCCACAGCAAACCAAATAATAAATGACATTATCTCGATTTCGCTGAATCAATTGCACATTCATCGTTTCTAATCCTTTATGGATGTTTTGAGCCCTAAGGAGTAGCAGAGATAACAATGAGAGCAGGTGAGATTCAAGTTACAAAAAAATAGAAATAAAGATAACTTATTGGATATTGAAATATTAATATTACTGCATAATCTTAGTAGAATACAGGTTTCTTTTAAAGAAATAAAATTGTGATAGTTGCTTGCAGTTTATCCATGACTACTTTTCATCATTGTTTTTAATGTAATAGTCCTTCAGGAATTAGATTATTCACATAATTTTTGCCTCGATTTTCAAATGATAAAATTAGAAAAAAGAATGGGGGTGGAAATGTGCGTGGAAAAATACAGTATATTTAATCATCTTTATTTCAATTTAAAAAAGTAAACGCTTGTAATAAAATATATGAAGTCTTAAGAAGAAAAGTTATGCTAAGCTGTAAATTAGTGATATTTTTATAGCAAAGTAATGGCATTTGAAGTATGTAACTAATATAAATATACAAATCAGAAATATTGTGTATTTGACAGTAGATCTCCAGAATAAACAGACAGTAGTTCTCCAGAATAAACAGACTAGGAAGGGGGAAATGATCCTTTATTATTACTCCAGTTAGAAACAGTTATTAATCACTAAAAACAGTTAAAATCAAAAGCAATTGTTGCATGACCTGTATCTGAATATTGCTCATCCTACTTGTAAGAGGAAAATATTTAGTAGATTTATTTAAAAAATATAGGAGCATATGCTGTTGCAAATATATGCAATACCAGAGTTTGAAAGTAATTAAATTGAAAACACAGTCGAGTTAAGGCTTAAATTACAGAACTTCACTATAGAAGTAATTGAACTGGTGCCCTTCTCTGTTTTATAGCTTTGTGATTATTCTATCCTTATTCATGATGGCCATATTTAAATTACCATACTCATTATAAACCATCCAAATAGTTTCCAATTCAACAAAAAATCATAAAAATTTGCTGAGATTGAATAATGTTTAGAGTTCTACTTGTGCGTTTTAATGAAATGCCAGTAGTTATTAATTTAAAATTTATTACACATAAAATTAGCTATTTATTTAGAATTTATTACAGCCAGATTAAAAGTAATGCAAAAACACAAGTTACATAAATTTACAATACTGTTTAGTTGTAATTAGAAAAAGGTCACACTAAATCCAAGTCTACTTCATTGACCTTTTTTACTATTGAGGTAATTTGAAAAATTGTGCTGAATTTTCTGATCTTTGTTAAGGTAGAGTTCTGAATTTCATGAGTTGATTTTTTTAATCTGTATAGTTTTTACGTAGTTGAAGTATTTTTTTTTTTTTTATTATTTATTTATTAAAGTTTCAATTCAATGGAAATGCAGCTGAGTTTTATGTAGAGGATCCTGATGCTGCACGTCATATTAAAGATGTTCATCGCAGAGTTATCACACCAGATGGATTTAAAGTAAGTACTATTTACATTTTGAATTTTTACATTGCATAGTCAAATACTGTTTCTTATGCTATTGTATTTAGCCAGTCTGCAATTTGAATTATAAATTTGAGTTGTAAAACGAGGATTGATATTATACATTAAGCAATAGGAAACATTACTGTTGTTCTTCCCGTGTATTCAGCAATCTGTTTTCACTAAAAATCAGAAAATAGTACAGATTTGGCATTGCACACAGCTTTGTCATTGTTAACGTACATGTATTATGGTTCATTCCTGTTATAAGTTTGCCAAATCTGGCGGCTAATCTACTGGTTTTGGTGTTAGACGAAGATGGTTGCATTAAGAAGAAAGTACCAATGAAACTCTAGAAAATAAAGTGTAGGAAAATATGTAAGATAGCAGTTATGATGGAAATTGGTGCCATAATATTTGGAATTTTTTTTTTAAATTCACAACACAGTAATTAATAGCATATAATTCAGAATATTTAAACATTATATATTTTAAAAGTTCTCACTTTTTTGCATATGAATTTGAACTGTGTGTATTGTTAAAGTAGTAAAATTTTTTTTTTGTCATTTATGATTTAGTTTATTAATTTCTAATGGTGTTTGTTCAACCACTAATTACAGATTGAACTATTTGTTTGAAATAATGAAGTAATTAATGTAACCAAGTGAACTTAAATGCATGATTAATATGTTCACTGCCAAAGCTGATACGGTGCATTTCTTCATGCGCACCAAGATCCTGTCTGCACTTTTATGCTTTTAAATTATTTTTATTATTTAAATATAGGTATAATAGATCAATTTCAGCAGTAAACAAGTTTACTCGTAGTTCAGCATAGACAACTTTCAACATATTAAAAAAAATCTTGTTATTTGTTGTGAGCTTCAAAATATTCTATGAATAGATGTGTTTTAATCCATTTCAATTTACCAGAATGTATTATTTTGCCTTTTCCTGTATGCCAAGCGCCTAAACATTGCATGCATTTTCATACTTGGTTATTTAGCTAAGTTGATAAACTTTGTATATTCTTGTAGTTTGCCAACTATGAGTATTCTCATGGATAGCAGCAAACATATTAAACTGTTTGAATGCAGGTAAATTCTTATTAATAGTTATTAATTATAGTTTGAGCTAATTCTCATTTGTGTGTTTTTTTAACTGTCCTCAGTTTGAAACCATGGATATTACCTGGTAAATCTGGAATTGACTGTATAATTATATTTCTTGGTAAGCTCACTCCATTTGTCATTATCACATGTAGGATGATTGCAGTGTACAAGGCAACTGTCTTTTTTAAAGAGTTTCAACACTTCCCAGAACTATTTTCCACTTAGGAAACCATTGTTATCCTTTCGTTAAAAATTGTTAATTGCTGCTTTTTCCAGGCTTATTGTTCCTTTCATATAAGCATGCCATTTGCAAGAAAAGAGTCAAGTGAGGGGAGGAGTGAAGAAGTGTGGTTTTAAAAGCAAGCTTAGAATCTCGACTTTGCAATTGGCTCAAAATGAGTTATGTTGAATTAATATGGATGTCTGCTTATAGCTTCTTTATGGTTACTTTAGAGGAGGAGAAAAATGATGGTATTTCTCTTTCTGTATTTGTTTGACATCTTTGGAAACAGTGCTCTGATATTTTGGATGAATTAAAATATATTGGTGTGAGTAATGATGTTTTGTCAGTTGTGAAATTTATAAGTGATGCATCTGAACTTTCTGTCCACGAGAATAAGGAAATATTAAAATTGGCTATTACTGCAACTACTTGTTACATATCTGCACATCACCAACATCCTTATAATTTCATACGTAAAGAGAGACAGATTGATGAAAGTATATAAATCTTATTTTCAAGTTTAGCCCAAGAGAAAATTTTTATTTATTTATTTATTTATTTTGGGGTATTCTCTGCTGGGAAATTCCAACACCAAGAGGAATAGAATGTAACCAAAGTACTTTTCTAAGTAGCATATTTGTTTGATTATGTTTCAAGGTCACAGGTTAAAGTATGGGCAAGAAGAGCCAATTCATCTATGAAATACTTATACATTAATAATCTCTGTACTCACCACAATGTTGAAGGCAAATGTGCATGTGTTGTACTGGTGCCTTTTTTGTGCTATGTACTTTCCTGTTGTCTAAGCCAAATGGCAACTTTCTGGGCTAGTTGTGGATGCTGCTGGATTCGTCATCCTCTCATATCCCATACATACTTGTTGGCATAAAGCTCAAATGATCTTGCAGGTGAATGGAAGATGTCAATGATGCTGTAAAGCTCATTGGGTGATAGCAGCGGTATAAGGACGAGCATTATCCTATTGGAAAATGCCCACTGGAATATTGCTGAAGAATGCAACACAGCTAGTGCAATCATCAATCTGAAGTATAAATTTGTTGTCAAAATGTGTAGGATAATGATGAAAGTGCTCTTGCTGTCACAAGAAATTGTTCCCCTAACCATAACACCTGCTCTAGGTCCAGTGTGTTGGCACTGCTGGTAGATTTGTTCCAAACACTCACCTGAGTAGAATGGCTGCTACAGGATATCTGGCTTGGAGTTGTCCGTCAAGAAATCTGCAGTTAGCTATGTTACTCTGGTGTTTTAGCAAAAATTTTGAATGTCTGCTGCGGATGTAATCGATGTGCCACGGATAAATGCATCAGTCTCCCCTTTGAGTAGTGCTGTGTGTGTGGCTAGACCTGACTGTTTTGAGACAGTAATTTCTCCTGATCAGTGCTGCCAACACACATTGAGTGGATACATCCCTGCCAAGTCTTTCTGCAATATCGCAAAAAGAAAATCTATTTTCTCATAGCCATATTATATTATCATAGCTGGCCTCGGTCAGACTCGCTAAACTGTTAATCTCTTTCTTTGCCTCAAAATTTTTCTTGGCACAAACTTCGTTCACAATGCCCAACTCAGCAGGTAAAATACATGGAAGTTTTTAAAGCAAACGTGATTTGCATGTTTGTAGTGGTGAAGTTTGAGTAGATGCCATCTTTCAGATGTACAAACACACTTCTCAAATATTGTTTATTCCAGGGTTCGTACGATCCTTAAGAGTCCTTAAAAGTCCTTAGCTTTTTTGGAATCACTTTTTGGTCCTTAAAAGTCCTTAATTTTGGCCAAAATCGGCAGAAGGTCCTTAATTTTAATCATCTGAAATTTCTGTTTGTTTTTACGACTGCCATTTTGAGTGTGAATTAGCATTTTAAAGGAATATTTTTGGTGATTTACTGACATATATGGTTACCTTTTGAATGGGTTATAATTTGTTGTTGTTTCTAATATAAACAGTGGTATACTCGAGTTTCTAAGCAAGAAATGAAACATAAGTATTTCGAAATTCATTTTTCCTAATGAAGAGCTCTTAGACAACTTTTTGCTTTTGGGGATGTGAATTATTTTATTAAACAGTTCTAAATTTGGCAACTTATCAACATTTTGGCGATTTTAAGATCAATTTCTATAGAAAGATTTTAATTCTGAGATCTGGGAATTTTTTGACGATTTTTTTAAGACATTGTAACATTGATAAATTTCATTAAAATAATAATAATGTATTGAAATTATATTTAAAAAATTACATTTAAATTAAACATTTTTATTTCTCTCTGTCATATTATAAAGTTCTATTTTAGCATCTTATTATGCAATATTTTAAATCTAAAAAATAAACAATGTATAATGCTTTAAAGTACAGTTTACCAAACAGCAAAAGCAAAATTAGCCGTGTAATTAATTAAAAATGTCTTCTTCCTAATTTTTTCGTAGAGTTTTTCCCATGTAATTTTCTCAGAATTATGCATCGGTTTTCTCTATAAAATTAATTTCACACTCCCCCCTTTTTTTTTTTCAAAATATTTCTGGCTTTTTGCTGTTACAGAATTGGTAGGGATAATTTTTCTTTGGGACTTCAGACATTACAGCCTGGAAAGTTTAGGAGGATTTGTAGACCTACGATTCTAGAAGATTCGAGAAATATGTGACAAAATGAAAAATGTCTCCATGGTATTTTACAGAGAGTTTGCAATAAATTTCTTACTTTATGGAGAACGTCTGGAAGAACAATGAAAACATAATATTTGAATGTTTTACCTTTGATACTAAAATGTTTATCTTAACATGTTTATCTTCCCTTTATTTTCTGTACTTTTCATTAGGCACAAGCATAGAAAATGTCAAAAAATGCTTCTAATCTTATCACATGGGCTGGCGTGGAATAAAATGAATAAAAAAAACTGAAAACTTACAATTTAAAAGATTCATCTAATATGTTTTAATACATCATAGTGCTAGAGCTAGGGATTTTCCTACCTGATGCAATCTCCGTGGATCCTAAATTCTGCTGCCTAGTGCCTTTCAAAATCTTGCTTCCAATGCCTGCTCTAAATTCTAAACATTTTGCCATTTCTAGATTTTGTTGCTTGGTGTGTCACTAAATTCTAAAAATTCTGCCATACCAGCTCTGTAACTGACCCTTACTATATATATTTCATATTTCTTCTGAATGTTCATATTACTAAAGAAATAAAATTAGCAGCTTTTTCTATACATTCTAAATGCATTTTTTTTTAGAATAACAGAAATCCTTATTTAAATCCGAAAATTCTAAAATGGGAAGGAATCATGTTGAAGAAAGAAACTGAATCAATAAAGAAAATTATTCTTCAAAGATATTTACAGTTATTATTATGTAAATTACGCTGTTGTTTATGATTTCAGCCTTTGCTATAATTTCCATTTCTTTTTCCTCATATGATAGAGTTATTGAGCCAACTTAAATTAAAATTGTATAGGCTTTGACCACTAAGTCTATATGCATCATGATTATCTCTTTCTATACACAATAAATGACCGCTAATCCACATTTTTAGTTTGAATTTGACTGTTCTTGTTTAATTATATCACCATGAGGAGTAATTGATTTTGTTAGCATCAGAACATGCCCTTTATGTTCTAGTTCTTTTTAAATAAAAAAAGAGGCTTTTTTAAACCTTTGTCCAACATTGTAGTAACTTTCAGACATAATTTGCTTCACATCTGTCAAGGCGTTTTGGACTATACAGTCAAAAGTCTTTAATCCGGACTCGTCGGGACTTCGGCGATTCCGGATTATCGGTTTTTCCGGATTATAGATAATAAATTTAAATTGGTAAGATGGCATGCAGAAATTATAAAATAAAAAAAAAATATGAAACCGTAATTTATGAAATAACGAGCAATTATGATCTAAAAGGTATGAAAATTTACAAAAAAAAAAAAAAAAAAAAAAAAAAAAAAAAAAAAAAAAAAAAAAAAAGCTTAATATTTATTTGTTTATTTTATTAAACATTTCTTTCACGTAAAGCATACATTACGCATAGTCGAAATTAGAAAATTGCAACCAGAAAACTATTTGATGTGTATTCGTGATATTTATGATGACGAAGAATTTGATTTAAATCATATCAAAGACTGAGTACATCGAGATGAAATATTACATTTAGTAAGGAATTATAAGCGGAATAAAATAAAAGCGTCTGCGCTGAAGATGAGGATAGTGCTGACAGATGAACTTCCAGTTCATTGCGCCGCGCGACGCCCCCCCCCCCCCCCCCGTATAGCAGCGTGAAATTGATTAACAGATATCGGAATGGTTAGAGAAACAAAGGATATGCTTTTATCCACTTTTTGTTTGATGGACATCGAAACATGCTTTCGCTTTGTAGATCCTTTCGCTGCTCCAGAATCGGAAATTCTTTTTGACATAATCGAAAGTTCAAGCTTACTTTTATAAAACTGCTCTAACAGTCTGCAAAAAATAATAAGCTGGATCCAATTCGAAGATTAAGGAACAACGCAATCTGCAACATTAACTGAAATAGATAATTAGATAATTTAAGCCTAGCTTGCGTTTACGCATGCGCAGAAAGTTTGTAGCTTTGAGGTCTGGATTATAGATCATTACAGATTATAGACATCCGGATTAAAGACTTTTGACTGTATAACTTTTACCAGATCAAGTAAACCACTCATAAGTACATTGTGGAGAGGTTAGCAAGTTAGGAGATAAAGCAAGCAAAAACTAGTGAAAACACTAGGTTTGCATATTGAGACAAATTTCTGATTGTTAGAAAAGATGCTTAAATAGAAGTAAATCGAAACAAATTAGCCAAAATGTCTGCGAAGGCTTCAAATTAAAAAGACGCATAAATATTTTGAGTGTTCTTGTTACAAAACGTAAGTGTTTTGTAGCATTTAATGTGCAGTTATCCTAATATCATTTAAGAATCCATGTTATAAATTACATGCATTTTAAACTGTGAAATTTTATTCGATTGTGATTTTAAAGGGCTTTTTTAATAAATAGTGTTAAAAAATAAATAAAATTTAATAGTGGCCGTGTAAATCCATAATGACTAAGGTTATCTAACCACCTAATTTCATTATTTATAACTAACTGCTTATCCTTAAAAATTATCTCTGCATATTAAAGTGAGTTATTGAATTTCATTAATCCTTACTGTGATTACAAGATAAAAATGCAACACAAAAATGTAAAAATTCATGTAACACTTTTTCTTTGCATATAGTGAGACTTAAAATAATACAAAACAACTTATCTCCTCTGATGCTTTAGTGGCTTATTGGAACCTTAAATTATATTAACTGGGTTACAACCCCTGGAATTTTACACGAAGCTACTACACTATAACTGTGTCAGACAGAGCAAAACTAACTTTCAAAACTTGCCAACCGTGCCTACATAAGGCCTTTCAGGTTTCTTCCAATCAGCCACTCTTCTCTGTAGGCAAGCAGCTGCGGTGACAACATCTAGTCTTTTGTTATGAATCATGTTATGATCTTACTTTTTATTTTAACCTATGCCGCTTGACATAAAATCTACCTGCCATTTACTAAACCTCTAGATTGAACAACTATGTGACAAAATGAGACATTAAAAAAAAAAAAAAAAAAAAAAAAAAAAAAAAATCAACATAAAGCTAACTGTTAGTAAAACATAAATAAAATGTCACTTTTCTTCTTTCAAATATTTCCAACTATTTTGAGTATAAAATATTTAATGCTACTTTATAAATTTCATGAAGTTTTATTCTCAAACTTATCAATAATTATGTTAATTAATTCATGTTTAATAATAATGCATCCTACTTACGGATCTATTTTATTTTTAGTATGGTATTACCAGTGCAGGATTTTAGTTATAAGCTATACTACAAACTATAGCTTAGGGCACCACTTTCTTGGGGGCCCCAAAAAATTAAAATATAGTATAACAGGCTCATAAATGGCCCCATATCTCAAATAGCTTATTGCCTTAACAAGTCTAAACACAGCTATGGGTATTACAAAAGTGAAGTTCAGGCATAGATAATAATTTTAATAGAATTTATTCAGTTCCCATTTGCTCGTAGGTCCTTAATTTTTTTCATTAATGGTCCTTAAAAGTCCTTAAAAGTACTTAATTTCCATGTGCAGAAATGTGTACGAACCCTGAGGACAACTCCTTCTTGGTGTTAGAATTTCATTTTCTATCAGTGTATGTATGTCCTGATATTCAAGTATAATAATTCCTGAATAAAATTTGTGTGTCCCCCTGAAGAATTTTCACAGAAGAATTTCAAAATGATTTATATAGTCTAGCATGACATTTCTTGTATGAAACTTAAATTTTTTTCCTAATTCCATTTTTGATGCCGTTTATTGCAGTATCATTGAATTTTAATACACTTTGACCAGTGATACATGGTTCTTGTTTGAAAGTGTAATTTTTATAGATTTCAAAGTTCTAGGTGACAACAATACATTTAATTCATGAGTAATATTTCTCTGAATTTTTTTGATAAATGAGTTTCTGTCTGAGATTTTTGTTTTGTCTCTTTATATTCTTAAACAAAATGACTATTCAGAATTGTAGCTCATGTAAGAAATAACTTGTTGGTCCACCTTAAAGTTTTTTGTTGATTATGTTAGCCATTTGGTCTTTGAAATATATGGGACTGATTGTGCATATTAATTAGCATAAATGCGTGTCATTTATATCTCCAGCTTGTTGCTATCATACCATATGAAAATTGTTCTAAGTATCCTCCTGTTTTCATTTATGGAGAAGATAGATGTTTTGGATAATATTTTTGATTAGATTACTGTGTTTTTGAATTTGATAAAATTCAAGAAACAGTTGGCCCACCAGCAGCCAAGCTGAACTTTGATAGTTTGACCTGAGTTCACTTCTGTTGCCGTAATTTTTCCTAAAATAGTATTTTGATTATTTCATCAGCTGAATAGAGCACAAGTCTGTAAAACTAAGAATTCACAGGGCAGCACTGTTTCAGTTGTAATGGGAAAATAAGCAAGTTATTTAAATTAATAAGATGACCTAAGCAAAACTTGTTTCAAAGGAAACTTGCTGAATTTATATCAAAGCATTCTTTGTGTTAAGGAATTGAATGTTTTTTTTATTTTTTAATTTAATTTAATATTTTTTTGAAACTCTCTGAACTAAAATGCCTGATTAAAAAATTGCTTGTGATAAGTTATTAAAAAATTATTCTTCTTTTAAGCTTTAAAATTTTTTATTCTGTTATTCTGATCAGCAAATAACAATGGTGTGTATTAGAAAATTCGTTAAACTCCATGTTGTCAGTTTCTTAGCATGAGATAAAACAATGGCATAAAGCTTTAATGCTGTATCTGGATATTTTTTAGATATTTAAAAAGTTAGAAGTAAATTATCATGAAGTATGCTCTGTAATACTCTTAATATTTGCAGATGCATGTGTTGATTTCTCGATGTGCAGCACCTACTATTTCTATAGACCAAGAAACATCAGAAGCAATCAAGGTAAACATTTACAATTCACTAATTATATTTAGGGAAGGAAATATAAGCTAGGTCTGGGATTAATATGTCAGTCTTTGAAAAAATTTTAATTTATTTTTTACTTTTGCATGGTATTACTGAGCATATATATATTATTGCACTGTGTTTAATTTCATTTAAAATATTTTACTAATGTTAAGTGCATTTTTCTCCCAAAATTTAGACTTGCATGAGTTCTCGATATGACACCATGACTCACACTTTAGATTTGTCCAAGTTTCATGTTGATACGAGTGAGTAAATTTTTATGTTAAACAAATTGTTACAGTGTATATGAATGTAAGTCATTATTTTTTTTTAATATACATGCATGTGCATGTATGAAAAATTTAACTTGTTTTAAATTATCTTGGGAACTGTTTAAGACTGGCAGTTATTTTATTTATTATATTGTCATGAAGTTTTATCTGTAATTTGGTGATTAGTTCTTGAAGAATAATGCCTGTATCCAATGGAATTTGTTTGGAAAACTGAACAGTGCTGATGGAATTTTGTGTATAATGAGATGTCAAAAATAATGTTAGCTATTTTAAAAATCCTTATAGCAGTCTGAGAATGGGAACAATTTTCGTGTTATTAATCGAACAAGGCCTAAATGTAAAACCAGTTTGAATGATGACACATTTTAAGCACGATAGGGCATTCCTCATTCTGCGAGACTGAAACGCACGACGAGTTCCTTCGTCCCTTAAAACCAGGCACAGAGGTTCAACCTCTGCCCTCGCACCTTAGAAAGAAGGACGTATCACTTATAGCGACACTGGTTGTCAATTTGCTACCTGCCAGTCGCTTGGGCTGCCCGTTGCAGTGGGACATTACCCAGCAAACTCCTGGGCTACTAAAGCCACACTGCTCTAGGACTTGCCAGACCACCGAGCTGGCCAATGAGTGACCTTTCCGGGGCTTCCAGAACCATTAGGTTCATAATCATACCCCCATGGCCGAGACTGCTTGGGTACAGATCCTAGCCAGTAGCTTCGCTGAGCTATGTCGACCCCGGGGGGGGCATTGAAAAAACTTTTGTTGGTGAAAGCAGGTTGCTATGGCAATTACCGTGAATAAAATTATGCTGCTTCTTTTTCAAAGGGTATAAAATCTGTCACATATGTTAACAATGAAATAAAACTAATTAGATATAATTATATATTAAATATTCAAATATTAATTAGATATTATTGAAAATAGTTTATTATTTTAAAATGCCATAAACTTTCAAAATTACAAAGAGAATTATAAATCATTCTACAATACAGTCCTTCAAATTTATTGGCATATTTTATGATTGGAACACTTTCAAAATAAAGTGGTAGTTATAGGCACTATGAGCAGTTTTAACCTCCCTCCTCAGAAAAGTCACTCTACAGAAATTTGAAGTCTTCAGTTAGTCTTTTATCTTTTCTTAACAAATAATTCTTAGAATACTATAGAATGTTTTCCTGATTCCTAAGTTGTTCGTTAAAAGTCATGTCTTTACAATGCAACATCAGTGTTAAGTTAGAATATAGTGCAACATATTGGATATAGTGAAAAAACGCCCACTTGGCCATCTGGATCCAGCATGCCAGAGCATGTATTAGATCTGAATGTAGTTAATTACTGTCAATAAATTAGTTAGTTCTTTTGCTATACAGTCCACTCATTAGTTTAGAAACAGTACAATCAGCATGGTGCTTTAAAAAAAGGGGAATGCCTTCATACCTCTTTTTCTTTTCGATCCAAAATACACTGCTGGCCATTAAAATTGCAACACCAGGAAAGAAGAATCTGAAGAATGTCAAAATCATATGAAAGGAAGAAGAGATTAGGATATGCAAATGATTAGTATTTCAGTGCATTTAGACGACGCAGGAGGGAGAAACGACGTCTGAAGCACTGCGTAAAAGAAAAGTTGTGTAGTCGATTTCTCATTCAGAAAGCGCTTTGTGAGGTCGCAGTTTTCTCAGAATACCATGCTATGCCTCATATAAGAAGAAGAAATGCTTACCAGCAAGTGTTGGAATTCGATAGAGACAGGTTTGTCGCCTATTGAGAGTTTGGATTATTGTTCCATGATATCACCCATCACACTGGTCGACATCTAACCACTGTCATGCGAATATGGGATCAATGGATTGCTGAGGGTCATATTGAACGGCATAAAGGGCCTCGATGGCAACCATTACTTGGGCTTCCCTTGACAATGTAGCACAGAGAGAGACAGCAACTCTGGTGCGCCGAATGACAAAGCTGAATACAACAGTGACACAACTTCGTCTTTTCATACGGGTCGCGGTTCTACGTACATTATTCTGCTGGCCTTATACGTGTCTAGAGGTTCCGAGGAGACTGCATGTCACCTGCTTCCATTTGATATTGACATAGGGGCCCTGCACCTGGTGTGATCGTTTGGGCAGCCATTAGATACACGACACGTACATCTCTTGTTTGGATCGACGGTAATTTGAATGCAGATCGGTATATTTCTGACATCTTGCATCCAGTAGTTGTGCCCTATCTTTGAGACCTGCTTAAAACCATCTTCCAACAAGATAATGCGAGACCACGTGTTGCACTTCGTGTTCTCACCTTCCTCAAATACACAGGATATTCGACTGCTGCTTTGGCCTGCATGATCTCCAGATCTGTCGCCCATTGAAAACATCTGTTCATGGGTTGGTGAGAGACTGGCCCGCTAACCCTTTCCAGCTACTGTGTTTGATGAAGTGTGGTATACATTTGAAGCAGCATGGATTGAGTTGCCTGTTTCTGTCTTCGAAGTCCAGTTCGACTCCATGCCTAATCGGGTAAGGGCCGTTTTAGCTGCCAGTGGTGGTAGCTGTTTCTACTGATTTTTCACCCCTGCAAACCCCAAAACTGCTTACAAATTTAATCATTTTGTCTTCATGCCATACTGTTTGTGCACAATATTTTTTGTATGTGCTTTCCTTCATGGTGTTGCAATTTTAATGGCCAGTGTAAGTTTATCAGCATTTCACAATTTTTTTCTGATTTTATCTTTGTTTATAAGATGCTTTCATTTAGAGGCATTTTTGAAAGAAATAATTTATTATGTTTATTTGTTTTTAGGTCTAAAGAACCTTGGTCTTTACATTCCTTTACACAAAACTGTTTTTTTTAATGCTGTGATGAAAATAGTCAAAGAACACATACCTCAGGTATATAGGTTTAGTTCATTATCATTTTATGCTTATAAAGTAGCTCATTTAAAGTTGAATAATTACATCACTTGTATTTAATATGTAATTTTAATGATGTATTTCCATACTTTTAAAAATTATAATGCATATAGATTTATATATTCTGTTGTATGTGTTTATTAATTTCAGCTCGAAACATTGAATCTTGCTGACAATAAGCTATATTCTTTACAACCTATGAATATTCTTGTTCCTGTGTGCAAACAGTTGAAGACTCTGAGTCTCCGAAATAATAAGGTATGAACAAGAATGTATTTCTACATTTTTTGCTTTGTATGCAATGCTCTCAAAATTCTGTCAGTATTTGCAGAATTATCCTAAGTAATTTGTGTAAATTTCCTATTTCCATTGTTTTTAGGCGCTAACATTATGCTTCTGTCGAAACTATGTATTATTGTGAATGAAAGTAATTTTCTAATTCTTGAACCATAATGAAGTTATTTAATAGAGACTTGTGCTTTAACTTCTGTTGTCGTATACATCGTTTTAGAAAGTTGATACTTGCATATATTTTATAACAAAAAGTTGAAATGCATGTTTTCTCAAGTAACATATTTTTAATACTGTTTTAGTAGTATTTTATTAATAGCCACCTTATAATAATAAAAAAAATGCCACCTTATGAAAATCTCCAATAAAATGGTTAATTTTTTATTTAAAGACTGATTTAGAGTATTGAAAGTCAATTGGGTCAACTTGTTTTTTCTTATGCACCAACTGCTATAATTTGAATGTGTTAGTAATTACATCTGAGGCAAATTTTTTAATAATAGTCATTAAATTGATATCAAAAGCTTACGTAAGCTGTGACTTCTGATCTATTTGTTAATATAATATTATATAAAATAACTTCAAAATATTAATTTAAATTTTTTGTATAATCATAAAATTTTTTATGAGTATACTGTTTAATTTGCAAGCTATATTTACTCATCAAAATTGATATCTCATTGCCTGTAAATTCTTCATGTTTTTGTCAAAAAACAAAGGCTGTGAATTCAACTTGAGCATGGATCTCAATTTTTGCATGAAATTGTAATTTTAAACAAAACTCGAAGTGAGGTGGACTGCAGTATTTTATTATTTTACTATTTATTCTTAACTTAATTTATTAGTTTATCCCTGTACATTCTGTTTAAACATTTATTATTTATTTATTTTACCTCTTCTAGCAACTTTTTATAAAGCTTTTGTACTTTTAATTATATAAATTAAGTCCTGACTGAAATGAAAGCTAAATTCACACTTAGGGTCGAATGGAAGATAATTATTTTTCTGCAAATAAAAAATAAGAGCCTGAAAGTACCTCAGAATTTTGAAATTTATCTTACCTGAGATTGTATAGATTTTCTTTTCAAAAACTGTGCTGAGAAATGCACTGTCATGAAAATATCACAAAGTTTTGAATTATTTTCTTACTTGAGATTGTCCAAATTTTCTTTTCAAAAACTGTGCTGAGTACAAACCACAATTAGCTGTAAATGATACTTCTAATAGCACTTGAATTGCTCTGTGCAAACTTCTTTTAATTTATTCAAACATGATATTTAAGAGTAATTATGTAGTTTTTAGTTTTTGTTGAATAAATACTTCATACTTGATTAAATAAAAAGTTTCGTAAAACAAAGTGAAAATGTAGTATTGCAACATAATTTTTAGAGGGGGAGAGCAAATATGTATGTACACTTTTTTTCTTTGCTGTTTATTAGATTTTTCGCAAGGTTTTCAACTTAACTGCTTTGCCCTTCAGTACAAAAATTTTAGTTGTAAAAATTCTGTTTCAGAGCTGAGAATTGCAATCAAATTCTATCCTTCTTTTAATTTTTTGTTAATATAAATTAGAGTGGTCTTTTGTAATCTGAGTTCATGGTAATCCAGATATTTAATTGTCAAACACGTACAAGTTATAGATTGTTCTCATTTCCTAACAGCTGGATAAATGTGAAAATTAGAGCAGAAAATTTATTTTATTGTGTTGGTGTGGATAGTGTTGCAGTTAAATATAATCATGTGGAATAAGAAATATGGCTGCATGGTATGGTAGTGTACAGTTGTATTGTTCGGATTACTGCTGTTCTTTTGAGTTTTAAGTAATTTTGGCAAAATTAGATAATTCTCTCTGTAAGGGAAAGATGTAAAAATAATAATTTTTGATTTTTTTTTCAGAAAGAGCATAGAAAATTTAGGGTTTTTACTTTACTGTTAAAGTTTTAAAATTCAATTGTTTAGAATTACTACTGTAATGCTTTTATTTTTTTTTTTTTTTTTTTAGATCCGATCTGTTGCAGAATTAAACCATTTGAAAGGAATGGATATCTTAGATTTAGTATTGGATGGTAACACCTTACGTGATGAATTTAAAGATCTAAGTACATATATCAGGTAACCTACAGTGTCCTGTATTGTTCCAACATAATATGTGTATTTTAATAAGGAAATGCTGATTTTATATATGTTTTTATTTTATCAGCCAAGTATAAAAAAATTCTGTCACTGAATTAAAATTCTTTATGAAGGTTCTTAGATTTCCCTCAGATTTATAACGAGGAAAATTTAAAAAAGGAATAAGCTTTTTGGAAGTTATTTATTCAGTTGCTGGTTTAACATTTGGTGAATTTCTAATCTCAGTATATATATGCCTGTGAAAACTATCATTAATAGCTTGAAATTTACTTTGGATTGATTCCAAGTAAATTTTAAAAAATTTTATTGTTTTTTAAAAAATTAAAATTTATTAGATTTTTTAGTGTGACCATTGTTTCATTAAATGTGCTATAATCTTTTTATTAAATTTGTTACTTTGTATGAACTTGATAGTTTATATATCTATCAGTTCTTCAAAGGTTTTTCCATTCTTTTTAAAGAATTTTCAGTGCTGTTAAATAGGAAAAAATTCTGAATAATTCCTAAAGATCACCTTTTATTTAAAGAAATAGCCCCATTTTGAAGAATAATGTTATAAATTTCATTCCTACAGTTAACTTAAAATATAATTAAAAAAATATACAAAAATTATGAAATACATTTTTTTTGTGCTTGATATGCATCCTAACAGAGCGGAATTACAAAATTATTGCTATGTTAACTACAGTGAAACCTCAGTTCACGAATTTAATATGTTCTTCAAGGCTATTCATCAAATGAAATGTATGTTAATAAACTAAAAGTGTTTTCCCCAAAACTAAAGCAGCTTCAGAGATTTAAAGTAAAATGGTTTAAATCATTCCTGTACAGAGAAATGATGGTTTTTCTTAAACTTTACAATTATACTTTACATACAAATTCATAACTCCAGAACCAATGGGCCCACCAGCGGTTGAGCAGTAACGTCGCTGAACACTGGTAGTTCGGTCCGAGGTTCGAATCCCATGAACGGGCTGGCTGCATGGATGTTTTCGTGGTTTTTCCCCATGTGTAACGTGTATACGAGCCAGTTTCCCTTAAAAAGTCCTCCACGAAGGCATCCCTCCCTTAAGGCAGATAGCCCTCGAGTGTTTTGCTGTAATCTAAAAAACCAGAACCAATGGAAATCATTAAATATAAAAAGGATAATGATTAATGTAATAAATATTAAACAGATGGAAATTTACTTTTACTGAATTTGTATGGTGAGAAAAGAGCATAAGTGGAAAATGATGAGCAAGAGGTTTTTGTACAGATGAGGCAATTTCTTTCCTGAAAACATCAGTTAACTCTCTTTAAAGGCACCTTCTTTTATCTTTGCTGTGTCCTTGAGCAATATTTATCTCTGTTTGAGACCCACTTAGCCTCTATTTCACTCAAAATTTGTTAAGTGTAACTTATTGTTGCTTACATTTTAAAATATCTTTGAAGTGAGACATGGCATTGCCATTGAAAATGCTTGTGCTGTAGCTTGCTACTGTTTTATCAGCGTGATGTCATTACATAAAACTTTTAGCTTGGTCTCTTTTGTATAAATTTCTCACATTTTGGAACTGGGGTAATTTTTCTTTCATTCCTTTCTGAAGACATTTCTTCCATGTAATCACCTTTTTTACAGCTTCTGTAGCTCTTCTTGATGAGCTCATTTTTATTATCCTCTGTTACCTTCTCTGCAACTTCGTTGTTCGCTTCCTAGCCCATGGTTTTACCTAAAAACATAATATTGCAGATAACAAAAGAAGTTCTTAGAGCACTCAAAGTCTCTGCATGCAATGCAGTTTGGACATTATTTCTTCCAGAGTGAATTCATAATCCTGTAAGTCATATGCTGTCAGGCTTTGTTAATGAGAGTTAAGCAGTGAAAAATATTATGTTTCCGTGAATTCCTGAATATTAATTATGGGGCATAAGTTATCTTAAAACACCTTTGTAAAACCATATATTATTGTTATAACTTGAAAAACTGTTTGTCATCCGAGGCATATTTTTTTAAATAATTTGTAAAGTGAGGCATTCGTGACATGAGGTTCCACTGTATAAATATTTCTAAAATTTACCGCCTTTTGCCTGCAACTACCATTTCTTTATGTATTTTCTTTTTCTAAAAAATTTGATTTATGTGTATTTGCATATGAAAACATTTTCCTGAAGGGGAAATTTAGAGTTCTTCATTTATATGTCAAAGGAAAAAAAAATTCATTTATTCACAAAATATCTTAACTATTAAATTGTTGCGGGAATAGTTTTTAAACATTTATTAGATAAATTTCTTCTGTTTTCCTCTTGCCTTTTAATATTTTATGTAAAACATGTTTGTAGTTTATTTTCAGGCATATTCAGGCTGTTTGTTGGATGCTATTTTGACCAAGAAATGGAATCGCATTGTATTTCATAATTTAAATTCAGTTGCGTCTATAATTAAATGAAAGAATGATGGGTTGCTCACTTTTCACCATATGGATGGTTTCAACATGTTTGTTCATTGGACTGCAGAAATTGTTAATTAATGAATTTCTATAAATTCTAAATTTTTACTTGGTTCTGTAAGCAAATCAGTGGAAGATTTTGTGAAAGGAAATTTTGTTTTTCATCAGTTTTTTTCATGTGAAATCGATTTACTAAACTTAATTTCTTTTCTACAAATTTATTTACTAAGGTTTTATTTTTTTAACTCGCTCATTTTTTTTATCTTTTTTAGTTTGATTCTAACAAAGTTCTTTAATGCAAAATTATACATTAATTTTTTTGTTTGCTTAACCATTAAACTAACTTTAAAATCATATTTTTGAGATAAATTGATTATCATTAAAACTTGTATGTTGCAGTGCCATTCGAGATAAATTTCCCAAGTTAATTCGTTTGGTAAGTATTTTCGTCTCAAAATTTCATTAAATAATCTGTTGATTTTGATGTATGGAATTTCGTTTATTTTTGTTAAGAAGATGAGCTAAATTAAATCATATCTGAAAAGAATACATGCTTGTACTGTTATTAGCTTCATATTAAATGTCTTAATCTCCTTCACATTAGAAAATCTCCAATGAAGGCATCCCTTCCTTAAATAGGTATTGCATGTGTGTTTTGCATAATTGATTAAACAGACTTCTTCCTGGGGGAAGAAGTTAAGAGTTTCAAGAAAGCATAAACCAGAGGACATGGAATTTGCAGAACTTTTTCTCGAAGCTTTCTGCGAAAAGTACATCCCAAAGTCCTTTTCTTTATTATTTGAGATTTGTCAATGATATATTTTTTCAATGCTTTCTAGTCATTGAAGATGTGTAATGATTACTTATGTCATTCTTTGCTCATTTCTAGTCATCAAAGATGGATAATTACTTCTTGAAATACAGCAATCTTAGTCTGCTCAGTGATGAATTACATTTTCTAAATTTACCTGCAGAACTTAAATAATTTCAGATGTATATATATATATTTTAAATGAGACTTTAAGCCATTTCCAGATTTGAAAATTGTCATTTGGTTTTTATACTTTTCTGTATGACTAAGTTCTTAACAAAATTAAGTATAGTAAAAAATTTCACATTAACAAATACCAAATGTAAAGTTCTTGGTATTTATATTTACATATCACATTATATCTATGTGATATTTACATATCACATAGATATAGTGTTATCACATAGATATAAATTACATCAGTTATTATTAAGAAATAAAAAAAACTTTAAATTTAAATTATTAAAAAGTTTTCTTGCCGTCAATGTTTTATTTCATGTGTTAGGTAGTTGTGATTTAGAAGCTAAATGAATTAAAGATCTTATATTGCATCAAGTGGCAGCATTTTGGAAATTGCTATTTGCTAGGTCACATGGCTGATAATTTAAAGACTTGTGCAATAACAACACTTGCCAAGGTGCATAGATTTTAAATGCACTTAACTCATCAGTTGAAAACTTTTGGAAAAACTATAGTTAAGGCAAGTACTAAGATTAAAATAAGATACTCTACTAAGATTAAAATTCCTGTGTGGTTTAATATTCAGAAACATAACAAATGGTTAATGAGTGTGTGCATCTTCTTTGAAGATGATATGTGTATACAATCATTTTTTAAATGCTGTGTGTTTTGTTTGACGAGTTTTATCTAGTAGATCAGTTGTAGAATAGGATATAAGGAACTTTCCCCCTTCTCCGCCTAACCCCCTTAGAAAAAAATGAATTTAACTTTTGGAAGCATTAGTCTTATCCATAGAAATCTTGAGAGTTGAAGGTCTGATGTGAAATGAAGATTAATAGTTGTGAAACTTATTTTTTTTTTTTTTCACTTAAAATGCTTTTTTGCCCTCTTTTTCCAGAAAGAAGGTTTGGGAAAGCTTTTGCAGAAGACATTTGTGTTTGCTTTTCTGCTTCTACTTTTGTGTGGAGTTTGATGGAGAAAAATGCTTATTTTGACCTGTTTATGACACAAATGCATAACCTAACATTTTTTAGGAAGATGATCATATAATATGGGAATTATCAATAGAACTTTTTAGTTATATTTCATAAAAGCATGTCTGTCCCTTTGTGTTCAAGTTACTTAACTTTCCTAACTTTTTTCCAGCTACAGTAAAATCTTGACTGTGAAGCCCGAATACCACATAATTAAGCATGTTTAAAAAAAAAAAAAAAAAAAAAAAAAAACCCAAAGTCTACATTTAAAATCATACAAGATTTTGAAAAGAAAAAGGGAACGCATTTCAGTCATAAAAGCCCTCGTATTCCGTAGACCCTAAACATGAATATAACATCTGCTAGGATTATAAAATTTCTCCAAATGTGAAAATTTACAGAGATGTCGCAGATCATATTGTCAGAAGTTTAAATCAACAGATCATTTTTTTATTTAGTTAATGAAGAGATGCAAATTATGGATATAGCATGGGAAAAACTTAAATTACTTATCATAATCTTTCACATTACATGTTTATTTTTTATCCATTTTCAAGAGCAAATGCAAACTTTTTGATAACTCTGAAAATGTGCATTTCGTGGAATCCCAAGTATCAGTTTTTTCTAAGTGCAAGAAACAATAGAACTTATATCCTTCTACACAAAAATTGAAACAAAAGGAACTTCTTTTACTTGTGATGTCATGTTTATCCATCATTGTTATAAAATCACACTGTTTGGTGACAATATGTACTTATTAATGGTGTTGTGAGCTCAATAATGGTGTTAAAAATCTCTCATTTATTAAATTTTTCTGGGAAAAAAATTTCTTCTAAAATTTTGAAATATTCTGGTTAGTTGAATGCAAGTTGGGCTTTTACCATATTAGGTTTTTCCTGTTGATTTACTAATAATTAATGCTTATTGTTAATTGTAATTTAATTGTCTGCTAAGTTTATACTGAATTTAAAATGTTTAGCATATAGAGATAACTTTTTTAAATCATATACCATTAATTAAGGCAATGCATCATTAAAAAAAATTTTAAATAATGATTAAAATTGTATTTTTGATGTGTTTTTATAGGATGATCAAGATTTACCTGCTCCAATTGGATTCGATTTAGGCCCCGAAACTTTTCCGCCATCAAAGGTAGCGAAATATAATTATAAATTTAATTTGTGTTCTTAATGCTCTATGGATGTATATTTAACAGCTGTCGAATGTTTTTAATAAATTTAAACAGTCCTCTTTTTTTTAAGCAGTGCAAAACACATTATTTTTTAAAAAAAGATTATTTTGTTATATTTTTACAGAAAAGCTTCTTTGCAGCTGAAGATGTTAAAGATTTAGTAATTCAGTTTTTGGATCAGTAAGTATCATCTCATTTTATATGGCTTCTTAAAGGGAAAATATTACCTAAAAGAAAATTTAATTTTTATTATCTTATTTCACGTTAACTTTATTTATTGCATTTTCCTACAAGACAGACTCTGTAGTAAAAGTATTAAATTAGTTTAATGTCGTGATATGTATGTGTATATATCAAAAAGTAAAGGTCGAAAAGAAAATTAAATTATATTCTATTCCAAAAATTTGAAGGTCTAACTTCCTCTCTCTCTCTCCGGGCAAAGGTTACCAAACTGAATAAACACAAATTAAGAAAGCATTCAAAAAAGAAATCTAAAAGAAAATTACAAATTACAAATTTTTTTTAATAAATATAGAACATGAGACATAACAAATTGCAAAATAATTTTGCTCAAAAAAGAATTTTTATTAATCTTGTCTGTTCAAAGCTTCAAAACAGAACTTGTCAATGGAAAAGATTTTTGAAGATTTAATCCAAGTTGATTAATGAGTTCTGAATACATGTTTCTTTCCTCTGAACCATTTGAGACTTAAAATCGCATTTCATTACTAAATCATAATTCTAAAAATAAATTTCTAATTAGTCTCAAATGCTCAGATCTTTCCCCTACATGCATTGAAAAAAGAAATTACAAAAAGTGAACATCCGAAATAGTACAAAAAAACCTAAAAATAAGCAAAACAAACTAATTACACAAAATGAAATTAAATCATTTTGGGAAAATTCTAAAACAAGAATTAAGGAATCGATTTTGCTTTTCATATTTGAAAAGCAATAAATTGTTCATAACTGAAGGCGAGAGAAGAACAGTTCTGTGTATATGTGAAAAACCATTCAAGTAATTTTATGTGCGTGATGTATTATAATAGTAATAAATCTCATTTATATTTTTCAAATTTTACAAAAGGAGGAAATTATAATGTTTTTTGTAAGTTTAATCAAAATTACATATCTGCAAATATAAACTTATTGCTGTTTATGTGTATAATTTATATTCTTTGACAATAATTTTGGTTAAATTTGAGGATTAATCATTTTATTAATCAAATTCAGCACTTAAATCTCAGTATTTGTTTCTTAAAATATGTGTAGCTTATGTAAAATATGTGTTAATATTTGTATCTTAATAGCTATAATTGTGCTTATTCAAATTTTCTGCAATTTACAGATATTATACCATATATGATTCAGGGAATCGTACACAACTTTTAGAAGCATACCATGATCAGGTATGTATTTTCTTATTATGTATATATTTTTTCATGATTAAATAGTACTTTTTGTAAATGTTTGTAATTCTTGAATTAAAGTTTTCAATTTGATTGCAATTATCTCTATTTTTTTAAAAATTATTTTCAAAACATACTGAGTTAAACACATTAGTAAATTGTTAAAGTCATATAAAAGCTGATTTTGCAATTGTTATGAAGTAAGTCCCCTTCCCTTACCAGGAGCAGAAGTGAGATTTGATCTACTGAATTGAATTCTTACATTTGTTTAAGTAAATGAAGAATATTGTTTAATATTAGACAAAAAAAGCAACTTTAGATTTGGCATGTATGTTAAAAACAAAACTGTTGATTTCAAAGATAATTTGCCATTAATTCTTCCTCTGCAGAGGGAAAAGAATCTAGAATTTTTCTCCTGATGTAAAGGGACCATGTCAGATTGCCATGGAAACTAAAAGTTAATTCAAAATCTGTGCCGGTTCCAAGGTTACTTTTTGCGTAATTTTAGTTTTTATTTTGGCATTTTCCCCTTCCAATAATGTATATTATTATGCTTAATGCCTTAGTTATCCATGCATCAGTTTAACTTAAATTTCTTTTAAAAAAAGGAAATAAATTTGCTATATGACAGGGTTCCTACGGTCCTTAAGAGTCTTTAAAAGTCCTTAAATTTCTTGAAATCGATTTTTGCCTTTAACCCTTTGACGGTCGCGCCTTGAAACTAACAATTTTCGAATTTTTTTCTCCTCTTCATTTGGAAATTTTTGAGTGAAAATCAATTGATTACTGATCTTTGACCTCTAAATAACACAAAATAACTACAGAATCATGCATGTTTTAGGTCTTAGTACTTCAAATCGGATGCCTTTTAAAATTCGTTTTCAATGAGACAAAATAACTTCCTTTTATTATTATAAACAACTTTAAATTTCAAAAGTTATTCATCGCACATCATGATTTCTGTCATAAACAATAAAAAATAGCAATAATTAAACTGCATATATAAAAAAAAAAAACCCTCTATATGTATGGCATTTGATTTGTAGTTTCAGGGCACGACCACCAAGCCTCTTTAAAACCACTGCTCTTCGCAATGGCGTTTGCGTGCTTCTCAAATAGGAATGTTTATTTTTACCCGGATATAGATAAGGGGTTTTGAAATCACAGAGTTATTTTATTACTAAACAATACACGCACCTGCCCAGTAAAAAGGTCTTTCTTTTGCAGAGACTTTTTCTCTTACCTTAACACGCTTGCTCCCCAAGCTAGTATTGTGATTTTATAAATTATTTCCTGTGGTTTAAATTTAACGTAAATATACTTAACTGTAATTAAAAATAGAAATCGCGTAAAGTTTTATTTAAATTAAAAATATTTTCTGAGTATTTTGAGACTAAATACGAATAAAATAGGTATGAATGGGAAACGAATGATCCATACCAAAGCCAAAAAGACCAAGGCCTTTCCCCAATAACATAGAAAAACCACAAATGTCATGTGCCAGATGAAAAGAAACTAAATAATGCTGGACATATACCGGTGAAATTTAGATCCAATCAGTGTACATTTTGTAGCACAAGTAAGAAACATCATAGAAGAAGATACATGTGCGAAACATGCAATGTGAGTCTATGCATGTACCAAACAGACAAAACATGCTTTGAATAGTGTTACAAAAAATATTTGTTCTTTGAAATAAAAAAAATTAAAAAAAAAAAAAAAAAAACACTGAGTCTTTTTTTATCCTTATTTTACTGAGTTTTTTAATCAAGGCCAAACGTCCTTATTATGTAGGTACTTATACTTTCACTGCTATAGAAAAATTACATAAATGTTTATTTTTTAATTTTTTCTTACGATTTAGTTTGTAAAATATATATATTATGCAATTCTTACATGCATTTTTTAAAAAAAATTCATAAATTTCGTCATTTATTGGAAATGGGAATGGAAAAAGGTAATTTTTTTTTTTTCCTTGCTACCTAGGTAAGTTTAAAGTCCTAGACGTGCGGTGGTTTCACAGTGCGACCACCACCCACAAAACAATGGGCAAGAGTAGATTTTTTTTAATTCATATATTATATGTCTCTAGGATCATAATATTCAATTTGTAGAGTTTTTAAGTTTAAAAAATTATAAAAATAATATCGCGCGCGTCAAAGTGTTAAGTCCTTAATTTTAATCATTTGGAATTTCTGTTTTTATGACTGCCATTTTGAGTGTGAATTAGCATTTTGGAGGAATATTTTTGGCGATTCACTGACGTATATGGTTATCTTTTGAAAGGGTTCATGGGTTAGAATTTGTTTCTATTTCTGATATAAGTGATGGAATACTCGAGTTTCTAAGCAAGAAGTGAAACATAAGCATTTCAAAATTCATTTTTTTTTAATAAAGAGCTCTTAAACAACTTTTCGCTTTTGGGGTTGTGAATTCTTTTATTAAACAGTTCTAAATTTGATAATGTGTCAACATTTTGGCAAATTTTTTAAAACATTGATAAATTTTTCATTAAAATAATGGTAATATTTTGGAATTATATTTAAAAAATAACATTAAAATAAAAAATTTTAAAATTAATCATATTATAAAGTTTTATTTTGGCAATATATTATACAATATTTTGAATCTGAAAAATAAACAAGGTATAATGCTATAAAGCATAATTTACGAAACAGCTCTTAGTAAAAGCAAAATTAGCTATGTAATTAATTAAAAATGTCTTCTTTTTTATTTTTTCATAGTAAGCGCTTTTTCCATGTACCGTATTTGACGGCATATAAGACGCACTCTTATTTAGAAGGCCACACACAAGGAAAAAAGAGTTACTGTGGTTTCTTTAGTTCTCATGTTTTGTAAAAGCCAAATAAATAATCATTGAATGCAATTACCAAGCGTATTTTTATTAAGGAAAATTAACAAACTGCAAGCTATTTTGAAATGATATGTAAATTTCAATAATGAATAAATGAATAAATGGCAAGCAATCAAACATAATACAAAATAAAGCAGAAACAACAAAAAACACAGATTCAAGGAAAACGTTGCCTATCATGACATTAGACTTTAACTACTTTCAAAACCATAAAAATCCTTTTCACTATCACCATCATCGAAAACGAGAATATCGTCATCACTACTGTTTCCGTCATCGCTAGTATCACCTTCTTTGAATAATGCGTCGTCTTTTGTTCCGTCAAGAGCATTACTGATTCCGCACTTCTTAAAGGACTTAAACAATTACTGAAGCCTTTACGTCCTCCCAAGATCTTTTTACCCACTCGCACACTTGTGAAATAGAGGGCCACTTCATTCTACCTGAGGGTGTGAAGGCGTGATGTGGCTCTCCTATCCACTTGTTCCATTGTTCTTGCACTTTTTCCTTAAATGGCTTATTCACCGATACATCTAAAGGCTGCAATTGGCTAGTCAGTCCACCAGGAATGACAGCTATCTGGGTTTTTAATTCTCTTGCTTTATTCTTTATGGTTTCAGTTCCATGGGTGCTAAACTGATCCAAAACCAAAAGAGAGGGTTTTCTTAAGAGTCCACCTGGTCGCCTCGCCCATATGTTCTGTAACCACAGTTTCATTTCAGCTTCGTCCATCCAGCCTTTCGGATGAACATGAACAATTACACCCATTGGAAGTTTTTCTTTTGAATATGAAAAACGACGGTAGTTTTGTGCCATCAGCACAACATGTTAGAACTACCGTATATCGGGTTTTTTCATGACCTGTGGTTTTTATGGTTATTGATTTAGACCCTTTAATGCTCACAGTCTTTATTGGATGGTACATCAAATGTGAGTGTAATTTCATCCATATTTCCTATTTGACTGAGCTCAAAAGAAGCTTTCTTGCTTGCATTTATAACAAACCTATGAAATGCTAGTATTTTTTCTTCATAATCTGCTGGCATTTTCTGTGCAATAGTTGTTTTTGTGTGCAATGATAAGCCTTGCCTTTTCATGAACCTGTAGCACCAGCCCTCGGACTCTGAAAAGTTCTGATTCCCATGTTTTTCTGCAAATCCTTTGGCCTCATTGATTATCATTTTGTTTGAAACACTTATCCCAGATTTTCTCTTATCTATCACCCACATTTTTATGGCGTTTTCAAGTTCAGGCCAAGATGGAGCTGGGCATCGAAGGTTATGTTTTTGTTTTTTTAGCAGTCTTCAGTTGATCTTCCTGCAGTCGCCAAGTACGTATCATTTTTTCAGTAGGTGATGGACCAAAATGCCTTGCTGCTGCTCTGTTTCCATGCACTTTGGTGTAGTTTAACACTCCTAGTTTATACTGAATTGTATAGCTTAATCTCGTTTCCTGTAGTAATATTTTCCAGGGTATTTTTTCTAAACACATAGTTTTAAGCACCGATACCGACATGTGTGTCGGCTGAGTCAAAGAAAGTCTGTAAAGAAGAAAAGGCTCCAAAGGCGTAATGTGACCGTCGAACCTGTTCGAACTTCGACATCAGCTTTGAGCTTTGTCGCGTTTCGGTGACAGATATTTCACGCATGCACAAAATAATTATGGCAGATGTAGAAAAAGTTATGAGCATTCAGTATTGAAAGTTAACCTGTGTCCTTCACATATAAGACGCAGATAACTTTTTTGAGACCAAATTTAGGAAGAAAAGTGTGTCTTATATGCCGTGAAAAACGGTAATTGTCTCAGATTATTCAAAATTCTCAGAATATGCATCAGTTTTCTCTATAAAATTAATTTTACACTTTTTCCTTCCCCCCCTTTTTTTTTCCAAAATATTTCTGGCTTTTTGCTGTAGCAGAATAGGTTGGGATAATTTTTAGTATTTTTGACACTGCAACATGGAAAGCTTAGAAGATTTGAAGGCAAGATTTATATAGACCCCACGATTTTAGAAGATTTGAGAAATATGTGACAAAATGAAAAATGTCTCCACGGTATCAACACGTAATGGATGTATTTTACAAAAAGTTTGCAATGAATTTCTTACTTTTTGGAGAACGTCTGGAAAAAAAATTGGAAACATAATATTTAAATGTTTTACTCCTGATACTAGTATCTTTTTCTTAACATGTTTATCTTCCCTTTATTTTCTGTACTTTTCACTAGACACAAGCATGGAAAATATCAAAAATGATTCTAATCTTATCACTTGCGCGGGCATTTTTTTTTTTTTTTTTTTTTTTTTTTTTTGATAAAGAAATTGAAAACTTAAATTTAAAAGATTCATCTAATATGTCTAAATGCATTGTACACAGAGCTGGTGTTCTACATTTTCCCACCTGATGCAGTCTCTGTCGATCCTAAATTCTGCTCCCTAGTGCCTTTCTAAATTCTGCTTCCAATGCCTGCTGTAAAAGTTTTGCCATTTCTAGATATTGTTGTTCTGTGTGTCACTAAATTCTAAAGATTCTGCCACACCAGCTAAGTAACTGGCCTTTACCATAAATATTTCATATTTCTTCTGAATGTTCATATTACTAAAGAAATAAAATTAGCCACTTTTTCTATACATTCTAAATGCATTTAGTGTTTTTTAGAATAACAGAAATCCTTAATTAAATCCAAAAATTCTAAAATTAAAAGGAAACGTGTTGAAGAAAGAAACCGAATACATAAAGAAAATTATTCTTCAAAGATATGTGCAGTTATTATTATGTAAATTACCCAATTGTTTATGATTTCAGCCTTTACTATAACTTCCCATTTCTGTTTCCTTATATGATAGAGTTACTGAGCCAGATTAAATTTAAATTAAATTGTACAGTCAAAAGTCGTTAATTCGGACACCCATAATCCGGAATGATCTATAATCCAGACCTCAAAGTTGACGCATGCGTGTAAGACCATTACGGCTGCGAATATGCGTGTGCACAAAATACGTTTACTAATGTGCATTTAATGTATAACGGACGGTATAAGCTAAGCTAAAATGATCTAATTCAGTTAATATTGCAGATTGCGTTGTTCCTTAATCTTCGAATTTTATTCGGCTTATTATTTTTTGCAGACTGTTAGAGCAATTTTATAAAAGTAAGCTTGAACTTTCGATTATGTTGTAATAACTTACTTACCTCTTCTTTTATCGGTGGTTCTTGTGTTCTATTGGCCAAACAAAGACACTTTCCTTTAACTAAATCTATTTAAAGAAGAGAAGACTATGTACAAATATTATATAGTACAGATTACAGAGTATTTAGCTTATGTCACTCTCCTCAACCTCTCAACCCTCTCTACCGAAACTCTTAATTAGCTAAACATACGGGCAGCGCAGCGCCCTCTATCTCTTTTTTCTACATCACTCCCCACCTGTACTCTTTAATAAGAGTACACAAACTTACTTACATAACAATATCAACATTAATTAATAATGGATTAATACTAAATGGTATGACATATACAAATGAATAATATAAAAGAATAATCGATACTAGTATATCAAAGCCACAAATGAACATAATAATTAATAATATAATAAAACTCAATAATATCAAAAGTTCTAAATTAAATCTCGAAAGGATATAACATCTGGATCGATCTTCTGAATTGTCCTTTGGGCGTGCGAACAAGGCACGCTCGAACATGTCCGTCTCTTCCTCTAATCACGTTTTCAATTACACCCATGTCCCAAAGTAGTTTGGATTGTTTTGGTCCTTCTACCAACACAACGTCTCTAGTCTTAAGGTTCCGCTCAGTTTTAGGATTAGCAAAGTTATGCGCATTTCTAAGATTGAGTAAATATTGCTCTTTCCACTTGATCCATGTTAATTTTAAGAGCTTAGATTGGTAAAGCTTCCTTCTGGTTAAAGTCTCTTTGTCGGATACCTTGTTAAAAATTTCCAAGAAATGCTCGGGAAAGTTAAATGTACCACGTCCTGGCAATAAAAACTGTGAAGGTGTGAGCGGGCGAGGTTCACCCAGCTCGTTGCTCTCGCATGCTAGAGGTCTATTATTTAGCACACACTCGAGTTCAGTTAATATTGTAGAGAGCTCTTCGAAAGTCAGTAATGCTCTCCCAAAGATTTTCTTCAGAGGTTCCTTGATGCTTCTCATCAAACGCTTCCAGAACCCTCCCCACCATGGGGAACGCTCAGGTATAAATTTCCATGTTACCTCTTTGGATGTCAAGAAATCTCTCACACTTGGTGCTGCTTTGATTCTTTTAAATCCTTTAATTATTTCACATGTGCTGCGGAAATTCTTGGCATTATCTGAATAAATCACTTTGCAGCTCCCTCTTCTTGCTAAAAAACGTCATAATGAAAAAATGAAACTTTTTGCTGACATATCTGAAACCACTTCAATGTGTACAGCACGAGTGACGGCGCATGTAAATAAAGCTATGTGCACCTTTTTATGGTTACCCGCTTTTTCTCTAATAGTAACTGCTCCCGTTAAGTCAATGCCTACAACTGTGAAAGGATTACTTTGGACTACACGGTCTCTGGGTAACTGACCCGTTAACTGTTTGGCGGGCTTCACTGCAAACTTTTTACACACCAGGCAAGCATTAATAACTTTCTTTACTACTTGTCTTCCTCTAGATATCCAAAATTTATTCCTGACTTTGGACAATGTTGCCATGACTCCTGAATGGAATACTTTTATGTGTTCACTAAATATCACTAGTTCGGTGAACTTCGTTTTGGGCATAATAATGGGATGTTTTTCGTCATCTATTAATTCTGATTGTTCCAAACGACCTCTGACACGCAAAATACCTCTACTGTCCAGATATGGTGCTAAACTGTAAAGCTTAGAATCTGGTGTTATTAGATTATTCCTCTCTAGTTGTTGAATATCCGAAAAGTAATTCGCTCTCTGTACTTGTTTTATCCAGTACTCCTCAGCTTCTTGGATCTCCAATACAGTAAGAGGACCTTCTTCACAGGCACGTTTTCTTAGCTTGGCGACAAACCGCTTTACCCAAGCTGTAACTCTCAACAATTTTTCGAGACTACTGAATTTGGTAATGTCTAACGCATTTTCTTCTTCTGGAATAGTTACTTGAACATAAGTGCTTAAACGTTCCAAATTTTGAGTATCAGTTTCTACTTTAAACTTCTGCTCAGGCCATTGATCTTCAGAATCTTTCAACCATGATGGACCATGCTACCAGTTATTATCTTTCACCAATGCATTTGCTGTTTCACCACAAGTTAATTTATCTGCTGGGTTTTCCGACCCTGGACAATATTTCCACTTATCAGGCGAGGTACAGTCTTGTATTTCTGCAACTCTATTCGACACGAACTGTTTCCACTCACGCGCTGACCCCTTTATCCACCACAAGCAAATTTCGGAGTCCGTCCACAAAACTAACCTACCTACCAAATCCTGAAATATTTTCAATAAATATTTCCCTAACCTAGCTGCAACTACAGCCCCCATCAATTCCAACCTAGGGAGGGACAACTTTTTTAACGGAGCTATCCTACTCTTCGACATTATAAACGACGTACATACCTCTACTCTCTCATTCTTATATCTAAAATATGCCACCGCTCCATATGCCACTACTGATGCATCACTGAAAATATGAATTTCAACCGACTGACCTTTACTTAGAACTTCTGTAAAGTAGTACCTCTCTATTTTCAACGCGTTTAATTCCTCAATTTCAGCGCACCACTTTATCCATTTGCACCGTAACTCCTTTGGCAACTCTGCATCCCACACCAAACCTCTCTTCCATATTTCCTGAATCAGTCTCTTAACTCGCACCACAAATGGAGAAATAAATCCGACTGGGTCAAACACCTTAACTGCTGTGCTTAACACCGATCTTTTACTATTTCTCAACGATTCTAAACTACTCAACAATGATGTAACGTCTACTCTCAAACCATCCTCTTCTAAGTTCCACACCAAGCCTAACACTTTCAACTTACTATCTGTCTCAGACCTACTTTCTTCACACAACCCTTCCTGAACCCACAAGTCATACAGCTCTTTAGAATTAGTGTTTAGCTTTCTCAAATTAAAACTCGCGTCTCTCAAAATAGATACCGCCTCTGATGAAAGACTGAAAGCTGATTCTACACTTTCTCCTCCATAACACAAATCGTCTGCATACAGTGAGCTATTTAGCATCTCGACACAGTTTTTGTTTGTTTCCGCATATTTCTTTAAATGATGTTTGATCGTTGCACTCAATAAAAACAGTGAACAATTACATCCAAATAATACTCTGTTCATTTGCATAATTTTAAAAGTCCTCACTGTCATTATCAGGATACCAGAGAAATTTTAAATATTGCCTATCTTCCCTTGCTATCCCAATCATCAAAAACGCCTTTTCTATGTCACCGCAGAATCCAATTTACATTTTTGAAAGGAAAGAATGATATCCAAAATATTCGGATTTAGGTTTGGGCCCTTTTCTAAGCAATCGTTTAACGATAGCTTTCCTCTTTCGCAACTGCTGCAATTAAATACCATTCAAACTTGAGTGCTTTTTTTATCTTTACGGACCACTGCTCGGAATGGCATAAAGTATCCCTTTCTTGTATCCTCACACTCTTGAATAATGTTGTTTTGTGTCTGAAATTTAATTATTTCCATAAACTGTTCCCTCACAAAGCTGTTACCTTTTAACTCTCGCTGCACCCTTTCGAACTGCCTTTTCGCTAAACCAAAATTATTTTCCAAATGCTCTGGACTCCTATTCCACAACAAGCGAGCCTCATACCTTCCGTCTACATATTTCAAATCCTCTTCAAATTGTTTAATTATTCGCTCATCGCCAGAACTCCTTTCCGACGCGCACTCAGAGATTCCTAGACTTTCAATCTCCCAAAGCTGACGAATCTGTTCCGATATTTTTAATTCCTCTTCCGAATCGATGTGTATAAACAAGCCGGTGGAGTCTGACCCTGAACTTAACTTCTTACTATCTCCCCCCACTCTACCACTCAATGTCCAACCGAATATGCTTTCATGCAGTACTAAATAGTCTGTTAACCTATGTGTTTTCCCCGTTAAGATGCAGTTCAAGTAATCATTCCCAATTAAAATCTGTACCTCTGCCACTTCACTATCGCAGCTGTCAGATAAGTGAAATCCTTGTTGGCGAAGATTGTTTATAATTTCTGCAGATGGCCTGGGTAATGCATTGGAACATATGGTTTTTACTTCGAGTGCTTCGATGATTAGAGTGAACCCTGTCTTATTTTTTAGAGAAAGTCTTTTTCTTTTAAATTCTTGCACTGGCGGATTCGAAGATGCAAATGTATGAATTCTTAATCTTTCTTTACCAATAGTTGGTAAACTTGCTTTTCTGGAAATAGACTGACAAACATAAGATCTTTCGGAAGCTGAATCGCATAACAACCTAACGTTAAATGTGGAATTATTTCCTACCAGTTGACCTCTCAATGTTTGATAATAAATCACGTCATTAGGAATTTGCTTGCTCAGTGTTTCGAGGAATAGTGAACTAACGTTTGTCTCTTTTGCTGCGCTCGCAGTATTTTTAATGGATTTATTTTCTTGCCCTTCTGCATCACACAGGCTCTCTAAATGCGACAAAGATTTGCAAATATTACATTTAACCCATTTTGCCTTACAAAATGGTTTTTTGTGACCCTTTTTTAAACAGCGCATGCACTTAAATTGATCGTATAATGCTTTGTGTTTCTCTGAAATACTTAAGTCGCAGTCTTTTGAGAGGTGAGATTTAAGACAAAAGTCACACATATAATTTTCGACTGATGTATTAAGCGTCGTCGCTGATACCATTTTCTTTTTAATTGGAGCAACACTCTTACGATAGTTGTTGGTATTTCTTTCACTGGTTATCGAAAGTGTTTGTTGTTTAAGACCCAGAGTTAGCGACTTTTCGCGCGCTTCTACCTCTCTCTTTAGAAACAACAATAAATCTGACACTGTTGACTCTGTGTCGTCCTTTTGCTCCCTACTAAACTGTAACACTAAATCTTGCGGTATACACTTATATAAAATAAAAAGTAATAGATTACCGTAAGAATTAAAATTAAAATCTAGTGTCTGTAAACTTCTTGTTTGAACTGTTATTTCATCATATAGTTTTCTTAAACTGGATACATCACTTGATCGGCGTACTGGCTCTAAAGCTAGGAGAACGTTCATATGTGCGCTAACTAATATTTCTTTTTTCCCAAATCTGTCAGTTAAGATTTCGATGGCCTTTATATAGTTTTCTCCTATTAATGGCAATCCGCTTATAGCTTTTGCAGCTGAACCGGTGAGTAAAGATCTTAAATAGTTAAACTTCTCAACATCTTGAAGCGTATTGTTTTCGTGAATGGCAGCTTTATACTGAGCCCAAAATTCAGTAAATTTACATAAATCGCAGCTGAAAGTTTCTAAGGTAATGTGAGGCAATTTAGTATTATAATTAGTTTTGATTTCCGAAACTTGTGAAGTTGTTCCGGTTTTACCCACATTTTGAATATATCTATTGACTTTAGATTTACATCTAATGATAGATTTGCTGTATTCTAAACAATGTTCTACTTCTGTCTCTAATTCCTGAACAGTGCTTTGAGCATTAATAACTTCATCATATTTTAGCAAGCTAGTTTCTCTCTCGTTTAACACTGAAAGTGATTCCTGCAACACTTCTAGGTTCGGATTCTCGCTTTGCAATTCCTCATCTAATTTCCTTATTAATTTTGTTACACTGGTACGAACCGAACCTCTAATTTTTCTATTTCTCTCGACGGTTTCTTCAAAACTCATTATCAAAGATAAATTGCATGCAGATAAATGAAATGACTTACCTTCTGGCCTGATGCTACCAAAACTTGATGTATGTAATAACTTACTTACATCTTCTTTTATCAGTGGTTCTTGTGTTTTATTGGCCAAACAAAGACACTTTCCTTTAACTAAATCTATTTAAAGAAGAGAAGACTATGTACAAATATTATATAGTACTGATTACAGAGTATCTAGCTTATGTCACTCTCAACCACTCTCCTGAACCTCTCAACCCTCTCTACCGAAACTCTTAATTAGCTAAACATACGGGCGGCGCAGCGCCCTCTATCTCTTTTTTCTACATATGTCAAATAGAATTTCTGATATATATTTACTAATATGTAAAGGATCGACAAAGCAAAAGTATGTTTCGAAGTCCATTAAACAAAAAGTGGAATTGCTGGAAAAAATGGATAAAGGCATATCCTGTGTTTATCTAAACTTTAACGTTTGTTTAACTTTAACGCTGCGACGCGCAATGAATTGGACGTTGATCTGTCAGCACTATCCTTATCTTCAGGGCAGATGTTTCTATTTTATTTGGCTTATAATTCCTTACTAAATGTAGTATTTCATCTCGATGTACTCCGTCTTTGATATGATTTAAATCAAATTCCTCGTCATTATAATTTGCTTCCGATAGCAAAGAAAGTGACAAAGGTTATTGAAAATGAAAAAATTTCAATTGACTAATTAGTCGGTATTCTCGACACAGCAATTATAGGACTTGAACAGCGGAACTTTGTAACTGAACAAGAAATTATGTCTGTTTATAGAATTAAAGAGAATGTATTATCACATAAAAAACGAAGCAACTTAAACAACTTACATTGAAAGAAATGTTTAATAAAGTAAACAAATAAATATTAAGCTTTTTTTTTTAAATTTTGATACCCTTTAGATCATAATTGTTCTTTATTTCATAAATTATGGTTTCATATTTTTAATTTTATAATTTCTGCATGCCATCTTACCAGTTTTAAACTGATGATCTATAATCTGGAAAAATCGATAATCCGGAATCGCCGAAGTCCCGACGAGTCCGGATTAACAACTTTTGACTGTATAATCTTTGACCTCTAGTCCACATTTTTAGTTTGAATTTGACTGTTCTTGTTTAATTACGTCACCGGGAGCTGTAATTGACTTTGTTAGCATCAGAACATGCCTTTTTGTTCTAAGTTGTTTTAAATAAGAGGCTTATTTAAACCTTTGTCTGATATTGTAGTTACTTTCAGACAGTGATAATTTGCTTCACATCTGTCGGGGGGTTGGGACTATTTAACTTTAACCAGATCAATTAAACCCTCATAGATACATTGTGAAAAGTTTGACAAATTAGGAGATAAAGCACACAGAAACTAGCGAGAACATTGGTTTGCATATTTAGACAAATTTCTAATTATTGTTAGAAAAGATGCTTAAAGAGAAGGAAATCAATATAAACTAGCCAAAATGTTTGCGAAGGCTTATTGAGACATTAGGTATTTTTGAAAGCAGGAAAGATAAAAAGTTAACGCCTTTCCCGGGAATCGAACCACGGACCTCTGGAATACCGGCCCAATGTGCAAACCACTACACCACGAAGGCTCCCCAAGAAGGTAGGAGAAATACCTTATCTACTTCCCCCCTTAAAGGGTAACTGGGGTTTTTAGGGGACCCAATCGCCAAATCCTGGGTGTGGAGAACAATTATCCAACACCCTTTTAGTTCGGGTGCCAATGTAGATACATTAGGTATTTTTTAAAGCAGAAAAGATGAAAAAATTAACAGCGCCTTCGCCGGGAATCGAACTGCGAACCTCTGGAATACCGGCTCAGTGTGCAAACCACTACACTATGAAGGCTCTCTAAGAAGGTGGGAGAAATACCTTATAAGCTTCAAATTGAAATGACGGATAAATATTTTGTTGAGTATTGTTGTTACAAAACATAAATGTTTTGTAGCTTTTAATGTGTAATTATCCTAATAATATCATTTAAGAATCAGTGTCATAAATTAATGTATTTTAAACTGCAAAATTTTATTAGATTTTGATTTTAATAAGGCTTTTTTTGAACAAGTATTGTCAAAAAATCAAATTTAATAGTGGCCATGTAAATCCATAATGACTAAGGTTATCTAATTACCTGATTTAATTATTTAACTACTTACCCTTAAAAGTTATCTCTACATATTAAAGCAAGTTATTGTTTTTCATTAATACTCACTGTGGTCACAAGATAAAACACAAAAATGTAAAAATTAAAGTAAAACTTATTCTTTGCATCTACTGAGACTTAGAATAATATATACAAAACAACTTATCACCTCTGGTGCTTTAATGGCTTATTGGAACCTTAAATATATTAACTGTGTTACAACCCCTGGAACTCTACACAAAGCTATGACATTTAACTGCATTAAGTAGAGCCTGACTAATTTTCAACCCTTGCCAACCGTGCGTGCATCAGGCCTTTCAGGTTTGTTCCACTCAGCAGGTCTCTCTTGAGACAAGCAGCAGAGGGACAACATTCAGTCTTTTGTTATGAATCATTCTGATTATGATCTTACTTCTCATTTTAACCCATGCCGTTTGACATAAAATTTCCCTGCTATTTACTGAACCTCTATACTGACCATGTATGTAGGGATCCATTTTATTTTTAGGATGGTATTACAATAGTAAAATTCAGGCATAGAATAATATTTTTAATTGAATTTATTCGGTTTCCATTTGCTCATAGGTTCTTAATTTTTTTCATTAGTGGTCCTTAAAAGTACTTGATTTCCGTGTGTAGAAATGTGTACAAACCCTGTATGATGTTTAATTATTACTAATCAAGTACTTTATTTTTTAGGCAAATTTCTCTTTATGTTTATCAAGACATTCTTCTCCGAAGTAAGTCAGTTATATGTATTTTATTGATAGTTTTTCAAATACATTATGACCACCTTTTTACAGTGTTCTTCTTTTTAGGTCAAACAGCGGTACTCTTGGATCCTACATTTCGGAAAGCAGAAATCTCTTACGAGTTACAAATAACAGTAAGTTGTCCTTTTATGCAACAGTATTGATGATATAGTAATGACGTTGTTTAAATGTACTATAAGTGTTTTCATATTTTATAAAAAAGTATGGAGTATAATATAGTCTGCTGAAGTGTTAATCTTGATTAAATTTCATTTATTCAAAATCACATTAAAATAGGAACAAGAAGAAGAAGAAAAATATTGGCTGAGTTCCGTCATTGTTCATAAAATATTTTACTCAAAAATAGAAAGCTGTAAAATAAATTTCTGTTCAAGACATTATTTTTAAGTAGCTGTGTTTATTGATAATTTATATCATTAATAAAGATCAAATTGAAAATATGAAATAGTGGTTTAGGAAATAATGAAGCATTTATGATCTTAACCCGCGGGAAAGCGCGTGGGGTTTATCATACCCCAACCCTACATAAAAGTGGAATATTCCTAACTTGTGAAACTGAAATTCTGTGCTGCTTTCAGTAGCTGAGTTTCTAGTTGTGGTTGACTTTCAGAACCGCTTTTTCTTTGCCTGTGTGTTTCAGAAAAAGATTTATCGGTCTTTTGTTGGAACTAGGGTATGACACACCCCACGCGCCTGTCTGTGTAAGTGTTTTTCTGACTGAATATTTAGTTCAGAAATTTATTTCTAACAGTGTATCAGTAAATATTTCTACTGTCAAGTGATTTTAAAGTACTTGACATTAAATTCTTAAAAATTTCTAACTGCATTATGGTAAAAAGAATGAGTCCCTATGAACTGGATATGCAACACATGTGTAATTTATTAGAAATATTTGAAAGCGAAGATTGCATTTCAGAAACTGAACGTGAAACTAAGAATATTTTCTACAATGTTTTGGTTTTGAAAAAGATAAAACATTAATTCCTGATGTTCCTAAAAAAAGAAAAACTGTTCTTATGCTTTTAACATTATATAACGATCATACTATAGATGATACTATTGGAGAAAATAAAACATCAGGAATCATATGTTTTAATAATATGACTAAAGGAGCAGTGGGTATGGGGGATGAAATGTCAGCCAATTATTCAATTGCCAGAATAACAAGGAGATGGCCAATGGTAATTTTCCTTTGTGCACTGAATGTTGCTGTAATAAATGCTTGAATTATATTACATTCAACTGCTAATCCACCAACCAGAAACAAAAGTCTGTTTTTGAAGGACTTAGCATTGCAATTAATGAAAAAAGTATTGAACAAAGATCAGAGATTTACTTTTCCAAGAAATTGACGTACTGCATGCAAAACAAAAGCAGAAGTTTCTACGAAGAATTAAAACGAATACGTGAAATTCGAAACAACTAAGTATGAAAGATGTGATAAATTTTTTGCCCTCGCGCAAGGACAAGAACGTGAATGCAATGTTTAAAATGTGAAAACATTCTGGGCCAAGAACACATGAATGTATTTTGTTCAAAGTGTGAAGAAATAAAATAAGCATGGTGTATTAGAGATGCAATGAAACTTAGCGGCATGATGTTTATTTTTTTATTGTTTTCATATTTATCTTAATTTTAAGATTAGTTCGGAAATTAATTTTTTGAAAACCAATTATTATTCACTTATTTATAATACACAGGAGGGGAAAAAAAAGTTTTAAAACTAAATAATACTCTTTTTATTGTATTTTAAATATTGGGGTATGTGATACCCCACGCACCCACTCTAGTAACTTTTCTTGGTGCGACTTCCACCGGGTTAAGCAAATAAAAAAATTTATAGGTATAAAAACTCAATATATGTTTGCTTGCTTTGAATATTTCTTTCAATCTAAGTTGTTTAAGTTGCTTTGTTTTTTGTGCTATTACTTTCTCTTTAATTTTGATCTCTGATCACTTTCTTAATCGTCAGTAGCAATATTTTCTGAATTTAGAACCATACTGTAAATTTTGCCATCCATTAACTGATTGATTGATTGATTATCACAGTGGAAAACTTCTGTTATATCATCATTTATTACCACTTTTCCTCATTTCTTCACAAATTCTATTATTTGGAAAGTTTTGCTTTTTGGTTTGCAATATTTAAAAACCTCCAAATTCACCTCTGTCATAATAAAACTTAGCTAATGATCCTATACACTATAGGCATTGTATCATTGGATTAGCTAGTAAAAGCATGTTGTTCCACTAAATTTTGTTTTAACACCTATAAGAATACTAACGCATGCTAACGAAGTTAAGCCTGAATTATATATTTAATTATTTATTATAGTTACTCCTATTTCCTACATATACTTAAGTCTTATCCAGTGCTAGACATTTAGTGGCTTGATGCTATCTCTGTGCTCCATAAATTCTCCTGCCAAGCATCTTCCTAATTCTAAAAATTTTATTGCCCTTAAAATCTGAAGATTTTTCCATTTCTTAATTTTGTTACTCAGTGCTACTGTATATTCTAAAAATTTAGCATCTCCTAAATTCTTCTGCCTAATCTTGCCACACCAGCTCTGGCACAGCTCAGGGCTTAAATAAATAATAAATCATTTATTCCCAATTCAAACAGTACTAAATGTAATTTTTTTACCTATGAGTATCATTTGCCAAATATATATTTTGCATATGGAAACAAGTTGTTTACCTGAAGCCTGTAATCAAACCAAGCATAATGTCAACATAAAAGGTTACCATGCTCTCTGGTATTGAACTACTAATATGTATAGAAAAATAATTGTTTAGGCAAATATCAACTTATGAATCTCATTTTATTTTCTTTCATGTGGCGAATGCTGTCAGATGGCAGTTAGCTGTGGTTATATTGCATATGCTTGTTGATTACTGTTTGAGTACTTAAATCAATGACTGCAGCATTCTTGAGGAATTTGAAATGTTACAATAGGGTGTGTAACCAGTTTAGATCAGTAATGAGAATTTCGTATACTGCACTTATTAGCTATGTCTTCTCAAGTATTGTTATTATTTCCAGCATATCTTGCAAAATGTTGAAGTTTATAGAGAGCTTGTTACAATGATAAACATTAGACACTTAACATTTGCTGTGTTTTGTATTCTTAAAATGGGAAAGCAGAATATCATTTGAGTAATTGGGGGAAGTTGAATGAGTTTACAATGTAAAAGTTCAGAACCTAGATATGTTAAACATCTGCTGTTTACCACTGTAACAAATATATCTAATTACTGTGAAAATACTGAACATATCATGCAAGTTGTTCTTATATATCATGCAAGTCGCTGTTATCTAGAACATATCATGCAAGTCGCTGTTATCTAGAAAGTAGTGGTGGTTCCACATTTAGCATTTCAGTCACATCAGCCCAAGTAATAATTAATATTTATTAAAAAGATCTAGGTATATTCATACCATACCCAGTTGGTCATATTATCAACATATGTTTTATGAGAGAAATCATTTTAAGTATACTGCATGAAAAATTTGTATAAGGGAAAAAAAATCATTTAACAGGTTAGTTAAAATATGTCCATAGTTTAACTATATGATTGTGTTATTTTCTTGATTATTTTTTAATCAGATAGTGCTTATTCTGTTTGATGCAAGACTGTTTTCATGTTTCAGATGAAAGGTTTAAATTGCTGAAACAAGGAAAGTTAAATATTGTGAGCACGCTCTCAGAATTACCTCAAACCATGCATGACCCAACATCTTTTAGTGTGGATATTTTCCATATTTCGGTAAGTCACATGATTTTGAATATGTGTTTTTCTTATTTCTTCTGTTAAAAATTTTTTCCTAGTGTTTTCCATGCACTAAAACTTAAAGGGTGTGTGTGTGTGTGTGTGTGTGTGTGTGTGTAGAAAATGGGTCTTTTCTTCCAAGCCGCATAAAAAAAAAAAATTAAAAAGCTATTTGCATATTAACGGTAATAGTTAATAAAATTTGAGTAACGTATTTGATATTTCCCATTTTCCTTTGGTTTCCACTGGCTTGGAAATTTCTGGCCAGTGGAAGCAAAGTTAAGGTATGAACAGGAAACTTATAAACCTTTATCTCAAAAAAGGGTAAAGAAAACTGGAATTTTTTCAAAAGGTTTGAGAGGTTAAAAAAAGTACCCCTTAGTTCTTGCTAATAAAAAGTTCATGTTTTAATTTTTTTTTTTTTTTTTTTTTTTTAAAGGCAAAAGTGACTTTTTTTAAAAAGAAAGCAAGTGAAGTGTCACTATTAATGCATAATGTATCTCATCTGGCTCGTATCTGATACAGTTTTATCAACCTGTTAATGAGTTTATTATGAAATACCAAAAAAGTAATATTTCTTGTGAATGATGTATTTCATAAGTTTCTTTTGCAGAATGAACAGTTTTAATGTTCTTATTTATTGTATGATAATAGTGTGGCAAATATTTTCACTTGCTCATCTTTTTAATTTGATAGTTTAACACCTATAAGAGTACATATAATGCAAAAGTAAACATGTGGTCATTTTGACCATGTATGCATTTTTTTAACCTATTTTATTACTTTAAAACAAAGTAGGGAAATAAAAAATTAAAGAACATTTAAATTAGCGAACAAAGATTATTAAACATGACCGATAATAAATTTATTACAATTTAAAACTTTTACAAAAGCAGAAAACTTGTTGTTAATAAGCATTGGCATATTATATGTTGGTATAATGTAAAGTTCACAAACTCCTTCAGTTCCAATCAATCAGCATTGCCAGTATCAGAATGTAAAAATGCTAAAAGGTCAAATTGACCTATGTGTACCCAATAAGTGTTAATTCATTCTCTTTGGTCATTGGAAGTCAGCAAAAATCAAGAAATTCAAAAGATTTTCAGTGGGAACCTTGCCATGAAAACTTGCAGAATGTGAAAAATGTAATTGATTGATTTCTTTTATATTTCTTATAATCCATTGTTATTAAATTTTTTATTTTTTTAATTTTCAGCCTGGTTTGATGAGTTTCTCTGTAGTGGGAGTATTCAAAGAAGGTACATATGTTCAGTGAATAATTTCATTTGATCTGATATTTTTTGTCATTTGACATTTCTTTACTCATTTTCATTTTACTAATTCTTTTCAGTTGGAGCTGACATAAATAATGCTACCTTAAAAACCTTTAGTAGAACATTTGTAGTTGTTGCCCAAGGGCAAGGGTAAGTTATTTTGTATTTTTTTATTTGAAGAGCTAAGTTGTTCTTAAAAGTTTATTGTAGTTTTTTAATTCAGATTTTATATATATTTTTTTACAGTTTTGTTATCACAAATGAGACCTTATTCATTGCTCATGCCAGTCAAGAGCAGCAAGCAAAGGTAGGTGTCAAATATTTCAGGTATAGATATTTAAATAAAATTATAATATATAAAGGAAAATGGCTTCTCATTATTTAAACTGTTATGGTAGTTCCTGTACGTTTATTTACTTTGTACTGTGAAGTCATGTTTGTAACTGTAATTTGAACCTGTTGCCTCATTTCAAAATTGAATATGTATAATACAAAACACAATACAAGACGTTTGATTTTGATAATACAAAATTTAAATTATCCATGCATATCATCCCTGTAAGTAAATAAATTTCTTTTAGATTGGAAGTTAATTTACATGTTCTTAAATCACAGGAATTTATCTAGTTATTTTAAAATTTGTTGATCCTTTAAAAATTATGTGTGACATTAGTTTTTTATTCCTTAAGGTCATAAACCACAAAATTTTCATTTAACAAAATCATTAAAACCGAAGGTACACAGTTAATTTGTGTTCTGTTACTAAGAAGTTATAAATTATGTGCATTTGATTTTTTGCTGTTAGTTGTGTACTGGTAATAATGTACCAGAACTGACTCAATGGCAAAAGTACAATAATATGTATTATTTGTGAAAGAATATCCAATAAGTAATTAATATTGTTTTGTTATAAACGTAATATAAAATGATTTTATTTTTGATAATGCAGGTATATAAAAACAGTCTCATTGATACAGACAGATTGAGCTGGAACAAATGTGTTTCCTTAAGTGTTGCTTCAATATCATTATTAAAAATTAAAATGTATTTTCTTAGTTTTCCATCTCACCTCCCCAATTGAAAAGGAAAAAAAAAAAAAAAAGTGTTAAAAAAGTATGCCATCTTAAAACTAGATACCAAAACTATTTTGTTGGTCAATTTCGTCATGTAGAAAGAGAAGTGTGTTTTCTGCATACTAATGATATTTCAAAGTAAAACTCTTATTAGTCCAAAGGGGCAATTAGTCTGTAAGGACTATTAATTTCATTTGGCATTTTGTGTCAAAAACTTTAAAAGGTAGTATCGCTTTTCAAATCGTTGCCACCATATATTATCACCCTGTCTTAAACTATTTAAAGAAATTAAATAATGAAGAATCTGCATAAATGTATGTATGTATCTCGCATTGTGATAAAACAACGGTACCTAGAGCCATCAAAATTTGAATAATGTAATCTTAAATAGAATATCAGCATTTAGAATTTGAAATTTGTTTTATTATCGATTTCAGATTTTGTAATGCTTCAACGAATTTTTTATCAAAAATCTAAACGATTTTAAAGCGAGCAGTGGCAACACTGTGCGAAAAAAAAAACATTTTTATCTCCAGCGGGAGAGACTCTGTATCGGAAATTCTAAAAAAATGCTCATTTTAAAATTAATTCACGATATTGCTATTGAACTGAATTTTGTAGTTTATGTTGAACAGGATATTTAATAAGTAAATGTGACACACAAAACGTTAAGAAAAGCCTCTGTGGACATAATGTAAAATCTGAAACCTTTCATATTAAATTCTTTCATTTTTTCATTACATACAATAAAAGCACAGCTATTCAGAAAACTTGAAAAATGCCAGATGCAAGAAGATTGCAGATAATTGAGTACATAAAAAATGCAATTAATTGTAGAAAAACCTATGAATGGAAGATATTCTGATACTCTTCTGTTATCAGGACCAGATTTAGAAATGTATGTATGCATTATGTGTGTGTACATGTATGCATTTGTGTGTGTACGAACATATATACATACCTACATGAACACATACATCCATATATATATTGCATTTCTGAATCCAGTCCCAATAACAGAAGAATATCGAAATTTCCAATATAAAATTATAAAAACAGTCTCCTATTTATTATAATTTGAATATCAAAAGCCTACATTTTAAATTATATAAGATTTTGGGAAGGGGGTGCATTTCAGACACAAAATCTGATGTAATTCATTGGCCTTTAGATGTGTAAGCAAAGCTGGTTATGAAATTATATGCAGATGCTGTCAAAATTGTGCCAACCATTGAAGACCAATCTGATAAAGTTGATAAAATGAAGCAGAAGTTTAAAGAAAAATCATTCTTTATTTAATTAAATAACCGGTGGCTAATATTATATCATATAAAACACTTAAATTGTATTTTTTAATTTTTTATCACCACTGTTTATATTTTCAAATAAAGTTGGATATCTTGCCCATTACGCACACTTTTCTTGGTGCTTGGTTCCCATAACTTTTAAAATGCTCCATTGCATGCTATGAAGGCAGGTTCCAAATTTAGCAATTCTTTCAAAACGAAAGAAAACAGATAAGTAGCATTTAACTGTTAACTGCACAAAAATTAAGCCAGCTTATCAGGGAGACCTAATAATTGTGACACTGTAATCCATTATTGGTATTAAATTGTGCTACTACTATGCAACAGTGTCCTACATGTGCTTTATGGTGGATTTACTTGATTAAATTGGGAGAGGGGGATTTCTAAAATTTTTTTAAAAATGTGGTTTCAGTTGAATGTTGGATAGGTCAGGCTTTTATTATGCATTCAGAACTTTGTTTAGATCAATTTTTTAAAATTAGGCTTTTTGGTTCCTGAAATTATTTTTAACATTTTATTCAACTTTTAATACTTTCTTAAAAAAACTTTTAAAGATTAATTCCATTTTATTGATTACTTTTATTTAAAAAAGTTTGAGCATATTTTATTATGTATTTTTTAATTTTCTTTTGTGAGTGCAATATGTTTAAATTTGAATGTTTTTAAATTCCTTTAGGCTTTCCAAGTTCCAGCACCTACTCCTTCACCTAGCCCAGCACCTTCAACAGAAGAAAAAAGCATCAGTGAAAAACAGTTGCTTGTTCTCGAACTGTCAAAACAGACTGGGATGATTTCAGAATTTTCAACAAAGTGAGTTCCTTTTTGTATAATAAATATTGTTAACAATTTTTTTTGCATATTTTTAAAAATAAATTGTAATATTTGCTGTATTAAAATATCTAAACATGAAATTAATGATTTGCAATCATAATTACATTTTTTTATTTAAAATAATTGATTATTTATTTTTATAGATGCCTTGAAGAAAATGATTGGGATTACCAAAGAGCTTTAGCAGTTTTCTTAAAATTTCAAGTAAGTATATCTAAATAAGCATAATAAAGTGAATCACATAACTTTCTATAGGCAGTATCTGTTGATCATTTCTAAAATATATTTCAAATGAATTACATCTAATTTAATCAAACCAAAGTGTCTTAATTTGTTAAATGCATAATGTTGAAATGCAGATGCAAATGTTTCTTCATTGGAACATATTTTTGCAGAGGACATACAATGCATCCTCTTGTAACAGCTTAAATTTCTCTGTTTCTTGAGCAAGTTTGCAATTTAAATAAATTAATGTAAAATGCTGGTGTTTGCTAATTTTGTAAATTAAATATTTTTCAGCTGTAGCTATTTAGTTATATTGCTGTTATTAAAAAATTATTGATGTATTAAGATTTTATCTTTACAAAGTAATATCAGAGAAACTCACAAGAAAGAAGTGATAATCTATTCATAAAGAGAGCAGTAATGTCTGCTCTTATTTGTTATACACAAATCTTTTGCTTGAGGTAATTAATGGAAATTTGCTTAACACAACACATTGAGGTGAAAAAATATGTTAATGGTATAATTCTTGCAAGCTACATAAAAGTATTGTTTATGTCACATGGTATGGCTTATTAACTTTTTTTTTTTTTAAAGGTCTGCAATAAATCATACCCTACATTTGTTATGTACTTTCATTTTTTTGATAAATATAATAATTTTTTCACTACAGGCATTTATTCTTAGCATATAAATATTAATTTATTTAACTAAACTATTTAAGAATCCATTGTAAGCCCTTGTATTGTGTGTAAGAAAGTGGGAATTTTGCATCCTAATATCCCCTCTCTTACACAAATTCATCTCTCCAAATTCTAAAGAAAGTTTAAGCAATGAGAGATTACAAGCTGTGCCACTCAGTAAGCTCTGCTTCTGTATATGATAGACTATATTGTGGTTATCAATAAAATGAGAAACTTAAACCCTCTGAGCAGCTCAGGTTTTTGGATCTTTCATGAAGACCTGTATTTAAAGAGCTTTTATTAGCTAAATACGTATATTTACCAATTTTAATCTCTATTTTCATAAACTTGTATTCATCAAGATGGCACTTATATTATTAATGAAAGTAAAAAAGCAAAATATCTTAAATTATAAGCTAATATATAACAAGTGATAAAAAATCTCATAACCGAATAAACTCAGTCATGGCAATCAGAGAGTTCAATTTATTGTACTTCTCGTGAGATACTTATATGCCATCTTAAGTATGTTTATATGCCTGGTCACACTTATTATTATTAGTTTCTTAATCACCAATAACAGCACTCTCAATCTCAACTTTCAATGAATGTCTTAATTGCCTTTATAGGAGGCCAAAATTGTCTGGATTCATAGATGCCTTCATTTTATTATGCCATGTTACACAGAAGAATAAGTTAAATAAATAATAATAATTAAAATAGATTTTAAAAAATTTACAAGTGATTTCTCATCAAATAATGTGAACAGACTTCAGTCTTAATTTTAACATTCACTTAACCCTATAAGTGCATGTACAAAATTATAAAATTCAAATTGAAGAATTTGATTTAAATGGAATCAAAAACTAGTGGTTATTGCATTAATGTACCACAAAATTAAAGTGATGGTGTGTTAAGAACATTCTCCTCGTATATTCAGAATAATGGTTGAGTGTGTTATTCATGGATCTTGCCATCATAGTGTTAATGTTAATTATTTAGAATCATATTTTGGGTGTATTTTCACTCAAGTATAACTTAAGAGCAATTGAATTAAGGATACCTGTCTAATAGCATGTAGTGCTACCTTTCGTCTTGATAATGGCTGTGATTCATCTCGACATAGGCTCGAGGAGTCGCTGGGAAGCCAAATGTTTCCACAACTTCTGAACAACCTCCCACAATTAATGAAGATTAGATGAAAGGTGGTTGGAGCCTTGAACATCTCTCTCAGTTGCATCCCAGATGTGCTCGATTGGATTTAAGCTAGGTAACCTTGATGGCCAGGAAAGCACTTGCAGGTCTGTGAAATGTTCCATCTATTCCGATACAATTCGTAAGCGATGGCAGGGTACGTTGTCTTGCTGAAGGATGATCTCTTTAAGTGAGCTGTCAAAACAAACATACAGGACCAGATGGTCATCAAGGATATCGCAGTAATGTTCACTTGTGAGGGACAATATTGCATATACCAGGGTTTCTATTTCTGTCCATGTGAACACTCTCCAGATAAAAATACCGCCTCTACAGGCTTGAAGAGTTTCCTTCTGGCGGGAAGGATCCGTTGCTTCATGTGGTTTATGCCGTACATGTACCAATGTGAATCTTGACTCATCACTCCATGCAGTATTTTCCCACATCTAAGCAGTCCATTGGCAGTGTTACCATGCCCATGCTAATCATTGCGCCATGACTCTCGTGACTCCCGTACCCCATTGAGAGGAGATGGTGTGGCATCTTACATGTTGCTTTGCTCTAGGGTTAAATTGATGGGTGATCTTTAACACTGTAGCCCATATATCCACTGTTACAATACAGGCTAGCCACTGACGATCTCAGTCATCCACATGCTGTTGTGTGTTGCATTTGACCCTGGCAGGAATGAATTTGCCAGAATCGGAGTAGTTGTACTCCGTACCCTTGGCACAATGGTACGTGAAAACGCGAGTGTCTTCACTACTGAAATGGAGTGACCCATTCTTCGGGCCCTGATGACTCGGCCAAGATCAAATGTGCACTTTGATCTGTACTCTTACCCGTTTTGCTTTTGACTATTAGTGATGCTGTGAGCAACACAATTTATCTTGTCAAACTGCTGCTTACGTCATTTGCTGGTCATTTACAGGCTTGCACACAACTCACCATGTGAATAATGCCATCAATACCTGATTCACTTGCTCTTCATTGTATATATATCTGTTAGGAATTGTTTTCTAGTTAAAGCTTAAGAATACTTTATCTGCAAAAATGTTCCACTTTGGAGTTTTAATGTTTTTTCAGGGAAAATATTTATCTCATCAGCCTATTAAAATAAAAATATAAAAGAATACTCTCTTTGTGTATATTATTATTTGTATATATATATATATATATAAGATTAAGGTATATATATATATAATAATTAATCTTAATAAATTACCTAATACTTGTGCAAAACCTGCATAGTAATAAAATAATAATTTGCTTATTAATGTATTGTTGAGTATATTATCTTTTTTGAAAAAGGTAGTAGAATTTGGTTTTGAAGTAATTTATAAGTATTTAAAAATGAATATTGAAGATTTTGTCAAAATGAAAGACTAATCAATTAACTAAGTAATTATTGTCATTGATTGGAAAAGGAGATAATATACTTAATAATCCATTAGTAAATAAATTATATATATAATATGTAATTGAGAATGCATTTTATTCTTATGCTGTACTACTATCTTTGCAGAGTGAAGGTAAAATACCGCCAGAAGCATTTGCCACAGTACCAGTACAGTGATACAGTATGGAGAATTTTTATCAACACTTAATATTTTCCAAGCAGAAACAGCAAGTATATCATGCTGTGATTAAAGACTATCATGTTAAAACAGTTTCCAGACTGTTTACTGACATAATTATTGACTTACAGGATGTGATAGTATAATACGAGATGTTAAGAGAAAAAACATTTTTTTTTTTTAAAAAAAAGGTTCTTGTCAGTATTTTCTAAGCAAAAACAGCAAAAAATGTATTATGCTGTGATTAAAGATTATCATGTTAAGATGCAGTTTCCAGACTGTTAACTTACTTTTGTAATTGTTGACTTCTAAGATACAACAGTATCATACCAGATGTTATCAAGATTAAGAGGAATTTTAAAAGGAAGATTTATGTCACCACATTTGGATTCCTGCTATTGAGAAAGCAAATGCTCAAAATTTAATAATTTTAATTTTTTTATTGATTCATAGTCATTGCAATATTGATATTTCAAAGTATATCATTAGTATTAGCAAGGAAGACAAATTTTTGATTAATTTTTTTAAAGTTTTAGTATGCAAAAATTACTTTAGTTCTTAAACTTGAAAATGCTTTTTCCCATATGTTTTGGTGTTAGCTATGGAAAATTATAATTTTCATGACTCTGTGAATGCAGTTTTTGTATTTTGGTAATTAAAGCATTTTCAAGTTACCACTACAGGTATTTTTTAGCTAAAAAATATTAATTTTTCCCTAGTCATATTTTTTAATGCTTGACTGAATATTTCCTTGCTATACTTACCCTAAAATTAGCTTTCTAATTTTAATTTTCTTTAAAAAATAAAATAAATATTTCCCAAAATAAAAGGTAGGAAGGGGTAGAAAATATCATTTGAAATTCAAGCTTGCTGTTTTATATATATAATATATACGTATAATATATACACATATATACATACATGCAAGGGTTTAGCCTTTGTATTAATGGTAAAAATGAATTTTTATTTATCATATTTTAAGTTTATATATTCTTTGTTAAACAGGAAATGATTAATTAAATGCGAGTAGATTATACAAAATTTTAGGTTTTGCAGTTTATACAACATGTATATGCTTATTAAATGAGGAACACCAGCATTTGGTCCATTTCATTTGTTTGTAAATTACTTATGTATATTCTTTTTTACATCTTAATTATCTTTTAATATAAATGTAATAGTAACTTTGATATGTAATAAATTTTAAAGTTCATATATATATCATGATTCTTTTTAAGCTGAATAATTCTGTGATAATAAAATCTGATTTCAAAGGAGGGAAAAAAAAAAGCATATTCTTAATGTTTATATGTCTGCTGTTAAAAAAAAAAGTTACTAAATTCATCAAGTTCAGAATGTTAGAAATTTAAATATGTAGTGCCTTTTTTGTACATTTGTAATTTAATGTTAAGGAACTGTAAAGTTTATATCAAATCTTTTAATTTTTTTATATATATATACGTATGTATATAAAGGAGTATAAATTGATTGTGAACACAAATATTGTATGTAAAAATAACCAGAGTAGAAAAGAGTTTTAGAAAATTATATTAATTTAATTTTATAGCAGCCAATTTTATTTCTTTTGTGTGAATGTGGATGTGTACATTTGGACTTCCGAGTGATTGCATGTAAATAATTATTCAGAAAAAGTGAACCTTTTTTTAGGGGGGGTATGGTAGTTAAAAACTTTTCTCTACCGTAATAAGGCATGATATGTCTGTTTGTATGCTGTCATTCATATGCCATCAGTATCTCCTGATGTTGTCACAAGCACTGTAAATGGATAAAAAAAGTATTTGGTAAAAACTATTTGTTTTTACCTTGAAGGTGGAAGACCTTTCACCTTTTTCCAGTTTTGAGCACAGAAGAAGACAACAAAGAGGCTGTGAATGAATCCTTCTTCAGGATATTATTTTTCTGTCTAGGTGGTGGGATACTACCATGACAAAACAGATCATCGTAGACCATACCGGGAGGTCAAGTGTAAACTGTGACATGAGCTTAATACCATCATGTCATACATTTGGAGTGGCTGGCATACAAACGTATTTTGACATATGTAAACATGCAACAGCATTTGAAATGCTGGTGTATTTATGACCATAAAAGTTAAAGAATGTCATTTATGTACATCCTTTTAACTTTTTCTGAATGAAATATGCTTGATAAAAGGTGTGCGTGTGTGTATGCTTTTGTGTGTGCGTGAGGAGAAATATACTTTTTCCAAAAATTTAAAAATGAGAAACAAATTAAAGAGGATTATTCTAAATTTATGTGATTAAAAATAAATGAATATATTGTAAAATTGTGTCTTGTGAAAAAACTAATTCAGTAGGTAGTGCTCTAAATGTTTAAACTTTTAACATTGTTAATTGAAAATTTTTGCATTTTTTATACATTTGAGAAAGGAATATTAGTAATGAATTTTTAGAAATTGTGCTAAAAGCTCTGTAGAAAATATACACAGTAGTAAGAAATTTTCTATTTTTGAAAGATCAGACCTTAAGGCAGTTTAGATAAATTTTAATTAAAAGTAATATTCTTTGTTAAAAAACATCTGTTGATTTCTTTGTTCTCTCCCTTTTGTGGGAGGGAATTTCTAATTAAGTAATCAATAATAGCAGGTCTGACCTTTAAAACATGGGGAAAATATTGATAAAATATGAAAAATTTTTACCTTTTTAGTATTTGCTTTTGATATATGCAGATTCTTACAATTTCTTCTTGGTGCAGGTGCTGGTGTTTCTTGTTTAATTTTCATCAAGTTTGAATTTCAAATGAAAAACAAACTAGTGCACATTTTAATGCAGCCTTTGGTTGTTATAAAATGTGTGCTGGTATATAATAAATAAAACGGTAGTTGCAAGTTTGACATTAGGGGGAGAAAATGAATTAACATACTATTTAATGAATACTTTGTGGGCTTAGTGTATCATAAACAAACAGTTTGTGGTTATGTTGGTTTATAATAAAAAATTGAATTTAACAAACATTCTCTATTCGTAAAAAGCAAATGAAACAATTTTATAATAAAAAAAAAAATAATATGCAGTAAATAGAAAGTATTTTTTAAAACTTTAATTCATTAATTGTGCCTAAATATTAGTATTGTTAAAAGGTTGTTTTTTTTTGGGGGGGAGAGTGTATATATTTCATTATTACATGTGCGTCTTTTGGAATCTTAAAGCATTTGCAAGAAACTGTGTGGTAGCAGTTCATACAGAAGTGCAGTTTGTACATTTTAAATATGTAAATAACAAAGCTGTCAAATTGTTTTTTTTAGACTACAATAATGTAAATTCATGAGTCCCATGTTTTGTGGTTCCGTAGTTTCTTTAAGAGAATTTGTAATAGCTTAAAGCTTCATAGAATTTTGTTTTTATTGTTCCATAATGGAATATTAAACTTGCACATAATTTAATGTTTCTGGCCAACAGATTTCCAAGTTGATTATACCTGAGGTATAATCTTCTGTCTGAAGAATGCTGAAATTTTCTTTTAATTAGTTATTGTGTTGATTATGTAAAAAAAAAAAAAAAAAAAAGTTGTCAGAATTCATTGTGTGCAAGATAGTTTTCTTTTCCACAATATTTTCTATGATGTGTTGCTAAACGGTAAAACTTATATTCATGTCATTTTTTTAAAAAGTTTTAAAAGATGTGTACATGAGCACTGTGTACAGATTTTGTATTTTAAAATAAAGTTTTGTGCTTATGTGAAAATTTGTCTCCTATTATTTATAAATATTATTACCATAAAATACACTTTCTTATTTGCATAGAGTTGGTCAGCACATGTTAATCTTTGATGTTAACTTTTTTTTTGGTAATGCTGCCAATGAATCATTTTTTTAAAAAATGCCTTCATTGGAACTTAAAAAAATTCTGTCAGTACTTTTACTCTAAAGTATTAGTATATAAATGTATTGTAGAAATTTAAAGAGTCTAATGTTATATACAGTCAAATTTCCCATTAATGGATATCTCTGGGACCAAAGCTTTTATCTGTTATTTCAGGAATGACTGTTTAATAGAAATATATTCATCTACTTCATTGATCTGAGGTTTAAGAATGTTCTGTAAATAGTTGTCTTGTTAATAGACATTAATTTTTATTGCAGTTACAAGCATTAATTTTTTTAAATGACTAAGAATGTAGGTGAAAAGGAATGAGAAATTCTCCCTAATAAAGAAATAAATTATTCATATTTAGTACAGAACCACTTAACAATGGACTAAATAATGAATCATTCCTTAAGGACAGAACCCCTCTTGTCAAAAATTTGCAAGTCCAACAACAGTAAATAAACAGTAGTCTCTAAAATTACTCACTGAGCAAAAGGTAAAATCACTGAATATAAATTCAGCAGCACTTCAGTCTACAACAAGCAAGATTAAACTCTGCACTAACTGAGAACTTTCACTGGCAATACTGTTTATCATATCACTTAGGTTTGGACAAAAAGAGATTAATTTTAGAGTCTCTCAGTAGGCAATCTACCAAAGTTCATTAATTTTAGTTAATAGGTTTCATAATGGGTGGCGCCACCTCTTTTTCAAACTATTATTTTGTTCGTAAAAGCAATATTTATGCTTATCGTTGCTTTCACATGGAATTTTACCAATGAATTTGTGAAGAGATTTCAAAATGCTGTCGTTGAATGTTTGTTATCAATTTATGTCTCAAATTTCACGCTTGCATTAAAAAAAATTGAAATAAGAAACAAATGAAATACTTTTCTTAAGTGACAACAGTGTTTAATTTATCACTCATTTTTTAATACTCTGCTAACAGTAAATTGTTTGTAAATAGGTTTTGAATCAACTAAATATAGCAATACGAAATTGGGGGTATTTTGTACCTCTTATCTGTTTCATTCCCTATTATGCACGAAATTCTTGACGTCATCTGTATCCATAACATTTAGGGACTCGCTTTCAGCTATATTAATATTGAGTAATGTATTGAAATACTTGAACCAGCTAATTTAATAAAAAGAATTCTTCACCCTTTTATTCGCACACTGAAAGTTTCCTTATACGTATCATAAAACACAGGAAAAGAAATATTTTGCAAAACATTAAATAATTATCAATGCTAAATAATAAATCTGATGATGAAAATTTGAAAGCAAAAACAATAATTTTAGTAAGGCCACCTATCGATCCGTAAAGTAACTACACAGTTAAGCAAGGTAGATCGCCTATTGGGCGAATACCTAATTTTATTTCTTCTACCTGAATGCGGATATGTATGTTTGGACTTATGTGTGATTGTATGTAAATAATTATTCAGAAAAGTAACTTTGTTTTTTAGTGATATGGCAATTAAAAACTTTTATCTGCCATAACAAGGCATAATATCTCTGCTTTTATGCCATCATTCATATACCACCATTATCTCCTAATGCTGCTAAGAGCACTGTAAATGGATAAAAAATTATTTTGTTCAAAACTGTTAAGTTCTTACCTTGAAGGTGGAAGATCTTTCACCAGTTTCCAGTTTTGAGCACTGAAGAGGCCTTGAATGAACTCTATTATAGGATATTATTTTTCTATCTAGGTGGAATACCACTATAATAAAGCAGATCATCGGTAGACCATATTGTGAGGTCGTATCACTGTCATTCATTTAGAGTGACTGGCATACAAACATATTTTGGCATATGTAAATATACAACAGTATCTGAATTGCTGATGTATTTGTGATTTCTAAAGTTAAAATATGTAATTTATGTACCATCCTTATAACTTTTTCTGAATAAAATATAAATGGTAAAAGGTATGTGTGTGTGAAGAGAAATGTACGTTTGCCAAAAATTATGAAAAGAAAAAGAAGTTGGGAGGATTATTCTAAATTTATGTGATTAATAATAAATTAACGTATTGAAAAATTGTACGTTGTGAAAATACTAAAGGTAGTGCTGCTAAATATTTAAACTTTTAACATTGTTAATTGAAAATTTGTGCATTTTTTGATATCTTTGGAAAAGTAATAATAATAGTTAGTGCATTTTAAGAAACTGAGCTGAAAGTTCTGTCTAAAACCCACACAGTAGTAAGAAATTTTCTATTTTTGAAAGATCAGACCTTAATGCAGTTTAGATAAGTTTTAATGCAAAGTAATATTTTTTGTTTAAAAAATGTGCTTTAAATTAAAGGGATATTGTTCCGGAAGATAAATTTTTGTACTCTTGTGCAAAGTGCAGTACCTGGCTCAAAGGCAGATCAACTTTTGAACAGTTTTCCTGTTACCGCCACGAATTATCCCAAAGCTATCGAGCAGCTGAAAGAAAGATTTGGTAGACAAGACCTTCTGGTGCAGATCTACACTGGTGTGCAAAAATTAAGGACGAAGTCGAAAAATTAGCTGAACGAAGAGGCAGAGCGGACAGAAAGACCAATCAGGAGATTAAGTAAAATTATGTACGGTAGCACATGCGCAGATATGCAGGTAGACGTAATGGAGGAGTGTCTGAGTAGTATAAAGCATGTTGTCGGTGTAAGATCTGTATTTCTGGTAAAGAGATTGCACGCCGTATAGCAGTTAAAATCACACCGAGTTGCTGCTTCAGCGAGAAATGGCGAATAATCAATCTGTTAGACGACATCTGGATGCTTTTACCCGAGGTCGAATCATTTGGAAGTTGGAGGAAGGCCGCAGTGTGACAAGTGTGGCTGCAGAGTTCGGAATTGCTCACAGCATCGTTTCACGACTTTGGAGACAATTTCAAACTACAGGAACATCTATCCGGGGGTTTAGTAGTGGTCGTCCACGAGGAACCACACCCGCAGATGACCGGTATATTGCCTTACAGGCCAGAAGAAACAGGCGGGAGAAATCGCTAGACACACGACACAGGCGACTGGACGACCGATATCGCGTTTTACCGTGGCCAGAAGACTGCACGGTGGTAGTCTGTTTGCACGACGCACTGTACGGTGTGTACTTCTAACGCCTGCCCATCGGAGAAGGCGTTCTCTGTGGTGCCGGGAACACCGGAATTGGAGAGACAATGAATGGGGACGAGTACTCTTTACAGAGGAGAGCAGATTCAGTCTGAGTAGAGATTCTCATCGCATACTCATCTGGAGAGAGCGGGGAAGCCGCAATCATCCCTCGAACATCATTGAAAGGGACAGGTATGGAAGTGGCGGTGTTCTCGTTTGGGGAGGCATCATGCTTGGTAGTCGTACAGACCTTCATATCTTCGACGCAGGTTCAGTCAACGGGACTCGTTATTGTAACGAGATTCTTCTTCCCATATGTGCGTCTTTTTAGAGGCGCTATGGGTCCGCAGTTCCTTTTCATGGACGACAATGCATCATGTCATCGCACAGTAGCTGCCGAACAGCTCTTAGAGAGTGAGGATATTGAACGTATGGATTGGCCGGCACGATCTCCGGATCTCTATCCCATCGAGCATGTATGGGATTTTCTAGGCAGACGCTTGGCAGCTCGTACCTTACCACCAGTAACGATTCCGGAGCTTCGATTGGCGCTGCAAGACGAATGGGCAGCAATGCCTCAACAACTCATTGACACCCTCATTCTCAGCATGGGCAGACGCTGTGAAACCTGCCTAGCAGTCAGGGGAGATCATATCCCCTATTAAAGACCGGATGTTTCTTGCTGACACCCATCACAAGGATGTTTCGGCCTTTAGTCGCATTGCGCTCCATGCTACTTTTTCAATAAAGCTTCTTTTTATCCCTCTGATTTCTCTTTTAGTAAGTGTTGCTTACATTACTCATGTCCTTACGTATTGGGGATCTTACGGTATTAAATGTGTTGATTTGGAAAGCTTTTGTACAAAGTTATATTGAAAAAACCGTCTCGTTCTTAATTTTTGCACACCAGTGTATGTAAGAGATTTGCTTGGGCTTGTTACGAAGAATGCTACAACAGGCAAAACGGCGTCGGACTTAGGAGTACTTTACGATAGTATAGAATGTAAATTACGAGCGCTAGAAAGCTTAGGACGCACCAAGGAAAAGTTTGCGGATTTTTCGTAACCTTTAGTGGAGTCGTGCCTACCTGAGAATATTCTACGTGCCTGGGAGCGGAGTCGAACTTCTGAACAAAGACAGGAAAAGAGTTCTGAAAGAACGCTTGAAAAACAAATGTGTTTTTTAAGGCATGAAGTAGAATCGGAAGAAATGATTCGATTAGCTCAATCAGGATTTACTCACCCTATTAAACGTGTTAATAAAAATGTTATTTCAGGTAATTCAGATTTAGCAACATCTGCCACGTTGGTAAGTACAAATGAAACCAGTAAAGGTAACCAAAATTTTTGTATATTCTGTGGTAAGCCTCATACAATTGCTAAATGTTTTAAAGCTGAAACTATGAGCTTAAATGAAAAGAGGCAAATTGTACAAAAGAAAGGTGTTTGTTTTTCATGTTTAAGAATTGGTTATTTAATAAACCAATGTAAAGCCAATATTAAATGTCCCGTTTGCAGTTGTGATCATATAAAATTTGTGTCCTCAGAATGTTAGTTCAGTAAAACAAAATGACTCTAAGTTGTATATTTCCCTTTCTAATAATAGTAAGAGCGAGAAAGTTTATTTGCAAACTTCATATATTCCAATTAAAGTTAAAAGATCGAGAGAGAAAAATTAGGATTCTCTTGGATTCGGGATCCCAACGATCTTACGTTGGAGAGAAAATTATTAAGCGAATGAAAGCTGATCCTATTCGACAGGAGAAAGTAATTCATGGTTTGCTTGGGGGGAGGGAAACTGCGCCTGTAACCCATTCTATTTCAGAAAAAAAAGAAGACAAGGTATTGGTTTTTGTCCCAACAATTAAGGATACTCATCAGATTATAGAGGAATTGAAGAGCAGGAAAATTGAGGTCAGTGACACATTTTGCGAGGAAAGTGAAATTGATTTATTGATAGGCGCAGATGTCATTGGTAAATTGTTAACTGACGAATACCTAGAATTACCCTCTGGTTTAACTGCAGTCAAAATAAAACTGGGTTGGACGGTTATGGGTAAAGAAAATGATACTGTTAGGGATAATGCCCTAATAAGTTTTTCCCTGCATGTAAATACTGCTTCTTTGAAATCTTTAAGGGAGCTTGAAATTTTGGGTATTTCCGATCCGACGGAAAATAGTAAAAGAAAAATGTTGATTGCGACTATGAAATTGATTTTCAGAATAAATTATCTATTCGGCCCGATGGTAGATATGAATCAGACTTATCCTGGAAATGCGAATCTACCAATTTATCAGATAGTAAAAGTATTACTTTGACACGTCATCAAAAAATGATTAAGAGGGCAAAAGAAAATAATTCGTTGAAAGAATATCAAAAAGTGTTTAGAGAGTGAGAAAATTTAAATATTATAGAAAGTGTTCCGGAAAAGGAACTAAATTATAAATGTTACTTTTTACCACATAAATCGGTTATTAAAATGAATAGTGAAACCACTAAGATAAGACCCGTTTTTGATGCTTTTTCATGTGAAAAGAGAAAACCATCTTTGAATCAGTGTTTATTGAAAGGACCTTATTTAATAGAATTAGTCCCTGAAATTTTAGACAGAATGGGATTTTCTCCTATTGGTTTGAGTGCAGATATAGACAGGGTTCGTAGCGGTCCTTGCAAGTGCTTATAAGTCCTTATATTTGAAAATAAAATATAAAGGCCCTTATAGGTGCTTACTTTTTCTTTAAAGCCCTTATTATTTTTTTGTTTTTAGTGCTTAATTTTTGCTTTTAGTGCTTTTTTTTATCCTTTTTTTTAATGAACGCGCATTTTTTCCCCGTACCAAAGCCGAAACTAAATAAACAACTTTCTTCCTTATTATATGCAACGTCAGATGGTGAATCATACTCCCGGAAATTGCTTTTCCCCCCTTTCTCTGCATTAACGTAACCTATGGTGCTCGCGAGAGTACAGACAGGTGCACGTCGTGCTATTGGTTAAAGAATTGCGAAAACGGTAGACAATTCCGGTACATTCGGTATTCTTTTCCTCCCACCCAAATATTACACACGTTTGAATTTCTATCAAGAATTTAAGGCTCTAGTGTAGAATTGGGTGCCCCTTCGATTAGTGACAAATTTTTAAAAAATTTTGGCGATGAAACCTCATTTCTGGTTCCCATGATAGTTTTAATATTTAGCTTCTTGATTTTTTAAAATGAAAATAGATTGATGTGTACATGGACAAATTTAAAACAGTGCACAATGCCTAGTTTGTGCAATTCTGAGATGTTTTTTTTTTTAAGTGAAAAAAGATCGATGTGTACATGGACACAGAATTTGTGCAATTTCGCGTCTCCTGATTTCAGAAATGTGCCTCTTTTTTACTTAAATTACTTTGCTTGAAATATATGTTAAGGGAAAACTGTTATGCAATGAAAATTTAGAAAATGTTCAGAATTTTGATTTAAGTTAAATTATTTAAATATTAATATGAGTGGAAAAATAAATTGTATTTATTATTAGGTGCCAAACGAATACAATTAATATGGCTTATTATTATTTATTTTCTATATTTTGAACGGAAATTTCATTATTAAATCTTGTAACATAGTTTAGTTCTGCATAGTTTTTTTTTTCTGTCATTGTAAACTAATTCTGTAAATTGAACTGTCATTTAAAATTGAAAAAAAAAAAAAAAAAAAAAAAAAAAAAAAAAAGGTGGTACTATTCTGTTTTGAGGGCCGTAAAAAAATTACAGCGAAAATGTATGCGCGAAAGCGCCAAATCTAGCAAACGCGCCCATTTAACAGCGCGCCAAATCTAGCGTACGTGCTGATTTCAGATTGCGTAAGTTTATATAGTTCTATATTTCTATATTTCTTAAGACGCCATTGAAATACTAATATTAATTTTTAAATCTTTTTTATATATATAATATATATATATATCCTATAGATTTAACAATTTGGGAATTACCCATGACGAAAAGTCGGCTATAGAATTTGGGGTAAAGTGCAGAATCATCCACTACTTGACGCGTTTTTAAGAACTACACATACTCAATATCCATGTGCACATCGACCTATTTTCACTAAAAAAAAAAAAAAAAAAAAAAAAAAAAAAAAAAAAATCTAAAATTGCACAAAAATGGCAGTGCACACCCTTGACTTTATCTGTGTACACATTGATCTATTTTCAATTTAAAAGTAAAAGAAAATTGACAAAAATCCAATTGTTTTTACCCTTGTAAAAAGCGGCGAACAAATAAGTGAGCTATTCTGCACTTTACCGAGAATATTTTCAAAGAAAAGGCATCATTCATTATAGAAAATTACGTTTGAACAACCAACGAGCTGAAATTAAGCTTTAACGATAAGTCGGTAGCGAAATAGCGATGCAGGCATCCATTCAGCTATGTTTAGCAATTTTTATATAAATTATAATAATAAAAAAGTATTATATGAAATTAACCTTTCATCTAAATTAAAACATCAATCTTAGTTATTTGCTATTATACTTCCTTTCTTGCCGCAATTATTGGGGTTGCCGCAATTATTTTTGGCAGCATTGGCATCAACAATAGTTTGGCGATTTTTTACGGCCCTCGAAACCGAATAGTACCAAAAAAGTTAATTGTTTTCCATGGTTGAGGTAATGCATTCTCTTAATAAATATTGCATTGCTCGTATTTTAAATTACAAGTCTAATTTTTATTTTAAGGTAATGCAGTTGTGTATAATGTAATTAGACAGGTGCTTATTTTTTCCTTAAAATGTGCTTGAAAAGTGCTTATAGATGCTTATTTTTTTAACTAAAATGTGGCTACGAACCCTGATAGAGAAAGCATTCTTGCAGTTAGGAATTTCTCCGAAGGATAGAGATTACTTGCGATTTTTCTATCCAAGTGATTAAGGAGAAGTAGTGTATAGGCATTGCAGAGTAGTTTTTGGGGTCACCTGTAGCTATCTACTAGGTGCTTCTATTAAGCATCTCTTGGATAATTGTTCATCTGATTTTGTAGATGTGGCTGAGAAATTGAAAAATTCATTCTATGCATATAATTTTATTACGGGTGTTTACATTATTGAGGAACAAGAGGATTTAATTCAAAAGGCCAAAGTCTTATGTCGAGAGGCAGATTTAATTTACGAGGATGGGAGAGCAATCTTGCTTCCAAATATACTACAAAGCATTCTGGGGACACACCTCTTTTAGGGATATTGTGGAATTTAGACAGTGATACGTTAAGGTTTAATATAAATATGCTAACTTGTGATACTAAGGTAACTAAGAGACTGATTCTGTCTATTGTACAATTAATTTTTGATCCAATTGGAATACTTACACCAATAACTTTGCTTCCAAAACTTTTGTTACAGAAACAGAGAAATTGAAATTTTCTTGGGACGAGAATTCTTGCCTCATGATTTTGTAAGTAAATTTTTTATGTGGTTATATGATATATTTTGTTGAAAAATGTAGGAAAACCCCGATTCATTGGAACCTTTGCAACAGTTGAATTGCATGCATTTGTCGATGCCTACAAACATGCTTATGCAGGATGTATTTTCGCGAAAAGTGTTGATTCGTGTAGTGTAAAAATTACTCTCCTAAGAGTAAAATCTAGAGTGGCTCCTATTAAGAATTTGACGATTCCTAGATTAGAATTAATGTCCTGTTGCATTGGATCCCGATTATTATATTCTGTTTGTAAAGCTCTCAATGTTTATTATAAACCCTTTATTATTCAAATAAGATTTAACTGAACTCCGTCTTGGAGTGTACAATAAAAGCTGACACTTGGGCTTGAACTTAAGAGGCTAAGAAGTAAACTAAAACTAATCTAAACTAAAGAGATATAGCCGAAGCTATCAAAGTTTTAACGGAGTTGGCCCCTTAAACACGAAATGACTGTGGTGCTATCAAGGGCCTGAGTACGGTCGAGCGTAATAACAGCTTTGAGAGAGAGTAACCAAAAAAGACAGAATACCTGGTAGCTCTCTCGCCAAGACCGAAGAACTTCGCGGTTTAAATACCGCTCCTCCTCATTATGTAATCAGACGTGATTCTAAAACTACGTTCTGGCCGGAAGTAGTAAGTTGATGTTAAGAATTTGACAGGAAAGAAGTTTAACTCAAAATTTAACTTTTAATAAAATTAACATAATCCTTACAACGGAATAGATACCAGAAAAGAACTTAATTAGGTGTAACTAATGTGCAGAATGTTATAAAGTATTTCATGCGGCACGAACTTGACATTTTCTTCTCGTCCCTTGATTTCGAAATAAAACTTAAAATGATTTTAAAAAGTGCCCTGTTTTGAATTTAAAACTGTATTACAATATTTTTCTAGCTTGTATTGACAGAAATAATATAACTTCAGTTAAACGTAAAGGCAAAATTTTGAGATATGATAATGCTTCTGCTGAGCAACGGTTCCCACTGTAGATAAGAGATAATAAATAGATAGATAAACCGCGAAGTAGACAGTCAGCTACTTTTTTGGCTTATCTTCCTGCCTCTTCTTTTATATTTCAGTCAATATTATGGTTCCTCAAATACTTCACTGGAGTTCCAGCTAAGCTGTTAATACTGCAGGAGTTTAAAGACTCGTGAGAAAATACCATACGTCTATAGCACACATAACCTGTTTGTTATAAGGCATTGTTTCTGACAGAATCTTCTTTTTAATTTTATATTGTTATATTAAAGTATTTCTCGACTGATGAGAGGAATTATCTTTACGTGAAATATTTAAATTATTTAATTAACAGTAATTATCCTTTCATATAAGCCTATTTAATAAAAACTTTACAGAAATATATTACTTTTTCTTAAAAAATAATATACTAAAATTTATCGTATACCTGAAATTTTATCCAAAACATAGATATAAATTTTTAGACTGCTATATACGCATTAATTTTGAGTTATCATACAGCATAAAATGCAATAAATACTCGCAGCACTATTTTAAACAAATCGACTTCAAGAAATTTAAAACATCATATCTGTAGTAATTTCCTAAAACAATTTTTACTACAGATAGGGGAAACACAATTGTGTTTGTAGCTTTCGATCAAGATGCCAATTACTTTTTGTGTAAAATTAAGTTTATTGTCTTTGAGAAAGGTGAAAATTAAATGAGAAATATATTTTTAATACTATTTGATGTTTTAAAGAAAAAGCTTAATAATTAAATTATTTTGTTATATAAATCGTATTTAAATTTATAGTTACGTGCGTACGGGCTTGCACTAGATTGAATGCAAACAGGTGCGATGATAGGTTGATAAAATATATCAACTTATCATTTCTTTTGATAAAATATATTTTATCAAAAGAAACATTTTGGAGTTCTGGAATTTTCCGCAGAAATATTCGTACGGATATTCACAGTATCACAGAGTACAATTAGTAGTTACACTTCAAATACTAAGAATGTTAAGTACAAAACAATGCAAAGCGCATCTAAAGAGAAAGCTATCTCGAAAATCATATTATAACGTTGTTGTGTGAAGTCGTAACGTTGATGCGTAGTCACGCTGCGACGTTGTTGAGAAGTTACACTGTAAGGTTGTTATAAAGTCACAGTGCTACATTAATGTAACGTCACATTGCGACTATGCTATAACGTCGCAGAGTGACATGAATTAAGCATAATGCAGTGGTATGAATGCAGTGTCACTAAAGATGTGAAATGATGTCACGCAACATCACATTACTTTTTAAATGACTGGTGTAATGTCACAATACTGCTATATTAGAGAGTTCCTTCGATAAAACATGTAGAGACATTAGGTATTCTGGAAGCATGCAAGATGAAAAATGAGAAGCCGCCTTCGCCGGGAACCACGGAACTCTAGAATACCGGCCTACTGTGCAGAACCACTACACCACAAAGGCACACTAGGAAGGCGGGAGAAATGCCTTATAAACAGACAACTACAACAATGTTTTATTAAACAAGAGGGTATGATCTTCAAAGTATTAAGTTATTTCCGTAATTTTTAAAATTTTTAAATTATTGAAAATATTTAATATAATTATGTGACATTTTCTCATCGTACTAAATTATACTTATCTCATCGTACCTTATTTCATATCATCTTTCTCATCGTACCTTATTTCATGCTATTAAGGTTATATAACTGTAATCCATTTATAATTTATTACATATCTGTACAAAACGTAGTCTACCTGCAAATGCAGAATATATTATATATGATCCAAAAGTGCTCATATGGTCATTTTCTAAGCATGTTACATTGCAAATACTTTTGAGTATTGCCTGTCTAGAAGCAGCATAATTTTTCTTTATAATGTAGTATTTAAAGATACTTACTATTTTTCCAAAATTTCTAAACTGTGTTAAAAATCTGAGTTATTCAAACCTATTAAAAATCTTAATTAAACACCTTTTATAAAACTATTTCAAGAAATAATTCTATTTGGCTTGCAATATTTTTTAAAATTGTTTTAGCTTCTAATACTACATTTTCTTCTCCATTTCTCTCTCTTTAATTACATTTTCTTTCCAAAAACGAACTGAATTATTATATTTGAGATTTAGATGAAAGAAAAACCGCTTTAGTACTATATTTATAGGATATTTACTTACTTGAATATTTTCTTGTGCAATGAAATGTTTTGTTTTGAATAAAAAACCTCTCGTAAATCAACACAATTTTACATTACATCCTTAGTTTTGAAATTAGTGATTTGTTGCTTAATCTGTAATAGTAAACGAATAGTTATGGGTAGAAAAATCAGTGGTTCAAAAACGTGGCTCTGGAAACTAAATAACAGAAAATAAATTTTGTTACATAAAACGTGCATTTTCTTTCACCATTATCTCTCCATTGACACATTACAATTTTATGCGATATTTAAACTATAAATTGTAAATATCTTTCTTATACTGCAGAGCTTCAGTATATCTAAATAACTATATTACATTAACATGTCGTATAATGTATTTTATTATCGTATAATTTATTAATTATTATTTCTGCATTTCCTAAAAGAATTTTGCTGCTCTCTAAACAGTTAAATTCAATACAATTTTACACATTTTGTTAAGCAAAATCGTAGCAGATTTGCGTTAATTAATAACTCCAATTCACAAAACAATTATTGTTACCAAAACTGTATTACGAAAATCTTTATTACTCTATTCTGAGAATAAACGCTCTACTGTAGCCTTCATAGCAATGCTGTGAGTAGCTTATACGGTAATTTGAATCTAACCCAGCTGTTTATATGATAAACTTTGTAAGTTCCTTACACACATAATGTGAGTAAACACTTACTATATACTAACATGAATGAAAGCAGTAATAATTAATATATAATAATTAAAAGGAAATTTAAAAATTATTATTAAGAAATTCATTAAGAATGAAACGGTTAGAGTGAATAGAAATACCAAAGATACATGAACTTTGCAGAAGTACGATAAAAATAAAGAAGATTCTTTGTTATCCACAAATTTCTTCAAATATGGAATGAAATCAGAACCGTTTTTTAACTTGGGCAATTCGAAGTACTTTAATACGATTTTTCAGCAAAAATTTTTCAGAGCAAAGATGTGGATTCGAAAAATATGCTTCGAGGTAAAGCTGAGGTTACATGAGATACGTGCATTTATGCTATTCTTCTCGTTTAACATGACCAGTTATCTCAGAATAAAACATCCAATGTTCTCGTTACACGTGTAATTTATTATTCCTACGTTACCCGTAATTAATTAAATCTAGATGAATCTGTACCGCCGTACCGCTTTTGGGCGACTCAGGTGCTTGGCAGAAATGCAGCGCAAGCACTGCATAAATAAGGATTAGAAAGGTAATAAAAATATTTAGAAGCAATTACAATATCTGTTTTCAGGTATAAAATTTGATGGTAATTAAGAATTTTAGAGTGCCTAAAAGGCATTAATACCTATTTTAGTATTAATTTTTTATTACTAGATGGAAACTAAAGAAACATTTTTATTGCATAATTGTAATTAAAGAGAAATAGACTGTACGATTTCTTTAACATAAAAAGTTTTTCATTTACTTTTAGCACAGTAAATATGAAAAAAACGTATATATATTTCATTATAATCTACGCAATTAAAACTTAATTTCATTTATTTATTTAGTTTCAAATGGAAATTGTTTTTTTTTATGAAAATAAAAGTAATTCCACTACATAATTTGGTCGAAAAAATTTTATGCAGTTTTACGGCCGAAAAATTATTTCATTTTTTTCAACTACATAAAATTATAACATTTTTTAAATTAGAAGAAATATCTGGTATGGACTTCACATGACTTCCTTGTACGACCTATTAAATTTTACACATTTTTTTTGCTGCAGTTCATTTAAACTTACTTTCCCGAATTTCATTATAGATATATTTCTAATTCAATCAATTCAGTTGTCACTTAGCAGCAAGGTTAATACATAAAAATGTAGTCTTCGTTAAAAATTGTAAAATACAGAAAATCCTAAAACCAGTTAATACAGTTAAAAGCAACTTTTATAATTAAAATTGGAGTTTCTAGGCAAAACAAGCAACTCGGCCAGCGGGTAGGAGGACAAAATTTTCGGTGCACAAAAGTGAAAACGTTTGGTCACACTGGACAAAAAAGACACTGAAGTTTTGCATAAACTGTCTTAATTTCCTTTTGAGAGTATCAAATGTAAATAACTGGCGGCCTCATTAGGCTTAGCGACACTTTAATTTTTTTATATTTCTATAACTACTGCATGCAGATTAACTAAAGGCATAAAAACCATAACCGGAACATAAGAGCGACATCATTCAATCACTTTTAAAGCAAAAAATGCTCAATTTACCAACATATAAGTATAAAAACACAGAGCTCGCTTAGCCGGGAAAGAGAGAGGATATATCTTTATTAAATGCTACTTAAGTGTCTGTTTGTCGCCGATAGTTTATTGGTTGCTTGCGTAACTGTACTAGCCAATGGGGTGAAGCTGCCACGGCACAGGGTTGCCGTATCATTTGACACGTAGACAATTTCCTATAAAACTTGCCTTTGCTATGACCATCAATAATTCTCAGGGCCAAATGCTTAAGCGTGTTGGCATTTTTTTACCTGAGTCTGCATTTGCACACGGTCAACTTTATGTTACCTGTTCAAGAGTTCGTGAAAGAACGGACGTAAAATTAAAAATAATGGATGGTCCTCTGCAAGGCGAGCTTAAAAATGTTGGAAAGATCTACACAAAAAATGTTCTGTGCAAAGAGGTCTTTGACATGTGAATTAACATTTTATTATTTAAATCATCTTTATTTATTGAGCTAGCCGTGGCTCTTAAGAAATGTACCGCTAGTGGTTTCCTTCATTGCACTCTACTTTAAGCAATTAAGCAAGTAGAAGGGGAAACCCCGTGGGGCAGTAAGCAAAGGGTCGTCCTCGCCGCCTGCCCTGGGTAATTTAGTTTGAATTAGCAGACACCTCTGCACAAATCATTTTAATTACAATTTATAATATCTAGAACAGCGATCCTATATATATATATATATACATGCATGCATAAATACATATAAATATACGTTTGCTTACGAAAGATTGCAACCAAAAGAGACGGCGCACATCTACATGTTATAATAGTCCCATATACAAAATTTCAACAATCTACGGCTACTCGTTTTTGAATTATGCGAAATTCAGAGATACATACATACATACATACATACGTACACACATACGTCATGACAAAAATCTCTTCTGAATCCCTTTTCGCTTTATATCGTTGATATATTACCACACCCTTTTAACACATAACGCATAGTTTGACATTGTTTTAGCATCCAGAAACTTTCTCTTAAAATAGATTGAAGCATTTGAGTTCCAGCATGACAATGTTTCTTATAAACTGAATTAAAAATATAGTAAAGATACATTTACTCGGTGACAAAACTGGTGTTAAAAATTCAGAATTATCTTTGCGTTCCAATATTCTCGTTTTAACTCTTATAATTTTTTCATTATCAATGAATACATCAAGTGGATTAAGTGCTTCAATGTCAGGGAAATTTGAGCTTTGAACCAATCGAATCAAAAGTTTTTCGGAATTTATGATTTCAGCAACAATTAGTTTAGATTCTTTACACACATTTGAATCCTTCCTACAGTTAGAAATAAAACGTAACACCCAACCGGCTACACGAATCATTTTCTCACAATCAGTAACTCTTTCTGCATACCAAAGGGTGGTATCCTCTGAAAAGCTAACGTTACTGAGTTTTACCTTCCTTTTTTCCAAGTCAGCTTCGTTCGGCTGACAAACAATATTGGTAGGCCAAAATTCAGGGCTTTCTCTTAACCAGAGTGGTTCCCTTACACCACTCCGAGTTAAGCACTTGTTTCGCAGAGAAACCCCGAGATAACACATCTGCGGGGTTCATATTACCGACCACATGCCTCCATGATTCAGGTTTTGTCAACTTAGTAATTTCTTTACCACGATTGGTTACAAAGTTCGACCAATTACCAGGATTTCTGATCCACCATGCTGGAACACCCACGAACTCAAGCGATTATTCGCTTATCAATTCTTAAGATTCTTCAAGCTCAACATTAACGTAGCATTTGCAAGTGGGGAACAAACACTACACCGTTTTGAATGAATTCACAACAACAGCGAAAATACATTTGAACACTTCCGGGCAGAGACAGATTTAGACTTGATAAAGCCCTAAGCTATTTGAGATATGGGGTCATTAATAAGTCTGTTATAATATATTTTAATACTATTTGTCATGCTTGTCGGAATGGCAGAGACGTGACACAATATATTATTTGAAAATGAATCCTTTATTATATAGAAGCACGACTTTTTATGTACAAAAATATTTACATGAAGTTGATATTATATGATTTGATAAAATAATTCCAATGAAACACAGTTGCTTAATACCTTACAAATTAATAAACCCCGCTGGCTAAAATCAGAACTCGAACTCAGGCGTAAACGCCTTACCACACTTTCTGCAGACAGCTCTCGTCTGTCTCACTTGCTGGATTCTTACCGCGAGGGAGACAGCTGATTGGCTGACCGCAGCCAGATACATGACACTATTTATACTATTTTTTTGGGGCCCCAAGCTATAGCTTCTGTAGCTTATGCGTAAATGCGGCCCTCCTTCACGTTTGGCATTTCAGACTTGCTGTTCAAGTAAAGTCCTTTCAAGCATGAGCCTCTTTCTCGTACCAACACTGTAATCTGATACCAAGTTTAAGAATGGATGTTTAAGAATGAATCTTCGGATGTATTTTTTAAATGTTTCGTACAATGACAACACTCACAAAACTGCCAGGTTCGTAGTAGCAAAAAAAGACTAAAAAAAAAAGACTCATACTCAATTTGAAGACTTCGCTTAAGGTATTTAAAAGTATCAAAAATATTATTCAAATTTAACATACATAAATTTTACATTCCATATTCATATTTTTAAACGGTTAATTGATTTAAGTTTCATGTCTCAAAATGGTAAATTTGTATTTGATTTGTACAAGACATTGCTTATTTTTGATATCAAACGCGATTTTTTCTGAAATGATTTTTTTTAGATAGGTAGATTAAATGCTATAAGATGTGGCTAAATTCTAAATTTTTTCAGCAATTTGGTGGTTAATCGTATTTAATGCTTAGTGAAATCTCGTTTTGAAAAGAGTTTCACTTGAAAAGTTCACAGTTGAAAGAGACTTCTAATATATTGTCGCGTATATGAAGGGATCGTACAAATGAACAGGCACTCAAGTCTAAACTCAAGACTTTTATTAAATCGAACTGAATGAAGAATTACTTATATGCAGTTGATGAACATGCTGAAACATTCCAGACTCAAAATGTTCTGGAAGAAGGAAACTTACGTAAATAAGATAACATTAATAAGAAGGAAATTTACATAAAGACCAATTACCAGGCGTCTTGTCTTGAATAGATTTAGAGTCCTGCGTCTTCTCCTCTAAGCTATGGTGAGCTCGGTCGAAAGGAGCAATTTTTACTACAATTTTGTTTTTCTCTTTTAATGAAGGAAGCCCAACTAGAGTCTCATACTTTTATTTAATGATTTTCCATTTCACTAAAACTGTTTTTTGTTATTTTGACAAAATAATTATTAATTTTTTTAAAAAATAGTTAAACCCAATAAGGAAATGTTTGGATATTTGGAGCTTTTAAAAAAGTAATTCAATTAAAATTTTCATCTATTTATTGGTACAATTTTATGTTTAATGTTCACATGTCATAAGAATGTCGAAGAATTTAAACCTTAATATCTGATTAAAGCATGTAAATTAAAAGAAAAACAATGAAAATATTGTGTTAAAATAACTTTCAAATAACGGAAAACTCGCGGCAATAATAATGAACGGAGCATTTTCTTTTCTTTTTACAGGCATGTTCGAAGCTTTTCTTAGTTTTATTAACAGAATCTTTGTTTACGCATGATTCTTAATAATTGCTACAACTACCACTTGAAGCTGTGTTCCTGTCTTTGTTCATACTTTGTTTTGATTAAGGAATAGTCGTTGATTTCAAAATTCTTCTTAATAGGTATTTTAATCATTTCACACATACTAAATAATAATGTAAAAAATAGAAAATTAATGCACCTAAAAGCGTGCTTCTACCCTTTAAATATTCCAATAAAAGTCCGTATCTGACCTCTTTTCTCCCTCGAAGTATAACTTCACTAATTCGTTCGTTTGCAATTAATTTCGACAGATCACACGCCAATCACGTGTTTCAACATAAAAAGGATTGAAGTTATTCTAAGAATGTTAAAAGATCCCCTTGCTTCAGTAGGAGAGTTCAGAAATTTATACTCAAGTTAACGTAGCTAAATATTGACTATAAGAGTTCATTAAAATTCTGGTTACCCGGCTGATATGGAAGAATTATTTATGAAATACATTTACTGTATTTCATAAATAATAAGTGAATTACATTTAGGTGCTTTATGCACAGTGAGAGCAATTATTAACAGTACGAGACTTTTAGGTTGTACACTTTCCTCTATTGAACATACTCTATATAATCTCTCTTCATAGGTATTCAAAACGATTGCAATACTAAATGTCGAGACCAACCAGCGTCCAAGCGATAAAGTCCCTGAACACTGGTAGTTTGGTCAGAATTTCGACTCCAGCGAACGGGCTGGCTGCAGGGACGTTTTTGTGATTTTGATCATGTGTAACGTGCTAGTACGAGCCAGTTTCCTTTAGAAAACCCTCTACGAAGGCATCCCTCCCTTCTGTGTAGTGTCTTAGGGAGGAACACGTAAATAATAATATACTAGGTATCTCTAGAATGTGTGGCTGCAGATCCATGTTTTATCTTTTAAAGAAAAGCAGGGTAGACTTTCAAATTGCGATAAATTGGCAGCCATGATATCTTTTAGTTAACTTTTTCTAGAATTTCTAAGAGTTCCATGGTAAAAAAAAAATAAAATATCAACAAGGAAAAAAAAATCCGAAGGCTTTCAAGATTTTACTTACGCTTAAAGGGACTTTTTTAAAAAAAATTTTTTTAACGTGTGTTACCTCTACGTATTAAACTTCATGTTCTTCGTACTTAAACCGTATATAATTCAAGAACAATATCAGAAAATATTGTAAAGCAGCATAGCTTTAGAATTTCCCACACACAGTCTCACGCGTTGGAGATAAAAGTGTTTTTTCCGTACAGTGTTGCCATTGCTCGCTTTGAAATCTTTGATAAAAAATTCGTTAAGGTTTTATAAAATATGATACAGATAATAAAAAAAATTCGAAATTCAAAATTCGGGCTGTTCAGGTGGAGGATTATGTTACATACTACATGCCTTTATGCAGATGCTTCATTATTTAATTTCTTAAATATAATACAGCACAATAACATTTGGTGGTAACAATTTGAAAAGTGATTCGTCGTTTATGGTGATTCAACTCAAATTCTGGACTAACGCCCCTTTGGGCTAAAAATTGTGTTGCTTTTTTAATAACAGTACCTTTACTTCTACACTGCATGGGGATCTAATAAGTCTTAGTGAACTTTACCTATATTGTTTTGATCATACTACTAAAAATCGATAAAATTTCACTTTAATTTTTATGTGAGGTAATTAAATAAGCTTAGACAGTATTAAATACCTAATTACCGCTAATTAAGATATAAGCAATTATAAATTGTATTCTAAAGCGAAGTGTGTAGATTCAGGTGTGTAGGACACAGTAATTTTAAATAAACAACGCCATTTTGTACAAAGGGAAGAAAAAGGAATAGCAGTTTCATAGAAATACTGTGATATTCGTCAGTTGACAAATAGTATCCCCTGGTAGTAAAAACAATGTAAACATATCATTATAAAAATTTAATTAAGAACTGATATATGAATGGCTGACTACGTTCTTTCAAACCATCAAAGCTAAAGATTTGTTCAAAAATAAAATACAATTTTGTTTTATAGTATTGCATGTTTATATTCATAAAAACACAGACACATAGAAACGTTTGAGAACATTTTTTATTTCTTACATTTTTTTTTAAATCGTTGACAACAAATTACCAGCGAACTGGCTTATTACAACACTACCTCACATACAATGCATTGCCACCTGTAATCTGTACAGAACAAGAACTGGTGGGGTGTGTCCGGAAAGAAAAAAAAATTCCACTTTCCCCAACAGTTTTGTGAGAATTACATGGATATTAGAACCCACATTATGAGTGGGAAGAAAAAATTACATACTTCAACAAGAAAGTTGCAAGTTGCTTTGCATATTTATATATAACAGATACAGAGCAGAAAAACTTGTTCAAAGAGACTTTCCACATAACTTTTGTTAAAGATAGTAATTTACAAATTCTAAAGTTTCTGATTTTTATGTATTTTATACATATCGGTTTCTATTATCCAGCACTTTTGGATACAAACTGTGCTGCTTACACGATATTCACAGCACATATATTTTTACAATATGCAGCATATATGCACATTTTAAATAAAATTCATAGGACAAGCTTTAATATCCTAGCATCTTCATATACACTGCGTGTATTATTAAAAAGATAATTTGAAACTTGAAAAATCGAAATTTTACAAAACTGCTTCAAATTTTCAGATGTTACAAATTAATATAATTATAAAAGTTGTTCTTTTATTTAGTTTGTGATGTCCCTTTTTAACATTAAAATGCATATAATTAAAAACAGAAAATTTATATTGTACATAAGTTTTCAGAATCCAATAAGTTGAGGTTAAATAAGTTCAAGTTTTAATCTTTAAAAAAAAATATTTACATTTTAGTCCCTAAGCATAGACATACGGGCTTCAAATAAAAATTTTCCCATGGGTAATAAAATTTTCACTTGGATAAGATTAAATAAAATGCGAAATTAATCAGTTTAAATGTGCTCTTTATTTAGATTTCACAGAGTTTTTAGAAACCAGGTAAAATGTAAGAATTCTTAATATTAACTGGAATAGCTGATTAAGACTATTTGAAAAAAAGTGTCCTTTAAATGTAAGTTTCACATTTGAAAATATAAAATAAAAATATGAAAAAATAACTATAGTTTTGCCTGAATAATTATGTACTGTTAATTGCTCGCTTACACCAAAGAAATGTTCACCATAAGAATAAAAGTAGTGGTTCTAGTTAAATTTATGTATTTTAAATTGTTTATTACAAAACTAAATGCCTGACATTTTGCATAGTATTTAAAAAAATTGAAAATTTATAAATTTAAAATGAATTAAATTACATCATATTTATGATCTTACAATCTAACATAATTATAAAATGATTTATTTAATGACGAAAAAACAAACAATAAACAAGTCACAGGTTAAACATATATTAAAATGTAATTTAATCGATCAATGAACAAGATTTTCTACTAAATGCTGCTAAATAAAAAAATGGGTTTCAACCCGTAGTTCAGTGTAAAACTCTAGGTTTCTAAAAAACTTCTTTTTACCAATTAAAACAAATTATTTATATACACAACCATACTTAACCAATAAATTGACTTCCTCACTCACGGTTTCATCAACAACGATAGGGATTATTTTATTGATTATTGTAGTCAATTTTCTATAACTGAATGCATTTATTTAAAGCAACCCTAAAAATATGGAATAAGATAATACAACTAATATCTTCAAAGTGATGCGACTTATGAAAATACAACATTCACATTGCAAATAATATTATAATGCCCTAAAACACTTACTGACCAATAATTCGCATTCAGTTTCACTGGCCAGGATATCAAGGCAAAAAGAAACGAAAATAAATTTAGCAATATTTACCGACAATAAATCATGCTTACAAAATTTGAATAAGAAAATTTTTTACAATTAACTTTATACTTCTTTATTTAAATGCATCTGACTTGACGCAAAAGATAAATCAAAAAAAAAATTTCTTAAGTTTTTGCATACAAATTCTATTAAAAGAAATAAATATACATTTTGATAATATTATTCCGGTAATAGCAATTTACATTTATATTCATAAAAAGAAAAATTTTTTTAAAATAGAAGTTAGCAATTAAGCAAGAAATTACAAACGTAAACAGCTGCGTAAAACATATTTTAGAAGAAAATTATAGGCAATTCTCTATTGAATATGTGCATCACTTTTTTGGATTAAAATACAATTCCCTTACATCTAAAATTAAATAAAAAATTCTCATACATTGCCAATAAGAATTATAACAATAATACAATAATAACACTAGTGAGGTGATTATTTTAATCGAAAACATTTCTTCCACATCCTACCCTTTATCGATGGATCAGCACAAAATCATCCAAAGGGAAAAATAATAAAAAGTTCGAGCTGCATAATTCTTTTCGTGTCCGCTCCATATCTTACAGAACACAGAGGGAAGATTAAGATAAGAATGGATACAGAAAATGGATGTCGAGAATGTGATGTCTCAGCTTAACTGGCATGGATGTCCATGATGTGCCCTCCTGAAGCATCATAAGGGGAGCCTTGAGGTGGTAAGCCTGGGTGACCCATAGGTCCATGGGCCATCATCATAGCATGAGGGTGTCCAGGCAGAAGCATAGCTTGAGAATGGACAGGAGAACGTAGTTGCGACATTTGTGTGTAACCACCCATTCCACCCATGTGGCCCATGCCCATTGCACCCTCACTGCAAGACAAATTCTGCATTCCTGCGAGAAAAAAACAAGATTTTTCAGATTACAAATAAAAAACAAAGGGCACTTTTTAAAAATAAAGAAGCAGTTACAATCTTTTAAATAAATAATTTATTCACTTCACAGATTTAAATGTATATTTGTAAGTAAATGACTTCAAAGGAAGAAAAATGAAACGTACGTATTACTTCGGAGTAGATAACGAAAAAGGAACGCATTTCAATTACGTTTGACTTTGCCTGTAAATGTCGTTTCCTTGCATGCTTAGTGTTAATGCAGAAAAAGCAACTTTACAAAAAATCTATTTGTATTCGGCGGTTAACTTTCGTACATTTTACGCTGTCGCCAAGTATCGCAGCGTACTAATATGCTCTTGGACTCATTTCCACTAACACAATTCTTTTTGACTCTTTAGCTTTGTTATTAAGCTTCGCTTTCTTCGCACTTATGCAACATGGAATTCAACATAGAAGTCACAAAATTTTTAACAGCATAGCGGCATACGTTAAAAAATTGCTGATATAATGTTAAGTGTTGGCATGCATTTTTATATTTTTTCTGTCTTTTCTCATGTGATCATATCAATGTCCAATTTCCTTAGTAAGATAACTTCAAAACTTTTTTGTTATTTTTATTATGAACTTTTTATATGTTTATGTAATAAATATAACGTTTTTCGATAGTTCATGTCACACAAAATTTGTCAAACTTCCATTGAATCTGTTTAAAAATATAAGGATTACAATAAAAGCACTGTACGTCAACAATCTTATTCATGTCACAAAAAAGTTCATGTCACATAAAATTCAACAGCAAATTCACAAAATATTTAAAAGCAGCTTATATTTATAATTCTCGATACAGAATTAAGAATTATGTATATTTTTTACATTCGTTATATTATTTCTTTAAAAGCTAGCCGCTCCTGAAGCCAGCCACCTAAAATTCTTATTATAAAAAAGAAAAAGGGTATAATGATTTTAATGAGTTCAATCTAGTGTAATTTCATACAAATATTTAATATTTCTAATTATATATCTCATAATTTTAATGCAATTTGATTTTAGTTAGTCCTATTAAAAGTCAGAAAAAATATTCTTAAGGAATGTGTTTATTGCTTTGAAATCGTTAAGTTTATTCCTCAATAAATTTCCAGCTTAAATTTGTATCTATCTTAGGCTTTACTGAATGGCAACACACTAGTACATGGAAGATAAAAGTATTTTATTTGTGGCCGCGGCAACACATTGCTTTCAAATAGCCGAGTTTGTTGATTAAAATTGAAAGATGAATATCTTATATTTTGCCTAATAGTAACAGTCTGACGCCCTGGAGATAAAAATTTTTTATTTCGAAGAGACAATTCTCGCTTTAAAGTCCCTGAGTATGTTAATCGAAATTTCATTAAATTTTTACAAAACTGATGTAAATAATAAAACACATCTGAAATTCAAAATTCCAGCTTCGAGTTGGACATGTTCGTGTGGAGGACTACGCACATTCAAAACTGGATGTCTCTAGATGCGACGTCGTTTTTCCCAATGCGAGGAACAAACATTCATACCGATTCCTCATTATTAATTTTTTAAAATATTACATGGTGGCAACACTTTGAAAAACGATTCGGACAAAAAATGAGTTTCAATACTAACAACATCTCTAGCGCTAATAAGTTGCTTTTGCGCTATACCTTTTAGGTTAAAAAAATAAGCGATTAATAATAAAGATAGAAGCAAAATCAACAATAACACAAAAAATAATACTGAAATCAATTTAATTATTGTTCATTTATAAATTAACATAAAATCTTAATTAAAAGTGGAAAAGAAACCTTGAAAAGCATATAAAATAATAATATATTAATTATATGCTATTGCTTTAAAGAAAATGTGATACTGTGGTTCCAGTGAATAATTTTTAAAACTAAGTTAAAATAAATTGCAATTAAAAGTTTTAACTTAATGTTAAAAATTATTCACTGAAACACACATGATGATACCACAGAAATATGACAGCTTTTAATACCATTAGGAAAATCATATTGAGAATTTATGATTCGAATAATTTTTTGATTTCTTTTTTCTTATAGCATATAAGAAGATTTAAAATGTTAAAAGAAATATAGTCAACATTTTTATAAGAATTAATTTATGCAAAAAGTAAGCTTATAAGCTGGCAAAAACTTGAACAATTTTACAATGCATTCGTTAAGAAACCGTGAAAGTTATATTTGAAAATAAATGAATAAAACAGTTCCTGAAAATTGTACCTCTTCATTCTGTGCGCTTCCTAAAATAAGGCTTATTTCACATCAGGTAATAAAGATGTAGTTGTTTCGAAGAGCATTAAGTTTTATAAATTTTTTGGAGGAATAGCTTACCATGAACCAAAGAACGTACGCTTTTAAAGTAATTTGACCTATTAATGAGCATGAGAACTAAAATGAATTTGTACAACCATGAAATTTATTTAGAATGATTTATTACGTAGCGGAAATCAGTGACAGGAAAAAAAACCCTCTTGAAATTGCGACATGGACATAACAGGTATTTACAAAAACATTCTAATTCAGTAATTAATAATTGTAGGATAAATCATTTGATTTTGAAACTAAAACAGCGTATATTATATGTTATATATATTTATAATGAATTTTGATCTGTGCTTTACTTTTTCATACGTTAAATAAGATACATTCCTATGACCTCACAGATTATGTGACTTATGTATAGCTAATGTAAACAAACAATGTAGATGACCTCAGACATCACGTGACTTATGTATAGCTAACGTAAACAAACAAGGTCATTCTTTCTTTTATGTATCTCACGATTCAATTTTTGGATTAGAGAGATTATGAGTATTTTCTTTATGGAGATATGAACTTTATAGAAAATACTCTTTAGTATTTACTCTATTCTTTGTCAATTAAAGTAACACAGAATGCCGATAAATTTGATTATGAATTTTTCAGAATACTATAGTATTCTAGGCTATATTTTCGAACATGTTGTAGGTTCTTTAATTCTAACCCAGACAGGAAGACATGATAAAAATGACCCAAAGGACAGACATGATAAAAACCCGCGATCGAGTGGAACTTATATTTATTTGAAGGAGTTGGATGTCTGACCTGGGGGTCTAATATGCATCTGCTGACTGCCATCCATCATATAACCCATGCCTGCACCATCTGGTCCATACGCAGCACTAGCTCCTCCTAACGAAAAACAGAAACAAAAAGGATTTTAGAAAACAAAATCATAATGCATTAAGCTTCGCCATTTTGTAAGGCGAAAAGTATAAAAACAAAATAAAAGCCGTTAATGGTTTCAAATAAAAAAATAATGCTATATATAGGTATTTAACAAGGAACTAGCGTCTGCGTTTTCTTGAAACGCTCATACGGACCACCAACTATACGGAATGATTAAAAAACATATTTCTTCTATACTATTTTCACAATACTATCTTTAAGAACAAGTTTAGGTGCATAAGCATTCCATCATCATATATCTCTTAATGAAATTATTTTGAAAACTGAGGAGCATTTGAATGTAATTTGCTAAAACATTCATCATAATACCCTTAACAGAAATAAAAAGTTATAGACAAGCGGCTACCTGAAACCCTGAAATTAAAAGACACGCATCATTATGACACCAAAATATAGCAAAGAAAATACCTAATAAAATAACTAATATAAGAATGGAATTAAAATAAATATGCTTTAATAGCTACTCTAACAATAGTACAATATATAATGCAAACAACACTGAGTTTCATAAAAAATTACATAAACTCTTATTCTTCGAAGAAATACACACTGTAACTTACAAAATTTGTCAAACTTCCATTGAATCTGTTTAAAAATATAAGGATTACAATAAAAGCACTGTACGTCAACAATCTTATTTTTCTATAAAAATAGATTTTTGGTGACAAAACTAAGCATTAAATTAATATTTTCTATTAAAAATTAATTCCTAATCATTTCGGTTAATAATGAAAAATATATGCAATTTTTCTCTAAATTTCATTAATTTAGGACGGATGTTTCGAACATGAACGTGCAATTATGCTTTCTTCTGACAGTAAAGTCCTTTGCTTAAACCTGAGTATTTCTAATAATACATATTAAAAAGAATTTAAAACTATCTGAAAGCTTATATTACGCCTAAGGATATAGATTTTATATCACGTCCAAGGAGCGTTTTGTTTTTAACGTTTTGTGTATTACCTTTATTTATTAAATATCACGGTTTTGCATCTAAAATACATAAAATTCAACAACAATATCACAAAATATTTGAAAACAGCATATCTTTAAAATTTCCGACAGAGAGTCTCTCGCGCTGGAGATAAAAATGTTTTTTTTTCGTACAGTGTTGCCATTGGTCGCTTTGAAATCGTTGATTATATTAATCAAAAATCGTTAAAGTTTCATTAAATATGAAATAGATAATAAATAAAATTCGAAATTCAAAATTTGGCCGTCCAGGTGCCCATGTTCGAGTGGAGGATTACGTTAGTCAAAATTTGGTCGTCCAGGTGACCATGTTCGGGTGGAGGATTACGTTATTCAAAATTTGATGGCTCTAGGTACCGTAGTTTTTTCGCAATGTGAGAAACATACATACATTTATGCAGATTCTTCATTTAATACAATGCAGAGCGATAATATTTGGTGGCAACAATTTAAAAAGGTGATTCGCCGTTTATAGTGAAACATCACTAATGCTGTTTTGAGACTAATAGCCCTTCTGGGCTACCACCCCTTTAGGCTAAAAATATAAGTTAACCTAACTCCAATAAAGTAAGCACGGATTCCATTTCTCAGACGAACACGTAACTCATGCAATGTATTTTGTTCAGCAACAAAACCAAATTTTGCATTACATATGACAACATATTTTACATGATGTTTCTGATGCTTCACGCGAACTCCGATGTCTCTGCGTGATAACTGTTTACTTTCCGAAACGTAATCGCGAAAGCTGAACAAATTCAGAACATAATACCCGTTATTAAAAACGAGAAATCGCATTTATTTCAATAAGTAATAAACTGATAAAAATATCATAAGCACGAAAATTGTTTCGCAAATAGTGTATACAAGACAGTACAGTGGAAACGCAAACGTCTCGATAGAGCCATACAAAACATCATTCAAAAGAAGCAAGCCTACCAATAACGATAAGTGGCTCATTCATCAATTCTACAATACAACAGATAGTATAGAAAAGAAATAAAAAACAGAAAACCGCTATCAAGAGAACGGGTGGGGGAGTTATGGGTACTTACTATACGAAATCGCCCGGTGTTGTGAGTCTCCCTAAAAAAGTTCTTTCTTAGTAAACAGGAAAAAAAAAAATATCCGCGAGCACGCTCAGGGGATTGATAAAGCATCAATCATGAAGCTGTCAATGGAGACGGGGAGACTTGGTGTGTGCGCGCACGATAAAAGGGAAATTGCAAAAACTCCTCTGCCTTTCACAGCCGTCGCCTAGGGCAAATGAATAAATAACGAGCTATTATTTCTAGGTTGCGCCGAATAATGAGAAAATGGTGCAGAGGTGCATCTACTTATATTTATGGAGAGTCCTGATGGATACAAAATGGCTTATATAATGTCTGTTTTAAACTGCCATTTAAAAAGAACAGCACTGTGACCACAGACCTACAAGAAATGCAATCAGATTCTCGTTTTTCCACGGTGTTTGCATTTGTTACAGTAAATTATATTTAAAAAAAAATCTAGCATAAGAAAACGGTTAACTTAAGAGAATAAATATGCAAAGAAAAGGAAAAACTTTTCAATTTACTACACTAAAATGTTCAACTAATAAAACAGGACTTTGTTGTAGCCTTTTTCTATTACACAACGTATGATATTAAAATCGGCGTATTTCCTGTTCTGGCATTGTGATGGTTTCATGACTCTTTGCAGTATAGGATGGAATAAGACACTGTAATGGTATCCTCAAAGATGCAATCAGATTAACGTTTTCGCACAGAATTTGCATTGAATACAGTAAATTATTTTTAAAAAATTCCCCCTAGCACCAAAAAAAACGGTAGTTTACTACTTAGTGTAGTTTACTACACTAAGATTTCCAACTAATAAAAGAGGACTTTGTTGTAACTCTTTTCTATTACCCAAATGGTATGATAAAAAAACCGAGGTAGTTCCTGTTCTGGTATTTTGATGCTTTCATGATTCTTTGCTTTGATGCTTTCATGATGGAATGAGATACTGTAATGGTACTTAGGGATTAAATGGAATGAAAAGACTCAAAATATTACTTAATAAATCTCGATACAGCATTTGTCTGAAATCTCGCGCAACTTAAAAACAGTCCCAGTAATTCCCGGCGTAATAATATGATGTTATACTGTTAGAAATCTCCTTTATATTTCTAATTGAACCATTAAATTATGAAGATATTTTAATTTACTTCACTTATTACATCCTCCTTAACTGAGATAAAAGGTAAAGACAGAATTTTTATATGTGCATAGTAATATCATCCAACAAAAGACAGAAATACGCTTCGTATAAGCATTTTAGATGTCTAAGATCTCGAAAATCTGTCATGCATTCTGATAATGGTTCTCATGTACTATGATATTTGTTCTCTTATGTATTATGCTACTAATTACCTTGTACATTATGATACTGGTTCTTATTGTGCTCTAAGGCATCGTATGAAATATCACGCATATTTAGCAGTAAATAATCATTTAAGACTACATTTGGAAAGCTCAAAATGTATTATTGCACAAATGAAGGTCTACTATAATAAAAATGTATTATTGCACAAATGAAGGTCTACTACAATAAAAATGATATTACTGTTTTTATAAAATATTTTATAAAGTAAAAATTTCCTTTTAGACTAATAAATCAGAAAATTCTTTATTTACTGTAAGGACAATATAATTTAACCTTCCCCTAACCATTAAATTTAATGTTAGCAGAACCGTATTCAGAAATTAAAACTGATTCCATATTTATGCATAATAGAAAGTTATTTTTTCCTCAAATTTTAATTCACGATGTCGGAGAAATTCCACGTAAATAAATAATTTTATAATTACAAAAGAATTAATTTTTTATGAAGCAATTTCAAAAGAGCGCAGCAAATATTAAAAAATCAGTTCTGAAATTCAAAGATGTGAATTTATTATGGTGAAATTTAAATGGAAATTTCATATGTTTAAGGATATTTTCACGCGTTAAATGATGTGGTGTGGTGGTATTGTATTTAATTACGGCAAAGCACACTAGGGCTATCTGCCTAAGGGGAGGGATGCCTTCGTGGAGGATTTTCTAAGGGAAACTGGCTCGTATACACGTCACACATGGGAAAAACCACGAAAATATCCACGCAGCCAGCCCGTTCGCGGGATTCGAACCTCGGACCGAACTACCAGTGTTCAGCGACTTTACCGCTCGGCCGGGCGGGCCACGCGTTAAATGAAAGATTGCTTTAAAAAAAACGCCCCTTTTTTGGGCTGGTTACACTTTTTAATACGATAATCTAATATTATTCTTATTTTGATTTTAAGAAACAATTTTTTAATATAGTTTCGAAAAATCACAGCAATCCATCCACTCATTAAGCATCATTTACGAAAGTTTATTAACGACTGAATTTGAACACAACCCCTTTTTACAAAAACTTAGAAGTATAGATGGAAAGGGAACTACAACCAAAGTTCCAATTTCCCTTTTTCCTCTTCTTCACGCTAAAGTTTTCCTTCTCGGTCAACACAAAGCACGGGCTTTTCAGAGCCATACCGAAAAGAAAAGGAGGGGATGCGAATTCTTCTTCCCCCAGCTGTCCAAAGAGGAATGATTGATGCGTTTTCTAATGAGAGTGATACGGAGCCTATCTCAGTTTCTGGTTTCAGGCTTTCAGGAGCCCCACCATTAAGCGCAATCTCTCTACTCACGAAAAAAAAAAAAAAAAAAAAAAAAAAAAAAAAAAAAAAAGAAAAGAAAAGAAAGAATTTTGTCCGTTAACCGTTAAAGTTAAATATAGAAGTAAATTCGGGCAGAAAAATAGAATCATGTTTATAGTAACTTATTCCTTCGCCTTTTTCAACGATTTTGAGTTGCCTTGCTGCACGAACGCAAAATGTTTTACTTCGTTCGGTGAAGAGAGATTGAGGAAAAATCCAGATTTTCTAGATTAAAAGGACTTGCTTTGCTATATTCTACAAGGCAGAAGCCCTAACTACCGCAGATGTTTCTCGATATCACCAATAATATGTAATAAATAATGATATAAGGTGTTGTATTTGCAGTTACAATATCTGCTACTGTAACTGACATGAAATACCTAATACTACTACTTGCAATTAACTATCTTTGATCCTACCACTGGGCAAGTGCAGTAGCAGATGCTACAAGTGTATTGCATTTTGAATAAAATTATAAAATTTTGTTTTTGAATTTCTAACAATCAATTTTTCCTCAAACAAAAATTTTCAAATGCTTCAATCACTAATCTAAGTCGTTTCATGCAGTATCTTCTCAATATTTTTATGACGTCAACAATTATATCTTAGTAATTAGTGCAATAAACGTAAAAGCTAAAGAAAATCTCAAAATAAAATATAAAACTTACCAGCTCTATTAGACTGGTCAATCATTGGTTGCACTATTCGCCTTCTGGCATTAATGAACCTAAAAATAAAAAAGAAAATCATGATTTTTCTTTTCACTACAAGCACACTAAGAATAAGAGACGAAACTTAACACTTCTAAGCTATTTGAGAATGATGTAAATTTAACAGTTATTTTTAGAAGTTCAGATTTCTAAAGACACAGGTAACAAAAATAAAAGTCATTACAAATGTACAATGTTATTCATCTTTTATTTTAACAGTATTTTATAGTTAGGAATGAACTGAAGTTTCCGAATTTGGTAATTCAGTTGGTTTTACAATCGTAATAAACAATGACAGTTGTGTAAACTTAAAAAAACTTTCAATTTGAGCGCAGTCTACTTTGAAACCAAACTGCTTCTATTAAAATGTATACAGAAGTTTTCGAGCCTTGATATTCTAAACATAAACAGAAAACTATTTCAAATATCATACTGTTTATTTTCTGTGTACATATGAGTAAAATCAATGATTTCAGTTTTGTTCTCAAAACTAAAAATGTAAAATCTGTGATTTCAGTTTTGTTGAGCGTATCCAAAACCCCGTGCCACTAAAAGGGTTAAAAATATTCTAATACATACATTCCTTAAGAAAGTGAGCTCTGATTTTCTGATTTAATTACGTAGGTCTATTTTACCATAAACTTCACTTCTGTGCGCTAATTCAAACGAGATTCCCCCATTATAAAATCATAAATTCAAATTTAATAGGTCGATCGATTCATTAAAATGACTCATGCAATTAAAATGGTTTTTATCCTTTACACAGATCCGATTTTAGACACCATAAAAGATAAAATTCTGAAATACTCAGTTTTCTACCATAAGTAGAACTTTACGCGAAATTCTTCAACAGAAAACTAATCCTGAGCCTATCCAAAAAGATTTACCATTTATTTCCTGAACTTCAAGAAACTTCTAGCATTACTTTCTTTTTAAATTGTAGGTGTGAAATACACAGATAAATTCTAGAAACCTCGTAAAAAAGGATGACGGAGATACGGTCAGCCCATTTATTTTCTTCGGAAAGAATATCCAGCATTTGCTGTCGTAAAACGGTCAACGTCATTTTGCTCCCTCCTTCCACATCGGAAACTTGCTCATTTTCTCTAGCTATAGAAGCGCAAAGGTCCGAACTTTGCTCCCTTTCGTATCAGTTTGTCGCGGACAGTACCATGAAAAAGGAGATGACCTTCCGTTATTTCTCGCCATGAAAGGAAAATATCCCCACAGTTTTTTTTCTATTTTCACATGATATTTATATTTATTTATGTCCCTCTTTTTTTTTATCCAACTCCACTTCTACTGAGCAGAAGACGTAGCTGGGGAAAATTCTTTTCGATACAGAGCAAAGGGGACAAATCTCTATGAATATTGAACTGTATATCTATCAGCATTATGGACAAAAAACGTCATATTAATATTAAAAGACTTCATTTATTTTTTATTCTTATTCTGATGTCAATGGAAATAAAGCTCCTTTGGATTTATACATCCACTATATATTATGTCCATTGCCAAGCTATCTTATAATAATCCTCATAAATGATTCATTTCGTTAACAAACATCCATTTTCAGTTGTTAGTTTATAGATATTACCGGCAATGTATGAAACGTTGCTATACGCAATATTTTATAAGGTATTTCTCCCGCCTTCTTAGCGTGCTTTGGTGGTGCAGTGGTCTGCACGCTGGGCGCGTATTCCAGAGGTCCGCGGTTCGATTCCTGGCGAAGGCGTTGCTCATTTTTCATGAATCTTGCTTCCAAAAAATATATAATATCTCTACAGTGACGCTCGAACTAAAAGGGTGGTGGATGATGATTTTCCACCCCCAGAATTTGGCGATTGGGTCCCCTAAAAACCCCAGTGGCCCTTTAAAAGGGGGAGTACATTCGGTATTTCTCCCGCCTTCTTAGCGTGCCTTCGTGATGTAGTTGTCTGCACGCTGAACGCGTATTCCACAGGTCCGCAGTTCGATTCCCGGCGTTTCATCTTTCCTGCTTTTAAAAAATACCTAATGTCTCTACAACTTAAGCATTTAATAGAATGTCTGGCATTTTAGGGCAAATTATGACATATGAGAATAATTATATAATTTGCATAGGTATTGTATATAACTCCTAGGCAATCCTATAGAATGACAAATGCTCTTTAGGAGAAGTATGAAGTAAAGGTCATGATAAAGCTACCATTTAAAAAGATGTTCATTTTTCAAAAATACAAAGGTTATTTTGAAAAAATAATGAAAGACTGTCATTAGCAAATTTTTATTCAAATACGCAAAAACAAAATTAGTCAGATGATCTTGGCATACCATAATAAATTTGGATTCTTTATCTGCTGAGACTGGAAATCAGTAAGATCTACCAAAACGGACATTAAATTCAAGAAATCATGGGTTTCACAACAATGCCCTTTTCAACATCCTTTTGTTTTTTTCTGGAATGGCTCACAATAGTGGATGTACTACAGTTCAATATCATTACGTGTAACGTTTTTGTATTTGCTTGAAAGTTCTTTCAACATTCTGTCATGTCCTCCGTGCCCAGCAGCCAAATGATTTTCATGAAGTATGTGAAATAACCCAGTGTCCGTGACGTCATATTGTATGGTACATACACTTTCTTTAACAGGATATACGAGTTTACTTTTATTTCCCACAAGCATCACATCACAGCGTTCAGCAAAAAACTGTCTTGTGGTTCCTTCTTAGTAATCATTTATTGTGTTTTACATCATTTACTAACTTCTGGTAAGTAGTTTTAGTTATTCGAAAAGAATCGCAAATGCATTTAACGCTTTGCCTGTTTAACATTTCGCGTTCTATAGAATGCCTACGCAATGTGTGAAATGATTAATCGTTTCCTACATTGCCGGACAGATTTTGGCATTCTAATGTCTAGGTATTCTGTAGGATGCCGGATTTCATACTTTGCCAGTAACATAGACAGATGATAAGCTTACTGCACATTTAGATCCTTCATATCGCCTTTGTGATCTAAAATCAATTAATTTTCCATTCAAATGAATGTACACACACTGAAGCCTCAGTTCACGAACGTAATTTGATATGGATCTATTAACAATTCATTATATGTACTTACAGGTGAGGACATAGCCTGGAAAAGAGATTATTATCGATATACATTAATATCGGTGTAAAACAACAAATAGCTATTAACTTAGAAAGAGTTACAGAAAATGAATTCAGGAATATTTACTATAGTTTGTAGGAATTACTTTAATTTTCTAATAATTATTTTTAATTTTGAAACCCTTTCTGTTAAATTCTTGTTTTCCACCTACAATTTCCTGCCAGAATGAGATTTCAGTATCGCGTTTTATGTAAATGAAGTGGAACCAGTATTTAATGGGAATCATTTCCGTAGAAAATTAATCACTTTCGTAGACGAGCTCAGAAGTCCTCAGTAAAGCCCTTCTTTGCACTTATGTTTTATAGCTGCAAGAAGATTAGCGAATAGTCGCTAGACATTTCACAAAAGTTCTAATAGCCAAGGATAAGTAAATTTACTAGAACCTTGTAAGTTGATGTATATGGGCTGTAAAATAGGGATACAAATTAACATTGTAGAATTTAGATACTCGAATATATTTGTAGAGTCATTAGGTTATTTCGGAAGCAGGAAAGACGAAAAATGAGCAACGCCTTTGCCGGGAATCGAACCACGGACCTCTGGAATACGCGCAAAGCATGCAGACCACTACACCATAGAGGCATGCTAAGAAGGGGTTGAAATACAGAAGGGGGAGAATCATCATCCACCATCCTTTTTAGTTCGAGCGCCACTGTAGAGACATTAGGTTATTTCGGAAGCAGGAAAGATGAAAAATGAGCAACGCCTTCGCCGAGAATCGAATCACGAACCTCTTGAATACGCGCCCAGCATACAGACCACTACATCACGAAGGCACGCTAAGAAGGGGAAGGAATACCTTATATATTGAATAAAAATCTGTCAGTTAAATTATATGATAAAATAACGCAAAGGATTTTAACGTCATTGCAGATTTTCAACGCAAACGTTGAATCCAGGAACTGAAGTCTTATCATAGCAACTTATTTTCACCACTGAACAACAAATATAGTAGAATAAAATAAAATAAAAACTTAAGACATGAAAGTCAGAGAAATTTAATACAATGAAAAATAAATAAATGACCCTATCAAATTTATGGTACACAATCACAAAAATGTCTTTGAAGAATTGATTATTCCAGATGTTTTTTTATAAACGCCCACAAATCTTATTGAAATAATTGTCATTTTACATCCCAAAAAGGAGAAATCACAATCCGTTCGGCTTTAGCCCCTTTCTTCAATGGTTGAAAGTTGCTTTCCACATTGACCATATCAGGCAGCACAGTGGAAGGCAAAGTAATGGAATATGACTAAAATATGCATACAACAATTTCTAAATTTAACAAAGTGGAAGGTCTATTTGTAATGTGTACATTAACGTACTCTAGATACGCTAAATAGGATGAAGAGGTTCGTTTTTTCGAATCAAAATTAAATTTCAAAATTAAACTGTGCCAACATTGCGCAAATGAGATATCAGAATAACAACTATGATAACAAAAGTTATGAGAACATTAAAACACAACTTAATTTCAAATATTTTCAGTCAACTATGGAATTAAATATCACTAATTATTTTGGCAGCTTACTTCAGATGATACAGCAAGATGGTCAAATCCTGGTTATAAACGAACTACATGTAATAGAACGAACAACCATCATTCAAATAAGACATTTTAACATATTTAGGGAAAGACAGAACTTATTTTACTGAACTGACTTATGAATGAAAAAAATGGCAAGAAAGGTAAATACGCCTAAAAATGGTAAAGTATGGAAAGTAATGCCTTGGTGTTTGGTAGAGAAAAAAGCTCCCACATCCTAAATATCCTTATACACAGCCAAGGAATATGCTACCGTCATTCACCAGTTTATTTCGATCCACACTTTGATGTGCTCAGATGGGAGAAGTAAAAGACAGGAGAAAGAGGGAGTTCGTACCCATAAATCATGGCCACAAATTGAATACCGACATCATGAAAAGGAAAGGGGGGTGTTCTCCACAGAAAGCACTGAAGTGAATAAGAACGCGGCGGAGAGTTCAAGGGATAAGAGGGGACAAATTTAATATAATTTCGTTCTAAAACTCCCTCAACCAGAACGTGTTCCTGATATAAATTCGCGAATTTTCGCATCCGAAAAGAGAGTCTGCTAACCACAGCAAATGTAAACAAAAAGAGGGTGTTTTTGTTAATGATATGTGAAGTTGTTAAATTAAAATGTTGTCATAAAGCTATAGGCATTATCTGATGTAAAAGCTATCTGAATTCTGATTTCAACAACATATTATACTAGTAATGTTCAGTCCCATATATAGCTCTTAAGTAAAATTGTCAAATGGGTTGACTTAAGAACACGCATTTGAATGGAAGTAGAAATTAAACAGGAATTTCAAAACTATAAGTGAAAGCTTTAAAGTGCGTATTTATCTAAAAGTACTGCCGTGAAAAATATCCCATTCTTCTATTGTTATGAGAACATTGAAAGCCAACTGTCTAAAGCAGCAGTGCCCAACCTTGTGCTCGCCGATCGTTTTGTATGTGCTCGCCAGCCTAATTAGGTACTACGAACAACAAATATTTTAAAAATAACCATTCATTTATATTTCTTAATTGTTAAACTACGGTAAGCATTTATAGTCATAAGAGGTATCTTGCAAGACGTTATAAAAATAATTCATTGCTGATTGATGAACTTGATAGCGAACATGGAATCTTATTGCTTCATTCTGATGTTAGATGGTTCAGCAGGGAAAAGTACTTCAACGATTTGTAAAATTTCTTTCGCCAATAAAGCAGTTTTTGGAATCCGGAAACGAAAGTTATGAAGAATTGGACGATAATAATTGGTTATCCGATCTGTATTTTCTCACGGATATAACAGCTAAACTGAACAACCTGAACGAAGATCTCCAGGGAAAAGAAAAAAACCTTTTTCGAATTGACTGGGACTGTAACTGCTTTTCAGATAAAGTTAAATTTGTAGATAAATCAGATTAAAGAAACAAATTTCACGGATTTTCAGAATTTATCAAACCATGTTAATAACCATAAGTCAATTGAAACAGAGAAATACTCGGAAAAACTAAATGCACTGAAAAGTAATTTTGAACTCCGCTTCCCTGATTTCCATAAAGTTCAACCAATATTATTATTCATCTCAAACCCATCTGCCAAAATTAATATTTCAGATGTATCACATAAGACTGGAAATACATTTAACAAAAATGTTGATGTTTTGGAAATGTGCTCGCGAGAGTCCGAAAGTTGGGCACCACTGGTCTACAGTAAGATAGATAAATTAAGATATAAATCTAAAGTAATTCCAAAAACGAATTCTGTAACACAGCTTCAGAATGTTTTCTTCCCAACTAAAGAATTATTATTTATTTGTGGTGTAATTAGAAGCATATTCGACACGTATTCGAGAAGTTCAAAGTTCGGACCCTGGCGAGAGCACTGAACAATTTTAACGTCTCCAGCATCAAAACCACCTAATGACTATATCTTGATAGCTGCTTCTTTGAAAGTTATAAGGTATTTCTCCCGCCTTCTTAGCGTGTCTTCGTGTTGTTGTGGTCTGCACGCTGGACGCGTATTCCAGAGGTCGATTGTTCGGTTCCCGGCGAAGGCGTTGCTCATTTTTCACTTCTCCTGCTTCAAAAAAAAAAAAAAAAAAAAAAAAAAAAAAAAAAAAAAAAACTAATGTCTCTACAAAGTAATACCTGTTTTAATGCAAAGTTACTAACATAATAATTCATTTTACACAACAAGCTACTCTGGCTATTAGAAATCGTTGTAACTTTTAAGTTACTACTAAACAACTCTTAAAAAAACATTCTTCGGGTTAAACTGAGTAATGCAGGTGAGGGGAAAACAGCAATCTTAGGTTCAGCTTCAGTGAATTTTACGATCTACAGAATCAATGTTAAGTTACCTCTAATGGGCGATTATTTGTATTTGCTCTTATGATTATCTTTGGTTAATTTACATCTTTTTTGCGTTAACTTAGTTATACATTCGAAATAAAAAATAAAATGGATATAGTGAAATATAAAAATAATTTGTTAGCTCATAGAAGCGTTAGTCTACAATGGCTATTAGTCTCAAAACGGAATTTTGTGTTGAATCACCGTAAAAGTCTGAATCACTTTTCAAATTGTTGAAGGCGAGAAATGGCAACACTGTACGGAAAAGAAGGATTATCTCCAGCGCTAGAGACTGTCTATCGGAAATTCTAAAGATAAGCTGTTTTTAAATATTTTTAGCCCAAAGGAACATTAACCCAAATGCTATCGAAAGGTGTATGTAAATAAATTTTAAAAAAGGGGTGGTACCTTTGGGCATAATATAAAATCTGAAAGCTTTCAGACATCTTTTTGAAGAAGTTTAAATTTTTTTCACGCTTGATAGAAACAATTTCTTTGTGAAATGATCAGATAACAAATTCAGCTGAGTAAATAACATATCTACAAAACACGCATTAATTTTGGAGGGATTATTTAGGAATAAAACTTCTTTTTCCTGCCAGTGAAAAGAATATGTAGACAGAATTTATTATTTACGTATGAAGTATGGGAAATAGCCTACCTCAACATCAACTAAGAAACAAAACTTTTTAGGAAAGGAACATAAATTTTCGTGACAAAAGTTTGTTTCTACAATGCGCCGGGGCGTCTCCTTTTGAAGCCTAAAGCAAAAATGCATTTATTCCGAGACACAATTGAACAGAAGATGTATAACTGTAAAGCCTGGTTTACAGTACATTTTGAAAGCTGCTACCTGGGGGCGACAAGATAACGTTTGATGAAACGTTTTGTGGAGTAAATTTCATTGGCGACCGACACTGCTCTTAAAGTGAAAAAAAAAAAAAAAAAAAAAAATGTCTTATTTGCCGAAGGCAGAAGGGGATGGATGGAGTTCATATTTTTTGGCTTTAAAAAACTCTCTTGAAAGCCTCCCTTTGTAATTTCAAGACATAAAAAATAGCTGTTTGACGTTGACATTAAATAATTATGCTTGAAGTTGTCAGGATTAATTTATACAGTATAAATGGTGAATTGCACGCAACTTGTGAATGCGTTAATATCTTCACAAGTAAAAAAATCATAACGAAAATCAAAAGCAAGGAAAAGTAACTTGCAATAAATATCATTCAATTCCACCGTGTTATTCATAATGCATCCAAAAGCAATATAGTAACTGCACTGTTTCTCTAAATTACGTTTCAATACTAGATCGATTAAATTTACATAATCTTAATTTCTGAATTTAAAATACAAGTTTATTTGAATCTGAATGCTTAATTTATATGTTTTCTGAATGTACAACATTTTTACAAAGAGGACAACGATGCACTAAAAATCGAAATGTACGAACTCGCTCTCAGAATCTTTCCGTATGTAACCGAAAATGTTAAATGCAAACTACTCTTTAAGATAAGAATACCCGAGACATTATTCATGTTAAATAGTGGGCATTTAAAAGAAAAATGTTCACAAAATTATCAAAAGTTATGCTGTAGAGTCATTAAGATAGTTTGAAACAAGAGACGTGAAAAATATGCAATGCCCTAGCCGGGACTCGAACTTGGATCTCTCGAATACGCACCGCGTGGTGTGCTACCGTTACACTACGATGGCTAAGAAACACTGACCGGAGGAAGAAAATACCTTATAATGTCATTTGTATTATAGTTTAATTTTTTAATATATTTTGCCTCTATTTTACATTACAGAAGAAAATAGGCATTTAAAAGAACAATGTTTATAAAGTTATTAACGTTTATCTCAATTGTAATACATGAACGCCTCTAGTTTGCTTTACAGAACACGGTAGAAGAAAATAGGCTTTTAAAAGAACAATGTTCATTGAGTTATTAAAGTTTACATCAATTGTATTATATTGTAGGGTTCCTCACTCTTTTTGTCTTAAACGAACGTTGAGGGACCTATTGAACTGTTTAGTGACTTATCGCTAAGTTCAAATAGCTAAAGATGTAGACTCAAGAAGGTTAAACTACTTTTTATTTCACTCAAAGTAAGAATAACAGTTGGCTTCTTTCTCGGGCTTACAATAAAGCCTCCACTCGGCTTTTAACTCAGAATAAGAAATAAGAACTGAACTATAACTAACTAAAGATGACTTAGCCGAAGCTAAACACAAATATCTAACGTAGTTGTCCCTTAATTTAGCCGAAGCTAAACACAAATATCAAACGTAGTTGGCCCTTAATTTAGCTGAAGATAAACACAAATACCTAACGTAGTTGACCCTTAATTTAGCCGAAGCTAAACACAAATATTTAACGTAAGTGGCCCTTAATTTAACCTAGCCGGAGAATATCAAAAGGCTCGTAATATACGGCCGAGCGTAACAGCTTCAATAAGGATTTAGCCCGAAGGCAAACACGCGCTACTCAGGATTCCTAGCTCTCTCCCACGAAATAAGTTAAACCTTCCTTAAATACTTCCTCTAACTCATCTGCATTCAACGCGATTCTAAAAACTCATTCTGGTACGAAGTTGTAAGTCGAAACAAGAATTGATGGGAAAGGCACATTAAAATTTAAATACCTCTTACAAAATTAAAATATACCTTACAATATGAATGCTTCTCTTTTACAATAAAGAGCACGATAGAAGAAAATGGGCATTTAAATGAAAAGTGTTCATAATGCTACTAAAGTTTGTCAGGATTGCTGTTCCTTCTAACTGCCTTTGGAAACATAACTGGAGTCCTGAGTAAGAACAGGGAGCTTACTCAAAACTATGCTCATGCGCGTATAAAGTTAAGAAGGGTTAACTTTACCCTTTATTTCTCACAGCGTACAGCGGTTCCTGCACTTCAGGATACAGGGACCAGCACTTATGGTCTAAAACGTAGAAAATAAGAAATAACCTTGTAGAGACATTAGGTAATTTTAGGAAGCGATGAAGAATTAGCAATCGCCTTCGCCGGTAATCGAAACACGGACCGCTGGAATACCGGGCCAGCGTGCAGAACCACTACACCACAAAAGCACGATAGGAAAGCGGGAGATACACCTTATATACTCCCCTTTTTAAAGGGAGATTGGGGTTTTCAGGGGACCCAATCGCCAAATCTTGGGTGTGGAGAGTCATCGTCCACAACCCTTTTAGTTCGGGAGCCACTGTAGAGACATTAGGTAATTTTTGGAAGCAGAAGAGATGAAAAATTAGCAATCGCCTTCGCCGGAAATTGAACCACGGACCTCTGGAATGCCGGCCCAGCGTGCAGAACCACTACACCACGAAGGCACGCTAGGAAAGCGGGAGCTATACCTTATAACCTAACTAAATAAGAACTAAATTTAGATGCTTCACACAGATTAGTAACGAAGTTTGGCCTTTTAACACTACGTGCGTAGTCAGGGGAATGCAAAAAACTACAATACGTCTTCAAATATCAGCGAGCACTAAGTTCTGGCCTTTAAACGCAGATATAAATGCCTGAACAGCACGCGCTTGGTAAGGCAGCAAGAAGTCTCTCTCTTTCATTTGGCTAAATGCTATATCTTAAATACCAATACAGCTTGCAACATCATTAGCATAAACAATTCCTACTTGCGCTTATTCTGGCCGTAAATGGAAAATAAGAGAGGACAGCAAAGTTTCAAAATAAAATAAACGTTAGTAAAACTTAAAATCCTTACAAGTTTATGCCAACTGTATTATACGAATACCTCTGTTTTCCATTACAGAACACGAAAGAAGAAAACAGGAATTTAAAACATCACTGTTCATGTATTTAACATTACAGAACACGATGGAAAAATATATTTAACTTTTCATTACTAGATGCAATAAACAGTTTAAGGATGTCAAGCAGTTTTAATTGCTCAGTTTAATAGATGTACCTATTAACGTTTCCGTACGTATTTCAAATACCTGAAAGTACCACAGCCAATTACGCATGAACAAAATTTAAACAAGATTTTTATAAATAGTTCAGAACAGAGGTGAATTCCACATTGTGCACTTTATTTCCCTTCATATATCTCTTACTATATTTTTCCCCAATACTTCTATTCTCTCTAAAATCGACTCTCAATTTTTCACCGCGAATTTTTTTTTTATCTTCCTGTTTCATCATTTTTATTTTCAGAAGGGTAAATCTTGCGGAGCCAATGCCCCATGAAAGTCTATTCTTTTTCTCTGAACCCCCTCCCACTTTCCAATAGCCTTTTTTTTTTAAAATCTGCGGAGTCACCGAATCAAAGATTTTTATGCATTTCTCTTCTCTCTTTTCTTTTCCGCCAGGAAAACACAAATTGTAAAATCAATGTGACCGAGTATCCAGGTAAAGGATTCAGGGACACGAGAGGGGTCCGAATTTCTCACACAAAATCATCTCGGAAAAGGAGGGTTGCCAGAAGTTTGGAAATGAGTCTTGGAAAATGACGCCAAATAGAACTGCTACTCGCCAATAGAGATAAACATTTTTAAAACCATAAACGACGTTTCTAGAAAATTTGTTTGTTAAAGAATAATATATATTATCTTCAAAAATGTAACTGAAACTTAAATACGTTAATAAATCTGGATTTTCTTTTCACGATAATAAGTTTAATGAACGAAACTATGCGAAGAATAATTATTTATGTTATTTAGTAACCACAATCCCATTATTTAGAAGACAAACATAGAAAATTATTTAACTTACTCTAAATTTAAATGTGTAACCTAACGGCTTTAGCGCGTCGCTGCAACACAGAGTTCAGAAAATGGTAAATGGCAACGGTAAGAAAAAGTTTAAAAGAAAGACGATTTTTAAAATAACAGTAACTGACAAAATATATAAGGATAAACAGCGTTTTAAAAGATGTTGAAGAGGACAGATAGTGAAAGATAAGTCAAGGATGGAACAGAAGTTTTGTGGATATTTTGTCATCGGCCTTTACTTTAGGCTTTTACACGACTAAATGATTTATCTGGTCGAAAACAACCAGTATTTAAAATTCCAAGCTATCCACTCATATTCTTTTCCATGTTTTTAGCTAGTACTTTCATTAGCGAAGTTTTCAATCAAAAATTATTTTGGAGATTGCATGCAGTTTTATCTTCGAAGATAACAGGCAACGTACTTTTCAACGGACCTTGATAGTACGATAATATGACATTTTGGTTATAAATGGAGAAATATAGTTTTCATCTAGTTCAGTATCAGATATAATATCCATCTGTAATGATTTCAGTTAAATATCTAAGTAATTTACATAATTACAAGAAACAGATTAATTTACAAGAAACAGCTATTATACAACAGCAAATATCACATCGAGTTTGAGCATCATTTCATAATTAAACAAAAATACGGCAGAATTTTAGAATAAACTATTTGGAGACATTGAAATAGTTTACACAAAAAATAATGAAAAAACAAAAACGTAGATGGCTTCAATATAATAAAGAATATCCTTTACGATAGAAACGTTTTCAAAAAATAATGCAAAATATATGATATATGCATACCGATATAAGACTACAAGAAGTATGGAATTTAATATGATGTGAAAATATTCTGTCTACATACGTTAAAATGTACCATTGAGAGCAATCTAATCACCATCAAGGGGATTTCCCACTTTCCTTAATTCTCACTGAAACGGAAATGGTCACATGTACATAAAATATTAAAATGCTTCTTAAGATCAGAATTTTATTCTCAAGAAGATAAAAAAAATTAATATTATAACTTATATTAATGTTACTTTCCTCGGCTGTGAATCTCGGAAAATCACCCCGCAAGTATCTTGACGAAGACAATTATGTAGGCAAATCACCACTGAAAACCTTATTAAAATCAAATTAAATAACAATCGAAAAAAATAAAAAGAACGTTTGTGAGTATGAAAAGAAACGCGTGAAATATATTTACAAAAAGATGAGTAAATATATCATAAAGTAAAACGTCCCAATGGGAAATTTTAAATCGATATTGAAAGAAGCGAGGACAGAAAATCGCCAAGGCGGGAGTCCCCTAACATCTTTAAATAAGAAAAGAAAAAAAAGGCCATTTTTTGAAACAGATGGAATGAACAAACGATAGGCGGATTGCCTGAATGATAATGCAGAACAGTGCTTGTTTTACGCATATTCCAAATCTCGACAAAAGTCTCTCTCTCTCTCTCTCTCTCTCTCTTTTTTTTTTTTTTTTTTTGTACACATTGAATACTTTATACATGCAAAAGAATACAACGGAATATCTTCTTTCGGATATAGCTCAAAAGGTACAATTCATATAATATTTTAAAATATATGTTAAATTAAAAATGCATTACATTTGCTATCGAAATTATTAACTTTAAAACATTCAAATTATTTCCCACACTAATTTTTAATAGTTAAATATTTCCTTTATGCTAGCTTCGAAAATCGTACAGATGCGTCAAAGTTACATTTTATAATTACCTCTTTAAGGGCTAATAAGAATTTTAATTTATTTCTTTTAAATCTATATTGGGCTGAACTTTTTTTTAACAATTAATTGACTTATCAGAAATTTATCAGTTAAACTTCCTTTTAGTACCATTTAAAAACTCCGAAAATAACGAGCCTAGGCTACCCAATTTTTAAGGTTAAAGAAAGAAAGAAATGTAGAGTATATAAGGAGTTAAAGACATTTCTCTTAAGTTCTTTTATGATGAAGTCGTCAGGACATCCACCTGGCAATCAGAAAACTCTTCGATTCCGACATTCAATTTTTCAGTCTTCTACGCAAATAAATCTATGGATTCTTCACATACAAATTTCGGTCTTTGTGATAGTTAAAAATCTACTTAAAATACTTGTATGACTCGAAGTTTTCCTCTTAAAAATCTTCCTCGATAATTTTTATATTTTCTGATGGCTACAGAAGCAAAGAAATCAAAATTGTAATGACAAATAATTTATTATCGTATTATGTAGCTAATTTTAGAAAGATTACCGTAAACTTTAGCTTTCCCATAAACTTCCCGAAAAATGTATCTTTAAAATCTTTTTCCCAATAATTTTTACAGTTTCTATTGGATACAGATGCAAAGAAATCGAAACTGTAATGACAAATCATTTGTTACCGTATTAATCAATGGACTTAAGAAAGATTACCATAAACGTCCTCAAGAGTTTTTATACTTTCTGATGGACACAGATGCAAAGAAATCAAAACTGTAATGACAAATCATTAGTTATCGTATTACAAAATTAACTTCAGAAAGATAACCGTAAACTTCAAGAATTTTTCCTCAAAATGTTTTTCTCAAGAGTTTTTATATTTTATAATGGATACAGATGCAAAGAAATCAGAACTGTAATTACAAATCATCTGTTTCTGTATTATTCATTAATTTTAGAAAAGATTCCCATAAACTTTAGTTTTCCTGTAAACTTCCTCGAGAATTTTTATATTTTATTATGGCTACAGAAGCAAAGAAATCAAGGCTGTAATGACAAATGATTTTTTTACCATATTATTTAATTAAGTTTAAAGAACAATAATTATTCTTTTCCTCCAAATTAAGAGTAGCTTGATCAAGCAAAAAAAAATCTCATTAATTATAACTACGGTAACTTATCGACAATTCACTTAAAATTCTTGAATAAATTCACAAGGGATAACAAAGTCCAAAAATAATTTTATGAAGAAATCATCACTCAAAATCCATATCAATTTCTATACTGAAAACTGAGAAATAAAATTTCCCAAAAAAAGATCGAGTCCTAATCACTGAATTTCCCTATACTCGATCTATCCTGAGGTAGAAGATTCTAGGAAAGAGGAAAGGATGAAAAATGACATAAGCGGGATCCCAATTTCGGGATCTGCCTTCATTATCATTCTTCGAACAAAGAGAGGGGGAAGGAGAGAAAAGGGCTTATTGGATCGGGGAGGCATAAATACCGAGATTAAATTCTCTCTCTCTAGAATCCGTAATGGTGTGTTTCTCGGCCAATTTTTAAAGCAGGAGAAGGAAAACCGTTACGTATAATTACCTTGATAACATTTCAGGCTCTAAACCCCGAAATCCTGAGCACGAAACACTTTTTTCCCCTTCTTTTCGAAAGCCAATGAACTCGCAACCAAAAACGAAACTAAAAGAAAATGATCTTTTGAAGCCAGTTTTCCAAGCTCAGTTTAAAATATTCTCATTTATTTCTTCACTAAATATGCATTTATAATTATGTACGTGATTATTTTTGCATTTTCTTTGTATAATCAATCTAAAGATATCTGACATTATAAGTATGAAAAGAAGTTATTAAATTAAGATCGATTTTATAACTGAATCACATGAATGACAAAGCCCTCATCTGCAGACTCAGATAGGTCGCGTTCAAATATTAAGAATTTTAATGTAACATTAAGAAATATAACCAAACCAAAAAGTGAGTTTTATCGCTGAACCTCACAACTGATCCTAAAATCACTAAATTTATACGAACGAATCGTAAAATCTTAAAATCATTAAATTTATACGTAATGTATCACTATGAAATATATATATATATATATATATATATATATATAAAAAAAGTGAGTTTTATCGCTGAACCTCACAAACTGATCCTAAAATCACTAAATTTATACGCTACAACGAAATAATTAATATTCAACAGTGAAACAGTACAAAAGAAAGTATTGTTTCAAATAAAACAGGAAAATAAAGTCTTCTTTTTATCCTCACTTGAATACTGTGCGTAGATTGCATTTCAAAAGACAATTTACACTTGTTTACGTATTTATGCATTATCCCGTCAATCAGCCAAATAGCGCGATTTAGAGCCAATTATGGATGACCGTGTCCTTCAGAATTCTGCAATTACGATTGGTGATTGGTAACAGTTGCCAAAGTTGATTGGTAACGTACCCTTTTTTTTAAAATTTGTTAAGCGTTTTAGAGATGTATAAATAAAGTTTCTGGTTACGTAATTTATTTAAAACTAATGACCCCCCCAAAAAAATAATAAATAAATAAATAAATTTTAAAGAGGCATACTAGCATCATTTTTGTTCAAAAATATTGCTTAGCATTTTGTATAAAATTAATTCACCTTGTGCACCGCTAATATTAACTCTTGTCACTCCACTTTCGAATATCCTTAATTCTATGATAAAGCATGTTTTCACAGACTGGACAAAAGACAAGTCATAGCTACAGAGAGATCGAAAAGCCATTCAACTTGAAATTTAAGCACAAAATGATTAATTGGTACTTCTATCAATTGAGATCTTTATTTTCGATATTTTATTGGACTCTTTCCTATTACTCAATGAAATAAATTCACTAAGAATGCTGAAAGAGTGTGGCGAAGGTGAGGAACTTCGTTAATGAAAATAAACATGCTGCAACGCACCTGAAACATTTGAATAATTCAGTTAAATCATAATTAAAAAATTATTTCTTAAATACAGGCATAAAAACTTCAGTGGCGCAACAGCCCTAGTGGGCCATGGCCTGCAATGCACCGATATTCGCTTTTCTGACCGTGGGCCCCGGGGTGCGTGAAAATACGCCCTGAACTGTCGCAGGACTCCTGATGTTTAGTCTCCAAGCGAACTTGGTACTTATTTAATCAACCCACTAAGGGATGAAAAGCCGAGTCAAACTAACCCAGCCCGGGGATCGAACCCTGGACCTGTGATGCTGCTGCTCGACGAGCTGGCCACTGTGGACCTCTAAATACAGTCATGTATGTAGGAAGGTAACTAAGTAGGTGTTAAATACTTAGTTCTGATGAACTAAGTATTTAACACCCTTCGAACATAGAGTATTTAGAGAAGACTGGCTGCCACCGTTTAAATTGGGTTCGAATCTTGAAGGTATGGACGATTTTGAGTGTACAGTACCACTTAAAACTTGTCAATTCTAAAATCCGCTTAAATGAACGGTCATGTGAGAAGAGATCTCTCGGATTCCATCTACTGAAGTGCTGTTCATGCTCAAAATTGCGATGAAGGTTAGGCAAATAATTTTTGAATACACTGCTTAAATTAAATAATCCACTACGAAAGGAATTTCGTCGCTCTTCATAAACGATTTTTTAATTTCGATTCTCTTTCTCAGCACTGTTAATAACATTGCTTAGAGTAATATTGTAAACAGGGAAAGTCCGATAGACTTCTGATAATTCACCATAAGTTTAATTTTACATCCAACTTGGAGAATTTTTGGAACTCATACTATAATTTAGTCTCTCTTTTAGGGAAAAATTAAGGACAGTAGAAAGTTCACAATTTTTCTGTTTGCTCTCTCAAAATTTTTTACTTTCGTTTCAAGCATTTTAAGCTTTTTAAACTCCTGAAATTTCTGATGGGCAAGAACTGATTTCACACCATTTTTTTAACATATTATTTATAACTAGTGAAGAAAAGCATTACCACTGAATAAAACTTCCATGACTTTTCAACTAGGAGTAGCAAAGAAAAAAAGTCAAACAAACTAAAATAATTCTTAAAAGAAAAAGAAAAAAATAAATAGGAGAGTGTTTGTAACGATTGATCTCGGGGAGAGTTTCAATCCCGGTATAAATTTTGTCGTTTCGAAGCACTAAAAGACATTTTTCGAAAATTCTCCCCGTCTTCGTAATGCGTTCGATTACGGGCGTTTGAGTTTCGGTTTCCGGATCTTAATGAGATCGTTTGGCAGCTAGTGCCGGAAGCGGTAACGACCAATACTAGGAAAGGACTTATGATGATCGCACCCCTACATTTCCTCTCTCAGATTTCTTTCTTTTCAAAAATCCACTGTGATGTCACTTTGTTTAAATTTCTCTTTACTCAAGAAATGTTCCATGAAGTTCCATGAAGCTATTTTTATTACTGATTTTAATGTACGATGTTTATTACTTATTTTAACTACATTTTTAGCCTCAAATTCAGCAATGTAACTCTACGACTTTTGAGAAAAGTATAAGGAAAGTTAATATTTTAAAAAGTTAGAATGAATGCATTTCTGGCTTTTCATAACTGCCATCTACATGTATGACAATATTGATTATAATTATTATAACTAAAATATAATCAACTTCTCACTGAAAAATTCATCACGTAGAATCTAAAAAACTATAAGTCCTGTGACTGTTCTTTAGAGATACTTAAAAAGACTTTTACTTAAAATTTACATCCACGCAAATTTAAGAACTAACAGATCACCCAACTTGCTTTGAATGAAATATTTCATATTTAGAATTCAATAAATTCAAATTGAAACGCTAGCCCGAATTTCATTGTGACTTATTCGAAAGATATCATGATACTGTAAAGAAGCTATAAAAACCTCTAGACCGCTAGCGACCGAGCAATAAAATAGCTGAATACTGGTAATTCAGTCCGGGTTGAAATCGGATGTAACCGATGAATTGGAGTTTTCGTGATTAATCCCATATATGACTTATGAACCAGTTTCTTTTATCCATGAAAACATTACTCACCTCAGGCGGATAACCCTTCCATACTTTCCAAAGAATCCCGTTTAAAAGCCTGAAAGTCTATCTATTCTTTCCAAATTTAAACAAATTCTGAAATATTACAATTAACCGAAAGGACGTTATCCCAGAAGGGCTATTAATTTCGCTTTGGTATTTTGCGTTGATTCACTTTTCAAACTGTTGCCATCAAATATTAAAGCCCTGTATTATATTTGAAGAAATTAAATAATGAAGAATCTGCATAAATATATGTAAGTTTCTCGCATTGTGATAAAACAACAGTACCTAGATCCATCCGATTTTGAATAACGTAAACCTCCACCGAATTTGTGCATCTGGAAGCCCTAATTTGAAATTTGTTTGATTATCAATTTCATATTTTGTCAGACATTTTGTCAAAGCGAGAAATGCAACATTGTACAGGATTTTTATCTCCAGCGCTGTGTATCGGAAAGTCTAAAGATATGCTCATTTTAAAATTATTTTGCCATATTGCTGTTGAATTGAATTTTATTGGTTTAAGTGCGAAGAACATGATATTTAATAAATGAAGTTAATACACAAAACGTTAAAAAAACGCCCCTTTGGGCGTAATGTAAAATCTGAAAGCTTTCATATTTTTTTTTTTTTTTTTCAGAATTCTTTTTAAATTTCTACTATTAGTTCACACTCTCCCTACATCTTGTTCAAATTTTAATTCAATAAAATACTTTTTATTCATCCACTCATGTTCAAATACAATTTTTTAAGCTTTTAGTGGATGACACTTGATGTTAATATAGTTTTTTCACATATTAAAGTTAATTCCTACTTATTTACTTCTGTTTATCGTAACTAAAGATATGCTATTTTCATTAAATATATTATAAGACTTACAAATATAGACCGTTTATTAGAAATTCTCACGTGCTGTAAAAATGAATTTTATAACAACTTATAAATAATAGTACATGACTGTGATAAATGGAATTGTAATATTTAACAAAATTAAGTGGCAACAGTAAGACAGAATTCTAAAGGTTTTTAAAGTTTATGGAATTAAAAATTTCTGGTTTTATAGAGTTTGATGAAGCGGATGTAATGCCCCATTAATGTAGCAAAAATTTTCCCCATATTGCTATGTTAACGTGATAATAATATATGTTTAAAATATAACCCTTTAAAATGTCCCTTGATTCACAAAAAGGAGAATTCGAAGAGAAATTACAACACAACGCAAGCGACGATTAGAGAAAGAAAAACATAAGTGCCAAGAAAACCTTGCAAATGAAGCAAAAGCGCCAACGCTTAGATAAACGAAATCAAAGATTACAAGACGCGTCTCAAGAGCAGCGAGAGACGGATAGAATGAGAAATTATAGACCACTATCAGCTTCATAAATCAGAAACGAAAAATGTTAATAATGTTAATAAAAAGTAACTAAAATTTCTTTTTGTTGACCTAAGTAGGAATTAAATTAAAATTTTTTTTATATTACTTGTTTTAAAATAACACTAGTTCAGTTCATATTGATGGTCACAAGCATTCCAGGAATTAGATATGATACAGGAAGTAAAATTCCGATGAAATATCAATATACTCGAATGCATCAAATATAAGCTAAACCACCGGTAAACAATTTTATCCCATTGAGAAATGCTTTTTAGTAACTCATTTCGCTAAATCTAAAACGGTTCTTATCAGACTAATTCAAAATCTGCTAGTCTTTTACCATCACTGGTCTATGTCAATACGCAGCGCGACTCACACCACTAACGCATGTTCTTACTTGAGAATCGGGACCAAAGAGAAAGCGGAATATGAATACATATGAGACAGCATTAACAGCATCTGCTGCATGGAACAGAGTGTTTCCAGTCTCTCCATTAAACTTTCATTAGGGCTAAGTAGCCCGGGACATTAAGGAGAGTGAGAAGTCTGCAGATCGCGCAAGAGATGAAAGTAGCAGAAAAACTGGATGCCGAGGAACATTTTCCCCGGAAAGATAGAAGAAGGGAGTTTGGAAGAGCTGAAATCAAATTAATACGCTTGCGACCTACGATGCCTAATTTTTTTTTTTCGTTATTTAACGTTACACAAGAATAATTTTAAAATGGTTTAGATTTTATTTGCAGGAAACTAAGACCATCAAATGGGAAAAAAATACATTTTATCTAATTTTTTCAATAAAGCACTATTTGTAATTTTTGTAATTTTTTACTAATTTCACAGTGAAAGTAATTTTATTGTATACATCAAGAGTAAAACAAACAATAAAAAATGAAGAAAAATTTGAAAGCTTTCAAATTTTATATTAAGTCCAAAAGAGCGTTTTTTAACATTTTGTGCATTACCTTTATTTATTAAATATCATTTTCTTCGCATTTAAACCATAAAATTCAACAGCAATATCACAAAACATTTAAAAGAGCATATCTTTAGAATTTCCGATACAAAGTCTCGCGAGCTGGAGATAATTCTCCCCCCCCCGTACAGTGTTGCCATTGATCGCTTTGAAATCGTTGAGTTTCTGAATAAAAAACTCATAAATGCTTTACAAAATATGAAATACATAATCGAACAAGTTCTAAATTATAATTTTCAGATGCCCACATTTGGTGGAGGATTACGTTACTAAAATTGGATGGCTCTCGGTGCCATCGTTTTATCACAATGCGAGAAACATATATACATTTATGCAGATTCTTCATTATTTAATTTCTATAAATACAAAACAGGGCGATAGTATATGGTAGCAACAATTTGAAAAGTGAAACGGACATATAAAGTTTTCGATGCAAAATCCCAAAACGAAATTAATAGCCTTTGTGGGCTAAAAATCACATAATTATTTTTTATCAGTATGATGCAATATGTCCGAAATTAGAATACATCCTTTACTTCTTAAAAGCAAGTAAAAATAAAAATGCGCAGTGAACAAACACTCTTGAACGGCACTGCAGAAAATAACATTAAATGCTTTTGTCGCATAAAAATTAGCCAAGTATTTCAAGAAAAATTATAAGGTGTTTCTCTCACCTTCCTAGCGCGCCTTCGTGGTGTAGTGGTTCTGCACGCTGGGTCGGTATACCAGAGGTCCATGGTTCGATTCCCGGGGAAGGCGTTGCTAATTTTTCATCTTGCCTGTTTCCAAAAAAATACCTAATGTCTCTACTGTAGCGCCCTAACTAGAAGGGTTGTGGATGATGACACTCCACACCCAGGATTTGGCGATTGGATCCCGTAAAAACCCCAGTCGCCCTTTAAAAGGGGGAGTATATAAGGTGTTTCTCCCACCTTCCTAGCGTACCTTCGTGGTGTAGTGGCCAACACACTAAGCCGGTATTTCAGAGGTCCGTGGTTCGATTCTCGGCGAAGGCGTTGCTAATTTTTTATCTCTCTTGCTTCCGAAAAATACCTGATGTCTCTACAAAATAATAAAAAATCTTATTAGCCTCGCTTACACCAGACAACAATTTAGCGCAAAACTGGTTGTTTACGAATAAAAGGAAAATGCCGTCTTTCTTATTACGCCCTATGCTCAGAACTACCACAAACTGAAGTCAGTTTTGGGTGCTTTGAAAAAATTCACAATTCAAAGAAAGAGGTTACAAAATGATCCTCATGGTTAAAAAAAAAAGAGTTCGCCGAAAAGGAATATAATGTATTTTCTTACAGAATACATCTGTAAAATATAAATAAAATGACGAAACAAAATAATATAACACCTTTTATCGCGGAGCACGACTTCATGGAATAGTTTCATCCAACAGAGAAGCAGACTGCAATTACCAGCGACGTCATCTGTGACATTAATCAAATTATCAGCATCACAAAGGACAAAACTCTCTATCAAATACCGCCACCAGTTAAAAAGAACCATTTCGACCCCCATACTGTGCGACCTCTGATGGAATATCTGCTAAGGGCAACAGCTTGCAGAGTGGGAAATACAGAATATCGGGGGGTTCTTGGATTAATTAGAAATTTAAGCTCTAATTCGTCATTAGCTTTTTTTCTCACTTCATTTGAGTTTTTTGCTTGATATATTAAGACTCGAATCAAATTTAATTAAGCGGAACGTGAATTGAAAATCAAGCAAATATTAATCTAGGCTCCAGACATTAATTTCCGGTAACGTTCAAGAAAGTTGCAGTCGCACTTATGAAGCAAAAAAGGGGAGCAGGGGTACCAATATGAACTTCCCTAATACAGACAGATAAAGAATTTTAATTAAGACAAAATTAAAATTTCAATTATTAAAGCAAAAAATTGGAGTGAAAATAAAATTTTAAACTTCTTTTCCTCTTTCCATAAAAAATAAGATAAATGGGAGAATATATAAAAAACAGCTAGCCGTCGTCAGAATACAAACAAAGGCAACACATATTCAGCATTTGTTTCACGACAGAGCTTAGGACATTCATTACATATGACAATATAGGGTTCTCATTGCTCGCTTTGAAATCGTTGAGTTTGTTATTTAAAAATTTGTTAAAGTTTTACAAAATATGAAACAAATAATAAACGAATTCCAAATTTGGGCTTCCAGATGCCCATATTTGAGTGGAAAACTACGTTATTCAGAATTTGATGTCTCTAGGTATCGTTGTTTTTTACAGTGCGAGAAACTTACATACATTAATGCAGATTCTTCATTATTAATTTCTTAAATATAATTCAGGGCTCTAATATTTGGTGGGAACAATTTGAAAAGTGATTTAGACTTTTATACTGAAATAACGCAAAATGCCAAAGCTAAATTAATAGCTTCTCTGGGCAAATTGCCCCTTTTGGGCTAAAAATAAACTAAAAATAAGACTGGTGCTTTTCAACTAATAATTACAAATACTATTCTTGCGTACTTTTATTCTAGACTTACAAACCGAAAACCAGTTTTTCCCTTGACAATCGTGGGAATGATGAAATCTTTCAACAGAATCAAAAGTTAACAAAACGGAAAAAGTTAAGCTGAAAATACCGAGTTTTTTCGACACGTAAAACGAGAAAAATCCATTGTGTCCTCGCCAGGATTCAAACTACAAACCTTCCATTTATTAGTTGGACAAGCTGATCACTTACATCATGAGAATACGTATGAGGGAATGTGATGATTCTATACATACTCCACCCCCTCCTTCAATTAAAAGGTAACTCGGGAAAGACACGAAAGGCAGCCGACGAGATACAGGTCATAGGGAGTTATCATCACAATTTAGTTCGGGCGCTTGGAATTTTCAAAGGGAACACGAAAAATCAGTTATGTTTTCCTCGGGATCTGAATTTCGGATCTTTTAAATGCCAGCTGAACATGTCAACCACTTACACCATGAAAGCCTGCACGAAGACATATAATTTCTTACAAAGTAAAAACAAAATAAGGTAATTGAAAGTAATTTTACCTACAGTTAACATGTTTTTAATTTGCAATTTAACCGTACTAGATATACAGATGCCACATTTAACGCATTTGTAAATGAAAATCTTTAAGGGGAGGCGTTAATTTTCTTGCTGAGTTTCATGCCGAAGCCTGAGCAAAACGTAGCTTTAAATTCTGATAAATATAATAAAAAGACAGAAATAAAAATATTTGCTTAACAGTAATCCTGTATTAATATGTACATACCGTTAAGTATTGTACAATAAAAAGACAAGAATTAATATCAAATAGTAGGAAGACTGAAGAAGAAAAACAGTTTCTATGTTCGTTTAATTTATGCGTTTGTTTGGTTTAGTTAATTATGGCAGGGCATTCGAGGGCTATCTGCCTAAGGGGGGACGTCTTCGTGGAGGACTTTTTAAGATAAATTGGCTTGTATACGCGTTACACATGGAGAAAACCACGTAAATGCGCATGCAGTCAGCCTGTTCGCCAGGGTTCGAATCTCGGACCGAACTACCAGTGTTCAGCGACTTCACTGCTCGGCTGCTGGTGGGCGTAATTTATGAGTTGAACAATCTAATTTGGTAATAGCAAATTCGGATACAGTTTTTCATATGGCCCAGTGTTAAATGATAGTTTAGATATTACTCTCCTTCTTTCTGCTAAACAAAACTTTTATATCAAAGTTCAGAGTACAAATCAAACAAACTATCTAAAGGTTTTGGAGTAGCAATTTATTAAGCTGCTGAATTAATTACTAAAATAAATCAAATAGTCGAATGGACTTCGTAATAATTAGATGGACGTAAGAACTTTAATTCGTTACTAAACATTTCTCTTCCACAGCTCTTGAAATTAATCATGCAATCTACGACCCAGAAATAATTTTTTGATAGTTTTCGGATAGGATTCAGCAAGACGTTTTGCCAGGTAATTCAACTTCGAGGTGATTATAAAAGCACAAAATCGATTTACTTCCGGAGAAATATCCTTGAAAAGTGGAAACAACAATGACAGGATATGCCAATATCCTTTAGTTAGTTTGGAAGGGCAGAAGGGGGTACCTTTTCCCTAAGCATGCGCGGTCCTAAACACCCTTGCCTTACCTGCGCGTGACATCATATTGATCTGGGGACTTGATCTATGGGCGGCCAGGTGACAGGAAAGGGCGGGGCTTGGGCGTCAAAAATCGAATTGCTGGGTGCGTCATCCCCTCGGGAAAGTGTGGCCCTGTTCTTCGCCGATTTACCAACATATGGAAAGGGATTAGTTCCAAAGGAAATTTTTGTGTACATTTCAGGTTTTATCTGAAGTAAACCCAAAATGAATATTTTTCTGCCTTAGACTGAATTTCAGTTCAATTTGGAACTTAAGTACGAAACAAAGAAATTAAGTTTCTGTCACACACTCTATCTTGAAGTGCCCTGCATACTTTCAGCTATAACTTCTCCTAAATAATACTGATATATATATATATAACTGAAATTAAACAATAAAAAATAAGTAATTAATAAAAAAAAACTTTCACTTCTGATATGTAAATACGGGAATTTTGAAATTCGATTCATCTTCAAAAAAACCTAAAATTATAAAACTTAGCATTTTACGTTATCCCTTGAATAATTTCCATAAAAGAGTATATGGCATATTCTTTGTGTAAATTTCTCCTCCGCCATCGATAAGAGTTTTCGTTTGACACAACACTTTGAAAGTGTTGGACGCACAGGAAATTGATGTTTTCGAGCCAATCAATAAGGTTTCGATCAGGGCAGCTCCTCCATTAGCGCGTGACTGCGAACAAGAAAAGGGAAAGAAAATTCTGTTTATCAAATTTAATTCTAAAAGTAGAGCATTTTGACCAAGAAAGATTAAGAAAATACTTTAGTACCGTTTAAATTTCTAAAACAGTTCAAGACCAAAAGAAAATGTTCTTCTTTGTGACCAAAAGCTGCATTAAAAATAGCATTTTACGAACATACAAATGGCTGAGGCTGAAGCTATTTTAAACCACAAATAGTTTACTATAGAGTTCATATGGTCTCCTTATATGTTTAAAACGATAAGCCTATTATTTGTGGCTGAAAATGACTTTTGTTATAAATAAGAATTGGTAATTATAATTGTTCCCTAGTTATTGCCTATTATAACTTAGCTCTCTAAACTTAAATTCGTTCTATTTTCATATGCATCTCCACACAAGACAATAAAAGATTTTGATTACTTTTAACAGATTATAAAAGTAGGCCAATATAATAATTTTCTACGTCATTATTACAATTCACTTGTTACAGCACTGACTTTTACTACTCATTTTAATTCACTTGTTACAGCACTAACTTTTACTACCCATTTTAACATTTTTTATATCTCTGCTATTTACAAGCGCGAGCAAATTTTTATGTTTGCAACTTCAAGCAGAATTTTAAATAAATATTTCATTTCCGCTATTAAGGTTTTTTAAAGCAGAATTTATTTCTAATAGGTTTAAAAATCAGAGTTATTATCAGATTCACAAAGCTCTAAGTTTGTATAGCTCTAAGCTACTAAGTATTAAATTCTCAACTAATGTAAGTGCAGTACGTGAACACTGAGCTGAACAGCAGTTTAAGACAGAATTTAATTAAGATTAATTAAGATACAATATCACTCACCTATACTAAATATCTCAAAATACACAAATCCAATACAGTAAATACCGTATTCTAACTATATTAATAATCTGCAAAATATCTATAATATATCATTAACAAATGTGTGAATATATACATATATATATATTTGCATCCACATTTTGTAATCACAGAGCTAAGTTAGAACTGAACATTCAGACAAAATTTTATGATATGAATGTATTCAAGAGCGAGAGGACCTATTGGGAAAACTCTTAAGTCCCCAGTGCTTATAACGCCGCTTCGTTACTTCATATTGATGGTTTAAAAATTAAAGCATTAATCATAAGTGCACATTTCGTACAATATAAAATAAAATAAAATAAACTTACTGTAAGAAAAAGATTTAATGGCATTCTTAAAAAATCGAAAAACAAACTACTGGTAACCGTATTAAACTCAACATCTTAAGCCCATCGTCGTTAACACGTCGTATATTCAAAAATTAGTGGATCTAATTCTTAACTCTATTGAACAACAGCAAGGAATTTTCATGTGCTTCCACTCGAATGATTACATAAAATGTTATAAAGATTCTGGCACCTTCATACAAATATGCTATTGTTCGCCAAGATTAAGACCTTCACGTGGGTGTCTCAGCAGCCTTGATGAGAGCTGGACACCGAACTTCATAAGGATACCGACATATCTGCGCCTTTATGTCAGGGCGTTTCTGTACTTTGGTGAGCAGCCGTCAAATATACCGGCACTTTTGCGGCATGGAAATTGGCTTCTTAAAGAACGATGGAGAACTTGAAAAAAGGTACTGGTACCTTTGCATCATGGAGACTCGATTCTTGGCGAATGACGAGGAATTTGAAAACATAAGTCGGCAACTTTGTGTCATGGAAACTCGCTTCTTGGCGAACGATGGAGAACTTGAAAAAAGGTACCGGTACCTTTGCATCAAGGAAACTCGATTATTGGCGAAAGACGAGGAACTTGAAAACATGAGCCGACACTTTTGTGTCATGGAAACTCGCTTCTTGGCGAATGACTAGGAGCTTGAGAAAAGGTTCCGGTACCGTTTTCGGAGTTGCTCGCAATCGTTAGACCAGTTTCATCCGCGCTTGAATAGCACCTCAGCCTTAGTTCGGATGTCATTTCGATGACGAGAAGTATTTAATAATATAAATGTCCCATTCTCAGCTGGCAGTAGTTCAAATCGTTCATAAGAATTTACAAATTGTTCATAAGAAGCTGTTAATTTGATTCTCCAAACCAGTTCATTTCAGAAACTAAACAATACAAATAGCTACTAAAATGCATATTAAAAAATAATAAATAGGAAAGCACGTATTATTTACCCTACTTACGAAAGAAGTTAATATAAATTTCTATTTTACTTTTTATAATTTTTAAAATTTATTTAATAATTTAATATTATATTACCGCATTGCCACCCAGAAATTACTTAACTCAAAATTTAATGGTAAAATGGTCTAGCAAGAGAAAAACGACAAAACAGAAAACTCTCTTTAACCCCTAAGGAACGAGTCACGCAAATTTACGTTTTTACGTTCTGATTTCCTACGACGGGCCATGTAGAACTAGGTTTTTGCTTGAATTTTTATTACGCTGTGTTATGTTTTCCTTTTTAGGTGTATTGGACTTATTTCTTGTTAGTATTAGTTGCAGTACTATTTGTCGCTTGAACCCACTATGCCGTTTTGCTTTTTAGGTATTTAGTAATTTTGCAACCATTAAAATGGCAAGTACGAAAATCGTTTTCTGTGGAAGATGCAGAAATGTGTGAGTAAATTTATGCAGATAAATTATCCGATGTAGGAAGTGATAATGATTCAGAAAACTGTAAGCAAAACAAACTATACATGTCAATACTGTCAGGTTCTACTCTACAAGGTTGAATGTTTTACAAAATATCCATTCGTAACTAAACATGTATCTAAACATGCAACTAGACATGTAACTAAAATTTTATTAAAAGCAATATTTATTTAAGAAAACTAACCATACATACATGCCTATTTCTCTTAAAATCTCCTCAGAAACCCCGAAAGACGGAGAAAAAAAATCGTCAATTAAGTTAATAAAATTTTATCTATGTTAAAATATTTATATTTCTATGATTAAATCATTCCTTTTTCATACTTTAGAAATAGTGATTGCCATTACTCATAATAAAGCTGAGAGGAAAGTCCTTTGATTACACACTAAGAACATTACTAGATGCATTTAATATACCAAGTAAAGAAAAGATAAACAACACAAATATAACATTTTAGTAACATAAGCAAACACAATATAAACCTAAATCACCAAACCGTGTTTTAAATACACCGAACAAGGACATTAAGGCACAGCTTTTCCCCAAACCTACTCCTTTCTTAGCGGAGAACTAGCGTTTAAAGGGAAAATAACGCAAAGAAAGAGAAAAAGCTCAGCCATTTTGCTGTTGAGGCAGAGAAAGAGAACATTAAGTCAATGGGAAGCCAAATCACACAATGAGAACTGTACTGTTGTCCATTTTCCCGCTTGCCGTGTACCAACAATCGAATAGAATACGCTGTCGGTTCCCGTTCGGGAATATAGAGGGAAGGAGAATAAATTGAAGAGTCAGTTGTTTAGGTGCGAATGAGCAATACTGCTGGAGAAACAGAAAAAAAAAATTAAGAATTGTAAAAGAACTAGCAGAACCTAAAATTTTTCCGTTTTCATTTCTGTAAACTGCATTTTAAAATGGCGTAACTTCAGTAAAGCAAGTAATATTAACTTTAGTGCCACGAATTTATTATACAAATTACATACGAATTTATTATTAAATTATATATGAACACTGATAAAAAGATATTTATAAATTTTCAGATTTTATAATTACGCCCAAAGAGGCTTCTTTTTAACGTTTTGTGTGTTACCTTTATTTCTTAAATATCATGTTCTTCGCACTGAAACCATAAAATTCAATTCAACAGCAATATGGGGGGGGACTGAAAGGTTTCAGATTTTAAATTACGTCCAACGGGGTGTTTTTTTTTTTTTTTTTTTTTTTTTTAACATTTTGTGTGTTACTTTTATTTAATAAACATCGTGTTTTTCGCACTTAAACCATAAAATTAAATTCAACAGCAATATCGCAACATAATTTTAAATTGAGCCTATCTTTAGAATTTCCGATACACAGTCTCGCGCGCTCGAGATAAATATGTTTTTTCTGTACAACATTGCCATTGCTCGCTTTGAAATCCTTGAGTTCGTCAATCAAAAATTCGTTAAAGTTTTACAAAATATGAAATCTATAATAAAACAAATCCCAAATTTCAAATTTGGGTTCCAGATACCCATATTCGCAGTAGGATTACGTCATTCAAAATTGGATGGCTGTAGGTACCGTTGTTTTATCACAATGAGAAAAGCATACATACATTTACGCAGATTCTTCATTATTTAACTTCAAATATAATGCACTGCTGCATTTTCCTTTAAAACTTTATTTTATATTTATTATATATGTAGAGTTTATAAGGTTTGCAGAAGCAAGACTCATTAAAAAAATGTGCAATGTCCTCGCCAGGCTTCAAACTTCGGAGCCAAGTGTTTCCAATTACACCTCGAAGCTTATTTCCGTAAACTTTGAATACAGTATTTAATTAATATAAAGAATTTTCTTTTTGAGAAATCTATCACTTAAGTATCTTCCTTTTGATATTTAGTTACAACTCTGCTATACGAAAAACATTAGCAAAAGGCTCTTATGCTTTTTGAAACGAAAAGAATTATTTCTTATTTTCATTATTCGTGAATTGTTAAGAAAAAAATTACATTTTTCCATTTATGAGTTTATTAAAAAATCTGTATATGGATAATCTGACACAAAAAAATTCAAAGAGAGAAAAAAGAAAATAAATCTATTAAAATAATCAAGAGCAAGAAAAATAACTTGATTAAAACAGTACAGTAAAAATATAAATAAATAATAAAACGAAAAAAAAATAATTCAAGATAAGACCAATAAAAATCAATGATAAAAATAAATTCAACGATAATTAAGAGGCCTTATAAAAAGAAAAAAAGCATGTTAATTTAATAAAGATTCATAATTGCTCAAACTAATCAGAAGAAAAGACAAAATAAATGAATACAAGAATTTCTTTTTAAATAAAGAATGACAAAGAAATCAACGAAGGAATCACAAATACTCAAATTGGAAACTGCAATTTATTAGAAAAAAGGTCATCAGCACAAATCAAACATTTAAATGAAGCTTTCGAGATTTAAGTTCTAAATATATTAAAAATACATTAAAAGTTATAAAAAAATACGAATAACTTAATTCCAACTCATTTAAGGGGGGAAATGCTGATTCAGTAATATATTAAGCACAATTTTAAGCTGCTTTGCTTGATTCGTTAATTAATGCTATGCATATAATCGCTATTTATGTAAGTGAGAGAAACTTTCGTGGAGGATTTCCTAAGGAAATTCGGGTCGTATTTATGCTACACGTGCAGAAAACCACAATAAATCTTGAGCACAAGATTAGAGTAACATAAGCAGTTATTTCAAAAAGAAGTGCACATACAAAACGATAAATTCTTATTTCACACAGAGTTTAAATTGGACTGACCTTAAGTCATTATTATACATATTATTATTACCTAGACTAAGAGAAAGAAATAAAAAGTAATACGTACATATAATAAGTTCAAAATGTGAGCAATGTGATATTAGTTATATATAGACTATGATTCTTTTAATTTACGAGTACTCCTAGCTCTTACAACTACCTTTAGTATAAAAAAACTGCCTTTCCTTAAGTTCTTATAAGCTATTTGTTGAGTAGATCAATTGGGTTTGAAAGACACCGTATCTGAATGGGTGTCTTTGTGGGCCACCGTAACGAAGACCCAACTACAAAAGCAATGAGAAAGAGAGAAAGAGAAGTCTTTTCTCAAAGCTTCTCTTATTTATTGACCGCTATTCCGTGTTCTTTCCGGATGTTGCGCTTTCTTCCGTGATATGGCACCGTTAATGATTGATGCTGATAGTCCGGTCGTTGTTAGAAAGAGAAGTAAATACATAAAGGAAGTGGCCGCTGGGTTTTGTTCCTTGGATGGTTTTGGTGTAATTCGAATGTGTTTCTGGCTGCGGTAAGGGAAAAAACATTACCAATGAATTGTTTCGTATTTTTCTTCCTTTCTAAATGGTATAAGCAAAACAATAAGAATCAGTAAGTGAAAATATATCACTGTAAATGTCAGAATTTTCGATACGTGATATACAGTAAATTACTAATGAAGGTTTTTTTTTTTTCATCAACACTCCTAATACACCAAAAACAAAATCAAATTTAGGGGCTTCAATATAAGACCTGAGGCAATGCATTCTGCCTTTGAAAAAGGGATTACTTATGCTGAAGATGAATTACTTGATATGCTCATTTTGCTTGGCAAATTTCTGAGCATATTTTTACATGGGTATATCCTTTCATTTTTAAAATAACATATATTACTCTTACTCTTTATCAATATTTGCAGTTTTTTATTAACAGAATATAAATAAACTAGTAAAGCATGTAAAATATTTCTTCCCTCTTTCCAGATCCAGGTTCGAATCCCGGTGAGCGCACTGCTCATTTTTCACGTCTCCTGATTCAAAATAGCCTAATGACTCTACAAATGGCGCCCGAACTTAAAGGCGGTGGTCGATAATTCATCATCACCAGAATTTAGCGATTAGGTCTCCTAACTTGTACTCGACCTTTAAAAGGGGAAGTATATAAGGTGTTTTCTCCCTCCTTCCAGTATGACTTCGCGGTGTACGGTAGCACACTCGGCGCGTATTCGAGAGGTCCAGGTTCGAGTCCCGGTGAAAGCATTACACAATTTTTCCATCTCCTGTTTCAAGATAACCTAGTGACTATAAAAGCATAACTGAAACTTTCTATCATTTGCATTCAAAATATTGCTGGTACTAGAAGTAGCCTAAAATTCAAATGGTAGCTCTACCGTAATCTAAATTATCATCTTGTCTTTTAATACATTTTTAATTAGTGCAACTAGCTTTTACCTGATTATATTCAATCAAAATTGTAATATTTCACGGCTCGGCAACTAGTGTAATTCGATTTGACGATATGAGGATTTGAATTAGACATTTTGCAGGGACATTAGGTATTTTTGGAAGCAGAAGAAGTGAAAAATAAGCAACACCTTTGCCAGGAATCGAACCACGGACCTCTGGAATACGCGCCCAGCTTCCAGACAACCACACTATGAATGCATGCTAAGTAGGCGGAAGAAATACCTTATAATTTAACCATATTATCACTCTATGCATTAAAAATCGGTTTTTATTTCCTTTATCATGTGTGGCCATTATTACCTTCTCAAACTATTTTTCTTTAAAACAATATCCTCTTCACAACGGTTCATAAAATTCCTTAATACATTCTTCGATGTCTACCTTCTACCTATAATAACTATTAATATCCCTTTTAAACTCTGAAAATTCTTTTTTTAAGTATCTGAAAAATATTCCGCAATTAAAATTTCAAACAAAAATGCAAATTTTCGGAGTTTAAAACAAAAAACAAAAATTCAAATTTTTGAAGTTTATGAGAAAATAAAGAATAATATACATACGTTTGACATTCCCTGGCTATCATGCAATCTTATAAAAAATTCTCCATTCTTAAAAAACTGTAATTTGAACTTGTCTAATATATCATTTCACTGGATCAAACTCCTGAACATTATCTCAATCTCAATTCAATAATATGAGACAAAGGAAGTAAACAAAATAGTTTAATCACTCATAAAAATATTAATTAATGCAAAACTTTATTTCATACAATAGGTGCAATATAATCGTAAGGTGCTAAGTATAAGAAAAGAAGAAAACTTTTTTCTGAATAAGTCTATGGTTTAATTCTTGTCTTTCCTAACGCGACAAACACTTACTTACATATCACCAGTTGAGTTACTGTACCACCTGTTATATGACTATCAGCATTTGTACTCAATTGGTGGACCGTTCTATTTTTGCTAGGCCCAGCCAAAAATCTCTATGGAACATTAAAATTTGTATTGGAATTTATAAAGTTACTTCTGAAGATGGGTATTTTGTGATCTGTGGTTATTAAAGAGACCCTGTCAAGACTCTGACTGTGCTGAATGAGAATTTTAGTAATGTCTTATGCACTGTGATTCTGCGTTTACAGATCTAGGAGTCAATGGTAACTTGGATATAAGAAGTAATTCTGATGCATTGTACTGACCAATATAATGAACGGTAATTTCTATTTTTCATAATTGTTTTCAGAATTCTGACAATCAGAACTCACATACAAGCTCCACGGAAGAGTACGCCAAATAACAGATTATCAGGTAAAGAATATCTTTTATATAATGCAGTGTACTAAAAGCTAATTATGCTTCGTGCATAACGAATGTCCCAGATTACACCTGTAGTAGTAATTTCTTCCAGTTTCATGAACGCAAATATGATGCTAACATTAGGTCAGAGAAACGTGAATATTAAGCATATCGCTTTTAAAACTGCTTTCCAATCTTGATGATATTCAGATACATTAAAAAAGCGAAATCAGATATGTTACTTTGGTGTTCTATTTCACTGTACTAATGCACTAGATTAGAAAATTCTAAAAATGATTTTAGAAAACTTTTTAAAGCATCCGATCTAATATGACAAATTGTACTGTTTGAGAATACTAAGAAAATTTGCAACATTTCAAAAGGCCACCTTTTAATTACATATACTATATCACTGAAAATTCTTCATTATTTAAGTTAAGCCTTTTTTTAAGTATATTGAATTTCATTAGCAATGCTAAACCATTTAAACAGTAGCGCTAAAGTTATTATATTGCTATTCTGCAGATAGAAATAATGTATCCAACGCTAAAAATTTATTTTGTGCGACTGCAATTTGAAAAGGTAGTTTATAGAAAATAAGTCTACGCTGAATTTACCTCTTTTCTTTTCCTTTCACCCAACGAAGACCGATAGCTCTGTCGCCTCTGGCACCAAGATGAGACAAATTTATTATTCATAGAATGGCAACAGCTACACAAAAAGTTGTCAGCATATCACAGAACGGTAACGTTCATGAAAGAAATACGAGATGTGACCTCAGACTTGCAATGAGAGCTATCTAACATGTTCTATATTTAGTGGGGTTTCGGGAGGTATATGAAAAAGAAATGAGAGCTTACTGGAGTAAACCGAAAGCTTACAGACACATGTTTCTCTATTCTTACGACAATCAAAATGTTGTATATTAACTCTGATGACGTTAACAGAAAAGGTCGATCGCTGCTTTCGCAGTCAGAGTTGTTTTCAGAATATTTTGTGAGTTTTTTTTAACACTCACATTAACAACACGGATAATACTGGGTTCTATAAATTTCTTATTTTTATATAAATATTCAAACTTCCCAGTTTTTGATATTTAAAAGATTATTTATATCGAAAAAAATTGAAGATTTACTAGCTTTACTGTCAAGAACTAAATTATGGAATCTGATTAACATGAAAATGTAAATAAATGGAGCTCATGATCCCTTTTATTTTACAATATTCTTATTTATTTAATTATGGACCAGCACTAGTTTTGTTCACGTTCATGAATTTTCCTTTACACATAAGTATTTAGCTTCTGATTTTTACTTTAATTGACAGAAGTATCTAGTTATTATGTTAAACTCTGCAACAAATTTTAGTCACGCATTTTACATATTTCGTTGCCATAATACATTTCATTCGCAAAATGTCATTACTTTTACCTTAGCTGTTTCTAAATATATTTTAAAAAATCTTCTCACAGTAGAAAAACGCTATGTTGGTCACTACTCTGTTACAGGGATACTCATTTGGTTGCATTACCATACACACACACACACACGTCTGAGTGGATGTATGAAAAAAATAACTTTCGCTATCTGAATTCGGCAGGAAAAAATACAAAAAATTACACAAGATCACTCCCAAAAACTTAACGGGTTCTCTTATTAATCATTTTATTACGTCTCGTATTTTTAGACAGCATATACTAACTAGACGTTAACAGACTTCGTAAGAAATTATCGTGAAGTATGATAAAGTCCAGAGAATGGCTGTAAGGGACTCTTTATTAACTCAATTTTATTCACAGATGGCACCTGCCTGTGCTTACAAAAGCCAGCACTTCTGGCTTAACTCATATAAGTCGGCGTAAACAAGCCTAATGGCTAGACGCGCTCAATGTCACAGAAATCTAATCCCTAGTAAATCAAAGATAACAACGTGGCCTTCAGGCAGATAGAACACGCTCTCTCCCTGTGCTTTCGCTCTAAATTCAACTTCCAAAACCTTCCCTTAAACACTAACTTCTTTCTACCTCATTTAAATACACGCGCGCTATCTCATTTACATTCCAGCAAGAAAGCGTGGGTTGAAAGCGAAAGTATTAGGAAAGGTTTTTTCAAAATAAAATTAACTGTTAAATAAATCCTCACAATATAATCAACTCCATATGTAAATAAACCATTATTGTAAGTTTAATTTTGTGTCATTGACTACTTTTCTAAATGCATATAAAAGTCAGTATTTTTATGGATAAAAAAATGTTATTTTTTGTATTTTAATGCATTAAAAATATATAAAATAACTTATATATCAGAAACATATTTTAACATACACTAGCCTCAGAAATTTCTAAACATTATGCTTAAAAATGATTAGATCAATGTAAAACATAAGTTTTAAAGATATCTGACGTAACCTAACCCAAAATATACTACGAAATATCACCTGGCAAAATTTTTACATATGGCATAATTTGGTTTAAAAAATGTTGATTCTGTTTTAGGAAAAAAAAAAAAAAAAAAATACTAGATTAAAAAATGTAGTTAACAAATCTGATAATTAATTACGATGTTAATTTTATTTTGTTGTTAATTACTAAAATAAAATTTTCTAAGAAAATTTAAATTAACTGTTAGATCAGTTTGTCTCTTACATAATTAATTTTTTAAGTGAATGATCTTCTAATATTTAATCGCGTAATAGTCTAAATTTACATTCCAATTAGAGATAGATACATAATGATTTTCATAAAAATATTGTTTTTGTATTTTCGTGTAGCATAGATGAATTTTTATAAACTGAGGAAGTAAAATTCCATTACATCGCTTCGTAATGATAGAATTCATGTTTACGTGTAAAAGTCGTTTCACTGCTAGCTACAGATGTTAACAAAGAAACCAATTTTACAGGTGCTTCTTTCTTGGAGTACCGTATTTATGCGAATCTAATGCGCCATCGAATCTAATGCGCATCCCCATTTTAAAACTTTAAATAATAAAAGAACTGTTTGTCGGCGAATGTAATGCGCATCAATGGTATGAGGAATTTATTGAATCTTATTTTATACAACAATGGATTTGAATATAAACTATCAATCAATGGTATGATAATTTTATTTAAATTTAGATACCATATTTTATACAACAATGGATTTATACGTAAAGTAGCAGAACATAGAATTAACCTATTAGTGGGCTATTGTTATGTGAAACAATCATTGTTAATTACCACTACCTTATATACGGTACCTATCGTAAAATATGAACATGAAATAAATCGTAATATTTCTATCTAGCTAACAGTTTCTAGAATCAGTGATTAATAGTAAACGTCTTTATTCATTAATGTTTTCATCACTGGAATCCTCGCAGCTCTCTTCGTCAGAAGCAGATTCATTTCTTCTTTCCTCATCCTCGTCATCGTCATTCTTGGCGTTCCAGAGCACGTCATATTCACTGCCATTCGATGAATTTGAAATGCAGCATTTCTTGAAAGATTTCATAATCATTGGTGCTTCGATGTTTTTCCAGGCAGCAGAAACCCAGTGTGCAACAATGTGCGGTGCAGCACGCTTATTTTTCCTGTCAGGGTCAATTCACGGTTTGGCTCACAAAACCATTTTTTTGTACTCCGCCTGAACGTACCCATTAAAAGGTTTATTTATAATAACGTCCAGGGGTTGTAACACAGACGTCATCCCTACAGGAATTAAAACAAGATCACTGCCTAGGCTGTGCATCTTCTTTTTTACGTCGTCGGTGAGATGACCACGAACTGCGTCCAGACAAAGCATTGATGGTGGATTGGAGAGCCCACCGGAACGGCGTTCCTATACATTTCGGAGCCAATCAAGCATTAATGATTCCGTCATCCACCCCTTCTCTTGGTTTCGAATCAGGACATCATCTGGGAACAGCTTTTCATTCTTAGGGGTGCAAACAGTGCCAATTTCTGTTGCCGCCACAAGCGAACATTGCTCTCAGCTACGTTGAACTCTCTCCCTGCCTTTCTATTGCCATTTTTTTTCAGCATAAAGAACTACTTTACGTTTGAAAGTAGCGTCATATGACATTCTTCTCTGTTTGCCCTCCATTTCTTGACTATGTACTCTGCAGTTTGTATCCTCGAGAAATACAGTAATCCTTTGTTACGATTTAAATTTGGTTGACGTCATCGGCAAACTTTGCACTCGAATCTAATGCGCACCCTAATTTTGAATACTACATTTCGCCAAAAACGATGCGCATTAGATTCGCATAAATACGGTAGTTACCAGATAAAGCGTTTTGCGTTGGTAATTTGACGCAGAAGCTACCATAATCGGTTGATGACACTTACTATGACTACATTACCTACTTCAATTACAAGCAAACAAATGACTATTCTGTGACCAAATAACCGAGCGAATAAACCCTATCAATCACAGCATTTTGCTTTGCACGCCATTTTCAAACATAATAACACCTCACTTTGCAAATTTTTTCAAATAACAAGTAAACTAAAAAAATATTAAATCTATAAAATTTTCCCCTAAAAGTAACATAATCATCTGGCAATATATCTCTGCCATTGCACCAAAAAATGGTACTAATAATTATGCTTTAATTTACAAATTGCTTTCAGAAGAACGAGATATTGTTATATGAGAAAATTTTTCATACAAAGTCTTTCACAAAGAACAATACTCTCATAAAAAAGAAATAGATATAGGGTAATCGATACCAGACTATTCGTGGGTCTGTAATTAATAATTTATGAAATGTATTTTACTGTAACTTTTACATAATGATCTCTACATACGACTTTTTCTTGAAGCCTTAAAAAGTAAAATAGAAGAGAAATATAAACTTGAGCTACAAATGATAGGCAACAATGCACAGTGTTTCGGTCTGTAACTAATATAATCAAATATTATATCTATAACATGTTCAGTATTTAGGCATTTGAACTCACACTATACTTTTCATAGAAAGCATTAGTGAAAAGGTTATGAATCAAACAAACATTTCATATTTCGCGGAAATTTGAAGAACATTATTCGGAACTTAAGTTTATTAAATTAGTAAAAATTTCTTAATAATTCTAACCTTAATTCCTTAACCAGTTTGATAGTTCTCTAACTACATCGACAATTATCAAAAATTCTCTTTCGCATACCACTTTTTTATATCACCAAATTAAAAAAAAAAAAGGATTATAAATCAGTAAAACATAAAAACATCAATAAGGGAAAAACACAGAAATGATATTTTCCCCAAAACAACTCCGTAAAACCCTTAGGTTTGCGCGACTTGTAGAGTGCATTATTTCTGATGGCGATGTATAATTCCTATCGGGTTCCTCAGAAAAGATTGCCCAGGAAATGAGTCATTTAGAGGGAATGGGCTATTTGTTTGGGGCCATTTCTAGGTTCGACACACGACATTAGAACGAACCTCTTTTATTGCCAGATCCAGGAACTCGTTAATGCCACGGCCATACCCGAGGAGAAGAGAGTAAGCAATAAAGGAATTTAATTACAGTTCTGTGCCGTGCTTTCGAGACTATTAAGTAGTATCAAAGATTAAAAGACGCGTCTAAAACAGATACAACGGATTTAATTGCGTTATCTTTTAGTCATTTCTTAATCAGGAAAAGCGTTAACCTGTTACGGGTGATTCTGATGTCGGAAGGGAAGAACCATGTTGTTTTTAGAATCACTAAATCATTTATTTACTAAGGTATGGGATATAATCTATCGAGTGTTTTCCTCCAAGAAATTAAATTTCAAGTATCCTGAAAGTGACTTTTGGACAGAAGCATGAACTGCATTTGTAAGGAAATAAGTCACAATCTGTTACATAAATACCTAAAAACGGTTACTGTAAAAGGTATCGGAGAATTTAATTGGGAATATGAGAACGCTTGGAAAATTTTGATCGCTAATGTACTTGGTTTTTTATCCCAAGGGGGCGTTAGCCCTAAAAGGCTATTAATCTCGAAATGGCATTTTGCTTCAGTTCACTATAAATGTCCGTTTCACTATAAATGTCCGTTTCACAAATTGCTGCAACCAAATATTATCACCCTGTATTATATTTAAGGAAATTAAATAATGAAGAATCTGCATGAATGCATGTATGTTTCTCGCATTGTGAAAAAACAACGGTACCCACAGCCATATCAAATATTGAATAACTTTAGTCCTCCACCCAAAAATGGGCACCTAGAATTTGGAATTTGTTTTATTGTCCATTTCATATTTTGTAAAACTTTCACAAATTTTTGATTAACAAACACAACAATTTCAAAGCAAGCATTGGCAACACTGTACCAACGGTACGGTAAAAGCATTTTTATATCCAGCGCGCGAGACTCTATATCAGAAATTATAAAGATATGGTGTTTTTAAATATTTTTAGCCCAAAGGGACGTTAGCCCAAATGTTCTCGAAACGTGTATGTGTCTGTAAAGAAAAAAACGGCCCTTTGAACGTAATATAAAATCTGATAGCTTTCAGATTTTCTTTGTGGCTGGCTAAAATATTATTGCTCAAAAATATTTAAAACATGTTTATAAATAGAAAAAGGCAAAATCTGCTAAAATTTTAAAGGTTATCTACGTAATTCGCGAGAAGAATTAACTATATGTGCTGAGTCTTCATACAGATTAAAACACGAAATGAAGTAAAGATCGTATCTGCAAAAAATTAAATGGTTAATACGAAAGAAATTATGCAAAGTGAACTTCTTTAATAAATTTTTCTAACATTTTCTTGAATCTCGTCTTTAAAACAGAGCAAATTTTACAATAATTCTTTAAAGGAATATTTACAAGGAAAAAATTATAATAAAAGCTATATCACGGTAAAGTAACGTTATTTAACTAAAAAAACGTTACTTTGCCATGATATATCTTTTAATAAAGTAACGTTATTTAACTAAAAACATGTTACTTTACCATGATATAGCTTTTAATAAAGTAACGTTATTTAACTAAAAGAAACGTACCTTATGAATATATATAAATATTTATCAAAAAAATTTTTTTCATAAAATTTGAAGATCAACATCTGAATTGAATGTTCATTCTGTTCTGAAGAGACAGTTCTGAAGATTCATACAGATGATTCAGATCACTCAACATCCTTTTCTGTTACCTAATATATAATGATCTTAGATAATAAAAAATTTTGCATTTGAACAAGAGAAAGTTTTGCATACCAAAGAATATTTTCTAAGTAGTTATCAATATGTAAGCAATCAGTTATAACCTTCCAGCACTTGGAACATAAGCAAATATATTTTAGGCGTTCCTACCTATATATTAATTCAAGGTAATCTAAAAAGCACACGTTTTGAAACGACATAGGAAGGACTTTAGGAATTTTTCGTGTCTAATGTGCTGTATTAGAATCTTAAAATCGAAATCAACTTTTATTTATATCTACGCGAAACAAATATCAATAAAATATCGGTCACTTTATCAAGTCTACAATTTTATAAATCAAAAAATGCTCATTATAATTTGGCCTATATTTTATTTGTTAAAGCTTTAAACATAAAAAATGACTACCGATTTTCATTGCAAAGTATTTCAGAACTTTCCTTGCACAACAGAAACATTGAGCTAACTTATTTTAGATTTTAGAATCATTATTAGATTACTTTGAAGCAAGAGACGTGAAAAACGTGCAATGACCTCGCCCAGACTCGAACCCGGACCTCTCGAATACGCGCCGAGTGTGCTACCGTTACACCACGAAGGCATGCTGAAAAGAGGCAGAAAATACCTTATATACTTCCCTTCTAAAGGGCAACTTGGAATTAGGGGACCCAATCGCTAAATCCTGGTGGTAACGAATTATTGTGCACTACCTTTTGGTTCAGGCGCCTATTGTAAAGTCATTAGGATTTTTTTTTGGGGGGGGAGACGTGAAAAATGCGCGATGCCCTCGCTGAGACTCGTACTTGGACTTCCCGAATACGCCCCAAGTGTGCTACTGTTACTCCACAAAGGCATGCTGGAAGGAGGGAGAAAATACCTTATAAGATAAATACTAAAAATAAATTCTACTAATGGTAGTAACTCGCATTTCAAGTTAAATCATTTTATATTAATGATTAAATCATTATATATTAATGGCAACGGATTTTTTCCCTAGCATAAATAAACAAATAAAAACACATTATTTAAGACAACTAACTGTACTGAATGATAAATCAGCGTGAATGTACTATATCATATACTCAAAGTTCTTTCCTAGCCTTTGATGTATAATAACACCACTAGTGGTGGAATAAAAATAAAAAATCCAATATCATAGTTCCTCTACCCCCAGTTAAGACAGTGCAGTAACTTGGAAACTACGCCGTCCAAATGTGCAATCAAGCGCATCACGTTTGATCTTTTGAACCACGGACTGTTTTCCTAAGTACGAGGACAAGCGGAGAAGAGAGGGACTCCCAAGGGGGCCATTGAGGGGGGAAGCACGTACTCCTTCGCCCTCAGACGAGACCCTAGGCGCCCTTGGCCAATGACTACAGATTCTTTCGGGTGGTCCATAATTGCACATGTAAGCTACAGAGCACGTGTAACAAAACGCAACAACGATGAAGACGTGAAAAAGATTTTTTCCCCTTGCTGAAACATTTTCGCCTTAAATCAGGAATGGTGATGTCGACAACAATTTGAGACAGCATTTTCTCCTTTTATCTTTCATTCAGCCAATAATACAACAAAGGTAGACGCTATTAAGTAATTCATTCAACGAAATACAAATATTTAAACTGTTTCGAGATAGCGTTAATTTACATAAAGCAAGCAAAGCAGATGTGTCCCAATGAGTTTAATGCTTATAATTAAAAACATAAGCATCATTTGATTATAAATGTCCTATTTAAAATATAATCGTACAACCGCAATTCAGTTGGCCACATAATCTGAAAAGTCAGATTCTTGAATTTCTTGATTTGAAGTGCTGTTAAAAGAATTAAAGTAAATAAAATAAAATAAAATAAAAATAAAAATAAAAAAAAATAAATAAAAATAAATAAAAAAAATAAAAAAAAAAAAAAAAAAAAAAAAAAAAAAGAGCTTTTAGATTTTATATCATGTCCAAAGGGGCGGTTGTTTTTCATGTGCAAACACATACAAGTTTTAAGAACATTAGAGTTAATGCTCCTTTGCGCTAAAAATATTTAAAAACAGTATATCTTTAGAATTTCCGATAGACAGTCTCGAGCGCTAGAGATAAAAATGTTTTATTGCCTACAGTGTTGCCACTTCTCGCTTTGAAATTGCTGGTTTTTTTTTTAAATAAAAAATTTGTTCAAGTTTTACAAAATATGAAATAGGCAATGAAACAAATTCAAATTCGGGCTTCCAGGTGCCCATGTTGGGGTGGAGGTCTATGTTATACAGAATTTGATGACTCTAGGTATTATTGGTTTTTTTCACAGTGCAAAAAACATACATACATTCATGCAGTTTCTTCATTATTTAGTTCCTTAAAATATAATACAATGCGATAATATTTGGTGGCAACAATCTAAAAAGTGAAACGGACATTTATTAGTGAGCCGACGCAAATCCAATCTTATAACCCTTTTGGCTTAACGCCGTTTTGGGTTAGTAATCATACGAAAGTAACGGCTTCAATTTAGCAGAAGCATATGATTTAACACATTTTCATATTTTTCTTTTAAATTAATTGTATATTTTAAAGTAGTTTTACTTATAAAGTTACCCATTCAGAGAAATGCTTTATCATGACAACAGGCAATTTGCATTATATCATGTTTCAAAAACACATGTATACAAATTAAATTTAAATAAGTTTGACGCTATAATGTATATTTACATTCTTACGCAAAATTTTACATATAACTAATGAATTTGTTCCCTGACATCCAGCAGTTGCTTTACTTACTTGGATTTCTTTTAAAAAACATGAAAACAAAAACAGTTATTTTTTCTGTCTATTTTATTTTTAATTTAATCAATAATAAACGAATGAAACATTTTCAAGTTCATTCAATGTATGATAAGAAAACTTCATATCTGATGAATGTACATCATACTAAATACTGGTTATAAGACTGATATGGAAAAGAATTTGGATCTTAAGCAAGCAAGAAACACAAAAGCTAAAGGCAAGAAGATCTTAAAATGAAAGAGTTTAACACCGGGAGAGAAAGAATAATAAGGCTGCTATTTCGTGTATTTAAATTCATTTCTCCATAAGCATTTTACATTTTTTCTCTTGAACGTTTAGACTTTAGACGTATAACTTTTATATAGCCTGAAGAGAAAAGATATTAACCTTTTCTAAATAATTAAGATTGTAAACCGAAGAAAAAAAATCGAGTTTTAATCTTTTGCACAGTTGATAGATTTTAATTAACACAATTTTCCCAATATATTTTGCTAATAATCCACACACTTGAATTAAAATCAAAATAAAAACGCCTGGTGTTAAACTACAGCGTAGTGATGAATTTCGTTTGTTTCTAAAATAAAGGAAGGATAAATATGCAATGCCTTTAAACAGAAAACTAAAATTTAAGGGGAAAAAGAATGATAGTAACCAAGCGAAAAAAATTCAGCACAGTTAAAAAAATAAAAATAAAAGAACAAGTACGTGAGGTATTTTTTACTAACATCACTTCCCTTCACTTTTTTTTTTATTTTCCCTTTATTTCAGGGGTCAAACTGTTTGGAAAGAACTTTTGATTGAAGATGTTGCTTTTTTTCCCTCTTTAGGAAAAGTCTTTTTCTTTTTTAAAAGGAAGAAGAGCAGTGTTTTTTGAGTGGTTTTCCCTCCATACAGGTTTTAAAATCCCCAGGAGGAGTTTTAAAGTTTAGAGCGAGGGTGTGAGAAGTGGCTGTTTCGAGAGTCTCAGAGTGTGATTTTTTTTATGGCATTTGAAATGAAAATGGAAAGACTTTCACTCTTAGCTGGTGTTTATGGACAGCTATGTGATATTGTTTTACATCTCTAGAAAAATTGCCGTTTGTAACATTTCATTTAATTTTTTTTTATGCCGCTTTTTACCATTTTCTCAAAGAGATCAATTTTAAGGCAAAATTACAAAAATCATTTCTAATGCACAAATTCTAATATTTATTTTTATAATTTATCTTTAATTAATCAGAATTGGAAGTTATACTCATTTCAACAGAAAATTCATAGATGCATTTATTTATAAGTTATGTTCAAACTATTTACTATTTGATATTATTTCTCAAGAAGCCGTTCAGTATTTTTATACTGTAAGTTAAAAGCATACTGAAAAAGTAAATAAATCAGCCTGTTTTCATATAACTTATTAATTAAATTTATTTCTATAACCACTGCGTTATTGTATATTTAAATAATAAGTTTAACAGCAATAAAAAATATCTGAGAACTTTCAGATTTTATATTACGCCAAAAGGGGCATTTTTTTAAAACTTTTGTGTGTTACCTTTATTTATTAAATATCATGTTCTTCCCACCTAAACCATAAAATTCAAGTCAATAGCAATATCACAAATATTTAAAAGGTTATGTCCTTAGAACTTCCTACACACTGTCTCGCACGCTGGAGATATTTTTTTTCGTACAATGTTGCTATTGCTCGCTTTGAAATGGTTTAGGTTTTTACTCAAAACCTCACAAATGCTTTACAAAATATGAAATAGATAATAAAACAAACTCCAAATTTGGGCTTCCAAATGCCCCTATTCGGGTGGAGACGTACGTTATTCAAAATTTGATAGCTCTAGGTAGCATTGTTTTATCAGAATACGAGAAACATATATACATTTATGCAGATTCTTCATTATTTAATTTCTTTAAATATAATACAGGGCTCTGATATTTGATGGTAACAATTTAAAAAGTGATTTGCCGTTTATAGTGAATTAACGCAAAATGACAAAACGAAATTAATAGCCCTTCTGGGCAAATTGCTCCTTTGAACTAATAATTATAATATTAATAAAAAGATCAAACATTCGCATGATTTCATACCTACATGCGAAAAGTATCTAAAAAATGAGTCAAACAGAAGGCACTGACCCAAAAATGCCTGAGAAACAATAACCCTAAGGTCCGAAATTAGGCACAATGGTTTTCTAGGGAAGTCCTTACGCACCTCGAAACGATTTACGTCCAAAATGCTATCTATTTTTTTTATTAAATTAATGTTTTAGTGATTTTTTTAACATATTTTCATTTAATGACAAATTTTTTAATCGATTAATTAAATTAATTATATAATTATTACAATTGAAACGTTGCAATACTGAATATATCAGAAAATAGTTTTTTAAATGAAGTTTATAGCGTATGTCTTATGTAATTTATCTATTATTGGTGACTTCTAAGAAACCGATTCTATTTACCGCAATTAAGTAGGTATTTATTATAATTAAATTCAGACATCGGAAAATGCATAAACCGCATTTTCATGTACACAAAAAAGGACATCCTGACGTCTTATGTTAAAGAAAGCAGACATTTTATCATCTTTAAAAATTATTAAGAGTGCAATTTTAACATGTCACGTTGTGATCACGTACGTAACACAACATATTACATAATATGTTGTGATTTCATGCATGTAAGCATTGTCTACAGTTATTTCGTCCTTGTGAGTGTTTGTAAATAGACAGTGCGTGCGCGGCATGAAGGCACTCAAAATACGCGGCGAGCCGAAAGTCCCCTCGAAAGGTTATCTTTATTTTGGACTTTCGGCTCGACAATATGTTAAACTGAGAAAAGACTGAAAAAAATATAAAAGTGTATGCCAACACTTAATACGGCATCGATAAGTTTAAACATATGTTTCTAGGCAGCTTTTAAAAATTTTGTGATTTTGCTGTTGAACTGTACGTGGCGTAAGTGGGAAGAAAACAATGTTTAACAATAAAGCTAAAAAGACCCCCCCCCCCCAAAAAAAATGTAGCAGTAGTGAATGAAAGAGCAAACTGGTAGACTGCGAGCCCAGCGAGAACGTAAAAAGCCTTAACAAACCCTTTTGGGCAGTCGTTAAAATCTGATCCTTTCAAATAATCCTTTTTATTATTATTATTATTATTATTATTATTATTATTATTAAATCATAAGCTTTTTCACAATAAAACAACGAAGATTTAACTATTAAATATGCATGTAATTTCAAGGAGACAGCATCTTAGAAAAATTTCTCTTTCGCAAACAGCGAGAAAAATCGAAACCAAGAGATGCAAACTGATCTTGCTTAGGGTGACTTTCTTCTTCGCCCACTCGGCAGTTTTTCTAGTGACCAGTCCATATTTCACATGCATTTATGCTTCAGAGGACAAAAGAAGGTTGACTTTTGTGAGAATGCATAGGTTTCGGAGAGGAAGATCATTCATATACACTGAAGCGCTCAGATCTACTGCTGTACATTTGGGGACTATCTACAAACCCACATTAAATAAATTCTGATGTTTGCTCAGTTTCTGATTTACCATTTCTTCGTATAAAAGTAACTCTTTTTATGTAAGCATAACTACTCATTAACATGCATTATATTTTAATTTGTTTCTTCTGCTAATGAAGAAGAAACCCCTTAGATTTAAATTACAGAACTTGAAAGATGTCTCTAATTTTTCCGTAGGTCACTTTTCCCTTTGGATAATATATTCTCATTTCCTAGGGAAAAAAACTAATGATCAACGATTAAAAGCAATATTTACTACACTAATACCTATTACTTTCACTTTCTTTTATATATCCATGCCCTTTTCGCAGGAAAAGTACTCCATTAAATAGTTTCTTAAATCCATATTTGAAAATTAATACAAAACTTCCATCTCGAATTTTTCAATTCACGCGGAAATAACAACTCACAATAACAGTAACTAAGCAACTGAACTGAGACGCTTTTTATAATTTACAAGCGGTCGCGACATATTTCTAGTAATTTCTGCCTCTCGAAATTACTGGAAAGCAAATAAGAGGATGGAATTACGGTTACAGCTAACATAGTAGTCAATTACATTTATTCAGTTTCAATAAAAATTCCCGAGATCTCCATTTACTCCCGTGCCCCTGTATTCTTACTTTTCCGGCATAGTTTTTTCTTAAAATTTGTCTCGCGCTGCATTGCACGGGGAAATACAACAATTTTAATTATAATTCTACTAAAATTAGCTATCTAAATACAAAATTCTTAACAATAAGCATAAGACGTAATAATAACAATGAATCTATCGATAAAATAACAAATATTTATCTTGGTACAACTTTTATATAGCGCGTAAGACATATTTAATAATTAAAAGTATTTAAAAATTACAGAAAATAATAAGCACAGATAGGTTGGTTACCTTAGGTACCACAGTTAGGAACTATGCTAACGCTGCTAGAGTGGTCTATGATAATCTGCCCACTCGATTCACTCGCAGCACTATTAAAATAAACATAATAGTCTACGCTTGACGTAAGAAACAGACTACAATTTACCGGTTTTTAATGATATAACCTTTGGTGCCTCTGTGTTGTGCTGTTCTAATATTCCTATGAAATGTTACATCACATAATTCTATTCAGACTAGAATTCGTACTTGAGAATGCAGTGGTAGTTTGTAATTCAACAATCTACCACTGCATTCTCGAGTAGGTTGTAATTCAACAAACATTCTCTAGTAGTTTGTAATTCAACAAACTACCACAACAAACAGAATATACTTCCTCATCTCTGAAGTATATTCCAAGAAAAAAGTGACATAGATTTAAAGAACATTCTTTTTACTTCGAAGTTCTTGCACTGATTTAATAAATCAGACGCTAAAAATACATATTTCATCTGTTTTAAACTTTTCGAACGAAGTCTGTCGTTGGGAATACAGCTAAGAGCTACTGGCTTGCAAAATGGGGAAATTTCAAGGAATGTAGATTCCTTCACGACGGTTGCAGAAGAAAATACATTTCTCTTCCTCTCCGTACTATTGTGGAGCTCTTCTGAGACTATTCTCCCAGTGGCACTTTGTATGCGTCCATGTATTTATGTATATTATCCTCGGCAATAACCACCCACCATCCTATGCACAGAAGAATGTCCGCCATCCGCTTCGCGACCCCCACCCTCGAATCGCAAAGGGGAATCCGTGGCCATTCTCAATCTCCCGCTATTCCTGCAGACGAGGAGAATATGTAAAATAAATAAAGGAAGAGGAGAAAAGGGGGAAGGGTGCCGAGACAAAGGACTGACAGACGCACATGACATCGAGCCACGTTCACGAAAAGTACATATTCCGAAAGCACGCGCCCAAGAAGCAATATGAGTATGGTAATGTGGAAAAAGTTCCATGCTTTGAAAAACACTTTTTTTTTTTAATATCTTACGCTGCTACGAATAACACACATTGGGGAAAATAAGATAAACGAAAGGATTTCTTAGTGGAATAAAACAAGGAAATACCAATCGTTTATACTGTCCATGTAACTATATGAGCATAGCACACTCTATTCATCTGGTACATTTTCACCAGGCAAAACACTACTTATTTCTGTATTAATCTACAGCTTCTCAGTTCGTGACACATGGTATGAGGTATTTTCTCCCTCCTTTCTGCATGCTTTCATGGTGTAGTGATAGCACACTCGGCGCTTGAGAGTTCCAGGTTCGAGTCCTGGCGAGGACATTGTTCATGTTTCCTGCTTCAAATAACCAACGATGCTACCATTCGTTAGATTATTTGAAGTGGTGCCCGAACTAAAAAAAAAGGTGGTGAATGATGATTCTTCATCTCCAGGATTTGGCTGACCTCTTCCCCAGTCGCCCTTTAAAAGGGGGAGTATATGAGGGATTTTCTCCCTCCTTTCTACATGCCTTCGTGGTGTAACGGTTAGCGCACTCAGCGCGTATTCGAGACGTTCAGGGTTCGTGGCCTGGCAAGGGCATTGCACATTTCTTCAATTTTCTAACATCGGGAAATAAACCTAATGACTCCACAAGAGAAGCTTTCTAGGATTCCACCAACTCTTTGGCATACGGCTTTCCTTTCCGCGTTTTGTGCATAAAAGTCCAAAATGTCAACAACTCCATACTCCATGCTGATACACAAAATTCGTCACACTGTTGCTTGCCCGCTATTATCTTTTAAGCAAATTTTTGTTAACATTTCTCGAATAATAATTGTTGATTCCCTCTTTTCTTCTACTTCGTGAAATATAATAATGACGCAGAAATCTTAAAATAATATTAAATATATAAGAACTTTTAACTTCAGCAGCGAGCAAATAACCTAAATTCAGATATCAACCTACAAGATGTTCTTCTTACTTAGCGATTTCATCAAATTAATTTGCCGATAATAATGAAGGTTTAGTGAAGAAATTTCTGCCTTTAACACACTTTTCCTTTCCTTATGCAAGTTATGAAATTTTACTTTTTTGTAAGCATCCAAACGGAATAGTGGTTAGTGACTCTCAACGAAGAGTCCGGTTTCGAATCCCGGGGAAGACATTAAATGCATAGTGCCTGTGCGACATGGGAGCACTCTAAATATGCGGCGAGCCAAAAGTCCTCCCGAGACACGTTGGTGTTAGGGAAAGAGGGATGGGAGACCCTCAGACCTGTGCCAAAGGGATGCTCTGCATCAAAACTGGAGGCGGAACTGAGTAAAGTCGTACTGTCAGCTGTATGGTGCTCAAGGCTCTTGCGCAATCTTGCACTCCTTGCCACTATGAATTTCGTGGGCTTGTTCTGACGCTGCTTTCAGACAAGTGTGATAACTCACAACAACTTTTACAACTTGTAGGAACAAGTCCACTAATTTCATTCTCGGTTCAACTCCCACCGGATGAAAGTGGACATCACCCACATCAGTATCGTTTCTTTTCTCTCATATATGCCAATATCTGCGTCTAATACAGGAGTTACTTTCTTATACTAGTCATTTCCTTACATAAATCCTTTTTTATGATTATTCACATTATTTTTATTTTTTTCTTAAATTCTTCTATTTTTGTGATCTTTCTATTATTAGCAAATTTTGGGAATATTGATTTTCCGACATAAAATACTTTTTTTGTTATTTATAAGTAAAACAAAATAACAAAATCAGTCTCTCGTAATCTCCCACAGCTTTGCTTTTGGCTAAATACGATATTTCGATCATCTTTTCAGAATTTCGATTTAAAAAAATAGGAAATCACAGAACACGGCTAACATTATAGGGATTATTTTAATTTTCTAATAGTTATTTTTAATTTTGAAATCCTTTCCTTAAAATTTTTTCCCACATACAACGCCTTGCAGAATATGTTTTCAGTATCGCGTTCCATGTAAATGAGGTAGAACAAGTATTTAATGGAAAGTTCAGTCACTTCCATAGAAAAGCTCAGAAATTCTCAGTAAAGCGTGTTCTGCCTTTGCTCCACATTTCTGCTTTAAACCTATCTTATTACGTTCGACCGTAGCTTTACGTGCCGGTTAGTATTCGCCGGTGAGGCTTAATTATGGCCCAACTCGGTTAGCTATTTCTGTACAGCTTCGGCTTAGTTGTTAGAATTAAGTTATTTTGATTTCTTGGAAGCCCGAGTGGGATCAACTGTATTATTCTTTGAGTGAAATGAAAGGTTACTTTAACCTTTCTTTGGACTTTGTTCTTATAACTGTTAAGAAAAACAGCGAAAAGTTGATACACTCATCTCCAATGTTCTAGTTGCCACTGACACATAATGCAACTAGAACATTTATAAATGTGGCGAAATGTAGCTTGCGCACCTTATTAAAATTACTTGAAAGAATGCACGATGTACTTTTTTATGTACGATGTACTGAAAGAAAAGAGAAATAGGTTACCATAAATTAAGAATTTCACCAAGAGAATTATTCTTGGAGCAACCCTAAAAAAGTGCGTCAAGATAAATTTTTAAATTTCTCATCTGATCTTACAAAATTTAATGTATAGACATAATTTGAGTTGTAGAATCGAAATATGAGGAAAAATTCGGTATGTCATTTAAGAAAAATGGTCGATTTTGCGTCAGAATACCTATGTTAGAACAATGCTGTATATAAATCTAATATACACCCTAAGTCACGCTTTCGAAAATTAGAAAATGCAAATTAAATTTCGTCGATCGGTCTAGTAGAACGGGAGGTATAGAACTGCCCCCTTTTTTTTGTGCAGAGTGTATATCCATAAAAATTTCAAGCACCGCAAGAGATCACTATATAAAAATGGTATGGGATGGGGCAAAGCTTCATAAAATACTACTTATTTTTCAACAATTTTAAACTGTCATTTATCATATTTTCCATGCATGATTATTTGAGGTCCTGTTCTCCTTTTTATTTCCTTAGTTTAAGACGGAAAATTAATTTCTTTAAGATGAAATTTCTTTGGGGAAATTAAGAATAATGAAATAAAAGAAAAACAAACCTTTTTCAAAAATTTCAAGAAAAATTTATAAAGTTGTGAAAGATTTACACAAGCGACGTACTATACAACTAAAAGGAAAAAAATATATATATATATATATATCGGAAGTAAAAGTGTAATTTGTGAAATTAATTAAAGAAGATTATCCAGTACGAAAGGCTAAATAAATATGTCTATCAAAACTCTCCTTCACAACCTCTGCTCTCAATTTCGCGCTAGGATTAATTAACGGCCGTTACTCTCCGCGGCAAGAACAAAAAGATATCTTGACATTTGATACGTAATTAAAGTTTCCAACTCACGGAAGTCAAATGCAATTTTCTACACAACAAACGTCCAAAGTTTATTACAAGTGGCGGCGACAAGAAAAGAAATAAAACCGGGTTCTCGTAATAAAAAAATTATCCAAGCTTAAGACAATAGCAGAAGGTATAAATTTACTTTAAAGTTTAAAAAAAGTCTCTAAGATTGATGCACTGGACATTACACGGCAAAATTAAAAGTGAAAGCAGTTGGATGGATAGAAAATGGGTGGGAGGTGCGGCCCCTAAGGAACAAAGCCGAAACAAAGAATTCGGAAATGCCTTAATTACCTCAAGTTAGTGGTACTGTCTGGTGTTTGAGATGCGTTTTTGGACGTGGAAGTAATTAACAGTACTTTTGCTACTTTTCGTCATTCTTCTTTTTGCTAATTCCAATCTTCACTTACCTTTTTCCCTTCTTTTTTCCCCACATCACCCCCATGCAATTATGCAGCGACAATTTTTGCGTTGGTGTAGGGGGGAAAAGCGTTAAAAAAATAAGCTTAATGAGTTGACACTCGTCGCTTTCTTTTCCCCCAACTTGAATTAAAACTTCAAATAATTACTTGATAAATTCCTCACTCTTTTTGTATATGCTACCAGCGGTTTTTCCTCCCTTCCAAATCCCCCTCTTTTTTTCACTTTTTTGGGGGTACCATGCGAATGGGAATTTTGTAATTATTCCAAAGGTGGTGATTTTAAGTGTACTTAGGGCGGTAAAAAGCAATTAAGTTTTTTCACAATTATCTACGTACCTGCGTTTCTTTTGTGTTCTTACAGTAGGTGAGATGAAAGTTGGATGAGTAAATTTATGCAAAACTAGCGAAGGTTAAATAAAAGAATTAAAAAACAGCCCAAAAAAGACAGAAAAAAAAACCTGCCGTCAGTGTAAGAGATCTAATCAAGAATCTTGATGGATAGCAGTGCTAATGGTTTTTTTTAACATTGTATTATTATTTTTTTAATTTCAGAATTCATTTATTTCTGTGTACCAGAGTTTTAAGGGTATTTATTATACAGAAGTTTTCCCATTAAGTACCTCCATAGTGGCATTTCTTATGGAGTCTTAAATTAATTACTTGCAGTAAAAATTACTTTAATTGCTCCTGGGATTTAGGTACACATTGGGTGTTAAAAAAGTATCACTTTGATGGACATTTTTAATTGCTTTTTATATATATTTTTCAATTTCATAGCAGGTCACAAGCTACTCATCCCGGTTTCAAATAAAATATTACACAAATTGTTTCCCTTATTATTCAATTTCAGTTCCATTTTTCCAACAGTTTTTTCTTAAAAAAACCGCATAAATCCATATACAGTATCCATATATATATAGATATGAATGAACGTATTTTTGTTTGTTTGTCTTTTATGCAAATCCACAATTTAGCTCCGATCTTTATGAAGCTTGCCAGACTCGACCTTCAAAGCAAGAGGAAGGTGATTGTCTACATAAGAGTTCTCAAAAACCAGCCCATGGGGTCAGCACTCTTTATGTACATATATTTTACGCTAATTCAATGAACTTTTGATTAAAAACTCAGCGATTTAAAAGCTTTACGCTACCACTCTGCAAAGCGTAATATATATATATATATATATGTTTCAAGTTTAATCAGAAAACTCGACGATATAAAAAAATTGTGTTGCCAGTCGGGCAAACGAAATTATATTAATTTGTCTCGGATTTAATAAACATACTCGGATTTTTAAAAGAAATGTGTTGCCAATACCCAAATTAAAATATTTAAAGTAGGTTATCGTTCAGCAAAGCGTAAAATAGTTAACCCTTCACGCACTAGCATGTGTGTTATTGCATCATACGCATTTTCTTTGCTTTTTAAAAGTGAATTTGTAATAGCCGTCACAAAGCATTACTTTCGCTGTGAAATCAATTATGCTACGAAAATGAAAATCGAATCCTCAATCTACACCTCAACCACAAATGAAAAAGTCATCACGAGCTACGGGAAGCAAGACTGGAAAAGATCGAATATACACTGCCCAAGCCCGTTCATATGAAACAAACGAGGAACGGTAAGACTGGAAAGTGTTCGAGTATGCACTGCTTAAGCGCATTAGTCTGAAACAGACGAGCAACGGAAAGCAATGCAGGAAAACTTTCGAGTATGCACTGTTTGATCCAGGCGAACATTGCACTCTATTTAAGTCTTGGTGCATTTCATTACGATGCTAATTATTATTACAGTCTTCATTCAAGTGTGGTCGTTGGAGAGATGGATAAATTACGCATGTATTATAGAGCCCTCAAATTTAAGAATGAAGTACCAAGAATGTGCTGCGCGGGTGGATAAGTGAAATTGCGAAAATTAAATTCACTAATCGAACTATTATCAGCCTTGGTAACGGGTGACACAGGCCAATCAAAATATGCGAAATAAGCATAAAGAAAAAATTTCACAACAAAATTAAAACACAAACACTTTCTTTCCTTTACGTGGCATTGCAATGTACACTGGGTAATAGCTAGCAACCAAAATTAAAAAAAAGGAGCTTTTATACTGCGAAAGAAAATTCCTGATAACACTTGATACGCGTATTTAAATATAAAATGTTTGCATGTTAATCGATACAAATATACAGTGCAACACTCTGAAATCTTTGACTATTTTAACTTTTTTAAACTAATTTTAATGTTAGACACCTTTTATACTGACAATAATTGTACCTTAACCTGGATGGGTGAAAATGTTTAGCGTTTGCTTAGTGTTTTTACTTTATTATTATTATTTTATGTCAATATTTAGTTTACCTCACATGAATTTATTAATAACATAAAATAATTCATAAAACATTAATAAACCTGGTTAAGTTCAGTCGCTAAATAAACTCAAAATATAATAAAACGGTTTAGCAGACGACTGATAAAATTAATTTATTATACCTATTCCAGAAACTACTGGCAGAAGAAAGCTTTTTCGATTTTCCAAAAAAATTAGAGATTAATGGTTTTAAGGCTACTTCTGAAGCCATATAATTATTTGACTTCACATAATGACTTGAATTACATACTAACAAATGGCGAAAGAAACTTACACCCAGGATCAGGAAAGTTGGAAATATTAAAACTGATTTTATCTTTGTATTCGAATCTCTACTTCACAAATTGGAATAGTACATGTCATTTAACAATAAGATCATGATAAAAAGAGAGCTGCCTGTATTGTGGAAGTCTTTCTAACAGACACTAAATACGCAGCGACACACATAAAAACATATATATGAAACATATGAAAAACATATACAGACATATGAAATCAATATTATCTTCTTCTAACCGTAGGGGGATCTATTTCACTTATTTACTGCTGCTACTACTACCCCCTCCCCCCCCAAAAAAAGCTGATGTTTAACACGCAAAAGTAATAGCATATCTCGGGAGGGGAAAAAAACTGTGAAGTTGCTCATGCAGATTTTGGAACTTTACCTTGAGAATGAAATAAAGCGATAATTGCTAAGTCAAACTAAATTAAAGGAAGAAAGACGCATAAAGAATTAAAAACAACTACCTTGATTCTAAAATTCGCGTCTTTTTTAGCTTTAAAAGGGAAATTTGCCCAAAAGAGGTATTAATTTTATTTTGGTATTTTGCGTCGTCCACTATCAAACGGCGTTTCAATTTCTAAATTGTTGGCAACAAATACTACAGTCCTCCATTATATTTAATGAAATTAAATAATGAAGAATCTGCATGAATGTATGTATGCTTCTCGCAATGTGAAAAAACAACGGCACCAAGAGACATCAAATTTTGAACACCGTAGTCTTCCACTCGAATATGTGCATCTGGAAGCCCAAACTTGGACTTTGTTTTAGTATCTATTTCGTATTTTGTAAAACTTTAACACGTTTTTGATTAACAAACTCAACGATTTCGAAGCGAGCAATGATAACACTGTACGAAAGACACAACACACTTTTTATCTCCAACGTGCGAGATTGGAAATTCCAAAGATACGCTCTTTTTAAATATTTTGTGATATTGCAGGTGAAGTAAATTTTATGGTTTAACTGCGAAAAACATGACATTTTATTTAATTTTCGCAATTTCACTTATCCACCCGCGCAGCACATTCTTGGTACTTCATTCTTAAATTTGAGGGCTCTATAATACATGCGTAATTTATCCATCTCTCCAACGACCACACTTGGATGAAGACTGTAATAATAATTAGCATCGTAATGAAATGCACCAAGACTTAAATCAGAGTGCAATGTTCGCCTGGATCGAACAGTGCATACTCGAAAGTTTTCCTGCCTTGCTTTCCGTTGCTCGTCTGTTTCAGACTAATGCGCTTAAGCAGTGCATACTCGAACACTTTCCAGTCTTACTTACCGTTCCTCGTTTGTTTCATATGAACGGGCTTGGGCAGTGTATATTCGATCTTTTCCAGTCTTGCTTCCCGTTGCTCGTGATGACTTTTTCATTTGTGGTTGAGGTGTAGATTGAGGATTCGATTTTCATTTTCGTAGCATAATTGATTTCACAGCGAAAGTAAGGTAACACTCAAAACGTTTAAAAAAAAAAAAAAAAAAAACCCTTTGGGTGTATCATAAAATCTGAAAGCTTTCAGATTTTACTTTTTTTTTAATTCACGTTTAATTTCCTATTAAAAGCTATTATGAATATTTATCATCTTTGCTAGTTTAAAAAGTACTGAGCTTTTTAAACTAGTAAAGATGCTTTCATTCAGATTATTTTCAGCAGTTTTTGGCATTGTAAGAAATGAGTTGGCACATAAAATAAAGACTATGGAGAATCGAGCTAACCCACCTGCGAAATAAACATTATGAATTAACTTATATCGTTCACTGTAGACAAAACTTGTGACATGCAAAAAAGCATATTAAAAAAGTAAAAACCTTTCAGAAAATCTGCAAAGCATTTAAATTGGAAATGGTAAAAATGCAACACATTCTACAAAACACTTAACATGCGACCGCAATACAAGTGAAACTCGGATAAAAACATTTATACACGCAGTGAAAGAAATGTGGGGGGGGGGGGAGTGCCTGAACTTCAATAAATACCCCATCCAACTGCATACAAACGGAAAACAAGGACAGAATTACGACCCTAGAAAAGCAGAAAAACAAATGCATACGACCCGATGGTAAACGGGCTCCGAAAAGTAAAGAAAATTTCCCGATTACGGGTACACAGGGGTTGGGAGAACAAGATTCGAGAAGAAATGGGGCACTAGAAAACGCAATTTCAATTTCGACTTCTTGCATGGAATTACCGTTACCCCACGGTGAATTTTTTCATCATTTTTTTTTTTTTTTTTTTATGGTCGTTCGGGGAGTGCCCGAGAGAGAAATTCGGAATGCCACGCAAATCGCCGATATATCCATCCTTTGAGCACGTGAGGTTACTATTGCACAGACCGGGTGCTATTTTTTTGTTTGTTTTATTTCATTTTCATGGTTATCGCCTTTTCCGTGGAGGGGTGAGGTTGAAATTTCTGAGAACTCACGTTCGAAGAAGGAAGAAATCCATTTCAAAGCCAAAAATTCTAATTCTGCACGTAAAATTTATCAATTCATGATACTTCTTCAGCTTTAATGGGAAGAGCTCTGGTTTGCGCTGAGCTACCACATACTACGTTGTCTTGAAAATGTAGTTTGATAAAGCATTTACGATTAAAGAAGATTGCGTTTCTTTTATAAACGTGTGAAATAAACAGCATTCATTCTTTAACTACAAAAAGAATAACTGAAGTACTTATAACTGACAATTAATGCTTTGAATTTTAATTTTCACGATTATCATACCATTATTTTACATTTTAAACTGTGTGTAATATGCTGAGTAAAAGCAGTTATGTTAAAACTGAAAAATAGATCTGATGCGGACGCCACATGACTTCCTTATATGGCCTATTAAATTATACACATTTCATTTAAACTTATTTATTCGTTTCATTTTAAACTGCATTTCATTTAAATTTATTTATTCGAATTTCATTAGAGATATATTCCTCATTCAAATAATTCAGTTCTCACTTCGCGACAAAGCAAAAACGTTTTTTAAAAAATTACAATTAAAGAGTTTCTACGCAAAAATCAAGCAACTTGGTCAGTCGGTGCACAGAACTGATGCGAAAGTTTACTTTCGATCGCACTCGGCAAAAGACATTGAAGGTTCAGAAACTGACTTAATTCACTTTTTTACTGAGCTTCAAATGTAAACAAATGGCGATTTGTTAAGGCTTAACTCGCCACTTATCTACAAATATTGCATGCAGATTACCTAAAGGCATAAAAACTTAACTGGAACTTAAAAGCTATATAACTCAATCACTTTCAAGACAAAAAATGCACAACTTACCAACATATCACAACCAACATATAAAATACTAAGCTCACCGAGTCAGGTAACAGAGTGGGAGTACGTATACATATAAGATATAACAAAATGCGATAGCTGTTTAAAAAAAAAAAAAATTGGTGACATCCAAATTAACATTTTACATTCGGTGCTCTCCCCCTAAATTCATCTACTTTCCCAAATTCGAGATCTTTCCATGTTACGCAGCGCTTGATATAGATACCTCCTGCCCAATCAAATAACAGAAATTTAAAACTTTTTCGAACTCGAATTGAAACTATTTGACTCTCTCCCTCCTTCCTCTGTGTTGCAGCGTTCGCTTATGCTTCTCTGCCGGCAAGACGCTGCGTTTCTACCCTGCGGCTTTTTTGCCAAGATGACATCGTTCTTTAAAATAGAACTTATTGTATTCAACCATAATTAAGTAATCTTAATATCATATAAATATCTTGTCTGCAAAAGAATAACTTGATATGCTTAAAAAAATAAAAGATTGTGATTCTTCAAGCTCAGTTATGGTAAATGCGTCATTACGCTTCTCCACTCGGCTCTATCTTCAGCCACTATGGTCTTCTCGATCATGACGCAATATCGAAAAGGTGTTAAATGTTCCAATGTCTTCCTCAACGTATATTTTTTTTAAAAAAATGACATACGTATATAACACGGAAAAATTGCTCAAAGAACTCTCGAGAATCGTTCTTTGCATCTCCTTGAGTTAGTAGCTCTATTTCTATCCACAGTTCCAAAGATAAAATACATGTCTGCGAAGCAACAAATACAGCTCGAAATCTGCACAGGAAGTACGATTTAATCAGCTACAGCTCAATTTACCACTACTCAAATGTCTCGTGTACTAACTACATTATGTATTATGGTATCTCGTGTACTAACTACATTATGTATTATGGCATCTCGTGTACTAACTACATTATGTATGTAAATTATGTATTATGGGTATTGAGCATATTTCCGCATAGCGCTTCTGCTTTACGCACACCTTATTATGTCTCATACGTTTCTTATGTGTGCAATATTAGCATTTATGTGCTCTATGTGTTTCCGTATGTATTCTATGTGTCATGTTATGTATTCTCGTGTGTGTTTTTATGTCTTTATGTTATGTAATTATGAGTGTGTTTTTATGCTTTTATGTTTAATTTTGTATATCTATGTGTTTCAGCTTATATGTGTGTTTTAGTGTTTTAATGCTATCCTTTATATTCTTTTTAAGATATTTTGTTTTATAAACAACGTCCTATGTAAAATCTACCTGACATCTAGCCCCTGTATGGCCATGTAAACTCCCGGGTACAGCCTCACGGGGCTCCAGTGAGTTGATTCTTCGAGATAGTGGAGGACGTGGTACATATGCTTGTTTACCTATGTTATACGCCAGGCGTCCCCGTCCTCTGTCACCTGTACTAACTACCTCAAGGTGTCATTTCCGAATACGCCATTCCATTACAAAATCTCCTTCTTTTAGTCTCTTTAGCTTGCCTTTACATTTTCGCCGGATATTTATTAATCACCTCGTATACAGACAGGGGAAAAATTGCATCTATAATTATCCCAAGCAGAGAAGCAGATTATGTTTATGTTAAAATTGCCATTTATGAGAACACAAGATGATTTATCATGTGATTCACGCAGTTCTTGTACGATCACATTTTCGGATATTTCAACACTACTTCGACAGAAATACGAAGATTTAAAGAGTGTTTTTATTATATATTCACATATTTACGTTATGAATTTTTCTTTGGATGCCTATTTAAATACTATCAAAGTTTCTGATTAGAAAATATGTTAAGATTGTAATAAAATTATCCCTTAATATAAATTAATTAGCAAAGGAAGATTTACAATTCCATGCATGACCTCTTTACAATCAAATGAAAGGAAACTAACGCTCAAATTATTAAAAATGACTAAAACAATAGTTGCGAAATAGGGAGCAAACCCCTGAAGGAAGAAGATGTGTCCGGAAGAGTTTACTGCCATTGATTCGACCCTAAGAATGCAGAATAAGAAGGCTCGGGAGATGATTTCCTGGTGCTGAATGGGACTGGGTTCCCTTTATAGCTCCCGGTAGGGGCCTGGTCTCGGCGATGTCGACCACTCATCATTCCTCCGGTTCCATCTCTTTGATAACCGTGTTGTTCGGGAAAGAATTCCACCACCAGCCAAAACCCAAGCTTTTAAACCGGGAGTCCTCGACCTGCTTCCTATACACTTCACCTTACAACTGACATAAATTCGGCCAGAGGATATTCCTTGACAAGATAGTGATACCACAAGTATGGTTTAGATTTAAAATATCGGGAAGCCATAAATGTCACACATAAAGCAGTGTTTAAAACAACTATTAGAAGTAAACAGAATATTTTGTAGCAATTTTCATAGTTTAAACGTAAACGATTTTTGTTGATATTAGATAATTTCCGTCATGAAGACTTATACAAAATTCATGTAGTTAAAGCTATAACAGATCACTTCACAGATTTTAAATACTTTCTCTCTCATAACATATCATACTACAATAAGATAATTATAAATCTACAAGTGATTACTATAGTTTGAAAGACAAATTTTAAAACGATAGTTTAAAAAATATTAGTAAAATTTAAAGAAAAATGAAAACACGTTAGTTATTTATCTAGTTATTCATGACCAAATACTTCAGTGCTTAAATGCATCTTAAAATGATTAAAAAATTCGCAGAATATATTACGAAAATGAAATTTGGTATGAAAATTTAGGCTGTTTACTCAAATTAAACAAGGGAAATAGATGCAAGTCCTCGGAGTGAAGGATTTTGCTCAAGCTATACGCAATTAATAAAAAACCTGACACATACACATTTCTCGGCAAAAAAAAATTTACAATTACCATTCATGTTTAATTCCTTCTTTTGTTGCAAGCGAGAAAATTTACATATAAAAACATTTATGAAAGGTATGAAAAAATAAATAAGTAACTAAAATTTTAAAAAAAAATTTAATCTGAAAGCTTTCTGCTTTGTGTGTTATCTTTTTTAATTAAATACCATGTTCTTCCCACTTGAATCAAAAAATTCAGTTCAACAGCAATATCACAAAATATCCAAAAACAGCATATCTTTAGAATTTCCGATACAGAGTCTCGCGCGCTGGAGATAAAAATGCCCCCCTCCCGGTACAGTACTGCCATTACTCGCTTTGAAATCGTTGAGTTTGTTAATCAAAAACGCGTTTAAGTTTTACAAAATAGGAAACAAATAATAAAACGAATTGAAAATTCCAAATTTGGGCTTCCAGATGCCCACATTCGAGTGAAGGTTATTCAAAATTTTATCTCTCTAGGTACCGTCGTTTTTCCACAATGCAAGAAACATAATACATTCATGCAGTTGCTTCATTATTTAATTTCTTTAAATGCATGGCTCTAATATTTGGTGGCAACAATTTGAAAAGTGAGACGTCACAAAATGCCAAAACGAAATCAATAGGTCTTCCGAGCAAACTGCTCCTTTGGGCTAAAAAATCAGCTGCGAATTATCTTGGTTAATTTTTTTTTTCACATTTACTTTAAAATGTACAATTTTTATTACTTCTTCAATACAATTTGCTTCAGAAATTACCAATAGTTTATTTTAGTAACATCTTTTGATCTTTATCTTAACACTGCTTGAAAACAAAGCATCTTCTGATAAAAGGACATTACATACAGATATAAAGAAAATCCCTGAGTTTTATGCCTAAAGCCAAGGGTTCGGCTCCTAAACCCCAAATTCTCCAAAACTGCTGTGAGAATGAGGTATTTCCTTGATTAACAAATCGAAACATCCCTTGTATTTTAGACTTAGAATGTTTTTCTTTGTTTAAATATCGCTCTAATTTGTTGAACATATCTTAAGATGCACGTATATATACTTATTGAAAGATGTTACAATACAATTTCTAGGTCGTAGATATAGGCCTTGCAGCAAATACTAACAGTAGAATTATCTAAATTATATTTCATCAAACGAAATCTTATCTTATTGCTTTACTTCTTATCATCTTCTGAAGAGAGCAACAAGGAAAGAAAGGAAACAAAAAATGGTGGATGACTTGGTACACCATTATGAGCTTCGAATCCTTGCGCATTTCTCATTCACCGAGGCAGAGAAGAAACGAAAGCTTTGAGCTTCTATCCCTAAATCGTAATCACATATTCAAGAAGCATCACACACAACCGCCGAATCCGTATTTTTATGGCCGTACCCGGTTAACATACGCCCTCTATTGGTTATGGCATTGCGAGTTTTGAAATTTTTTTTCGATCCAAATCTTGACTTTCCGATCACGCGAGGCCTCGGCTTAAGTCTTAGCTTTGGAAAGGGGGGTGGATTCTTCTGCTTCCATGTATTATTTGAATGGCTTCAATATGATGAAAAGTGATATTGAAAATTTTATCAGCAATACATAAAAATAATTTTTGATAAATATAAAAATAAAATCAATTGCAATTTATTTTTTTTTTCAAATTGATATAGAATAAAATCCAGTTAACATGGTATATTTTTATAACAGCATTAATAATTTTTATGCAAAAATAATTCTCCGTCTCCTTTAACTGGTTTCATGTCTTTCTGCCAGCAAGGTGATAACACACATACTTAAAAATTCTATTAGGTATATTACAGATCATAGTTGAATTCGTTTAAAATCAGCAAGTAATATTCTATTTGAAAATTATTCAGAGCTGCTATAACATGGACTAAGTATATTAAAGACGGATGCCTCCGTGCTGCATATTCTGAGGGAAACGAGTTCGTTTTCTTATTACAAATGGAGAAAATCGTGGAAACATCCATGTAGCCATCATACTCTGACTTCAAGAATAATATCTAAAAGAACATATACCAAGAGCTCTTTACTTTTAACCATTGATGAGGTATAACACCAGATGGGAATAATAGAAAGGAATTTGAATTTTTTGTGGCATTATTTATGTTGGCTATGAACAACAGAGAAAGAAATCACTACTAGCTACATATAGGCAAAGAAGCTAGAAAGTTTAACCATTGATAAACCTAATACGAGATGGGAATAATAGAAAGGAATTTGAATTTTTTGTGGCATTATTTATGTTGGCTATGAACAACAGAGAAAGAAATCTCTACTAGCTACATATAGGCAAAGAAGCTAGAAAGTTTAACCATTGATAAACCTAATACGAGACGGAAATAATAGAAAGAAATTTGAATTTTTTGTGGCATTATTTACGTTGGCTATGAACAACAGAGAAAGAAATCACTACTAGCTACATATAGGCAAAGAAGCTAGAAAGTTTAACCATTGATAAACCTAATACGAGATGGGAATAATAGAAAAGAATTTGAATTTTTTGAGATATTATTTATGTTGGCTATGAACAACAGAGAAAGAAATCACTACTAGCTACATATAGGCAAAGATAACCATTGATAAACCTAATACGAGATGGGAATAATAGAAAGGAATTTGAATTTTTTGTGGCATTATTTATGTTGGCTATGAACAACAGAGAAAGAAATCACTACTAGTTACATATAGGCAAAGAAGCTAGAAAGTTTAACCATTGATAAACCTAATACGAGATGGGAATAATAGAAAGGAATTTGAATTTTTTTGTGGCATTATTTATGTTGACTATGAACAAAAGAGAAAGAAATCACTACTAGTTACATATAGGCAAAGAAGCTAGAAAGTTACACCATTGATAAACCTAATACGAGATAGGAATGATAGAAAAGAATTTGAATTTTTTGAGATATTATTTATGTTGGCTATGAACAACAGAGAAAGAAATCACTACTAGCTACATATAGGCAAAGAAGCTAGAAAGTTTAACCATTGATAAACCTAATATGAGATGGGAATAATAGAAAGGAATTTGAATTTTTTTGTGGCATTATTTATGTTGGCTATGAACAACAGAGAAAGAAATCACTACTAGTTACATATACACAAAGAAGCTAGAAAGTTTCGGGACTAAATTCATTAGAATTCGAGATCTTAACGAAGCAAGTTTATCACCGTTTAGTATACTACATAATTTCATTTTGATGTGACACATTATGTGAGGCATGTATTTTAAGCAAGTGCAATTTTGATATTACATCAACAGAAAGACAAATTTTGGAATATATTTATTTTTACATAAAAACGCGAAGCTCATTCTACTTTTGAACATAATTTTTTAACTACATTAAGGTAACTTTCGTATCGTGTGATCAGTTTCTGAAACTCATCCCCATAGAATTGTGCAATCTGAATTTGATAATCATTTCTAGTATTCAAAGCAAGCTCATCTTCCGATAATTTAAACGCTCCGTGACAATTTTATACAAGGCACTTCTTGAAATTTGAAAAAAATCTTCGTAGATAATAATGAAATCGTAAATTATGAGGGTCACACTGTTGCGACTATGAGGATCGAAGCAGGCGACTGTTACTGAAAAAGGTTGATGAAAGAATTTTAGAAAACAAACGCTATATATCTTCACACGTCCACTGAGCTTCTAGATTGCTTTGCAGAAGTCAACTCTTGGAGTATTTTATTATGTTTTTACATGTGAGATTTTACTTTTATTTGTAAAAAAAAACAAAGTAGTCGGAAAATGCTAAATCTAGAGGAGTGATTAAAAACAGTTATAGTTTTGCATGCAGTATGTTACATAGCCCTCGAAAACTCTCCGCATTCTCTCTGTTCAATCACGTAATCCAATAAGGCAGGTATCGCTTACGTAAAATCAAATCAAAAGAATCCCATTCAGACTTATCCGTGAGTAGAAGCTACTTTAATGGAATCAAGCAATGACTTAGTAACATCACCACTAATTCTCATTTCGTAGCTTCACTAAGATTGGTTGAAAGAATTCAGTCCTAAAACTTTGTTGATACAATGAGTAAACTGTGTGTAAGTTTAAGATAAGTCATGAGAAAATGCCTTGGCATGAAGTGTGTGAAAACAGGTTTAAAATGTTGGGTTGATTTCAAAAATTTTCAAATAATAAATATTGCATTTCTTTCTACCTCAATGTTGGAATGATGGTGCTCAGGAACTGAATTCGACCTCCAGTAGTAAACAAGATAGCTAATAAGAATTGTCCGACACGGAGTGATTGTTTTCTAATAATTTACCTTCTTTTAAATTATTATTTATAACTGTACATTTTAATTAAAATATTGCTATATTTTGATCATATTACTCATAAGAAAATTCTATGTTGCATAATTAAGTATTTCGATGAATAATGTTTTTAAAGCATGGCATAAGGAAATCAAATCACAGCCCCCCCCCCAAAAAAAAAACTGCCACTCGGTAATTTATCGATAAATACAAATAAAGTTTCTGTGTCTGTTACTTAGTAGAGCCATTAGGCTATTTTGAAGAGGAGACATGAAAGATGTGCAATACACTCGCCGGGTTTGAACCCTAGAACTCTCGAATACGCGTCGAGTGTGCTTCCAGTTACACCACGAAGCCATGCGGAAAGAAGGGAGAAAATGCCTTATAATTTAACAATTATTATAAGTTTTTGATATTAGTGTTACTGGGACAACACAACAAAGCCACTATTTTCAAATCTCATTTCTACATGATCTGTTGCTTTACTAGATACGTAGATGAAATCCAAGGGATGTTTTCTGAGCTCAGACTGCTATTTTTGCCTAACTTTTCCGAAACCCCTCAACAAAGTTAATGAAGTTTAAGCAGGACATCAAGTTGTCTAGTTTGCGATCGTCTTAGTCTCCTACTGAAAGATCCTAATAAATGCTCAGTGAGGGACAAAATTCAGTTTTAAGAATTGGAAAAGAGTTTGTAGAAACTAAATCTGTTATTTTCGAATTTTCAGAAAATTTTCAGCAGATAAAAATAATCTTTAATTTCACGTACTGATGTCTTTCCTTTTTTCTTGTTTCTAGAGTCCTGGATTTACATACGGTTATGCTTGTTTTGTGTAGCATATTGATTTCCATCACAGTTCAAAGTTCCGGATAATCTTTGAAAAATCAGAAGGATAGATTAGATGATAAAATAAATGATAAAATTGATAAAACATGATGATAAGCATGATAAAATTGGTCGATAAACGTATATACGTTTACAATAATGCATCGTAATTCCAAATCATTTGTAAACTTTAAGATTAGTATTGCCGTCTAAATGGTATAATGGTTAGGGGAGGTAAACCGCTGAGTTGGCTTCCGACCCAGGTATAGATATATCCATGCAGAATTAGTTACCAACTCGGCGGGAGTCAACCACTAGCTACCAGGCCTCAGCCCTGGGCAGCCCCGGCTGAGCAGACGACATTTTTAAAATGCAAAACAAGGCACTTGAAGAAGAGTACAACAATGTACCAAGAAATATATACATGTGCATACAAGGCACTTGAAGAAGAGTACAATCAAAATATATGTATATGCATATAAATACAAACTCATATACAGATATATACACACTTACATACATAGATATTCCGAAACAAATAAAAGTATACATACTCTCAATCATATTGATATATACACCCATACATATACGTTATCATGATAGTTAAAGTTTACAAGAAGCATGCCATGGTTAGGAGAGCCTATTGCAGAACCGAAGGGCCCAGGTTCGAATCCCGAAGCAGGGACGGATGTTTGTAATTGTACAGTTTCTTTGCCGTTTGGAGGCACTCTAAAATCTATGGCGAGCCAAAAGTCTCGTATTGTTTGGTGGAAGGGAAGAAGAGTAGAAGACCCTCGGACCGCATCCCAGGGTTATGTCCCTCAAAATTGGGGTAGAAGTGGAAGTCCAACTCCTTAAGGCTCTGCAACCATTCTTCCATGAATTACATGACAACAGCAACAACGTTAGTATTTTTTAGTAGTTATGAAAATGAAACACAAATACTTTAAAATTTGTTTTTCAAATACTCGTATGTTCTCATTCGCATTTTTGTAATACCTCGGAAATATATTAATATGAGTTAAGAAACCATACATATATGTACGATACAGGAAGTTAAATATTCTACATAAAATCGATTACTGACAGTGAAAAATTCATTTATGAATGCTTCATATAAAGCAATTCTTACCACGAATTTTTCATTTGATAAGCTAACTAGCCTTATTATATTATTGTGGTAAGCTAACTAGCCTTACTATATTACTGTGGTGGACCAGCCTATAAGATTCCAACTTAAAGCCTCAAATGATACAATTCCTCGTAATTGTGTTATCTCGTGAAAATAAGGAAAAATGATCTCTGAGTGTTCTGAAAAAAATGATATTTCTAGGATCCCAGACTACGTCAATCGAATTTTAATTAATTTTAACAAATATAACACGTGCACATGTATATTGTGTGCGTGTGTTTAATATGCAGTACATGTCACTTGTAGTCAAAACAATGATCGATATGCCAAAGTTTAGGTTTAAAAATGGGGGAGGAATGATTACATCCAAGACTAACAAGATGGCATATTAGGTTAAAATCACAAAGAAGTTACCATGTCTACCACAGTTTGGGAATTCTACAAATAAACTGCAAAAATATACATACGAGTTTAAAAATTCAAAGAAATTCAATAGAACTGCATCACACGGCACCTACTCTACTAATCTAAAGTCAGAAAAGAAAATGCAACCATGAAAACGGCGAACAACCTTGGGGCATCCATTGTATTTGCATAGCAATGAGCTGTCCTGAAGAACATTGGAGTAAGGAAAGCTTAAGCAAGCCGTTATGAGTGATTAAGACCCATTCATAAAACATCCACGAGGCCCATCACGGGCCCCTATAATTAGGTGAAAGCCATTCCGTGTTCGAGAGGCGCTGGGGACTCATATCTTAGTTCAATTATCTTCAGCGAGGGAACCGTGCGGGCATGTCGTACACGGTGGAGAGGGGCAGCTTTGAAAGGGGTATAGGGGGGTGACGAAGTGGAAGCGGGTGAAGGTAATGACACTTTTTTCAGGGGGGATTCTCGAAGAATGCAAGTTTGGAAGAGGTTACCGGCGAAAGCGCAATGTAATTGCATTGTTATGCTATCTCGTAATTGGTTTTACGTAATGAACAGAAGGAAGTGCATGTGTGAGGAGAAGAAGAATTTAAAATGGCTTGTGACGTCACGTCCACGAGTGAGCTGAATAAGTATCGGACAAAAGGAATGAAGACTTGCCTAATTTCCTATGAAAATTTACAATGCCTAATTTCCTATGAAAATTTACAAACTAAACATAGCCGTGTAGATTATGGGGAAATTTACATTTCGAAAAAAATCGTCTTTTGATGAGTTAAAAAAAAAAAAAAAAAAAAAAAAAAAAACTGAAAGGTTTCAAAACAAATTCCAAATTTCAAATTTGGGTTTCCACATGCCCATATTCGCAGTAGGATTGCGTCATTCAAAATTCGATAGCTCTATGTACCGTTGTTTTATCACAATGCGAGAAATAGTCATACATTTACTCAAATTTTTCATTATTTAATTACTTCAAATATAATGCAGGTTGAACATTTGGTGGCAATAGTTTCAAAAGTGAAACGGACATTTATAGCGAACCAACGCAAAATCGCAAAACGAAAACAATAGTCCTTCAGGGACAAAGCCCCTTTGGACTAATAAATAAAAGCCTTAATTTTTTAAAGTGAAGCAAGCATTAGGAATATTTAGGAACAATTTAATTTCCGATTATTTTTTAAATTATATTAAGTAAACAGCAAAAGATGGGCACAAATACAGAAATACAGGAGAAGTAATTTAGAGACAAAGATATACATATAAAATCACAAAGAAAGTTGATCGCTAACGGATGGAAAACGACAGTATGCAATCTCAACAGAGAAAAGAAATTCATATTCAAACTAATATTCTTCGTAAAACAAGCAGCACATAGAATTAAAAAGCTCAACATATGGAAAATCTATCACGGTGTCTTTATTGTCGAAATATACAGGGTGACAGCTAATATTCATGGTACAAACTTTGAAAGCTGGTACAGGACATTGTAACAATCACATTTGTATAGAAATGTAGGGTCAAAAGTGAAACACAAACGCAGGAAGGAACAAATGATAGGAAAAGTGTTTTATTTTTCATAACATTGCTTACAAGTGGAAACTATGTATAATTTACAAAATTTGATTAATTTACAAAACTTAATTTACAAAATTAATTGAAAAAATAATTAAAATTAATTAAAAATTAATTTACATAATGTGATTGTTACAGTGTCCTGTACCAGCCCTCAATCTTTGTCCGTATACAGCAGTGAACAGCGGAAAGTATATTTCAGTTAAATATGCTGCAGCTAAAATATTAAAAACGATACGAAATATTACTATAATTCGTTATTCGTGCTTACATTTATATTGTTTGTTGGTAAAATTAATTTTACCTTCGCTCGATTACGTATTGTTTCAAAAGATGGATGTAAACCAGGGCCGGCAATAATTTTGGAATCATCAGACGACAGATTTTAAGAATGGCGGAGATTCCAGCGAATGACATAAAGTCTAGGTCTAGCTTTAACGCAAATTAAGGTTGTAGACAATGCTCTGGAAGAGTTTCTTAAAAAGAGCTTTTAGCTTGCCTTCGGCTTTACAAAATACATACCTTTACTTTTCCTCCTGAATAAAAAATAAATTTAAGTTAATTAACGTGGTGCTCAAGTAAGTCTACATTTTTAAACAATTTCCTCGATCAAGAATGGTTAATGATTATTTGGGGGAAAAAACTGTTAAAGAAGGCATTTTTTGTAAATTTACGTATATATTCTATAAGTTAATCTATATAAGTTTATTTACAGATCCTTACGTACTTCATTTTAAAACCAAATTCTTTAATACATAAATATTTTTAGATAATTCAATAAAGCAGAATTTTGAATCAAATATAAAACTAATTAATACATTGATTACTGAAACAAAGAAGCCTTAAATCAAATAATTACATCGCAGTTTTCGCAAATCGATATCGAAGTTACTAGTGCCAACTTCAACTTCTTGCTAAAGTCAATAGATGGCGCTAGTATATCTTATTCAAACAGCAATACAATAAACTAGTAATGCGTTTGAAGTAAACAGGAAGATTACTAACAACATTAAAGTAACTTTTTTAAAAATCAAATTTGTAAAATGGAATAAAAATAAACTTTCATGATGCTTTTAATGCGAAACTAACCCACATGACTCTATCACGAGAATAGTAGCTTATTATCACAAAAACAAGGAAAAGTTGAAGGTCATTATGTAGAAGCTTTCAATTCCGTTTTAGTTTTTGTATTCAGAAAGTTATATTCTACAACTTAACACATGAAAATTATCCTACAGCGCAAATGTAATCTCATTTACGATTAGCAATTCAATTACGACACTAAATTATTTTTCTGTTCTTTTTATGAATGACTGATAAACAGGGAAAGTGTTGTGATACACAAGGAAAGGATGGAGAATTAATTAGAAACAACCTTCTTGAATTTCCTGAAAGACAGCAAAACGTCAGATTTCCTTGATAAAAACTATTTGTTTGAAGGTGAGAGTGATGATGGGAAATTAAGATAAAAATTCTGTAATACGTAAGCAATTTTCAATTATTTCATATATTATTACTATCATTTTAATAACGCATAATCGAAAAGCTTTAGCATGCTCACAAAACTTATTTCTTTATACTGTGTAAATGTAATTACAGATGATATTTTCACTAGAGTAGTTAAAAAATTTTAGGGATGAAATCGAAAAATTTTGGTCTTACATAATTACTCCACGTTTTATTTTTCTGTGCCACGCTTTACATGTATATGTGCAGATTTAAAGTTTTAATATTAAATGTGATTATTAAAAAAATTATACCTACTGTTGCCAAGCGATGGAACTAAATCTTTATTGTTTAAAAAAAGACACTTTGGAATCTCAGCGTCTTTTCTGTTTTTATTTTGAACATTAAGTATCATATGTAGGAAAATATCCAAATGTATAAATGCATTACCGTTTGAATTTAATAATGATGATAATAACAATAATAATAAAATTCATAAATTCACAGCCGAAATGGGCTATCTATTCAACAAATGCGTAAAATTAAATTCAATAAAATCTCCTGGGTTAACTAATGAAATAGGTAGAAATGAGCAATAACGCTAAAGATTAAATCGTGCCAATAAAGAAACTGTGCCGCTATTAATGCAGCATTCTATTTGTGTTGATTTATAAAAAATATTAACTTACAGCTGTGATCGATCAAAAATTAACTTACTATTGATCTTGATGGTCCTATTTCATACATAGGATTTAAATATATGTGTTACTACAAAATTAGGATTAAATTTTATTTTTGAAGTAGACGAAGGCACAAAAAAATTAATTAATTAATTAATTTTGAACTTGATAAATGACATGGCAATAGAAACGTTATTTTACTTGTTAGAATAAAGGCGTACAATAACGTTTGTTGTAAAATTTTAGGAGGAATTAGGGGAGGGAGAAACTAAGCAAAGGAATTTTATTCGTTAATTACATCTCACTTTCGAATAAATCACCATTCTCTCTACCTCGCACTGACATATAAATCGTCCATCGATCCCCCAAGACCCGGAAATATTCCGGATCCGATCCAAAATAAATCATTCTCATAGGGGGTATAAAAAGGAGAGGGGACGTTAGGTTCAGCGAAGAAACTTCCGACAACGCGAATGAAAAATGGCGCCAGTTCCGGTTCCCCGTTCGAACCGGAAGCATAGCGTTGCACAAACGGAAGCAAGGACCCATGAATCCTAGAGGCGGGAGATTCCGTGTGGGCGGGTGGAAGGATAATCCCAAGATGACTGCAAACCTCCCCATCTTCTTTGCTCTTTGTTTTGATTAAACAAGAGCTCGAACGGGTCGAGAATTACACTTAGGAACCACTGAAGTAGTTATTAAAACCTAGGATAGTTAGTAGCTGAGTGAGTTAACTTAAAGTTGACTTGGAAAACTCAGTGCATCTTATTATTATAATTCGCTTGTTAGATATTTCACACAAAAAAAGACTACATAAACAAGTAGGAAAGCGAATAATCATTGTTGCAAACATATTTTTTCGATAGAAAAATTTACTCTAAATATTCCTTCAGCCGTTGTGAAGAAAATAAATTACGAATAACTAAATAAAGGAAAGAGTACCAGGTCCATAATATATGACGTTAGAAACATGTTTTATTAATTGCAATAAATGCTACAAACGCCCATAATTATCAAATGAATCTAAATTATAATGAACTTTCAAATGATATAATTTGAGACACATTATTAAAAATAAGCCATGGAATTTAATTAGTTATTGCTGTTAAATCAGTCAATCTGATAAGCTGATACAGAATGTTGTTAGAGAACTTTAAAGATATATACTAACAGAGCTTTACCTCTGACGAATGGAGTGATTCTGAGAAATGGCTACTTACGAGGCAGCGTAGAATAGTTAAAAGATTTTATAATTCGTTTAATGGTAATATTTTCCGAGTCCTTTGTAAGAAAAATATTTGGTAGAGTTGTAAGGAATCATATCACTCCGCTGTGTGTGCTTTGTGTTGTAAAAAGTATGGCGCACTGCAGTAAGCAAATGGAATGTTCGCTATATTTCTTCTCTACAATCATTTTATTTTTGAAATTCTAGAGTGACGCAGCTTTCTTAAAATTTCTCTCTAAAACGAAGCAAGTTCCATGACGCTAAATTTTATTAGATTCAAGATGTTTGTCACTGATTTTAACTAAGTTTATATTCAGACATGTAATGGTACGAATTTGGGGATATATGCAAACACGTTACACATTTCATAAGTTCAAATTTTTTAGATAATGATAGAAGTCAGATAATTATTTTAACTAAAAAATAATAAACATAAGAATATAAAAACTATTTGCACGACAGGCACTTCTGTAAATCCTGTTACTCATCTTTTAAGATGCTTAAAAACACTTCATTTTAAAACATATCGTGCCTAAAGTGAATTTAAGAACTGAGAGAATTGTAAACTTGCTTTAGATTACATATACCATATTTATAACTCAGGAAGTGACAACCAGAAACACAATCAGAAATTTCACTGTGACTTATTCGAAAAATTATCACTACGCTGTAATGAAGATCTGATAAGTAACATGCACCCTAACTCGCAAAAAGAGAAGGAAAATGAAGTTAATATTTAATCATTTGGCAAAGCAACGTGAGAGCCAAAGGGGAAAATCCCTTCTCATAGGAGACTTTTGAAGTCTGTACGATATTTTGCTTTTAGATTTATCCTAATAATTAAACAGACAAAAATTGAGGAGCATTCAATAGAAAAATTGGTCAGCCCTGATCGGGTATGCCAATATGGTTAACTCCTACATGGCTATGCACATGTGGAGTTTGGTGTATTTAATTACGGCAAAGCACACGAGGGCTATCTGCCTAAGGGGATGGATGCCTTCGTGGAGGACTTTCTAAGGAAAACTGGCTCGTATACACGTTACACATGGGGAAAACCACGAAAACACCCATGAAGCCAGCCCGTTCGCGGGATTCGAACCTCGGACCGAACTGCCAGTGTTCAGCGACTTTACCGCTCGGCCGCTGGTGGGCCATGTGGAGTTTGACTTGTAATGTTTTACATTTCATTTTCATACATCATTACAACTTTTAATTCTTTTCTTACAATTCTCATGAATAATATGATAATAAGAATTAACTCAGCGCTATAACACAAATTAATACATGCAGGAGACGATTACTAAATCTCAGCCTGCCGCCCAAAACGGATAGTGGTTAGTGACTTTGACTACCTTACCGAATGTCCCGGATTCGAATCTCCGAAAAGGCAGGGATGTTTGTAAATGTATAGTGCCTTTGCATTATGGAGGCACTCTAAATATATGGCGAGCTGAAAGTCCTGTCATGTGGTTTTGTTGTAGGGGGTGGCAGACCCTCAGACCCACCACGCGGGGAACCACGCGGGGTAATTATGGTGGAACTGGGCAAAATAATACTGTCAGTTAGATGGCGCCCAAGGTTCTTGCCAACGATAGAAGTAATTTTGTACTCCTTACGATGATTAATTCTGTGTGCGTGTTCTGATGAGGTCACACAAGTGAGATCAGTCCCAACAACAATACATTTTATCCTTTTTTTAAAACGAAGTGAAGCTTTCAAACCAGCGGCAAAATTAAGCCGAAAACAAAACTATGAACGTCGCATTTCATGCGACAATCTCCGAACGGCAGAATTTGATGGGTAGAATGATTCATGAGAAGGAATATTAATACTAATGTTTCTTTAAGTGCTACTACGGCTAAATATTCATCTTTTTCGCGTGTATCACGTCATGCGTGTGAACATATTTTTTTCTACCCCTCTTCGTTTAATCCCTCCTCTGCATTGCTAAAACTCCTCCCGTTTCGAGCCCAAGCATACACGCAATACATGCCTAATTATCATAATTGATTTTTTTTTCTTATCCTTCCTTCTTTTGCTTGGAAGGTGCGTTTTGCGTGATGTGAATGCGTTTGCGAAATTTCGGAATATAAGGTTTATTTTTATGAGTGAACTATGATACTTGTTCTGTGATACTACTTAAAAATTCCCTTTCTCTCCGCACCCAGTTTGAAATTCGTAAGCAATAAATAAGTACGGGAAAAATGAATCCATATTGTGGCAAAGGAAATGATAGTTATCTACCGAGGGTTGTCAACAGCCAAAAGGAGACTCCATGCAAGCCCTGGGAACACCTTTCTTTCTGCCTCACTCGTAAATTTAACTACTTCAATAATTCAAGAAAATTTGATTGGACTAGACAGACAGAACCAAATCCTGTCGTGCCTAATACTTCTCCATGGATATGTACCTAGGACAGATTAATTTCATGAAGTACATGCCAATCGAAGATGTTTGACTTATATAGGAACTAAGACCGTTAGACAACCATGTGGTTAGCCTCAGAAATGGAACTCAGGAAGTAATTACCTCTTAAGAGATCTTTTCCAGTACTCTATTGACCGTTTTTCAAGAAATGTAACTTTTCGTAAGGATTTACACTATGCATGTGCATGTGTTGAGGTATGAAACATAATACAAGGTAGATGGTTCATAATTTAAAAGAGCTGTGAGCAATTTAAGCAACATAAAACTTAGTATCCAATATCTAATGTACCAGGAAGCTTTTGGGGAAAAGATATTACGTTTTTCTAACAGTTTTGATGGCATGAAGTGTTTCTGATATAATTTGTAAACTACATACTGCTTGCTATATTCGGAAAACGTTATTGTTGTTGTGACTTGTTTCACTTGTCTGACAGCGCCATCAGAACAAGCCCACAAAATTCATCGTGGCAAGGAGTGTAAGACTGTGTCTGTCGTTGGCAACAGTCTTCAACACCATGCAGGTGACAGGCTAGGTCCCTCTCCCCAATTTTCATGGAGAGCACCCCGGGGGTATTCGAAAAGCAATTTCGTTGCTAAAAAATAACACATTTTCCCTAAAATATGAAATTTGTTGTTATCAGCGACTTTGTCTTCTCTCCAGTTGCTCTCTGAGTGGGGAAGAATGCACGGAATTTTGTCCATGCTTATCGCAAGCTTTCGCGGTGTATTTGGAAGGAGAACGTTTGGTTGACAACCAGAAGGTCGGGATGGCGAATCTGGAAAAGACACTGTCGAATTTTCGTGTTTCCTTCTTCCAAATTACCCTAATGACTTTACAACCGGTACATCATCTATCTGATAGCAATAAATATTTCCTGTCTTATTGTTGTTGTGCCAAATGTGTTGTGTAGTGCCAAATTTAGGAACCAAATTGTCATCCGACATAATATTCCACAAATTCGAAATTCAACAATTAGCGAGCAATTAAACAATTAAAAAGCGGTTAACAAGAAAATTTAACACAATAACCCATCATGATGAATAAATTAAGAGGTATTTCAAAGGCATAACATAACATGGCTGCTATACGAATCTATCAACAGCTATTTTAAAATAATAAGTTTAATTAACGATTCAAGTCCAGAGCTCTCAAAGCACGCCATTTTGAATCTAAACAAACGCCCAGACGCCCTGCCAGGCGCATTTTCCCAAAAGCAAAACCCACCCATCGTTAAAATGCAATGTGTCCATCGAACCGTTGCTCATTCCTTTTTCTAAATCCGCATCCCCGGATTTTGCAGCAAGAGCCAATCCACCTGCAGGATCGTCACCTCTTTGGCTCGCTCATCCTCCACCCTATCCACGGCACCTGATTGGTCCACCCAGGGCGGCGGCATACTTGCATCGTGTTGTTTTCAAAAGCCCCTGCACTTTAGTTCCTTAATTACGATACAATGGATTCCACTCTTCTCTCATCCCTCTGGGGTCTCTCTGACGGAGGGACAAATAGGGATCTTCAGACGCAGTTAGGAGCCCGGAGGAATGCATAATGGCATAAATTACTGGTCGGTTGCCGTCGCTTTATTATGTGCTTCCAATTTATAGCCGGCGAGAAATCCGACGCCAATCCGACGCTTTTATTTTGGGCCTCGCATGCAAATCGTGCCGATCGAATGGCCACAGCCGGCGATTATCTCTCGCCCGTTTGGGGAGTTATTAGAGACGAATAAATGAGCAATTAGGCTCGAAGAAGAGCTCTTCTTAGTAAACATTTAATTAGCGGTACTGCTTGCGAATCAGAAACTAAACGCGACTGCGGGGACACCATATTTCTAGGCTAAAATGACACTTTAATTGATCCGGCCTGCCAGGAAAAGACATACTTCTTTAAGTGGCATACATTACAGCTTAATGATAATTATTCACCGACAATTTTTTTTAAAAGGGCATCTGGACGTGACTGGTTTTTCTTATCAAAAAAGTTTGAAAACTAGAATTAACTCTGAGGTTATGAGGTGTGTTATGTGGTTTTTTTCAAAAAATACAAGGCAAGTAATTCCAGGCTTTGAAATGCGATAAGCATTGATTTAAAGTGGTCTTTGCCAACTATTAAACTTGGTAGCTTCGTTCTCAAATCCTACTTCTGGAAGGGAAACCAGAAGGAAAAATTTCTCTAGGACAGAAATTTCGTGGTTTCGGACAGAATTTGCTGGAGCTCTATTCGAAATATATTTTTAAAAAAATTAGCTATGCAGCAATACTAATCAACTGCCGAAAAGGGCTACAAAAATTCAGCATTACTACCATGTAAGCACAACGAAACAAATCTAAACGATTCCTTATTTTAAATATATTATGTATTAATAGATAAATAAATAACACATATTTATTATATATTTTACATATAACTTTCAAGTACATTATTAAAAATAAATATTGTTTGCTTGTAGTTTAAAAATTAAATGGAATGCATTACATTAATCAGTAATGGGGTCATATTCGGATATATGGGGATTACAGGCGAATCGGGCAAAAGAATTTTGAAAAATCACAGTGGAAGGCAGCGTAAGTACATTTTTTTGCACGAATGATTTATATAAAAAATAATATTTTTTTGCACGAATGAAGTTCATTTACTTAAGCTAAAGCCCCTATCCAAGAAGGCAAGAAACAATTTGCATCATTGTTACGTTTCCCAAGTGTAAGGATAGTTAATGAGGTTCCGATATTGTTACATTTAATTTTGGAATGTTTATTTTGTAATATACTATTGAATGATCTATTATCATTTTTTCTCCATATTATAAAATAATATAGACGTATATGGTACTTAGCAGAATATTACTCCACACAGACTTGTATATTTGTTTATTCTATGTTTGGCGAAGGTTAAGTTTTGCAGGTTAATCTAAGGTTCCACATAATAATTCAGTTGGAAAAGCACGAAACCCGATGTTTTAAACATTCGAAAATAAATGGGCAAGTTTGCAGTATAAAAGCAAATTTATTTATTTACATGCTGATTATTTACAGAGGAAGCTGGTTTAACTCTGAGGTTTAACATCAGAACCGTCGAAAACGCCCTTCTCCTTTTCAACAGTCAAAATGTCGCTTTCCTTTTGTTGCCACTTCTCGAAAACAAATCGCGGGTAAAAAGGAAGCAGGCTTTCACGAAGAGAATGTAAGTGCTCGCAACAATGTTTAACATTAGCACAGAATGAGAAAAAGAATCAATGCCAGGAAAATTTATAAGAAATAAAAATATTACCATGTAATAGTTATATTATGATTTTGAAAAAAAAAAAAAAAAAAAAAAACTTTTATTAGATGAATTACGGCTAAATAAATTAAGAAAGAAGTATTCGAAAGTAAAAGAATGCTAATAACAAATAATAAACCAAAAAATTGCCGTAAAAATGTACCTAACTGAGCTTTCTTATCGCAAATATTGCACATTTATTTCCGTTAACAGATGAAAATTCTCCTTTCGAATAATTTTCGCAGGTCTCTATCTCGGTTAAAATAAAGCATTTCATTGAGAAAAAAGTCCCTACCTCTTGGGGGAATTTGAGCCGTTTGCCTTAATGTAGGGGAGGTTGAATCTTAAACAACATTTTAGCCTTCTCTTGGAAGAAGATGGGATGATTGTAGTAGGCCTAGGCGAGGAAGTAATTGGCGTAGAAAAAGCGGGCCCGAAGATTTGGGAAGGCGGTTCGAGGAAGCAGCAAATCGCATTCAGCCATTAGGACAAACCAATCTCCCGGCAGCCCGCTTGCCATTAGGTGCACAAACGAACGGTAATCATGTTCGGGATTCGTTCTAGCTCGTTATTTCGCCATCACCCACGCTTAGGGGACTTTCTATGCAGTTAGCAGTTGTAAACTAAAGACTCTTCGGTTAGTGCTAAAAGCAGAGACAATTGGCATCGGACGTTACTGTGATTTTAGAATGGAAGATATCAATGGATCCATAATTTTAAATTTTTTTTTTTTTTTTTTACTTCGTTATCCTTCAGTAAGTCACTGTGCACAAAAAAATTATTATTTAGTTTAAAAAAAAATCTTTCTATTGCAATTTTCTCAAAAGAAGTCACTATGAGAGCATTCCGCCTACCAAGAAACGACTACTGGGTTGGAAGCATTTATTTGAAATACCCCTCACCAAATTCAACCATCTTTTGAGAAAAGGTAAATTAGTAAGCACCGCAAGCTTTAAGATCTCATATATGTATTACAAATATCCATGAATTCAATTTTGCAGTTTTATTATGTGCAAGCATTTAATGAAGAAAATCTTAAATTTCAAAATTCGATAGAAATATAAGATATATCTAACTTTAAAACGACTTTAGCATGTAAACTGATGTCACAGAACAATGAATATAAGTAGTATTCGAATTTGAGAAGCATGCCATTTGATTGCTTTAGATGTAACTGGGAGGGGTAAAATTCCAAATTTAACACTTGATAAAATAAGCACGTTTCAAATGCACCTTAATTTTATTTCATGCATTTTTTAAACCGAAAATTAGCATTCACATAATTAAGGAAAAGATCTGAATTCAAGACCTGGCAGGTTTACATATTTCGTTCAACATTGATAGACCCTTTTAACTCCATCCATCTGCGGTAGGCGGTTAGGTTAAACTATTCACATGTTTCATAAAAGCAAACAGATCACATCTCAATCCAATACCATTAATTTTGTTTTTTCATTAAATAATTTAAGAATCAAAATAATCAAAAACTTCAAAACGTGGTCCTGCCATACTTAACTATTTGTATAACTATATATGATATTTGTATACTATCTAAATACACCAAGTATTTGATAAAGGACAGAGCTAAAGTATGATACTTATATCACCGTCATAACAATTCAGTGCATCAAATTTTAATTGAATTTATAGTCTAATTTTAGAATTAATAGCTCAAATTATTCTGTAGAATTCCACAGAGCTTTGTGAAATTCCTCATTTAAACAACAACCAGGAGATCCCAATTGGAATTTCAATTCTCAATTTTTAGACCCAAAGTGACAGTAGAATTTCCGCTTTATCCTATAACATCGTTACTGATTTCTTAGGAGTAGGATTGAACAAGTACAAGTTCCATATCATAATTCCAAGAAATCTGCACATTTTTTTTTCTTTTTTTATTTCACTGATTCACGAACCTAAAATTTTCTAAACCAACTTTTGCTTTCGCAAAAGTAATGACAGCGTATCTTTTATTCTTTAAATAAACGGCTAAAGGTGACAAAAAAAAAAAAAAAAAAAAAAAAAAAAAAAAAAAAAACTGAATTTTTTTAGATTTTAAATTACGTCAAAAGGGGCGTTTTTTTAATGTTTTGAGTGTTACCTTTATTTATTAAATATCATGTTCTTTGCACTTAAACCATAAAATTCAGTTCAATAGCAATATCGCAAAATAATGTTAAATTAAGCATATCTTTAGAATTTCCGATATACACAGTCTCGCGAGCTGGAGATAAAAGTATTTTTTTTTCTATATAACGTTGCCATTTCTCGCTTTTAAAGCATTGAGTTTGTAAATCAAAAATTCGTTAAAGTTTTACAAAATATAAAATCTATAATAAAACAAATTCCAAATTTGGGATTTCAGATGCCCATATTCGCAGTAGGATTTCGTCATTCAAAATTCGATGGCTCTATGTACCATTGTTTTATCACAATGCGAGAAATAGACAATTATTTATGCAGATTTTTCATTATTTAATTTCTTCAAATATAGGCAACAGTTTGAAAAGTGAACCGACGTTTATGAGTCCGACGCAAAATGCCAAAACGAAAGCAATAGTCCTTCGGGACTGAAATTCCTTTGGACTAAAAAAAAAGAAACTTCAGCTGAAACGAAATAAGTTATGATATATGTGCAACTTAGCAAGCGGAAAAAGAATTTTATATTAATTATAAAATACCTGCGAAACCAAAAAAAGTTACAAAATTTTGCTCATATGTATTAATTACACGTTTTATTCACACATCTTTCATTAAAATCAGATTTAAATTTAGGCCTGGAATGTTATTAATCGGAAACGTTAGGAGAAAACAATATTTACACGAATTTCTCAATGTTTTACAAGATTTGAAACGCCAAACTTTCTTTAAAAAGTGTGTAAGAATAATAAATTTTTATATAGGGGAGGAAAAGAAGGCTTTACTTTTGAAACATATAGGGTTGAACAAGTACAGTATTATGCTATGAAATTGAAAACTAATCTTCTGTATAATAATTTGAATTAAACAAGGACATGCAGTGACTGAAGGACAAGTTAAATATAAAAAATACGTATCTTACGTATAGTTCGTACACTTACGTATAGTTACGTAAATACGTATAGTTCTTCTTCGACTATAATGTGACTCACTGTTATCACAGAATTTAGTTTATAAACTAAATTTAAGAAACTATAGGACATAAAACGTATCAAAACATTAGAAATTCACTGCACAGTGAAATATTCCAATGCGTGTTTAACTTCCTCCATAAATCCATATGAAATTTCTTTATATAAATATCCGATAGCCGAAATATAACACGTATGTTCTAATTCAAATAATATCATATCATATATAACGTACACTCTGCACACATATAATCACACAAAAGAAGAAGGGGACAAGTTCTCCAGGGCCGATTAACGGAATTTAACTTTTTATGCTTTTTATACGTTTTTTCATGTCTCGAAAACGAGACTTAGGATACATATTATATGTACAGCATTTTTCTAACATAGGCATTTTGTAGGTATTTTGACACAAAATCGGACTTTTTCTGAAATGACAGACCGACTTTTTTTTTTTATATTTCGATTCTACGACTCAAATTATGGCAAGTTTTGTAAAAATCAAAAGATAGTTTTTAAAAAATTAGCTCCTCTATTTTAATTGAATTTGGTATATATTTATGAATCTCTCTTTTTTTTTTATTAAACTCGCTTGATTATTTCTTACACAGTTTGAAATTTAAGTTCAATTCCAATAACATTCGCTTATATTTTCTGATTTATTTTTTAAACTTGGTTTTTTTAGGAAATTTTATAAATTTTCGAAAATATTTTGAATTATAAACTATAAAATGTTTACCATCAGATTAAAGTATATGTCTTTCCAAGCAGACCTGGAAAAGAGTTCTTTAATCAAAATTTCTCAAGATATGCGTGAATTTACATATTGGCGGGTTTTGAAATTTGACATATTTGTTATAAGCGATAATAACGCAAATGTGGTTTAAGCATTTGCTAAAATTATTGGAAAGAATGTCTTTTTTTCCCGCTCCTTGTTGCTTTTGTTACGTTCACTTGTCTGACGTACTCAGCTCAATCCCACGAAATTCCTCGTAGCAACCAGCGCAAGATTACGCCTGCCGTTGGCAACAGCCTTGAGCACCTTACAGGTGACAGTACGATTTAGCTCAGTTCCGCCCTAAATTTTGATGGGGAGCACCCGGGGGGGGGAGGGACGGACGGGTCCGTGAGTCTTCCTCTCTCTCCTCTTCCCCCAAACCACACGAGAGGACTTTCGGCTCGCCGCATATTTAGAGTGCCGCCATGCGGCACACACACTATACAAGCATCCATGCCTTCTCCGGCATTCGAACCCGGGCTCTTCGGCACGGCAATCAGCGACGCTAACCACTATGCCGATTGGGTAGCTTTTTCCGCTCGCGCACAGTGAAAATGAAAAAGAAACTGGTTACCATAGATTAAGAATTTCGTCAAATAAATTATTCTTGGACTAAACTGAAAAAAGTAAGCCATGATAAATTTTTTAATTTCTTGGTAAATTTCCCACCAGATTTTAGTAAAGTTAATATATTGGCGTAATTTGAATCGTAGAATCGAAATATGGAAAAAATATCGGTATGTCTCTACAGGAAAAATCCGTTTTTCTGTCAAAATACTTATAAATAAAACGCAAATTAAATTTTGTCGATCGTCCCAGTAGAACAGGAGATATAGAACTGTTCCATTTCCTTTTTTTTCCTTGCAGAATGTACATACAAATACATTTTCAGAAATATTCTCTTATACAAGTTTTTCCTTATCATATAATGGAAAATGAATTTAAAAAAAATACATTTAAAATTCATCCAGAAACACAATTGTAAACTGTAAGAAAAAGGGGACTTATAAATACACAGATTACTTTCATTGATTATTTGAAGTCTTAACTTTAGTTCATGCCTTTATCAGTTCAGAAGTTTACTTATTTCTGAACAAATCCGAAATTTATTTATTTATTCATTTATCTATTGGTTGGCTTATTTATTTCTTCCATTGCACCACCCCCCTGAAGATGATGCAGTGAAAGACGTACATTTCTTATTTCATTCCTTGTTTTTTGTATTTTTATGTCCCTTTTTTCTTATAGCCTACTACTGTGTCTCTGGTTTTTTGCTTTTCGTATGTGTTTATTTGGAAATAAGGGAGTAATTTTGAACGAATTTTCGAAGTGAATATGGGATGAATTTAATTTTAATTTATGATGCGTTATTACCTTTTAATTCATTTGAAGATAAAACTATGCTTTTAAAATGCGTTTTCAGTGTTAAAGACAAAACTTCCTGAAGGAAAAAAACTTCAATAAATCTTGTAAAAAAATTTAAAATAATATAAAAATATAATTAAGATTTTTCAACTGTTTAGCTCTAACTTTCTACTCGATTTTATAATATAAGAACAAGTTTGTTTTGCTCATGCTATTAAATGCGCTAATATTACATACTTATTTTTAAAAGCTACTTAATTTATAAATTTAAATTCTACCGTTTAAAGAATTTAGATTATTTTATGATAAAACAGTTTAACTACTCATGTTATCTCAGTTTATCATTACAATGAAATAAAAAAAGCTCTTTAAAAATAACATTTTCTACCTATATCTAAAAAAAAGTGGAATAATAGAACTAATTTCTAACTAAAAACATTTTATGTTAGAAATAAATATTTTTTAATGGGACTTCGCTTTGAGCATATATGTAGTTGCCCCCTTTATGCATATGAAGGGAGAGATAACAGAGAAGAGGAAGGATTCTTTATTCCACGACGGGGGGTGTTCCCTCTTATAGAATGCGGTCGGGAAAAGGGGAAAGGGAAAAAAGGGAAGAATATTTTGGCTCCGGTCGTTATTCATTTGTTTGTAATCGCAGAGAGAGGGACTTAATGATGGGAGAGGCCCAAGAGCAAAGATGCAGCACAAGAGAAGATTAAAGGGGAGAAGTTCAGGATATGAATTCGTTGCGAAGTTTTCAAATCTAAAACGGCATGGAACAACTTGAAAATATTTTAAGTCGGACTTCCAGGTTGAGTTGATAAAATGCTGCAATTGCGCCGCATCTGCGAATACTCAGTTTTCCCATAAATAACTTGCATTAGCATAAACTTAAATTCTTCTCTTTTTCAAAAGGCCAGAAAATATTCTAAAAATTCTGAAATGCTGTTCTGAATCACAGACTGATGTAAGTCAGTTGCTTTATTTAAATTTTGTTATGAAAAAGTAAATAAATAAATAAAAAAAGCCTTGCCATTGACATATGAAAATTAATTGTTTATTTACTTATGCATTATTTAGCGGAACAGTAACAAAATTTATATTTTTTACTTTTTGCAATTGAATATATGAGGTAAAAATCAAGTTTTGCTCAACCAGTTTACACATCTAAGCTTAGATATCATAACCCTTTAACGCATAATAATAATATTCAGTATTTCATCGGCTTCTTAAAATATAAGTAAAAAATTAGTCAAAACTCTGGATTCACTACGAATTTCTAAACCATCCCTAACATAGATCTAATAACAACAACTATAGTCTATTACTTTAAAATAGGCGCTTCAAGGTCATAACCTGCCTTCAATTTACATATCGTCAGCAATGCCCAACCCTTGGTTTCTCTGACGTATTTGAGACTCTAGTTAAAGTCATACTGTATGCGTACGCACAAGCAAATGGCCAAGCTTTTCAATATCATCATACAATTGACTGTCCCGGTATTTTAAATGAAGCTGCAATCAAATTCGAAAGCTGGTTGCGGTGCAAACAACCATGTTCTGAAACGGCCTTTTCATAATCCTAAAAACACAATACATTTAAATTTTATCTCGTTTGAAAATATATCGAATTTATATTCGAAGAGTTCATAATATTGTTCTTCAGTATATTGCTTAATCATTAAGCTCTCATAAAACAAAATAGATAAGATTCAAAGAGGAAGAATCCTTTCACTCTGATCTGCCCTCTTCTAATTTTTACATGCACTTGCAAATATTTCTATACAGTTAAAACGGCAAAATTTTATACTGATGTTTTGAAAAATTGTTGATGATAATGTCCAGAAATTATTTTCCAAAATAACTTTAGCTTTCTACGATGTAATTTTCCTTCAATGTAAAGTCGAAGCAAGCTAAACGAAAGTAAAGCGGATTCAATTTTCGTTTGCGACAATCGCTACTATAGTTACAAGAGACGTTTAGAGCAGAAAGAACAGAATTTGAAGCCTCCATTCTATACAAACTATAATATTGTTGTTATATTGATAATTCTATACAAACTATAATTCTTATACAAACTATAATATTGTTGCACATTTTTGCATAGTGTAACATGAACGGCTTCCAGAAAAGCGAAGCTCTGCCAAGAAAATGAGATTACAGGGACAAGTCTATTTAACACTGAGGTAAATGGCTATCTCGCTAAATTGGCGAGATATCGCCAAGTTAGTGATGGTGTATCCACTAAATTTGATCGCCAAATTTGGTTAGAAATCGCTTAAAGTCGCCAAACTTGGTGACATTTCGGTCCGGTCCTTGAATAATTGTAATTGGTATCGTAATTGAATAACTATAATTGATCACTATATGTAACTGCAACCCTAGCCGGCCATTATATGTAACTTTAGCTGTATATGCCTTCTAGTAATTTCAAAAAATGGAAAGTACCGAAATTTCCCTGCGGCTGGGGGAAAACTATACATAAGATTGAAGAGAGCAGCAAATCTCACTTTTTTAGTTCACTGCTAACTTAGGAGTACTGACAGATCTCGATGAGATCTTCACTTTTTTAGATGCGCTTTGCATTGCGTTCAGTTTGTGCTCTTGTGATACTGAGAAGACCTGTACGAGTAATTCTGTAAGAGTGTTTCTTTGGGGAAAATAAATTTTATTGAGCTATCATCGGTTCAGTGTGCATTCATTCAATTCATTAACGAATCCGTACACAAGCAATAATATGGGATCAATTATTAAATGCATTATTTAAAGCTTAAATTTATTTTCCTGCCTTCCTTTTTCTTGGAGTGCAAAGAATACCCTTTACCTTACCCTGCGGAAAAGAAATGTGTAGGCAATGTTTCTAATTGTTATATACACTTGAAATACATTAGTTACAATATATTCTGCAGTGAAGATCATGTCATAATTAAGATCAGTATTGTTGCATAGGTATGACAAAACTTATTTCAAAAATCATATTCCAAGAAGAATGCAAGGCTCCTCCAGCGTGAAATTTACATTAATTTTGTGTCACTTTGAGTCATCCCCCCCCCCTCTCTGTGCAAAGAAAGTCGTTACGGGGAGGAGGAACAGAATTTTAAGATGGTCTTTATCAACGAAATCACGTAAAACGTTCAGTAAAATTATACAGTTAATGATAATTTTTTACTGAATGGTAATTCTATTAGAAAAAAGAAAAAAAAATTAAAATGGAACTAAAGAACAATTTCAGTTTTACAAACTCAAATAAATAAATCCAATTACTCAACCCCCCCCCCCAAAAGCTAATAAAATATTTCAATATTCAACATTTACGAGACACACTAAACTGTTATATCCAATATTTTATGTAATATCTGTTATATTTAATCACGGAAAAAGTTCGGTTATAAAAAGTGAAATAGAAATGTCTGATTATATTACCAAAAAATATGTGTGGTTTTACTTTTAATTTCTTTTCACAGTTTATAATAATAAGGTTATATTATTCTGCTTAGCATGTTAATTTACCTGAAGCAGAAAAATCCGATAAAAAAATGGCGATGGCTTCCCATCAATAATATACCAACATAATTGAGCTTTCAAGAAATGGTTTGCTCACTGACATCTTCCAAACCATAAATGTTTGAAACATTAAACCCACATCATTACTGCCATTAATATTATTGCTATCAGTGAATCAACCTGTCAATAAACACAACTTTTCCAAGTTGTAATCATTAATAATTATGTTCTCAGAAATACATATATCATCCTTTAGAAATAGACTTGATTAAGCATTACTGTTTAGACGTAAACTAATGTTAGTGAATCATTAGTTATTAAAACCTAAGACTGTCAATGTGAGGGTCAGGCAAATAAAGGAAATATTAAAAAAGGGTATACGTTTATTACCTTTCATTCTTGATTATTTTTCTACTTTTTCCCTCCCCTCCCCACCCCTAACGTCTGCTTATAAATGCCGAACAGAAGATTCGAAAACTGTACATTCATTTGAGATTTGTACAGAAATGGTGTAAAGCTTTCAAAACTATGACATGATCTACTTGACAGAAAAGAGGGTTGTGATGTAATATGCAGAGTTCCACTATTTAGGTGTTATAGCTGAAAGACACCAAAAATAGAAGCTAATATTTATACACAAAAATTTAAACATCTATATAATCTCTTCACTTTCTTTTAAACTATTATTTGAAGATGAATGTTTTTTAAGTTTACTAAATACATTTAACAAAAGATTAAAAAAAATCGTAAAGAATATATTTGATATCTCTCTTTCATTTAGTTTATTAGATTTACGCTCATTTGTTATATTTCTTACATAATTTTTATTAGAATAAAATTGAACACTGTAACAAGAAAATTTGAGTTTGATAAATGAAATCAAAGAGAAACAAAAAGAACATTTTTAATGATTTTTTGTCTCTCTTTTGTTATCCATAAAATATGCTTCATAAATGAGTATAAAGAGACTTATTATGAATATACGTTTATCATATAATTTGTATCAAATGTCATTTTGTATCGTTAATGGGTGTTACGTTTTAGTCCCTGCACTTTCCAGTTTTAATGCTTGTTCAGAAAGTGATATTAAGCATTTGCTTTTATGCACAATTCTAATAATGAAAAACAGCTGTAATTTTCAACTGCATTTCTAAAAATATTCAAAAATTATTAGCTCCAAGAGGAAGACAAAAAAATGAACATTATTGAGTCTCTAATTGAAGAAAATCTCAACATATGATACCAGTTTTAATAGAATATATATAAAAAAAAATTGCTCAATAATGAATTTCATTTTAGAGCATTATATGAATTACGAATTTCATTTTGAAGTATTCCATTAATTATGAATCTCTTTTAAAGCATTTTACTAAAACTTCGAAACTATTAGGGTATATGTGTTAGTACCTCAGCAACTTGAATATCCTTCCCCAACACTATATGAAAGACAACAGGAGCATAAAAAATTTTTGCTGTTCTTAAAATTGGAATAGTACAGACGAATAAGCGAAAACTATAATACACAAATAATGTAACGGAAATTATTAATTCAAAAATGAGTAAAACATGCAAAGAGCTAAGACTGTTTATCCCGGAAGTGCTAAATAACTGCAACTTGACATATATTTGACAAGTTCGCAATCAACCAACCGAAATAATTTGAAATCACACTTTCCATGCTAAATTTTAAATGAATCGTCGCACATAACATAATTAACTTAGGGAATTACAAAGCAATTCATACAACAATAATTCAAAATACATATAGTCAACAATTAAGAATCACGACTAAACCGAAATCACTCAGAACAGAAGTAGTCAGTTAAATCAGTGGAATATGTGACACTATTCCCTGGAGCAGAGCATGATAGCTCTCTTTTATCAGTGACGTCACCGTAGCGAAGAGACGGCACAGCTCCTCCCTGGGATCATCTCTCCTTCTTACATCCCATTTTCGTGGCTGCAGCTTTCACACCTCATTTGGCTCGGCGGGGTGTGTTGCCTGGTAACCGGCCATCACCCTCTCCTGATCCTTGGTCGCACGCATCCCTTTCCATCCCGTGACTTCGGGGCCGAGCACAGGAATGAGTGTCTGTTGCCTCCCGCCCCGTCTTCCCTAATGTTTTATTAATGCGCGTTAAATTATTTATAACGTTTACGAGAGGATCCTCGGAAGGCCATTAGGGGTAGAGTTTCTGACATTAAAGGATGTGGGACTACAGAGGACAATAAATAGTTGCAAAGTATGCAGCTGATGAAACCGTCTAGCTAGCCAACAAAAATGATTGCGGGACAAATGCATTTGCCACACATTCAGAATACGAAAACTATATGGTAGACAAAACTAATGAATTTCTGTAAAATGTAAAAGTTACTTAAAAATGTTGATGAGAACAAATATGCAAAGAATAGAAAAGGATATAATTGATACAGCTACTAAAGAACAGATTCGTCCCATATAAAGAGGCCTGTAAATGATATTAAGCTGCACAAAGATTACCGATATTCTGAATGTTACTAGAACTGCAATGAAGATCAACCAAAGCGATTACAATAATATATAACTATAAAATATCTGTTTAAAGCTCAACTAATTTCTACCCATGAAATAAACGAATTCTGTGAACGATCAGAAAAAATGCACTATATAAATATTATGAAGATATCTTTAACCCTTTCCGGCACGTTACCTTTTAAAGTTCGAGTTTTGATAAATAAATAAATAAATAAATAAATAAAAAAAAAAAAAAAAAAAAAAGAAGATAGGCAGTCTAATTAGGCCTAGAGGTGTGTACACAAGTAAAATTTTGTGCAGATAGCACTTATCGTTTTAATTCTGTGGGTGTGCCCAAAGTGGGCACACTGATTGAATACAGCTTCGAAAAGAGTGCTGAAACGAGCATTGTTGTCAATGAACTGACCGATGAGATGCAGAGAAACAAAGAATACAGACTCTCAGTTGCCCTAAATTGTCGGTGAGCCCTGTCTGGGAACACCTAGGGTTCGCCGTTTGATTTTAGGCAAGATTTCAAGATAAAAATTTAAAACTAATATAGAATAAGGAGATTAGCATACAGCCAAAAAAATAACATAGAAATTTCTTTTCAAACATTTCCTTTTATACCCTAAAAAAATCTGGAAGATTTCTTTGAAAAATGAGAGACTTAAAAAACTAAACATGGCTAAAATATATGGACTGTTTTGTGTTGAACTGCCATCTACTATAAATAAAGAAGGTTCAAAGTAACCTATAAATCCTTTTTCATTCAATTTTTCTGTGCGTACAGAAGGAGATTTTTAGGTGTGTCCAAACCGGACACACTGTGTCGCAAAGGGTTAATAATAATTCCTAAGTTTATAAGGTATTTCTCCTGCCTTCTTAGCATGCCTTCGTGGTTAGCAGTGATCAGCACGCTCGACGGGAATTCGAGAGGTCCGTGGTTCAATTCAAGGCGAGAGCACTGCTCATTTTCCATCTCTCCTGCTTCCAAATAACATAATGCCTCTACAAGTTATGCTTCAATACCATTCGGATATAGTTCTACTTAAAAGTTATTTTACTTAAATTCATCATAATTCTTAAAACATCAGCTGATATTTTTAGAGTATTGTCGGTCTGTGATAATAGTAATAATTCAAATATATACAAGCTTTACTGTAGACTACGTATAAAAGAATCTTTTTCACACTGTAAGGATCTTAAGTTTTACTAACGTTTATTTTATTTTAAATCTTTACTATCACTTCTTATTTTCTACTTCCGGCCAGAATTATAAGCGTTAAGGATTTTATGCAAAGTTTGTCTGGCGAACGCCAAGTATTTAAGTGTGGCCTTTTTTTGCCAAGCAAGAGAGAGGAAGCAGTGAGTTCGAAGCAGGCCGCTTACCTTAGAAGTTACGCAGTTGCTATTTGCCTTCCAGGCCAGAGGTTTTAATCCTCTTGATAAATTAAACGTATTATAGTGTTCACAGTCTCTGTGCTACATAGCAGTGAGTTCGAAGCAGGCCGCTTACCTTAGAAGTTACGCAGTTGCTATTTGCCTTCCAGGCCAGAGGTTTTAATCCTCTTGATAAATTAAACGTATTGTAGTGTTCTCAGTCTCTGTGCTACATACGCTTCCTGTTATTATAAGGCCAATCTTACACGTGTATTATTCTAAAGTTAAATTAGAGTTTAGTTTTATTTTGATATCTTTTACGTTAGACCCCGAGTGGAGGGTCATTGTATTCCGAAGTACGGAAGTCATTGTATATAAAGAAAAATAAAGGGTTTTGTATACCCTTCGTCTGTATCCTGTCTACTTACTACAATTAGTGAACATAGCTTTAGTAAGCTCTCTGTTCCTAGTCAGGTCATTGTATGTTTCCGAAGAAGGATAGAAGAAACATTGAACCTGATAGTGGCGCCCGACGAAGAAGAATAACCATGGCCGAGTTTCAAGAAGAACCTGTGCTGCCTGCAGAAACGGCTCAGAAACCAGAAATGCCAGCTGCCGCCCTGGAAGGATTTGGGTACATCGTCCAGACCATGCGCGCTTCGATGAAACCAGAAGCAACATTTAATGGAAACTCACCGGTAACCAGTTTTTTAGAAAAATTTGATGACCACTTCATGCTCTACCCCGTGCACGAGTTTCAGAAAGTTACCTTAGCTACCAGCGCTTTGAGAGGCCAAGCGCTTAACTGGTTCAAATGTATCGGCAGAAGTCTCTTGGGTCAAGCAGGAAGTCCCACCTATACTTACGAAAATTTCAAGACTGCCCTACTAAAAGCCTTCCCTGATGTAAGGGATCGTGCGAAATTAGAAACAGAACTTTTCAGTATATATCAACAAAGAATGGAAAACCTCTCGAGCTTTATTTTAAGAAAAATTCCCGTTTTCAAGCTCTTGTATGGAAACCGTCCGGATCCTGAAATAATTCAAGTGATTTTGCCGAGGTTACTACCCCAAGTGCAAGACTTTATTGAATTACGAAATTCGACTACACTGGAAAAGTTATTTGAGCTAGCAATCCAGTTTGAAAGTAGAAGAACGGCGGACGTCGAAAGAAGACGCCAATATCAACAGCGAAACCAATTTGGTACGCCAAGACTACAGCAAACTCAAGCATACGGCTACGGAGAAAAAGCGAATCAGTGGGCAAGGAAACCCGAGCATTCAAAAACAGCCGGCGAACGTCGACAGTTCAATAGCAACCCAGGAAAAAAGTCTCAAGGCCAGTGGAGAAAGAAGGAAAGCACGGAAAAGAAAAATAATTTAAACTAAAACGGATTTCTGCTGACGAGAGGGTGCGGAAATCCGAAGGCCACGAAAACCCCTCTTCCTACAAGTTAAATACAGTAATGGTGAAAAATGTAACTCTTCCGAAGATTGAAGTCTTGGTAAATAATATCCCGGCCACCGCACTCCTGGATACCGGCGCGCAGTGTTCCTGTGTGGCAGAAGTCTTTTTTAGAAAGTATTTTCGCAAATACCGCATATATAATGCGGATAATACAACAGTATTAGCGGCGCAAGGAGAACAATGTAAGTGCGTAGGTAAAGTACCTTTGTACATCCGTATCAAGGACGAACAAGTAAAGGTGATGTTTTTTATAGTAAAGAATTTGCAAGCACATTTAATCCTAGGAATACACTTTCTTTCAGACGCACAAGCTACACTGGATTTTAATGAAGCGTCCCTTAAGCTGACGATGAAACCAGTGCGTGTAGAAAAGGTTGAAACGCCAAGGTTAAATCTTGACCACCTGCCTAATGACGAGCAAGATAGAATCCGACAAGTGGTAAGTGAATTTGCTTCCTTATTTAGTGATATTCCAGGATTTACTCAGGTTACTAACCAAAGTATTGACACCGGAGATGCATTGCCGGTTCGTCAAAAACCATACCGGTATGATAAGAATAAGGAAAAAATTATAGAATGGCATATTACCGATATGCTACGTAAAAAGATCATAACGCCCATCTCAAGTAGTTATGCTAGCCCGGTGGTTTTATGTAAGAAAAATAATGATTATCCTTTGGAGCATCCAAAAAGGTGGAGATTCGCTATTGATTACCGTAAATTAAATTCCATAACGAAATATCCGGTATATCCGTTACCGATCATAGAAGAAATTTTAAGGAACATAAAATCAACCAAATTTATGACGACTTTAGACTTTAAGAATGGTTATTTTCAAGTAGGGGTCAGGCCTGAGGACGTGCCTAAGACTGCTTTTATAACCAAGTCTGGCACTTATGCATTTTTGCGTATGCCGTTTGGCCTTTCTGGGGCCCCAGCAACATTTCAGCGATGCATGGACATTGTGTTAAGACCTGTTCTTGGAAAGTCCACATTTATCTATTTAGATGATATCATTATTACTAGTGATAATCTCGACCAACATATACAGGATTTAAGACAGGTGTTTTCTTTATTAAATGAGGCCGGTCTAAAAGTTAATGTCGAAAAGTGCAAATTTGCAGCCCCTGAATTAAAATATTTAGGTTACAAAATATCGCAAAAAGGGATCGAGACAGATGAATCAAAAATAATCGCTGTACAAAAGTATCCGACTCCAAACACGGCAAAGAAGCTCTCTTCTTTTCTAGGACTTTGTTCATATTATAGGTCCTTTATAAAAGATTTTGCGGCTATCGCTGAGCCATTGCTAAAATTAAAAAGGAAAAAGGCAAGATTCTCGTGGACGGCCGAAGCCAATAGTGCTTTCGAAAAATTAAAACAAGCATTAACGCAAGCCCCTGTGTTGAAATTTCCTGAAAAGGATGAAAATTTAGAAATTTCAGCGGATGCTTCGGATTATGCGGTAGGAGCGGTACTTTCGCAAAATCAGCAGCCCGTGGCATTTTTTAGCTGAACTTTAAATCAAACGCAAAGAAACTATTCCGCGACCGAGAGAGAGGCACTTGCAGTTCTGTTAGCAGTGCAAAAGTTCCGAGTCTATTTTGGAAAGGCGCCGATAACAGTATATTCTGATCATGCGGCGGTAACTAGATTGTACTCAGGGAAAAATTTATCCCCAAGGTTAATAAGATGGGCACTCAAGCTGCAAGAATATAATCTGGTAATCAAGCATACCCCCGGAAAGGAAAATATCGTAGCAGATGCCCTATCACGAATTAAATTAGACGAACAGGGTAATACCGTAAAAGTTGAAATGCTTACAGCGTGTACAATAAATTCCCGAGAAACTGTAATAACCGAACTGGGTAAGGATCCTGAGTTTGGAAGCATTTATGAGTATTTGAAGGATCCTGAAAATTTTAGCCACCAAGATATTGTGGCGATAAGAAATAGGGCGGCCCATTACGAACTAATAGATGGTCTATTATTCTATACAAAAACTACGAATTCCAACAACGAATTTCGACCTGTTATCCCAGCTAGTCTTAGATTAAATATCCTGCAAGAGCTCCATGACAGCCCTTTAGCTTCTCATGCTGGTATTCGAAAAACTACTCAACGCGTACGCGAGGCAGTCTACTTTCCTGAACTGCAAAAGTTAACAAGGGCGTATGTCCAGTCCTGCCCAACATGTCAAGCCGTTAATTATATTAATTTCCGCCCGGCCGGGTTTCTAAATAGTATTAAATCCGAATTTCCAAATGAAATAATCGGCATCGATTCATTGGGCCCTTTCCCAAAAAGTCAGTTAAACAAAAGTCGCTATCTCCTTGTTATGGTTGATCATTTTAGTAAATGGACCGAAATTGTTCCCTTAAAACGAGCCTCCGCGAAATTAGTTACCGATTCTATTTTAAATAAATATATTTTAAAATACGGGGCGCCCCTAAAAGTTATATCGGATAATGGTCCTCAATTTGTAAGTAATATATTTGAAGACATGTGCCAAAAACTGGGCATACGTCATTTAAAAATGGTCCCGTATCGGCCGCAATCAAATATAGCGGAACGGGTCAACAGAAATATAGTGAAAATTATCCGTAGTTATGTTAAAAATTTTCATAAAAGCTGGGATAACTATGTCAATGAATTTGCTTTCGCCCTTAGGACCGCAAAACATGATACAACGGGAAAAACTCCTGCTGAGTTATTTCTAGGCAGAAAGATTATAACACCGTTAGATAAATTATTTTATGTGCAACAAAGAGCCCCAGAATTTAAAATGGGTGATATAGAAAAACTAATAAAAGAAGCAAAAAAGAATACGGAAGTAGCACAAAGAAAACAAAAATTGTATTATGACTTGAAACGACGGGGAGTAACTTATAAAGTAGGGGATGAAGTACTAAAAATTAAGCATTCACTTTCTTCAGCACCAGAAGATAAAACTGCCAAATTTTTTCCACGATTTGAAGGACCATATGTTATAGAAAAAATAACTCACGCTGTTGTAGTGTTAAAAGCAAGAAATGGTGAAACCTGTTCCGCAAATATTGATCAAATTAAGCCCTACTTCGATCGTAATAAAATGCAAATCTTTTCAGATCTTTTGCAGGATCCGGTACGGCAGACACCGCAGGTACAAGTTCCAGAGGTGGGAAAACGACAAGTACAAGGGCAAGCCAATGAGAGACAGAAGCAAGTGAAAAGAAAATTGCCCCGCGGAAAAATTGAAGGTAAAAAGAAAAAGAAGCCGTTCCACCGTCCAGAAAACAGAGTTCACGAACACCCCCAGAATGAAGAAGGGAGAAGGACGACGTATGTGAAAAGGACCAGGAGAAATGACGGCAACTATAACCCGGCTTTAAAACGGAAGATCGACTCATCCGACAGAACTCTCCGCAGCAAAAGTCGCCGAACTGCGGAAGGGCCATCAGCGGCGGAGGAAAAAGTACAAGAAAAATTTGAACGGCCAACAACGAGGTCCAAGCAGGATCACGACAGAAGTTTCCCGGTTCCACCAAGACCAGCTGCCTTCAAACGGCCAAGACCACAAGCAGAGGACAAAAGGAAGTTGTTCAAGGGTGGCCGTACTGGTGAAAAACGGAAGCTTCCAGAGGAAAGCACTGAAGGGCGAGCCCGTACAAGAAGGAGGATAAACCAGGCTACGGTCTGCAGCACCTTTAAAGACTGGGCCCAGAAAAGGATGTCTGAATATTACAAAGATAAGTAAAATTTTATGTTACTTTGCAAACTTGAGTTAATCTTTCATTCTTACTGCAAGTGGCAGATTTCAAGAAGTTTTACCTCATGCGAGGTCTACCTTTATCGCCGAAAGGGCGAGAAATGAGTTGTGACCGATTTTCTTATTATGTTTTTCAATTACTCGCGCGTAAAACTAAAGTTGATGTATAATAGCGTTGTGTAAAGACTTAAATATTGTAAAAAGTTATTGTATAAATTTTATTTAAAACATTCTAGCAAGAAAGAAGTTTTAGTCTGAAAGACTTTTTGAAATGTAGTATTATTTCAATGTAGAAAGAATTGGCACTTGCTTTGAAAAGAATAGAAGTTAACAATGTACTACTAATGTATGTTTTCAAATGTGTAAAATTAACGGCATGTTGATATGTTCTTATATACATGTGAACTGTTATTTTAAATGTTAAGAAATACCGTGATATGGTAAAAGTGAAAGTAATGTTAAAAATTTGTTATTCGTGTGACTGTAAAGATTAAATCATGACGAATATATGTTAAAGGTTGAATGATGTAGTTAGGCTCTCTGACGCTACACTTTAGAGTTAGCCACTTTTAGAATAGTACCTCAGGGTTTAGAGTTGAAAGTAGGGTGTGTTAAGAGGTCTCGGTATGTTGAATTTTAACACGTTAGTGTTTTGATTGTAGGAGGAAGTGTGGCACACGTAGACAGAAACACATTCGTGTTTGGTGTTTTTACAACACATGTCAGAGAGCACGGGGAGAGATAATTAAAATAGTCATGAATGAAATAAGAATGTTAAGAGAAGTATATTCTATATGTTATTTGCAATGTCATTCTGTAACATTTCATTAAACTAGTTTTCCTTCCAGATCTCTGGAAGGAACCAGAATTGAATAAAGCTCCTGTTTAGATGCAGTACAGATGAAAAAAAAAAAAAAGATTGTTGTATATCCCGGGAGCTGCTATTGTAACAAATTTCTTTCTTTTAAATTTTCTAGTTTTTAGCTAAGTTATGATTGTAAAAGGTTGGCCTCGCGTTAGATTCTAGAGCTAAAAGTTTTCAACAAGGTCGTTTTAGACCTCAGTTTTAAACTAATTAAATCTGGCGGGAAGTATGTAAGGATCTTAAGTTTTACTAACGTTTATTTTATTTTAAATCTTTACTATCACTTCTTATTTTCTACTTCCGGCCAGAATTATAAGCGTTAAGGATTTTATGCAAAGTTTGTCTGGCGAACGCCAAGTATTTAAGTGTGGCCTTTTTTTGCCGAGCAAGAGAGAGGAAGCAGTGAGTTCGAAGCAGGCCGCTTACCTTAGAAGTTACGCAGTTGCTATTTGCCTTCCAGGCCAGAGGTTTTAATCCTCTTGATAAATTAAACGTATTGTAGTGTTCTCAGTCTCTGTGCTACATACGCTTCCTGTTATTATAAGGCCAATCTTACACGTGTATTATTCTAAAGTTAAATTAGAGTTTAGTTTTATTTTGATATCTTTTACGTTAGACCCCGAGTGGAGGGTCATTGTATTCCGAAGTACGGAAGTCATTGTATATAAAGAAAAATAAAGGGTTTTGTATACCCTTCGTCTGTATCCTGTCTACTTACTACAATTAGTGAACATAGCTTTAGTAAGCTCTCTGTTCCTAGTCAGGTCATTGTATGTTTCCGAAGAAGGATAGAAGAAACATTGAACCTGATAACACTACCTTCATATTATCATTCCTTTTTCATAACTGAGAAAAATTGTGAAGCAGTTTACAGAATAAAATATCACACGTATTCCTAATCCTACGTAATCCTAACATTGAACGCATATGCTGCTTATCTTATAATATAGCGCGATCGAGAAAGTTGTAGATTCTCCAAAAGTATGCATAATAATTTACTAAAGCATATCTGATGCCTTTTGAAAGCTTTTGAATTCATCAGCTCGCCTTAGGTGTCACAGCCTACTAGAGAAATCGGTTAGTACTTAGCATCCTTTCGGATTATGCCTTCAATCATATTTAAATAAACCCATATTATTTATGCATACTAAATATCAATATTTTTAATGCTCTGTCGCATGCACTTGTGACATTCAGTTAACACAGTAAAGTACATCTTGTAGAGACTTTAGGTTATTTTTTGGAAACAGGAGACTTTAAAAATGAGCAACGCCTTCGCCAGGAATCGTACCACGGACCTCTGGTACACGCGCCCAGGGTGCGGACCACCACACCACGAAGGTATGCTAGAAAGTCGGGGAAAATGACTTATAATCTTTCAGCCAAACTGATAACATTTGAAAATTGGTACAATAACTGCGATACACTGAAATTTTTTTTTAAAGGGGGGAATGAAAAACTGTCTCAATGGATATTGTTATATACAAGTCGCTTGCAAAATTAAAAAGATTTTGATTCTCACTTTCAAGATAATGTGCCAGCATGGCTCTTGATCTTAACATCATGATATTAGAAGAGTGGAGTGCATTGAAGGACGATACTCAAGAACAAGTCTTAATTAAAACACATATGTATGCCAAGATTTGGAATTAAAGTCATCCGAGAGAAATATTCTGAAATACTCCCAAATTATTGCTGAAAAACATTATTCAATTTTCGCTCTTCATGCATATTGGAAGAATGCCTTAGTCACGCCAATAATTTATTACGTAAAGGAAAAGGAACAGGGCTGAATACTTTTGAAGGAAGCGGTTTAAGAATTAAGTAAAGCAATTTTATACGCAACTAGAATATAAAATTTTGTTTCTGTACACTTAATAACGTATTTCCTTCCTTCTTTCCGGGTGCCTTCGTGGTGTAACTGTAAGCATGCTTGATGCGTATTCGAAAGATCCGGAATTCAAATCACGACAAGGGCATTTTGGGCTTCTTCAGTGTCTTGGCTTCGAAAAATTCTAAAATGTCTCTACAAGTGGCACTCAAACTAAAGATGGTGGAAGATAATTTGTCACCACAAAGATTTGGCGAGTGTGTCCCTACATCCCCAGTCTCCTTTTAAAAAGATGAGTATATAAGGTATTTTCTCCCTCCTTTCCACATACTTTCGTGGTGTAGCACGCTCAATGCGTATTTGGGACATAAGAAGTACAATAAAATGATAATAATATAATAAATAAATAAGAAAATCTAGTAAATCATTTGTTTCAAATTTTTTTCATATTCTTAGTCAAATTGCTGTCTTTAAGCTATTTACACGCAGTTATTTATATCATGATTATGATGCATGCAGTATATCACATAGAAAAACATAAAGGCGGTTGATGTACGAAAAGGTTAGGAATCCGTGCTTTAAAGTGACAAACTTCTGAAGTCAGGCTTATAACCATTTTCTCCCTCCTTTCTGCATGCTTTTGTGGTGTAACGGTAGTACACTCGGCTCGTATTGAAGATATCCAGGTTCGAGTCCTGGGGAAGGCATTGCTAATTTTTCATGTCTCCTGCTTAAAAAAAAAACTTGATGACCCAACAGTGGCTTGTCATATGAATTAAAAGTGACAGATGAAACTTTGTATTATGGGAACAATGATCGTCTGTAATAATTTCTACAATTTGGATTGATTGTTAGAACAAATTGGATACAGCAAAGTGCTGCACAAGGTTTACCGGTTTTAATTGTTGTCGTTCTCGTGTCCATATTACATTTAAGAATAGTTGCCAGAACCTACTCCAAAGAGAAGTTGGACTTTTATTTTCCACCCAAATTTACATCCTGGAGGGTGGTCCAGCGGTCTCCCATTCTTCTTCTCTTCCACCGAACCATACGAGAGGACTTGCGGCTAGAGTGCCCCAATGCCGTACAGACACTATACATTTATAAACATCCATATCTTCTCCGGGATTCGAACCTGGGCCCTTCGATACCACAGCAGGCTTCCCTAACCACTACACCGTCTTGGCGACATCGGTTTCAGTTGACGACTTGTTACGAGAGACAAGCTCATATTTATACTACACCATTAGAATGTAAGGAAAACCCTCATGTAGACAACCTATTCTGAGGAATCGACTTCAGAATCAAACATCACGCATTATTCTCTCTGCCACAGAAATATCAAACTGAAATCAAATTGTTAATTTTTAGTGATCAAGTCCACATACAGTTTCATGTTACCTAGATGTAATCTTCCGGTCCCGATAATTGCATAATTTGTTGATTAAAAAATACGTTAATTACTATTTTACATTCACTATTTTTCTCTCATAATTTTTGTCTTTAATACAAACAGGATGATTTTTGGCGAGAAAACCTGGCGAAGGCTGCCAGCTTTGCGAAGGGCTTCCATAAGGGCAACCCTGCGGAGCAACGAAAGGGTTTATGAGGCAAGAAAATGAGACAGTATACGGAAAATTCCTCCCCGACAAAATCTTCCTTAAGATTTTTACCCCTGCACATTCCACAGTAGCGAGAAGAAGGGGGATAAGCAATATTCTAGAAAAGAAACACGGAAGATATGGGTGTAGGGAGGGTCGGCATAAACGTGCTCAGTTTAAATGCATAAAATCTGGGAAAAGCCTTCAGCCAGAAAGACCGAGTGTTTAGGGGGAGGGGTAGCGGAAATCAAATAGGTAGTGGCGAAACGGAGGGTTACCGCTTAGAGGATCGTAAAATTGTGAAAATGCTTTCTCTAAAGCTTCATTTTGTTTAAGTGCGGAGAGAAAAGCAAAACTGTTGTGTGTCGTGTGGTGGGAGCAGCAAGAATACCAATAACACGGTGGAAGAGGCGGTGGTAATGAAATTTCCGTATTTCTTTAAACAGATTATCTGACTCCCATTTTGTCTGAATCAAAAGATTCACACTTTATTATGCGATAGTTTAAATCCAGTAATCAGTTTTAAAAGCTCAAGTATTCTTTCGAGTAGCTGCAATTTTTGCAAATAATATCAAGAACAATGATAAATATTTACTTCTTAAAACAATACGCCTAAGCATTAGATAGGATAATGAATAATAAAATATCTACTTATCAGTCTCACTAGGGGATTTATACAAGTCTCGTTTCAGTCTTCGAAATATTAAGTAGCACAAGTTTAGCAATACAATGAATTCAATCTGTGATTACCATTATCATTGCCGTAGGTTAAAGTTAGTGATTTACTGTGACTGCACATAACTGCATATGCTAATTTTTGATTATTAAATTTTGTTCAGCGAAACTGAATTCCGTTTTATTTATGCCCTTATATTTCAGCTGTGCAAAATTATGATTAGCTTTTAAATTTAAACCAGGTCCTTAGAGTCAGCAGTTGCAGGAAAAATAACAACTCGTATTTACCAGAATATATTGAGAACGTTATCACAACAGCCGTACAAAGAACCCCCTACAACAAAATGTTATCTATTTCATGATATTGCAATGAAAGTTTAGCTAGCCGTCCAAACGGGATATGTAATGGCAAACCACACATTCAGTTGACTAATGTTAACGAATTTCGCTTACTGCGCATGCTCAGTGTCGTACCGTTGGCGTGGGAGAAAATTCTGGCGACTAAACATAAGCAACCTTACACAAGCCTGTTCGTCATGTAGGTCTTATCGATTGCTTACAATTTCAGTACTATGGAAATTTGTTTGTGCTTAATTGTTGCTTCTTTTTCATTTCATTGTGGTTTATTTTGCTCATAACCATGTTAATAATTTCTTTGACTATATTTCAGTAATTTAAACTGGATTTATTCTTTAATTTGTTAAAGTGGAACAAATGGAATGTAGAGTAAATAATCACTTGCTTTTTATCCTCAGAAATATAATCAATATACATTCAGCTAAATATATCTTGTAATGTTTCCTGTTCTGTAATCCTTCTTAAACGAAAATTTGCGTAGTTTACAATCGATATTTACACTCTAAGTAATGAAGCAACTTACTTACTGAGTAACAAGTTTTAAAACCCCGAACTGTTTTACGCTCAGATAACAGAATATCAACCACACACCGCATTTATCTTCTTTTAGAATTGTGTAAGTCGCAATAGCGCCAAATTCTCTTCTGAGCATGCGCAGTACGCAAAATCCGTTTAACATTGATCAACTGAATGTGCGGTCTGCCATTACGCAAACGGGGATGTGGTTTGTGACTCTGACTGGGATCCGGGTTCGAATCGTGGAGAAGGCATGTTCGTGCGGCATGGAAGCACTCTAAATATGGGGTGGGCCAGAAGTCCTTTTACGACGTAGGTGGTAGGGGGAGAAGGGTGGGAGGACCCGTCCTCTCTCCCGGGGCACTCTATCTCAAAATTAGGGGCGGAATCGAGGTGTTAAACTTGGGATGTCACCTATATGGTGCTCAAGGCTCATGCCAACCATAGGCCCGTATGACTCCCTCTCACAATGAATGTCGTGGGCTTGTGCTGACCTTGGTAAGACAAGTGAGCTTGGTAACAACAACTGTTTTATCTTGAATTGAAATTTCTTTTTCATTTCTCTACAATGCAACAGATTATCAACAAAATAATATTGAAATTGCATCATTATTCCCATCTGGAGTTACAGCATTTGACTCATACAAGAGAGATATTGGACAAATTTACAGATACATCATCCTGAATAAATTAAGAAAAATATTTCCATGCATTTAGCACTCATTTCCGATCTCAAAATTAAAAAATCTATTACAGTCCCCTTTCCTACTGATAAATGTAAAAGCAGTTCATCTAATAATTTCAGATTTTCTTATTTAATTCCAGAAAAAACTGCTAAAAACTCATTTTTAGAAAATTTCGCCTAATCAATGTGCTATTAAAATGATAATAATTTCCACTTATCCAATGCATATCGTATAATTTTAATAGACAAACATTCTACACCTAAATTGCGTAGAATTTCTTACGCTGATAATCGAGACTAACGTAATGAAAAAATATTTCCCACACATTTGCGGTCCTATCAAAAAATCAAAGCCCGAGCAAGACAGTTTGATATTTGTAGATTGTAGTAGATAACACTTTTTGAACATTCCATATTCGCATTTTGTAATTTATACACGATAGGGCGACCACTTTCAACAATGAACACAATGCAAAAATTGAATAAATTAAATGGCAGCCATATGTAATATATATCTAAAAAAATGCATATCGCTCGGAAAACTCATGAGAACTTCGTCCGTAATGATACCAACTTCCCACGATTGATATTAAGTCTGGGGTAAGTTGGCAGGGTTTTAACATTCTATCGAGACTGAATTAAACCCGTATTAATTTCAAATATGTTTCCGTTAATGCCTAATCCTTTCCGAGAAGGGCAGTAGACCAATCGGGGATAGTCGCATCGGTAATCCGTCACGTGATCGCGACAAGTGCGCGCGGTTTTCTTGCTCTAATCCGTCCGGTGTCACGATCTCGGAAAGACTATAAGAGAGAGTTCGGGGGCGGAGAAGGGAGATTATGCATTAGGAACAGCTGTTTCTTAAGCCTAATTAAGCTTTCGAAACCGACGCGGTGCCGCAGCGGCGTTCTATTCAGCCGAGCGCGGATTTTCAGGGGGCGCAAGAAACGGGAGACGCGTGCGCTTGGAGCCAACTCGAAGAAGGGACCATCCACGCATGCGTATGCCACCGGAGAAGAGGGAAAAGAGTTTGTAGAATCAAAATAAAAAAATTGAATATCGTGAAATGTTTCTTTCCCGTTTCAGGTAGCTGAACGAATTAAATATCTGTGCTAACAGAATTTATTCCGGCAATCACTGAATGGTTCCCCTTTTCAGTGATTATTACTCGTAAACAGTTACAAAATATTAAATGCCCCCAATTATTTCTAAAAATTTGCTATGAAAAATTCTACAAACTGTTATCAAATAACCATAAATGAAGTCGACCATAAGTTTGAGTTTATAAAGGGTTGTGTTAATAATAAATCCCTGAGAAAAGCTTTACGATTGCTCCCCCCCCCCACCATATAAACCAGAATGACAAATATAAAATAGTGCTAAACAGAACATGAACTGAACGCTTTTTGATTGTAGACAATGAAAAAAATTATAATTTCGTTTTTATTTTCTTTGATATTAACCGAAATTATCTCAGATAAGAACAGTACAGAAAAGTATACGAAGACGAAGGTACAAAGAACGCAGAACGTACAGACATTGCAGCTTCTTGCTTGCTCAAGACAGTTTCTCGACAAAAAATAAAGCATTAGCAAAAATAAATGCCAAGAAAACAAATATCTAAAGTCAACTTATAACACTTTGTAGAGCAGAATAGATAGAAAAATCCCGCCAGTCGAATGAGATTTATCATTCACCTCAAGGTTATAACTAAGCTAGAAAAAATAACGAAATGAGAAAAACAATTCATTCCAATTATATAAATCTTTGATAACGAATAGTCAGTACATAAAAAGGATTAAATATTTGCATTCTGAAAGAAATTCGAATTCTGTAAATACTTTCGCTACAAAGATTAAACTATCTATGATAATATTTTGCACATAATTTTACGTATGAAATTTTACACTTGCAAATCTCGATTTCAAATACTAGCTACAACCAAAAAATCGGGGGTTTCATTTGTGAAGGTTAGGGCAACTCTACGGAGCAAAGGCAGTCAGTTTGCTACTTAACTAACTTTGCTGTCGGTCCCTTCAAAGCATCACAAGGAAACACGAGCGGGCGGATTTGCCACCGAACGTAAGCCACCTCCTACCCCTCCCTCCCTCTCCGTGCTCGGCTGGTGCCTGTTCTTGATAAATGTCGGCGGCGCCTGTCAAAAGCATGCGGCACGACGAGCGCCCGGCGGCAGCGCCCCTTTTGTGAGAGCGGGGCGCAGAATTTGTGGATAAGGGCATAGCTCTCTCTGTCTTGTTTATTATACGCCGAACGAAGCCTAACTTGTCACCTGCACCTGACATGTTCCAATTTTCCACCCTCCTTTCGCTATTCTAGGAGAATATATACCTTCCGACAAAAGGTTCCCAACAGGAAAGGAAGAGCCATCGGATTTAGAGGATGTAAGCGATAGATTGAAGAAGTTTTAATTATCCGAAGAAACAAACATTAAATTACAAAGGTTCCTGTAACACAAATGACTGCAAATAAAAAAATTGCTGGATGATAAAGCCACTTGAAAATCTCCCACTGTTCGACGAGTAAGCATTTGAGAAATGGAAACATCAAATCACATAACGAGAGAAATGTACCTTATTTTTTTCCAAGCAATTTAGTGCCTCGTATTTGAAGTTGTAATGCATAAAAATAGCAATAATTGTGAAATATCCCCACCTTGTTTTTTTTAAACGATATAGTCATAATAACAAGAACGTAAAATTAAATTTCGAAGGATACATGCTAACCCATAATTATCCGACAGACTTTCCAAAGTATTGTTTGACTGTACACAAGCCGTAGAGCCATTCACATCCTTTTGAAAAATATATCTATATGTGCAAATACATAATTTTAGTAAAATGACTTATTAAATTTATAGAGATATTAGGTATTTTTTGGAAGCAGGAAAGATGAAAAATGAGCAATACCCACTCCGAAACTCGAACCACGGACCTCTCGAATACGCGTCGAGCGTGCTGACCACTACACTACGGAAGCATGCTAAGAAGGAGGAAGATATACCGTATAAATTAAAAAAGTCATGGCAGACAAAAGTGATATTTGTAGGTAAAAAAAAATTTTAAAATTAATTGCCTGGATGAAGCATTGATTTCGCTTTTAATGAGATACTAGAAGAGAAAGAATAACCTTATTTGTTTACATTAGCTATACATAAGTCACGTGATCTATGAGGTCACTACATTGTTTGCCCACACTAGCCTATACATAAGTCACGTGATCTCTGAGACCATCGGAATGTATCTCATTAAAAGTACGGATTCGTAAATCAAATAGTACCGGATTAGATTAATTTATAAAAAAAAAAAGGGGGGAGAGAGGGAACAATCTGATTCGAGAGAAGCGAAATGTGTTTTTGGTGAAAATATGGTCGGTAAACATTCGCAGACATTCAAAAAAGGCACTATGAAGCCAGACATTCAAATCAAGCACTATGTATTTTGCCCATTTAGCAACTGAAGAACTCTACAAAGAATGCAATTAAAAATTACTTTGGATAAGTTTCCCTGTGTTTCTTCAAGAAGGAACAGCATGGACATATATATCAGCATACTGTTAAATGCAATTTTTGTTTTTGCTTTTCTCCTGATTTGAATCAGATTCTCCATCACGTCCATCAGAGTCATGAGTCCAAGCCACGAGAAATAGAGTGCTTGTAGCACTTTGAAGGGTCGCACAGACAATTTACATATACAAACATCTACGCTTTATCTGCGATTCGAATTTGGGAGCAACAATCTGGCAAATGGTACTGCTAACCATCGTACCAAACACGATCGCAAATGCCTTTAAAGTATTGGTTAATGAACTACAGAACTTCGCATTTTATTAAAAGATATTTTTTTATATCAAAAAGTTGATCATCTCTCCCTGTCTCTAGGGTATTACTTAACAAATTAGTTCACTATTCTTTACATTAAAAGTACAAGCTAAACTATTCTAAAATATACGTGAATCCGAATCCTACATTATTTTTGGATACATTAATTTCAAAACATATTTAAAATACATTGGACGTTTCTAAAGAAAAATGGCTCACATTCACGTTACACATGTTTAATGACATACGACCCAGAAATTATAATATAAAAAAACTACTTTTGACTTTTTAGAACATTAGATTGAAGCACGTTAATTAAAAAAGATTACACGTATATATTCTTCTCAGTTAGTAATATAACGATCGTATCGCGCATGCATGTGCAAACATAACTCTTTCTTCTTTTTCTCTTTCGCTGTCTCTCTCTTTCTCTAGGTACATAGGCCCACCAGCGGCCGAGCGGTAAAATCGCTGAACACTGGTAGTTCCGTCCGAGGTTCGAATCCCGCGAACGGGATGCATGGGCGTTTTCGTGGTTTTCCCCATGTGTAACGTGTATACGAGCCAGTTTCCCTACGAAAGTCCTCCACGAAGGCATCCCTCCTCTTAGGCAGATAGCCCTCGAGGCTTTGCCATAATCATACACACACACACAAATTCTCTAGGTACATAAAACATCAACCCTATTTGACTTTTTTAAAAGTTGGTATTGTGAAATTAGTTGCTTATAATTTAGAATGAAATTCTCCAGACATTTTTGGGGTGTCCAAAATTTCGCATTTCTATAATGCGCACAGTCAGTTAAAATATTCCATACGTTCTTGTGATATAAAAACCAACCATTACTGCGTTGATAGATCGTAGTGAAGGCAGAGACCGGGATAAAATTAAAATTTATAACTGGCATACCATTTTGTCAAAATCTCAATCTCCGAATATTTTCAGACTTGAATATAAGGATTTCTGAAGAGAACTTCAAGCAGAAGTTTACGGTGGGACTTGGTTTGATGGAGATCCACCTGTCCATGACAGCTCGCTAGATTGCCATACCCCCACCTACACCTACCCGAGGGCGCCTCCATACAGAAGCTTTTCAGAAGGAAGGGAAAAAAATGGTTTTTATACCTTCGCTTCCCTTTACCACCCCCTTTCGTATCACTTCACGTGCAATCTATTTCAGACACCCTCCTCCCTTGGCTCATATTTTCCGATTTCCACTTTTCATCTCCAGAGCCTTCCGGGTGGTATGTATATTGAAGTCATTATTCCTCGGCAGGCATTTCACCTTAACGCTTTCCTAAAATAAGGATTTGTGCGTTCTAGTGGGAGCAAATCGATAAGAAGTAGATCTGCAGACAGCTCCTCACATTTAACCCAGAGATGTAGTGCCTTCAACAAACATGCAAGTCAAATACTGCGAAATAAGAACTTTCAGTAAAGAAGTAATATGCATGTGAGTGTATATATCTTTGTTCACAAATCTACAGTAAAAATAAAAACAGTAATACAGGAAAAAAGCGCAAGCAATAAAAGTTATCTGCCATCACTTTTGATTTAATCAAGGTGTAATGTTCTTCCCTTTTATTCTATAAAACAAAGTGTTCAGGGAACTTAGTGAGCAGCTAAGCGTATAATCGCTTACGTGCAAGAAAAGAAACGTAAATCAAGAAGGGTTAATTACCTTTTATTTGCTCCAAGTAAAGATGAACAGTTGGCCCTTTTCTCAGGGCGTACAATAAAGCCTCCACTTCAGCTTAAAATATAAGAGACAAAAACTTTACTAATGACTAACTAAAGAGATTTAGCCGAAGCTAACACAAATTTTAACCTAGTTGGCCTTTAATATTAACTATACCAGCGAAGCTATCAAAAGGCACGTAATACGGCCAAGCGTAGTAACAGTTAGAGAGACGTAAACCACCGCTATTCAAGATAAATTAGAGAAAAAAGATAAATTAGAGAAAAAAATTAATTAGCAAATATATGAATAGAGAATGCAAAATCAAAAAAATTGTTGCCAGGTTGCGTAAATAAAAAGTAATAGACAATAAAATACTGTTACGAATTTTGTATACATGTAAATAATTTAGCGAAATTATATGTGAAATTACAGATCTTTTGTATTAGCTAACATGAAAAGTCTGAAGAGAGGCAAGCTCTGCTGGAAAAATAAGATTACATCGGCGAGTTTATTTAACATTGAGATAAATGGTTATCTCGCTAAAATTGTCAAGCTGGAGATGGTTTTGGCAACAAATTCGTCGCCAAATTTGGTGAGAAATAGCCAAAAGACGCCAAACTTGGGGACCATTTGGTGACATTTGGATCCCGTCCCTTATAACTGTAACTGGTAGTGTAACTGAATAATTGTAAATAGATTCCTGTATGCAACTGTAACTGTATCCAGCACTTACATGTAACCTTAACGGCATATGCCTTCCAACAATTTCGATAAATGGAAGGTACTAGAGATTTCTCAGTGGCCGGGGGAAAACTATATGTATGTCTGAAAAAGGCATCAGTTCTCAGCTGTTAGTTCACTGAACTGACTTCTGTGTATTGAGATATCCGTGAGAATTTCGACTTTTAGATGCGCTTTGCATTGCGTTGTGTTTATTATTCTTTGTAGTTTGAAGTCTAACTTACTGATTGTGCTCTGCGATACTAAGAAGAGCTGTACGAGTGCTTTCGTAGAAAGTTAAAAGAACTATAAAGTATTTCTTCTATGAAAATAAATTTTATCAAGTTATCATCGGTTCAATCCATTAGAAATCCATTTAAACCCATAAAACGGAGATGTAATATTAATCTTAATCTGATACAGTGTGCTAAATTAAAAAAAAAAAGTAAGGTAGCAGTGTCTGAAGTTTATATGATCAGAAATCATTGCAAAGATACATGAATTTCAATTTCACAGAAAATGTATGATGCACGTCTTTTATTCAATTCAGAAGGAAGAAAGGCAAAGCAGTTGACAATTTTATTGTTCTACCGAAATTTTTAATATTCAGCTACTCGGAACATACGTATCAATTAAAAGAAAGGTAGTTGCAAAAGATTTTCCAGAGGTACTCGTGTCAACAAAATGGTACCAAATGCCCCTGGGCTAATAACAATGCAGCGAACTTCACTTTAACGTTTGGAATGAACGGTAGTGAGAAGCGAAAGCGTTATGATTATTATTCTCGACCAAGTTTGACCGTGGGTGGAGTTAAATGGGGTGCAAGTAACGGCTAGCGGTGGTCGTTTACGTTGCGTCACGTGGTCCCTATTTCGAAGCAGGAGCACTCGAACGGAAGAGACAACCAAGTGGGATGGAAAGCTGCTATTTCGGAAACTTTAAGCAATACTACTACTGCTTTATGTAATCAATTTCACTGCGAGTTCGCCAATAACGAAATATGAATTTTTCGGTAGTAACAGAGAGTAACACATTTCTTCAGTTTTTGAATTCATTAATCTTATAATTTAATCAATTATTCTGCAAAAATGCATATTATTGAATTAATTAAATGAAATTCTGATTATCACAGCGGAATATGGAATAAATGTGTTTTCAATTACTTGAAGATTGTTAAAAGTTTAAAACATTTCTAAAGCCATTTATTTTAGTAAAATCTTTTAGCAACCGTATAAAGAGGAAACAGAAAAAATTAGAATTGGAGGCTCAGTTCTCAGGTTCCTTTTCATTTGCTTACTTTCTCATTAAACTAGCGAAATTATAACTAGCGAAAGACAGTTAAGACATCTATGAAACTGAGTTTACATCCAGTCCAGCTCATACACTTCTGACTGTTATATGTCGCTGAATAAAACGAAGATGTAAGACCGATATCCATTTTGAAAAAGCTTATAACACGATGGTTCGGCCATGGATAACAATCAACATGTAAAGTTATAAAAGATAAATTTATAAAATGATTGGGCTGGTTTATGCGATCTCAGTTAACTAAGCCATTCGAATTCAAGTGGTTTTGCTTTTAGATATAAGATGTTCCATCCTAAAATACAAAAATTCTTCACTTGGATAAAGGGCCTTTTTTAAGCCTTTGATGTGGAATTAATACGAGTAAGATTTGACTCATTTTGATGATACACAAAAGGGCTATCTCCTTAAGGGATAGAATGCCTTTGTGGAGCATTTAAAAAATACTGCCTCGTGTTATATATGGAAAAAACTATGAAAACCCCCATGCAGCATGACCGATGTCGACATTTGATCCCGGATCGAAGCCGAACTAGTGTTAAATCAATAGATTAAAATTTCTCTCGGATGGAAATTTTTAACTCAGTATGGTAACAAATCCTAAAGAAAAAAGAGATAAAACGGAGATTTTAACATTGTACGACAGTAACTTTCAAACTCATTCCCTAACGCAAGACAATCATAGATAGCGGAAGACTATTGAGAAACATAATAATTTTCTCTTAATATAAAAACAATTTCGAGAAACTATAATAAGTTAATATAATTACAATTTCTATCCAGATTTGGGAGAGAAAAAATATACGAAAGGGATTAAAAAATAAATAAAAATTCCGAAACCTTTCACATTTTATACTACGCCGAAAGAGGCGTTTTTTAACGTTTTGTGTGTTACCTTTACTTAATAAATATCATGTTCTTGGTACTAAAACCATAAAATTCAACTGAACACAACATCACAAAATATTTAAAAGAGCATATCGTTAGAATTTCCGATACAGAGTCTCGCGTACTGGAGATAAAAATGTTTTCTTTTCCGTACAGTGCTGCCATTGCTCGCTTCGAAATCGTTGAGTTTTTTTTACTAAAAATTCCTTAAAGTTTTACAAAATAGGAATCCAAATTCGGGCTTCCAGGTGCTCATATTCAGGTGGAGAGCCACGTTATTCAAAATTGTGATGACTATATGTATCGTTGTTTTTTCACAGTGAAAGAAACATATATACGTTTATGCAGATTCTTTATTATTTAATTTCTTTAAGTATAATCCAGGGCGATAATATTTGGTGGCAACAATTTGAAAAGTGTTTCAGACTTTTATGGTGATTCAGTGCAAAATTCCGTTTTGAAATTAATAGCCCTTCTTGGCTAATGCCATTTAGGCTAATAAACAGCAAAAAAATTATAAAAATATATTTTCTATATTTTAATGAAAAATCAAATTTTTTTTAGTCTAGAATGAGTGAATAGTTTTCAGCTAGTTCTTTTTCGGTAATACATTAACTTCGTATAAATAAATACCTCATTTGATTCTTCGAATTAAAATAAAGAATTAAATATTTGCAGGTGGCCGGCGAGTACCTAATTTTATTAGAAAGTAAGAAATTACCGCATAATTTTTATCACTATAACATTACATGCATACATTAGGCATCTAATAAATTAGCAGAAGAAATCTTAGCTTTCGAAAGACAGCGAAAACAACTCTCCGATTCTAGCGACTCACCTTATGGAACAAGTGAAAATTTTTCATGTAAGCCAAATTAGCGTAACGTGATTCTATTTTATACGATAAAAAACTAAATGTTTTTGCAGGTAAACAGTCTCGAGCCATTAACTCCCAACAAGCATGGAGGCGTTTTTGCGGAATGGATGGCAAGAAATAAAAGCCCCATTCTATGGGTTAATGATACACCAACCGATCATTTTAATGGTCGTCGAAGTGTGATAATTGCAGTTAAGTTGCGGCATTTCTAGAAACAGGTCAGTGGCTAAAAAAAAAAGGAAAAAGAGTCCCTTAATGTGCTAGCGTATGAAGAGCTCTGAAATAGTATGGGCGGAATGGGCAATCCTCCATCACCAGGTCATAAAAGAGAGAACTCATCAAGACCCAGCAGTCGTACTTATTTTCGGACGTTTGCAAACGAGGAAACCAACAAGATACCTAACCTTTGCCTTCTATCGTTAATCCTAAGAATTATTCTACTACTGTTGCCACATAAAGCGTAATTCGGAAACAAATTATAAATATTCCAATTATAAATCTAAACATTACTAAAACAAACACCTAAAATATTATTAGCCCAAACGGCGTTAACCAAGAAGAGCTATTTCGTTTTGACATTTAGCGTTGAAAACTTTAAATGTCCATTTCGCTTTTCAAATTGTTGCCACCAAATATTATCGCCCTGTGTTATATTTAAAGAAATTAAATAATGAAGAATCTGCATAAATGTATATACGTTTCTCACATTGTGATAAAACAACGGTACCTAGAGCAACCGACTTTTGAATAACGTAATCTTCCACTGAATATTGTTGCCACTAAATATTATCGCTCTTCAAGAACATTCTTTACATTGATTAATGCCATAAAATGTCTGTATTCCTAGTGACGGCAGTTTTCAAAGTGATGTTGAAATAAGATTAAAGACACTTTACTGTGTTTTTCTGTGTAATGACCAGTAATAACTTTCATATAAATTTTCTGACTTTTGAATCCAAATGATGGCAATACATTTATAATTGTTTTATAGCTTTTATTAATCCAAAGGGGCTTTCTCCCTGAGGGACTATTGTTTTCGTTTTGCGATTTTGCATCGAATCGTTCTGAACTGTCGTTTCACTTTTCAAACTGTTGCCATCAAATATTATCCACCCTGTATTATATTTGAAGAAATTAAATCATGAAAAAGTAAAACTTTAATAACAAATTTTTGATTAACAAACTCAAGGATTTTAAAGCGAGCAATGGCAACGTTGTACAGAAAAAACATTTATATCTCCAGCGCGTAAGACTGTGTATCGGAAATTCTAAAGATATGGTCATTTTAAAATTATTTTGCGATACTTCTGTTGAATTGAATTTTATGGTTTAAGTGCAAACTACATGGCATTTAATAAATAAAGGTAACACACAGAACGTTAAAAAAAACGCCCCATCGTGGGTAATACAAAATCTGAAAGCTGTCAAAATTTCTTCAATTTTTTTTTATTTGTAAAATTTATAACAACAATTCGTATATGATGAATGGAGATCAATAGAATAGTTATCATTTGCTTCATTAAATGCATTGAAAATCTTATTCGAAATTAGCTTGAAAATTTTTTGTTTCTTAATCTAAATGCTTTTCAAACCTAAATATATTATTCATGAAATTTAAATTCATTACTCGTAACTTAAAGAAAAGCGATCATCCCCAGCATTTATTGCATTTAAAAACTCATCTTTTAAATTTAAAATTAAATCCTTAGAAAAATATGCAATATGTAATTATTTATGATTTTCTGCACTTCCGCAAAGGTACTTGCAGCAGTGTATTTCCTTTCTAAGCAAAATATTTATTTCCACATTTGTAAATATTTCTTTTCAAGTATTTACGGAATTTACAAACTCTGTATGGCAACTGTAAATAGCATTTTTTAAAACGTGTTATAATTCAAAGAAAATAATATAAAGTTAACACATGTTTTCAAGGATCGAAATTAAATGAATTTGAATACGCTTGAAATGTTGTCACTAACTATTTACAAATAGATTTTGAAAATACATAAAATTCAAGGTGGGGATAATCTAGAAAGGCCGGAAACTAGAAACACTTGAAAAATATTTAAAGCTGAGAGTAAAATACCTTTACATTTAGCTCTAACTTATAAGCTGCTTCTCACCTAATAGCTAAATATTTAGTCATTAAATTTTCTGCAACAATTTAAGCTTTAAAAAAAATCTGAAAACTTTCAGATTTATATAGGGGAGGTTTTTAAACGTTTTGTGTATTACCTTTATTTATTAAATATCATGTTCCTGGCACTTAAACCATAAAATATAATTGAACAGCAGTATCACAAAATAATCTGAAAACAGCATATCTTTAGAATTTCCGATACAGAGTCTCGCGCGCTGAAGATAATTTTTTTCTCCGTACACTGTACCGCAGAACCGTTTCTGTACAGTTCCGTACGCTGCTCGCTTTGAAATGGTTGAGTTTGTTAACAAAAAAAAAAAAAAAAAAAAAAGTTTTACAAGATATGAAATACATAATAAAACAAATTCCAAATTTGGACTTCCAGATGCCCATATTCGAGTGGAGAAGTACATTATTCAAAATTTGATGTCTTTAGGTACTGTTGTTTTTTCACACTGCGCGAAACAAACATACATGCAGATTCCTTATTATTTATTTTCTTTAAATCTAATAGAGGGCAATAAATAATATTGTGGCAACAATGTGAAAAGTGAAACGCCGTTTATAGTGAACCAACGAAAAATGTAAAACGAAATTAATAGCCCTCCTGGGCAAATTGCTACTTTGAGATAAAAAATAATTTGTCAGTAAACTCAAGACCCCTTGCTCCGCAATTCGGATTTAATCTCTTTCGATGGTAAATCTATATTTTTATAGAGAAAGAATAACTAAAATATTTTGAGAAACCTATCTTGGACAATTTCATACTTAATTCACTGAAATCGAGAAATAAGGCTTTAAAATTTCTTCAACGTAAAATTTCTTTGAACCAGGTAACGGCCCTCTCGCAAGCCAACATACTGTACGAAAATAGAACGATTACCTAAAGGAAAATGTTAATGCTGATATTTACGTAATTTTGAAACAAAGCTGTTTTTAGAAATGGAGTATTATTTTGATGATATTATTCTCGCATTTTTAATGGCAAGAAAAATGATTTAACAACTGAAGTTACGACTTGCGCAGATCATGCCGTTTGGTTCATATCTGGAAATTCAATTTTAAGCAACACATTATTAAAGTGTCAAATGTAGTTTTAACATTACAATTTATGACGAAACATTTCTTAATTTCTTCCTCTCCCATGCTAATGTGCTCACTTAGTTAACGGAAAGTACGAATTCTTTCTAGTCTACCATTTTTTTAAATTCCTTAATTTTTTTCTCCCCCCTGCAGAAATTAAATTATTTGAGAACTGTTCCTATTGATGAAGGTTTCCTACTTCATTATTGTTAAAATAAGCCTTTTAAATGCTTTAATTTAAACTATAAAGCATTTTGTCAACGAGCGGTACCGCAATAATCTTGCCGATCTAAATTTAAGCAAAACTGGTATTAAATTATTTTAACTTCTACCGACTAACAAACAATGCAGTTAAAAAACTGTACAGCTATCATCAAGAAAATAACTCCCATTTCAGCATTTTTTTTTAGATGTACCGTTTTGATAAGCTTTATGCATGTTGCGAAACATAAAGAAATTAAAGCCATCGTTCCTGATAATTGTATGTATCCCGGTCAATAAAGTGAAAACACTCTCTAGAATTTGAAATAAGTCAGCAAAAAATTTTCGCGAGTGAGTATCTTACATGATGGAAATATGTTACAACGTGGTGACTCAATGAGAGACAACGAAATAAAGAAATTAAAATAATTTTAAATCCCTACCATAACTAATTCAAAAATGTTATTTTCAAGAAGAGAAGGAATTGATCTTTAGGGACATCAAACATGGCTTAACTGCATTCATGGCGGACACATAAAACAGAAGGAGCAGCGAGAGCGAGTGTCCATGGAGGTGTGACCCCGGCCGGAGCGGACTGTCGTCGCTGACTGATGACCTCGATGTTAGGGGGTGGAGAAACGACCCCCACAGGGGTAGAGGGGGTCACGCATCCGCGATCCGACACGACCACCCGTCACCCGTGATGCATTGCGGTGGCGACTCGTCTTACATCCTGGGTTTCTCACCCTCTGGGAGGAATTCGAGTGCGAAGAAACGGCAGTGTTCGCTTCTCCGAAAATGTCACATGCCTCTGCTTCGGTGCTCAGAATTCAGTCGATAATGTCCCGCTATTTGGTGCAGACTTTGGAAATTTAGAGACCAACTTGGAATTAATGTCACTATCAATAGTGTTCAAAGCTAAAATTTCTTAACGAATTTCCCCTCCTTTCTTTTTTTAATTTTAATATGCAGAAAGAGTGAACAGCTTATTGCTTCATTCTTCGCTACCCGCCTTTCTGATTTTTTAGTATCTCCTAATAATTCTCATTTATTCCTTTTTGAATGTATCTCCAGCTTTCGTGAATGTGCATTACATATCGTAAGAAATAATTTTGCATAATAATTTGATTTAGCGGTGGATAAACAAAGTTTCTGGTTACTAAATAATATTAAAATTACAAATGAAAGTAAATAATTCAATTGGATGGGAGAGAAAAACTGTTGAAGAAGTACCGTTTTTAATCTACGTTTTAAATTAAATTTTAATAGTTTTGAAATTTAGTGTTAAATAAATAATTCTGAATCAGCGTTATACGGTTACACTATTATTTCTAGCTTCTGAGTAATCGTTAGAGATAGTCAGATGACTTTTCGTTCCATTTGCCTTCTAACTAAAATATCCCAAAAACTATTTATTGACATATAAACCTAACGGTAACACAAATTCAAAAATAACTCTATAACTAAACAGTACACAGGAACTAACAGTAAACAGTAACTGAAGTAAACAGAAACTCTACTGGCCTGTGGGTAACCAGAAAACAGGCTTAAATATAAATGGAATGCAAAGTACGAAATTAACTCAACTATACTTTGGCTTGCTGTTGTTAAATGCTCTCGAAACAGTTAAGGCTTTCACAAACCAACAGCGGCAAGCTAAAATGCGACTGCAGAGAAATTAATACAGGTTAGGTTAGGCTATTTGAATACGTTAAAGCACACAAGGGCTAATGCTTATGGGAAGAGATAGGGCTCCCTTAGCGAAATTGATTCGTTTTCACGTCACACACGGGGAAGACCACGAAAACCACCTTTTTCCAACAATGCAAAGAACAAATACATATGCATACATACACACAGATTTTTCCTTATTTAATAAAAGAGACAGATATTTAGACTTTTAATAAGATTTCATATTCAACACACGTGAAGGATATTCCTGCACCATCTTTTTTAATTCTTATACGAAGTATGATTTTGTTAATTTTACCTGATCTAAGCGTGAGATTCGACAAGTAGCATAACCAGAGCTTTTGATTTCCAGAGAGATCTTTCTCAATGTCTTACAAAAATTCTGCAAAATATCGAAATTACTGTAATGAAATAAAAAAAAGTTCGCCCAATGTTTATACCTGAAATAAAACTTTAATTATAATGTTTAAAATGCTATTCATACTTGTTTTTCTGTGAGCAAAATCATCGATGACTTTCTAAAGGTTTTTTTGCGTTATTCTAGTACCTGCTCCGCAAATGAATATTAAGATTTCTTAAACGCAAAGTACTCATTTTTCAGATTTCAGGTGCTTATTAATCGATTTTCATTTATAAAAAATATTCTCATAAGTAACATTTACAGCAGCTGTGATGAAAATACGGAGAAATATTAAACTATTTGGAGTTGATTTGAGGACACTTTATTTTAGAATAAACTGCAAAAGTTCCAAGGCAATCATCCTTCCACCTCTCTCTTTCGTCTTCTCAAGCAATAACAGGCATAAAACTCTGAACTACTTCTCTCTCTCGGTTGTAGAATTATTCTTTATTTGTGCCACTGTTATGATAATTTAATTGTTATTTCATATTTTCTATTCAAAAGTTTCGACGGAGGAAGGAAAGTGTAGCCAGAACATGAAACTGTAGAAATATCAATGTGATTTCTTTGGATAGTCTGCCCAGTGCAGAGACAACCCCTCTCGAATTCGGTTTCGTGTGACAGTTCAGCATCTTTCTTGATCCTTCACCTCAGCAACAACTCAGTAGATAAGATGCTGAATACTTTTTGTTCGATCTGGGGTCAAATCCCAAAAATTGATGCAGATATATGCTAGAAAATGCGCCTTAAATAAAGCGCATGCATGAGAGAAAAGTCATTGATGTAATAATTAATTACTTAGCTTTGCAGCATTAAAACGTTGGTAATCCATCAGTGGAAAATTACTAATGAAATGTGCACGTAAATTCCCGCAGCAAACAGCTACTGATCATTACAGCCACTCGCAGATCTTTCATTGGTGCAGTACCCCTATCTTACCGAATTTCGTCCACTTCTAGCTTCTCCCCCTTTTTCCATTTGCACGCCAAGGAATAATGGTCTGGGAAAATTGGATCGAAAAGGGAGGCAAACGAAAGAAACCACTCCATCCATTTATGTGAAACAATGGAGAGGGTCATTAAGCCCCGTGTTTACTAATTAGAGACCAACGAGAGCCATTAGTCGACGGCAGTCCATTTCTTAAAGAAGTCGAGCTTCACAAGTAACTTTTAGGATAGTCGGTTAGCATCCATGCAGAAGCAGCACGCTACATCAATGTCTGCTACCTGATCACAGATGTGGAGAGATAAGCAAACCAGTACATGTTTCTGGGAACTGATTTCATTTCAAATTGAATTTATCATCTAAATGGTGTCTTCTTGCTACTGCGGTTGTCAAAAACGTTCCTGTTTCCACGAAATCATCAATCTTCATTACCCCTCTTCCGAAAGGGGTTACATAGTGGGGGGCTGACTGGACATTGGCCTCTCCCGAAATGTACAAAAGGAAAAAAATTTTTGCATTAAAAAAAAAATAAAAAAAATAATCGAAAAATATTTACGATCGCAGATATTTGCATGAATGAAGCTAATACTGTATTTAAAAGGAAACAGGGAGATGTCCAACCTCTGCGATGATTTTGGCGATGAACCAAAAGATCTTTTCCTAAAGTTAAAAATAACATTCTTCCGTAATTCTGCATAAAGGTGAGTTATAATAAAAATCCTTCAGAATAAATATTCGTTCTAAAACGACATTTCTAAAATGATTCTTTCTTCTAAAACACTTCTGCTTTGGTCTTAAATGCGCCTTTGTAGTTCTTAATTCTTTCATTTATGCAAATCCAATAAATTACATCTTCCTTATTCGTATTCACAATTCGATATTCATAACATTTATTAAAGAGCTAATTTTGTTTCTTTTAGTTTCAGTAATGTTTAAAACATCCATATTGATTAACATTAGAAGTGAAAATAACAGCTAATATTGTATCCGAATTACAAATAGAACGAAACTAAAGATTTCGACAGGAGCCTCTAAACTAAAAAGACACGTTTTTCAATCTAAAGAAGACTAAACTTATTCACAAAGAAACTGCCTTATCATGTAAGCTACAACGGATAGGCCAACAGACAAGTAGGGCATTTTGTGTCACTGGCAGCTCTAACGATTTCTTTTTATTGCATATGATGAAATGTATTTTTATTCAGCTTTATAAAATGTATAATTTATCACAATTTAAGCAATGTTGTACAGTAATTGTTGGGGGCTTATTAATCCAAAGCATGAAGGATGAAGCGACGCGCACGCAAAGCCTAATTACAGGTGTTAAAACTGAACGTGTTACAGTTCATGGCTGCATTTTCAACTCACAAAATTGAAATTTTAATTTTTATATTTAATCAAACATCTAATTTTTAATTTTTTAACATAATTTTCTCCTTATTTTGGTTTAATGCTTAAACTAGCAAAAAGCACAAGTGTTGTTGTGGCTAATGGTCACTTGTCTAACCTATAGTCAGCTTAAACCCACGAAACCACAGGTGTTGTTGTTGCTAATGCTCACTTGTCTGGCCTATAGTCAGCCCAAACCCACGAAACAAGTGTTGTTGCTGCTAATGCTCACTTGTATGACCTATAGTCAGCCCAAACCCACGAAAGTACAGGTGTTGTTGTTGCTAATGCTCACTTGTCTGGCCTACAGTCAGCCCAAACCCACGAAATTCCTCGTGGCAAGGTGCGCAAGTTTTGCGCCTGTCGCTGGCGAGCCTTGAGCGCCATATGTGTGACAGTGCGATTGAGCTCAGTTTCACCCCAATTTCTCGTGGTTCTCCCACCCCTCTTCACCTACCACCAACTTCTCGAGAGGACTTTTCCCTAGTCGCATATTTAAAGTGCTCCCATGCCGCACGGACACTATACCTTTATAAACATTCATCACTTCGTGATTCGAACGCGGGCCCTTCGGGACGGCAGTCAGCAACGCCAGCCGCTATACCGGTTTGGACGGCACCTCAAGTGTAGAAACAGAAACGCTGTAAACAAGTGTATTAGAAGAATTCATGACTACGGGTGAAAACACAGATATTTAAATATGACTATTATTTCTTTAGACATAAATCAGTTAACATAGTAAACATTTAACAAGTGGCAGTCCAAACGACTTCAGGGAAAAAAGAAAAGTCCGTCAGAAAACGCCTTTTCATTTTACACTTAATACAAATATGATAAAAACAGAATGCCGAAAGGAATAAAAAACTACAAAGCATTTAATAAAATTCGGGAAAATAAAAATCAACCATAATCCTCAAAATAGAGAAGAAAGGAGTAAAACAACAAAGCAAGTAGGAAGAAAAGAAGTCCTTATTTTCTCCGAAAAGAACACAAAACTCCGTCATCAAATAATAAAATGGTTCACCCCCTCAAAAAAAAAGGGGGGAAATCATGTTTAGAGAGAAAGAAGAGAATACAATAGCTGGTCCCAGGGGTTGGGGCCGGAGAAAAGGAACCCGTTTACGCAGTTGTTCCGTAATGTTTCGCAAGCGTTAAAATTTAAATGAAGTTAATATCGTCTCAGAAGGTGCGAACGCAAAAGCCCGGAGTGACTTGATGGGACAGTTTTGCATGGAAATGTCTCTTCATTCAAATGAGTCGAAATAAAGACGCTACCAATGGATGGGGAAGAAAAGAGGGGGTTGGAGACTAATGGCATCTCTACATTTGGAGAAAATGGCGGAGTGGGATGTTGGATTCTTTTGAGAATTAAATAGGGGAACTTAGAGAATTTGTTTCTCGCAGAACAGTTTTTTTTTTATTTCATAAGAATGAAGAATAGAATCAAAGACTGTTCCTTGAATAGTAACTTAGAGAATTCAGTCAAGAGGAACGAGGTTTAATTGTGTGCCTTTCCATCAGACCTCTTCTCTCCATCTATCTTTTTCACACTTCTCCCAGTTCCGTAGCTATTGTTCATCTAAATATTTCTTTACTGCTGTTGAAAGCCGAATATCCCTTGCATTACAACTTATTAATCGTCTGTACTAAATGTTATCACTTCTTTCTTTACCTCCCCCCCCCAAACCTAGCCTTCCTTGTGGCCTATTAATATCAGTAAAAATTAAATAAATATACGTCACCCGTGCTCTTCAGCTGTAAATTAATATTTTATGCCATATTTACTTCGGTAAGTTTCTTTTATATTTTTTAATTGTTCTGTCCTCTCTGACTGTAATTAAAGACGATTGCTGCTAAATTTCTACCTTTCCTTAAGTCCTCAAATTAATATTCCCATACTGCCTAGTGTTTAGTCATTTACAGTCTGTCTATCATAAGAAAACCTCTCGCCAGTTAGTCTACCATTGTTTGTTGCCGTAGAAACGAGCCTTGACCCATTTTCGGTAGGGGTGTCTTGAAGACGAATGATAACTCTTTTCCCCTCAGCCAACAGTCACCAAAAGTAAAATAACAATAAAGCAACCCTTGGCTCGCCCCTATTTGAAATATACTAAGACTGTTGCTATAGCGACCGCCACCCGCCAGACACTGTGGCGGGAGCTATTCTTCTCGCAGACAGACAGTATCTAATGTTATCTTTCTTCATATTTTTTGCCACTGATCTTTGCTTATAATTCCTTATCATTATCTGAACTCTTTCACGATTTTTCGTCTTGAGCATTCTTCTGCTGCGCGTTCTAAAATGTATCTTTCGCTTTTATTCTTTCAACAATTAACTTGTAGAGACATTAGGCATTTTTTTTAAACAGGAGACATGAGCAAATTGCAATACCCTCGCCGGGACACTCGAACCTAGACCTCTCAAATACGTGCCGAGTGTTCTACCGTTATACCCCGAAGGTATCTATAAAGGAGGAAGAAAATACCTTATATACTCCCCCTTTTAAAGGGCCACTGGGAATTAGGGAACCCAATCGCCAAATCCTGAGGTGGAGAATCATCATCCACCACCTTTTAGTTCCGACGCCAGTGTACAGTCATTAGGACTTTCAGTGTCAGGAAACTAAAGAAATGAGAGATGCCCTTGCAGAGGCTCGAACCTGGAACTCTCGAATGTGACCTCGAGTATACTACCGGTTACACCCCAAAGGCATCCTGGAAGCAGGAATAAAGTACCTCATAAACTTCTTCTCTGCATTTTCTTTGATTTTTCGCACGGTTAGTTGGTCCAGTTCGTGGTCAATCTTATTTCATTACTGTTCGACTCCTTCCCTATTAGTATTTCATTAACCATCCTCCTCTCTCTATATATATATATCTGAGCATACCATTGCTGCTCAATCCAAACAGATTATAATATTTTACTCATTACATTATTTTTTTCATTTATAAGTATTTTTATTCTCTGTTTCTCAGTCTGCCTGTAGTCGGTTCTTTTGTATGCAGGTTTCTTATTACATATTTCAATATTGTGCTTTTGTTTTGAGTTGTCAAAACGTTAGCTACATATTTGCTCTACGACTCCAGCTTAATTATGTCTAGGTAAATATATAAGCAACAGCGAGCAGACTAGAATACAAATTATTTGCATGTAGGTACAAGTTTTTTAACACAGCCTCTGATTCGAGGGGGGATTGGAGAGCAGAATGATACTTCTTATCGTCCTTTGACCGGCATCTACACAATGCTACGCACAACAGGACTGCAGTGGGGAGCACCACCATGGGTGCTTAAGAGGTGGTACCAAGCAATAACAGAAAGAATTGTTCTCTACGGCGTAGCGATCTGGGGAAATACACTCAACGTAAGCATGCGTAGATTACTTCTGTCCATGCAAAGACTGCAACTCTTGCTCATCTGCAAGGGCTACAGAACTACTTCAACGACAGCTCTGCAGGTTCTAGCAGGAATTCCTCCGCTAGACCTGCAAGCGGAAAGGGAGTCGTTAATTGCAAGAGTGTTAAGGCTAGGTGAGGATGGAGTTCTATGGGAACAACACCACTTTGCTGAAGACTTTGAAAAACACAAGCCAGTGACTCAAGGACATCCGGCTGAAACACATCTAAAAAAGTGTATTCTAGGCCACTATGTGACACCAAAAGATAACCACACAGCTATATTTACAGATGGCTCAAAAACCGAGACGGGTACTGGCAGTGCCTTCTGCGTTCTAAAAGGTAATACAGCTGTGTATAAATGGAAAAGAAGACTTGGCAGTAGGAACTCAGTATTCCAAGCTGAGCTGGCAGCACTTAAAGCAGCAATTAATTATGTGAAGAGGAACAGACTTCTCCACATTACTATTTACAGTGATTCTGCCTCTAGCCTTGACGCAATCAAAGGTTACAAAAGTAGAAGCCAGTATGTCCAAGAAATTAGAAAAATCCTCCTCAGTCTTCCACCATCAGAAAGGCCATGCCTCACGTGGGTTCCGGCTCACGTGGGCATTAAAGGCAATGAGGAGGCAGACACCCTGGCAAAAGAAGCGGCAAAGGAGGTCTCAAGAACAGAACTGCCAGATAAATTACCTAGGTCTCATCTCAAAAAGATCACTCTAAAACAACTGATAGACAAATGGCAAGCCAGATGGGACACAGCAGGAAGGAGAACGTATATGTTCTTCCCAAAAACAACGCTAGAGTTAAACTGCAATAGTGGTAGTCAGACACAGTTTTATACAGGTCATGGCCCATTCCTGACCTATCTGCATAGATTCAGCCTGAGTGACACAGAAAGATGTCAATGTGGAGAGGTGGGGGATCCAGACCACTACGTCTTCCACTGCACAAACACGGCACAGTACCATATAAGAAAGCCAAGTCAAGCTTACTGGCCACAATGGGCGGCAAATATGAGAACAAACAAAACAGCAAATAAAAAGCTACAAGCGGTAATCAGCCATTGTCAGAGAAAGTATTCTTTAATACGACGATAAGTGTCCCCAAATAGAAATAATCAAGTGCTTAGCGCTCTGAATCAGAAATGTATAAATCACACTAAATCAATCTGGGCACACACCTCGAACCTCTCAACCCAAGACTAACTTAGATAATTAGGACTATGGCAACAACCTGCCTATATTCTTTATAATGTTTACTTTTGCAATTAATGTACAGGTCTAGGACTCGCAAGACCAGATCATGCCAGTAAAATCTTCAACAGCAATGAGTTTTTCCTACACTTACTAATCGTGTATTTAAATTACAAGTTTGTGATAAATAGGTTCAAGAAGGGCAAGGTCAACTTATGTTATCACCTCAAGTTTATGAATGATATTATTATTGGTATGGCATTTTTGCCTTCTTAATTTTAATAAATATTCAACTTTTTATGCAAATCTTAGGGAAGAAATATCTGTATTTATGTGATCAATTGCATGTTTGAATCTCTTCCCTAGTGATCAGCATTACGTGCTTAATTATGTTTTGTATAAATTATGTGCATGTTCTAAGGTGATAAAACTAACTATGGAATTAATGTAGGTAAGTTTCTCTTTGTAATTATGTATCAGCATTATGTATTCAAGTGTTTGGAATCAGATATCAGTTTTACTGAGTATGGTGCTGTACTTTTCTGTTTATGTTCACTTTAAAGTACTCAAGTCTGTATTTATTCCTTCTCAGCATGTACTATGAAGGTCAGTTCGTACTTGGCTAGGATTTAGACTACATAGCAGTACTTAATGATCAGTTTTATGTATTATGCTTATCAGTTTTATTTTTAATTTTCATGTATTATGTATGCATTTTTAAGTGTTATGTATCCAGGCATTAGGGATCAGCTTTCTGTATTTCTGTACTCAGTATCATGTTAGTTTTTCACTTTAATATTCAGTTTTGTACTTATGTATGTATTATCCTGTCTGCAAGTACTACGAAAGAAAATGTAGGTGAATGGTTCAATTTGTAAAACAACTACAGTTTAAGTATGCGCAAAGAACTAAATTATGCAGGAATTTGTTATCTTAGTGTTAACAGGTACACAATCTTTTAAATGTTCTTACATAAGAGTCAGGCACATGGAAAGTAAACTGCGTTAAATTATGTTTGGGCGCTAGGATTTTTTTAATCATCTTTTAATCTCTCTCTTTATTATTTTTTTATTTATTTTTTTTAAAGTTTACTATGTGCAATAATTTAATAGGTTACAACTTTCCTCCATGCAGGACCAACGATTTCACAGAAGCCCCATAAAGATATGACGGTTGTGTCACGATAAGCACCCGCATGTAGACATTTAGCAAGTCCAGAAAATCCACGGCAGTTAATTTTTCAGGCAAAGTCCTTCTATCTTTACTTTATCTAACACAAGTTTCTGTCTATTCTAACAGCGATTCTTAACAGTCTTTTGATTGCTTCTTTGCTTAATTTTAAGTAGTTCCTAACAGGATACTCTTTCCCCGTACAACAACATCCAAGCTTATATGTAGACTATATGAGGCTCTTAGCCGTCTATTCGGCTGCGTTCCCGGAGCAGGATGGAGCAGAGAGTAGATGGTTTCTGCAAGGAAGATAACACACTGTGAGGCTAAGGCCAGGTCAGTGGTCTTCCTTGGTGGCGCTCACTCACTCACCACCCTTAGCAAACAGAAAGGAACATCGAATAGCCGATTCACTAAGTACTTTTGATAAACACTATAATGTCGATTAATCAAAGTCGTTATCGAGTTATCGGCAAGAATAACAGCCAACGAAAACAATACCAAACACGAGCGGATACAAAAGCAGAGAAGATTCCAACACGCATCGAGCAAAAACTCACCTGAAAAGAAATTCTTTAATCCGCATTTAAAGCCGGTTATTTGAAAAGCTTAGACCAACCATATCGTTTTAATAGAGGCTTTGGGAATCTCTCAACCAAGTTCTGATTATTGTTTACCAGGTTCCAATTATACAGGAAAGAGAGAGAGAACGAACGACGTTAGATGCTCTACTGATTTTGATCTACTAAATACAACCGATTTTGAAGTTGCCGCACACGTTGTGACAACCGTTGTAAGGAGATAAAAGGAACAATGCTTTCATCCTCGCCGCCCACCTCTTTTTCTAAGGATTATAATTTTACCATTGTGCTCCATGTTAGACAATACTGCAAAATAAAACTAAACTTACAAGTACCACAAATGACTTTTGTTTTCCCGTTGGTATTCAAAGAGGTATTTTAAATATAATGAAATGTTCCGTTTCTAAGCATTTCAATTTCTAAGCAACTAATCTATTTAATATTAAACAAAAATCTGATGTGTAAATCACATGACTTCCATGTACAGGGGAATATTAAATTATACGCATTTTTCCCTGCATTTCATTTAAACTTATTTCCTCGAATTCCATTAGAGTAATACTTCTCATTCAATTAATTCAGTTCTCACTTCGCGGTAAGGCAAAAAAAATACGTAAAATAAAAACTCAAAATATTTTCATTAAAAATTGAAAGATATAGAAAAACACTAATACAGTTAAAAGAATTTTTTTAAAAAATTAGAATTAAAATTATAGTTTCTGTGCAAAAACAAGCAACTGGGCAAGAAGGCAGATTTTTTGGTGCACAAAACGTTTTCTTTTCGCCCCACTCGGCAAAAAGGCACTGAAGGTGCAGAAAGACTTAATTCACTATTCTGCTAAGCTTCAAACGTTAACAAATATGGCTGCGATGGCCAAAAGAATATATATATAAATTAGGCTTAGCCGCACTTAAACAACTTTATATTGTTGATAATTCTCCAACTTTTGCTTACAGATTAACTAAAGGCATAAAAACCTTAACTGGAACATAAAGAACGACATAAGTCAATCATTTTTAAAGCAAAAAATTCACAATTTACCAACATATAATAACAATTAAAAAAAAAAAAAAAAAAAAAAAAAAAAAAAAAAAAAAAAAAACTGAGCTCACGGAGCCGGGTAACACAGTGGGTATATATATTTGTATACTTTTGGTGCAGTTGATTGCAACCAAAAAGGAAGTGCACAACTAAGTGTTATAGTAATCCTATATACAAAATTTCAACGTTCTGAGGCTACTCGTTTTTGAGTTAAGCGAGACACATATATACGTACGTACACATGCCACGAAAAAAATCTATTTTGAATCCGTTTTAAATCTATTTTACAATCCGTTCTGGGAAAAAGAGTGTCCATACGTACAGATGTCAAGCAGAAACATCTTAAATTGGATTTGAGAGCTATCAACGGATATTTTCGTTGAAATATGATGCCCGAAAATTTTCGCAATAATAATATCTTTCTTTCATACAAGAAATTAAAAAGACTAACGAAGAAATTTAACGTCTAAGAGTTAAAAAACATAAAAAAGCAAAGGGAAGACAAATTTCCTAAGATGGCATATGACGAGTACGATCCATTGGGGTTCTGTGACTTTTAACTATGGAATGTATGAAAATATTCTTAAATTAGAAATAATTACCCTTGTCAAAACCAGCTGCCTGCTTTCTTCTAAGGCAGCCAAATGTATAAATAGAGTATGTTACACAAAATACTACAAAATACTTTCTTTTTCTCACAATCATCGACATTTATTTGGGTTTCATACCTCATTTGTTTTAGGTTTTATGTATCACAATGTAAATGTTTAATGTTTACAACCCACTTACTTTGCTTTCTAAATATCATCAACATTTGGATACTTATACAACAAAACTTAAACAAGAGTTAATGGTGGTAATAAGGCAAAAGTTCAGATCCCACCTTCAGCGGCAGTTCCTAAGACAGTTTAAACAAGGAATTCTTCTATAAAATTCTTCTGAATTTCATTTATCAATTGTTAAAACATAGTAACGAAATAAACAATCACATATACAAATGTAAATGCTCAAACTGCATGAAAGCGTCACGTTCCTTCTTCAGAACCAACCGTAATTACCATAACGAGTTCCGTCACCTGTGGTTCTTTTCTTTTTATTCAGCATCCTGAATCTTGCGCAAAGGCCGAAATCCTTTTAAAGGATAAAGATTCCGAAGGGGGACAGAAAAGAGGGTTCCTAATTGTGGGGTTCAGGAACTCATAGAGAGGTAATTTTTGCGTCAAACTAGTGACACAGTGACAGACGGGCTGCAGGTTTTTTCTTTTCTCCTTTTTTTCAGGAGGAGTGAATAAAAAAGATCTCAACAACAGTCAATAGTGCATAGTCGTGCACCGCCCATCCTCGCTTTCTGGTCAGGGATTATATTTCTGTTCTTGTTGTTTTTATTCGATATTTTTACAATTAGTTGAGAAGAACGATGTTTTGGAAAAGCAGCTGGCTGTCCGTAAATATGGTTAATTCATAATTTGAAGAAGCTCTCTTTCCTGCATATTTTCAAATGCGATTAGAAGAGAATGGCGAGCTTTAGCAGCGAAGTTTGTAAACGCCATATGTCTAACTTAATTAATATAAAGTCCCTTGAAGATAATCTAAGCTTTCCCAATTTATTCCGTAAAAAAAATTCGAAGATTTACTGTACCTAAAAACAGATATTAGTTTCTTAGCTAAAGAAATTGATCTAATTTCCAGTTTATTAAGGAAATGTAAACCTTCTAAATTTTAATAAAATAATTCCATTCTAAGGGGTAAAGTCGCTGAGCACTGGTAGTTCGGTCGGAGGTTCGAATCCCCCGAAAGGGCTCGCTGCAGGAGCGTTTTCGTGCTTCTACTCATGTGTAACGAACGTGTCTACGAGACAGTTTCCCTTAATAAGTCCTCCACGAAGGTATCATGCCTCCTAGTTGTTCCATTTAGAGAGTTCGAGGCAAAATTTTGTATTCCTGCTGAAATTTTACTATTACAAGCACATTCCACAATCGCTAGTTTAAAATTAAGACAAAGAATATCACGATTTGTTTGTAAAACCGTTGAAACTTGGAATATAACAAAAAGAACGCGTACGATAACGGCGACATTGTTTGACTAAAGGATTATTGTAAACATGGTTGTCTGAAGAATGGTTACGCTCGTGGTTGCCAGAGTTTTTGACTTCTATTAACAAGTGGTTGCGATAACACCTATATACGACCTCAAATAACATGAGATTGAATCAAAGGTAAAAGAATACGTATTTATGTCAAAATCTTGGCACGTGAATTTTTGGTGACACCTAACTACGACCGCCCGGTGGCGAAGTGCTATCGCGTCGCGCAGCTGCAACACAGGTCCGGGGTTCGATCCCCAGTTTGGGCATAGTTGACTCAGGCTTTCATCCCTTGAGTGGGTTGATAAAATAAGTAACAATTTCGCTTGGGGACTAAACGCCGCAGGTCCTGTAACAAGCTGACCACTTGCTCAGGGGATATGCTGATGCAGTCAGGGGCCCAAAGGTCAACAAAGCAGAAAAAGGGCACTGTAGGCCGTGGTCCACTTCTTTACACTGAGTGTAACTTACATGATAAACATTACAAATAAAATATATGACATTCGTTTATTCGAAATTTAGTTGGTCACGAATACGTTTTGCCAGGTATTACTTACTACCATGCACCATTTCGCAATTTAATTTTTTGATTCAAATGACTATTACGTTGCAATATAAATAAATTATTACGATTTATAACCCGCTTATGAGTTTTCAGCCTTCAGCATCAATGTGTTTGAATGAATGCCTTTTACGTATTGCGGATGTGTCACACTGAGAAAGAGAGACAAATAATGGAGACGTCCCAGTCTCAAGAGGTTTCGCAAATCTGACACCATTCATCAGAATTCCTTTTTTTTTCTGTCATTTAACGATCGATTTCGAAAAAGCGACGTAATTCAATTGCATCCCTCTGCCAGATCCCATTTCTTTTTCTATATTCCTTTTGTTAGTCTTGTTGCACATTTTACACGGTCTGTCTGCATTGTTAGGAATTGAATTAGTTCGTTCCTTTGAAGGGCAAAAGATTTTCTTGAAAGAGAAGAGGCTAGAAAAGTCGATTCTGGAGCAAACTTTTCTAGAAAATCTCACCAGATTGCCAACAGCATTTTCAAAATTCCTATTCCAGAATTACACTTTGTTTATCTACGTTTTGTACGGGGATTGGGGGGCGGGGGTAAAAAAAGTTTCAATATTGCCGATTAATTTTTCAAAAAGGTCTATATCTAAAATTTTCCAGATAATGAAAATTTTAAACAATGATGAATACGAAAGCATGGTAGAAATTATATTAATTAATTGTAAAAACTTAACTCTAAATTCATAGCGTAAGATTTTTATAATGAAGTAATGCGAATTATACATAGAAATACACAAGAAGACCTGTTGTGACTTAGTTATATACTCAACTATGTATTCTTAATAGACACGAAACAAATACAACCTCTTTCAATAATATTCCAAACTTTATGTTCTTTTCAGTACTGTACGCCCACACAATTGATTCCGAGCAACATGAGAATGTTCTGTGAAAGTTCAACTGCTAGCACGTTACCAAGGCAAGAATTCTACAGATCGTTAAAAAATATCTTTAAAATGCTAAAACAAAACAAAAATAAAAGTTCTACATTGCTCGTTTTACTGGACCGATTGATAAAATTTAATTTGTGTTTTTTATGTCTTGAAAGCGCGGCTTAGGGTATATATCACATTCATATATAGCATTGTTCTAACACAAGTATTCTGATATAATATCGGACTTTTTTCTGAGATGACATACCTATTTTTTCACATATTTCGATTCTGCGGTTCAAATTATGCTTAAGTGCCAAGTTTTGCAAAAATCACATAAATTTAAAAAATTAGTTCTCAAAATTTTAGCTCCTCAATGTTAATTGAAATTTGGTATATACATTTATTAATTTACCTTTTTCTTATTAAACTTACTTGATTTCTTCTTTCACAATTCAAAATTGATGTTCAAACCAAATAAAATTCGCAGATGTTTTCGGATTTATTTAAAAAATTTATATTTTTAGTAATTTTTATAAATTTTTGAAAAATATTTTGAATTACAACCTATAAATTTTGTACCATCACCTTAAAGTAGATGTGTTTCTAGGCATACTAGTTTTTTTTTCTTTTTTCTTTTTTTTCTTGTGCACCAGGGAAAGGAAAATATGTTCCCGTAAATTAAGAATTCCACCGATTTATTCTTGGCGCAAACTGAAAAAAATTAAGCCACGATAAATTTTTAAATTCCTCACGAGGTTTTGCAAAATTTAACATTTAAGCATAATCTGAGTAGTAGTATTGAAATATGGGGAAAAAATTGGTATGTCACTAGGTTATTTTAAAGCAGGAGACGTGAAAAATGTGCAATGCTGTCGCCTGGACATGAACCCTGGAACTCTCGAACAGGCGTCGAGTGCGCTTCCAATTACAACAAGACGGCACACAGGAGGGAGAAAATACCTTATAGTCATTTTAAAAAAAACTCCGATTCTGCGTCAAAATACTTATGTTAGAAAAATCAAATTAAATTCCGTCGATCGTCCCAGTAGAAAGGGAGATATAGAACTTTGTTGTTGTTGTACGGAATGAACAGAAAGAAAATTCATTAAAAACGAGTATGGTTTGCACAAGAAGAAACTCTCACTACACAAGTAGATTTTTAGCTCTGGATGAAATTTCCTGATTAGCAATAATAAAAAAATGACATAAAACTTGAGAAGACTACCTGAAGCTTTCTTCAATTGATGAAGATTATTTACCTACCTCTTTGAACACACTGTTAATATATAATTTACAGCTGCATTTTATTTATCATAAATTTGAAAAATCAGTTTTATAAATATCATTATGGGTGGATGATGTCATATATGACATCTCAACCAGTTTTAAAATACTGAAAGATCTTGGCTTCAAATATGTAGAGGCAATTCACATAATTTCACTATAATTAATTAACTATGCTTATATTCAAATTACACTAAAAATATAAAATTTATTAAAGCACGAGTGACGTATGAGGATTATAATAGCACTCGTCTCATCAGCAATGCGTAAAATTTTATTCCTACACCCTTCCTGAAATTAGAAAATACAGTTTGTAGAAATTTTTACTTACCAATTATTGACTTGGAGTATTGTCAAACCTGTGTCTTGAGCCAACTGTTTCTTTTGGTCTTCAGATGGGTAAGGGTGCTAAAAGAAGAAGAAAAGAACTAATGAAAATAAGAACTTGCACCTACCAAATAGAGCATGCATATATCAGATTTCACACACTACAACAAATTAAAGCTTTATAATCGATGTCATCATTTTAACAGAGCTACGCTAACCTGAACTTTGAAATTAAGGCAAAATTCCAGTTAACTTGTGAAATATTTCAAACATTTAGAAAGATTACGTACCTTATCTTTTAGATGCAATACTATTCCACTAAAATTAAATTCTTTGTGTGTTTTCACTCCTTGAGGCACGTTAGTATCTCTTGAACTTTGCCGAATTTTAACGTACTGACTGAAATTTGAAAGCGTCTGGGAAAATCAGATGCTATCGATTTTGAAATAATTCAGTGACAATATTAAAAATTTCAAAGATTTTTCACTATAGAATTTTTAATTTTTCTACATTTTAAGTTTTCATATTTATTTAAGATTCTTTTTAGGTTAGGAAAATCTTTTTAAATTGAAAGATATTTTTAATGTCTTTACTTTGTATTTTTGCCACTCTCCTTCGCTTTGGGAAAGGGCCAGAATTTTCGCGTGAACTATTATAATTAAAATACATTTGAATGGTTCATCAGCTAATTCTGGATACAGAAAAGCAAGGATTTTTTATGAAAGAGAGGTTTTAATTGGTTTCAATGTTTCCTCCTCCTCATGACGTGGCATTGAAATTAATCGAATTCCTCTTCTTTCATTTTCTTTCTTTTTTTCATTAATTTTTTAATTTGGGTTTTACCTGTTTGAAGAATTTTATTTTTAATATTTGTTAAATTCTTCTATATACATTTACAGGATTTCTTGAAATTAATTGCTTATGCATTTCGATTTTTGGTCTTTGTGAAAAATTGGTTCTAAATTTCTTTTTTTTTTTTTTTTATACATTTACAGAGGCTGTTAACACATTTTTTAGACTATGTATATTGTATTCACAAAACTAAATTACATAAAATTCTTGTGTTTTAAATGTTCTATTTGACATCCCTTAATCTGAACTATCTTTCGACACCGCAAAGCCTTTTGAAGTGGCAGAAGAGATATTCTATCCCATTCCTCCCGAACAGCTTTCCAGAGTCCTGTTAGGGTTTTTGGGACAACGTTTGGATAATGCAGTTTTTAAAAGTCCGAAAGCACAAAATTCCATAGGTGACACATCGGGAGATTTAGTAGGGATATCAGTGAAGGGTATGACCTTGATACCAGTTTTTGTTCCATTTCTTTTAGGAAATTTACAGTGGATTTTGATGTGTGACTGCTAGCTTTGTCCTGATGGAGTCTCACAGATTGATGGCACTGTGGGTAAAGCGATGGTATTTCATTCAGAAAAATTGGCGATAAAATATGTTCCTGATAGTATTTGGAGTTAATCTTGACATTTTTTTGCACTCTCTTTATTTTTAACTTGCCATTATAAGAAAAACCAGCAACAAACATGAATCCCTTAGAAAAACTTTCTTTCGATTCTTTGAACCATGTACTTAAATTTTTTTCTCCCCTTTTGTGATAATAAACGGCTCTTTTTTTTGTTACAATCATTTAAATACACCCATGCTTCATCTATTGTGACAATTGTTTTCCATTTTTCTTTGGATAAGGGTTTCTCATATAGAATTCTGCAGCGTATCCTGCGTTGAGCGATATGCTTTGGAAGAAGACGATGCACACTGCGTTTTTTCGCTTTCTTAAGATTTAAATCAACGTTTATCATTTTGTTTACAGTGGAAACCGAGCATTTTAATGACTTTGCAACTGTCCGTTGACTAGGGGGATTTTCTTTTAACATTAAACAACGTACCTTTGCAATAGTCGAAGATGTCCGTTTTTCCTTGGTTACTTGTTTGGAATTTTTGTCCCACTTGAGGCTCCAATTTGACGTTTTTTCCCTTTCTTGTTGATGATATTACCTTTCAACGCTTTAGATATCACAAAACCATGACTCTCACATCGTTTTTGGATAACGGAGTATGCATATTTCTCTTCGGAAAGAGCATAAATATAGCCTTCGAACCACTGCTTTTTGAAATTCGCCATTTTGAATAAAAACAAAACTTTCAAGCCACAGACGATGATTTTGACTTTTAAAAACATAGTACAATTGCAATTACGTCTTTTGCAGCAAACTATTTTTTATTACCACTTACCAAAATCGTCTAAAGAATGTGCGAACAGCCTCTGCCTTAATCAATTTTCAGCGGTAAAATGCGAGAAAGATTATGAGGTTTTCTTTTAAAAAATAACTTGTATGTACATATCAAAGATTGAATTAATATGAATTAATCGTAATAAATTGCCTAATACTTGCCCAAAAGCTGCAAAGTAATAAAATTATTAATTAATTATTGTTAATTGATCGGGGGTTGGTTTGCTTCCCTTGAAAAGTCAATTAATTTTCGATCAATGACAATATTTACTTGGTTTATTGATTACTTTTTAATTTTTTTAAATTCTACTAACTTTCTCAAACGAGATAATACACTCAATTAATGCATTAGTAAATAAATTATATATAATGTGTTAATGAAAATTTATTAAAAATACTATGTATAGTGTTTTCAATATTATATACATTTAAACATTTAAAAATAAACAAGTAAAATAACTTGAAAGAAAGTATTCAACTAAACACTAACCTTCGCAAGTATTTTAAAACATCATAAAGCAAAATTACTAATTTTTAAAAAAAAATTATTAATATCGCTTTTTCAGTCAATGAAAATAGGGAAAAGAGTAGTAATTCGTTCAAGAAAATATTTGCGATTGCCATTAAAATAGTCTAGTTTCTCATTTAAAAGAGACTGAATTTAAAAACTTGCAAATAAATGAATGAAAAGGAAATGGAAGGAAAAATTAAAATATTTCATTCCCCATCTTTCCATTATTATTATATTTTTTCATTTGATATCCTAACCCAAATGAAGATGTCTCTTAATTTTTTCGCTACACAAACTGTCAAAAAAACTTTAAAGATGAAGCTAAGTTTTCTGAAAAATATATATCTTACTTATCCTTTAGAGAAATCTTCAGTTACTTAAACTTAACGCGATTAAGTTAAAAGGAGTCGGGGAAAAAAATAAACCCTCTTTGGACAAACTTGGGTAATGTATTTACTTCTCCAGATAATATTTCAAAATGTCAGTTATAGCAATAATTATCAGCGACACAAGCCTGATAATGGTATCTACAGCGAGATGAATCTTTCTACGGAAAAAGGAGAGAGGTGGAGGGTGGAAAGGGACATCTCTTTGGTGTGTTCAGATAGAAATGACAAAAACGTTAATGAGTTTTAGTGCATTTCATTTTTTCCATCGTTCACAGTAAAAAATAGAAACTGTGTAGGTAGATTAAATGCAAACAAAAAATATCTCCTCCACAGCAATTATACGAATGTCAAAAAAATTCCCATGAGTTTCGGTAAAAAGGAAAGAGATGGGGGAAAGGAGCTTGGGGATTTTTTTTATAAGATTTTTCTCTTCCACAAAAATTTTACTTTTAGTTTTTTGGCAAGATTAGCTCCAAAGGAAAGAAGAAAAGTATTAAAAATTTCCTATTAGGTTGGTTTTTTTTATCCACTTGCTATGGTTTTAGCGTTTTCTATAGTTTAAAAAATATATATTTCTAAACTGCAAAATAATTCATAGCTAGTATTATGAAGCTATGGAGCTTTTTTTCAATGTGAATACAACCACAAAGTGGTGGAAGGTTAACTTCACATATAAAAAACAAGAATTCTCACTCAGCAGGAAAACTTAATTCTTCTTCAGAAGAAAACACTTTACTTGAAAAAACTAAAAAGTACATAAAATTTGAATTCAGATAATCTGAAAGTTATCAAAAGAAATTTTTAATATTTGATAACATGAGTTTTAACACTGGAAATTTATAAATAAGGTCTGCATAACGCGAATAAAGTGTTCTACTGTTTACATAAAATGTTTAAAATTTATGCAATGTTTTTATGTTATATTTAAAATGTTTTTTTAATTACGTAATGTTTAAAATGTTTTTTAGTTATGTAATGTTTAAAGTTGATGTCATTCTATTTAAAATCGGATATTTTTCCAGATAAGGTTCCCAAATTACTCTGCTTTCTTTTAAATTATCGAAAATTTTACAATTAAACAAAATAGAGACAATAGAAATCATTCATAACGTAATGATTTAGCTGAGAACGTTCACATTCATTTTAATAATTTTCATTTGATTCACATTCATTTAATTCATTCTTTAACTGCTAAGAATGACTGAAAAGCAACTTCTACTTCAAGGATATATTTACTTGAAATTTCTTCTTCAGCTCGAGGAATTTTTATTACCTTCCTTTAAAGTGTCACTTTCATAGCTCATTTGTTTTTTCTCGACAAGTATTCACATATAAATTTTCTACTTTTTTAGACTCAAACTTTAAATTAAAGAAAATAATAAATGTTTTATTGAATACCTCGGAAAATTCTCGGTAGATATCAAATGCAGAGGCTTGTCTGCATTAAATAAAAATTAAACTGTAGGAATAATTTTCAAGTTAACATACAGTTTTGCTTTGTTATGATTCTCAGTTGATTTTTCTCTTAAAATTTCAGTATATGATACCTGTTGAGTTTATCTTTAAATATCAGATACGGATTGGATCGCGAGTTTAACTTTGTTTTTAAATATTAGATATCGTTTAGACATCAGTCCATTCTCTTTAATCTAAATTTATAAAATTTCGTAACTTTGTTCAAAAGAAACTGTACTATAATACTGCGCGATATATGAACTACAGCAATTCTCTGCACAGCCGGTTCCTCAACAAAGGGAAAACTAAAGAGCATTGAATTGGTTTATCTCTACTGCAGTTTGAAAAGTAAACTCAAGAATGATTTCTTGAGTTTACTTTTCAAACTGCAGTAGAGATAAACCAATTCTATACAATATATCTGAAATCAAGAAAAAGATTTTATCTTGATTTCAGATATAAAGGAAAACAATATCTCTCATGAGCATCAAATGAACCATAATCAAAACCAAAACATTTGATGATGAGCCAGGATTTCTCACTACAGTACCTTAGAAGCGCTTCTCAGCATTTAGATGAAGCCTATGCTTAGCCATATTGGGGATGGGGGAAGGGAGAAAAAAGCGGCAAGAATATGGAAACTGTATTCTAACACAAAAAGTAAATAAATTCCTAACAATAAAGAATTTAATGAGACGAATTATGCTTGCTGTTTTACATCTTTCACTATGTTTTAAATTTCAAATATAAATTTTGTTTAAATGATCATCGTTGATGATAGAGCGTAAAACTTTTTATTGAGACTCGTAATAGAGGTTCATACAGCTAACTTTATCCAAAAATAAGCAAAATTTCTCTAACAAAATTCTTAAATTTGTCGAATTTATTCGAGTTTGTCGAAACATTGTAAAATTTGTACATTTCTTCACGACTATGCAAGTCTTAAAACAAACCCCCAAAATTAAAATCTGTAAGCTTATATATTAAAATTCAATTTCTGCAAGCATTTTAAAACAAACTTGAATATAATTTTCCCTAGAACCAAAGCTTATATAAAAAAACAGTTCTATTTTCTATTTAATAATTAATTCTGTTAATGTTTTAGGTTTATTTATTTTGGATTAATTATAATTCTATTTAAGCATTAGTTCTATTTAAGTTCTATTAAGAGCCAGATGATTTGTTTATATTCGTTTTTTAGCAAATTCCTGGCTTTAAATCTCCTGAATTATGCTTCTTTGTATAATTGTAAATAAATATATAGTTGTCCATGACAGAAAAGTTAACTAATTAGCATATACATCTATATACTTATTAATTTTAAAACAATAAAATTTTAGGGTAATTTAATTTTCCAATTCAGACTTCATAAAAATGTGGTTTTTCTTCCTTGCATGCATTTCTATAAATTAGTTGATTAGAATTTCAAATTTTTTTTCATTAATTGTTAAACTCTAGATCTGTATAAAATGGCTTATTCTTGAGGTTTTTAGTGTAAGAATTCTTAAAACTACAATTAAATTTGAAATCACATGAAAAATTCAGTTCGTCATTTTTCAATGTCTTAATTAAAATTATGACGATTCTGTATGCAACATTCTTTAAAAATATAAATATTACTAAAATTCTAAACTTTGTTAGGCAAATATGAAAAAACTTGCAACGAATGTCACAGATGTGTGTGATAACAGAGATTTAGAAAATTAGGAGTACATGACATTGCAGAGAAACGAATTTGATTCTCTTAAAGTGCAAAATAGACCTGTCATGTGCTTAGATCTTTTTTATAAACACCACATGACTTCCTTCTACGGCCTTTTAAATTATACACACTTTTTGCTGTACTTCCATTTAAACTTATTTCATCAGATATATATATTTCTCATTCAATCAATTCAATTCTCACTTCACGGCAAGGGGAGGGGGAGGAACTGAAGACATATTCATTAAAAATTGTAAAATACAGAAAAACCTAAAATATCAATTATTGTTAAAAATTCTTTTTACAATTAAAATGAAAATTTATATGGAAGGGGGGGGGGAAGGCAATCCGGCCCACGGGCATGAAGACAAAATTTTTGGTGCAAAAAACTGGAAGTTAACCTTTGTTCCCACTGGCCAAAAAACACTGAATTTGGTGCACCAACAGACTTAATTCACTATTCCACTACGATTTTCAAATGTGAACAAACGGCTGCCTCATTATGTGTAGCGCCACTTTTAAATGAATGATAATTCTACGACTATTGCATGCAAATTAAGTAAAGGCATAAAAACCTAATAAAGCATAAAAACTGTAACATAAGAATAGTATAATTCAATCACTTCTAAAACAAACAAACAAACAAACAAACAAACAAAAAAAAAAAAAAAAAAAAAAAAAAAGCACAATTTATCAACATATAAGAATAACACAGTGGGAATATATATATATATATTTTGTGTGGCTGATTGCACTGAAAAAGGGAGATGCGCAACAAGATGATATAGCAGTCCTATATACAAAATTTCAACATTCTACGGCTACTCATTTTTGAGTTATGCGAGATACATACATACCTACGTAGAAATATTATTATAAGAAAAGTTCGTACGTTTTGTGACGTCGGTATGTACCATATGTTACAAATAAATCTCTTCCGAATTCATTTTACAATCAATTTGGGAAAAAAGAGTCATTCATTCTGTACGTACGTACTGATGTCACGCAAAACATCATTCAAATGGATTCGAGAACGGTTAAAATTGATATTTTCATTGAAATATGATACCCGAAATTTTTCGAAACTGTAATACTTCCCTTACTTTGTACAAGGAAGTAGACTTTAAAACATGAATATTTTAAAATTGTAAATTTTCTCTAGTTTTTAGTAAAACTACAGAAAAATATAATAAAAATTAAACTAGATTTTAGACTGGTTTCTAGTAAAAGTGATAAATAACTTAAAACAAATAAATCCACGGTAATTAGTACTGATTCTGAATAATGTCGATGTAGAATTAATTATTATCAAATAGTGGTACATGAAGCTTGGATTGAATTCAATAACTAACGGATTAGATTTGAATGTAATTATCTATTAACAATCTTATCCCATAACTCAAGATAAATGACGCAAGAGTTCACAAAACTATTGTGAGACTACGAATGTTTCAATTATTGTTAAATATCTGCTGCCATATATCCAGGCGAAATCCCTGTGACATAAGAGAATACGGTTCGAATAGTGCATAGCGTTTTACAGAGAGTCTACAAATACCATCTGGATCAGTTGGCGTCAGCAGTGATTTATTGCAACTAATAGCCCCCTTCTGGATGGGGACACCCCTCCTTCTCTCACTCTAAATACTCGGGGAGGCTGAGTACAGAACCCTGACTGACATTAATTACTTTCTCCGAGGTACCGTAGTGTGGAGGCGATGGAGGGAAAACATCCAAGATTTGGGATGCCTCTCCTACAATCAATCCTTTCCTACTTCAGTCATATTGCTATCCTGAGTAACAGGAAATGAATCGAAGTTCGTTAATTTGGATTTCTTTGAAATTTATTTACATGGTCAAATGTATGCCACCACATCATTTTTCATGCTCGTAACGTTTTACTTTACATGCAATTGCAATCAGTGTTTTACATTCTAGTGCGCCACTAATTTTTCAAAACGTCCTCATGTTATTATATTCTAGTTATATTTATACTTTGAGTAAGTTAGAATAAAAGAAGATTATTCAGTATAGGATCTAGAACACGGATTTCTACACATTACACAGGATTAGAGCTGACAAAGTTAAAAGAAATAGATGCCCTTAACCCTTACTTCTGAAATGTAAACAGCATATGTTCTTAAAATAATGCGATATGAAAATTCAGTAGTAAGTTTACAATAACAACTTTGAGTAAGTTAGAGAAAAAGAAAACTATTCTGCATATGATCTAGAGCACGGATTTCTAAACATTACACAGGATTAGAGCTAATAAAGTTAAAAGAAATAGATGCCCTTAATCCCTATTTCTGAAGTTTTCCATAACAACTTTGAATAAGTTGGAGAAGAAGAAAATTATTCTGCATATGATCTGGAACACGGATTTCTAAGCATTACACATGAATAGAGCGGAAAAAGTTAAAAGAAATATATGCCTTTAACACCTACTTCAGAATTGCACACAGCATATATTCCTAAAATAAAGCGATATAAAAATTCAACTGTAAATGTTCCATAACAATAAAATATTTTACTTTTTAAATGAATGAGGTATTTTATATTAACTATAGTTAATCCTTAAACCGAGCGGAGAGAACGTTGAACACTGGTAGCCTGACCCGGAAATAATACTTTTATACAAAATTTTAACGTACAGTTTTTATCTCTTTTTCTTTTATATAATAAAAGGGCAAAAAATAGGGTTTTTTAAGCTATGCTAAATAATCATTATAGTTTTTACATGACGTAATGAGCTGGTACATCTGGTTTGCATTTCGATTGCAAGTACCATTTTTATAATAGACACAACTTTATAAACCATACCTTACTGTAAATGAATAAATAATGTAACAAAATTTGGAAATCAAAATAATAAACAATTCGTCCTCAGGCTATTCTGTTTTTTATCGACATACACAATGAAAAGATAGCATCTTTAACATTACATTTGCATATCCACTTTTTGCTTTTACTGCGACTCTTCACAATTCAATAACGAAATTGGTATAAAAAGGGAACCTGTTAGCAAACGCAAGAAATGAAATCTCCACACAAACGGACCAAAAAACTAAAGCGTAATTTCTTCTCAGATCCCCTTTTGATTCCTTCTGGCAACGACGACATAGCTGTCATAAATCCATTTAAGTTCAGATTCGGGAAATTCCAGAATTGATCATTTCTTTTCGCCTCCGTGGTGTTGTTTACGCATCCTCTCCCCCACACAATAAAACACACACAAAAGAAGGGGGACACTTTTCTCACATTGTAAAAAGATAATGCAACGCGTTCTCCGATTTTATATATTTTTTTCGATTATTATTACCCTTAAAACACACTCGAAGGAGCTAAAGCACAGAGTGTATGCATGCATGCATATAAGATAATATACATATATATAAAGTCGTCAATATGCGTAGAAAAACCACTTTCACTTTTTATTTTCAATCCCAGCATTCTTGTTTCTATCCTCCCCCCGCTTTATTCGTTCTGCGTGCATTATTATTTGGCATTTGTGTGGCTGTATCGATTTAACTTTAGTCCAGGACCCTAGAGAAAATTTTCCTATTTTTACGAGCATTGGCACGGCGAGTTTGCATGCATTATTTTTCAAACTGCATTTTGGATAGAAACAGAATCAACATAAAATAGGAAGTTTCCACTGGAAAATCTTTGTAGAGTAGAGGCGATCGCAAACTAATTTATCGACAGAAGACGCAGTTAAATTAATACATCCCCTTCCTGCAAAGTAGAATTTTTAAATTTTATACCGTTAAAAATATATTTATAAGCATAATATACGAAGAAAAGTGATGTAGTATTTACACAGGCCCAGATTCACTCGCATATTTTTAGATCTGTTCCTCTGCGTTAAAATCTCCATATAATGACACAAGATAAGAGCAGAAGTATAGCACTGCAGATAAAGCAAGGTTACACTCATACTTTATTACTTTATTATATCAGTTTTATGGAATGTTAGATTTAAATACTGAAAATTTTTATTATTAGTCCAAAGCGACTTTGTCCCTGAAGGACTATTGTTTTCATTTTGCGATTTTGCGTTGAATCACTATAAACGGCGAATCACTTCTCAAACTGTTGCCACCAAATTTTAGAGTCCTGCATTATATTTGAAGAAATTAAATAATGAAAAATCTGCATAAATGTACGTATATTTCTCACACTGTGATAAAGCAACTGTACATAGAGCCATCCAATTTTGAATGACGTAATCCTCCTACGAATATGGGCATGTGAATTTTATGATTTAAGTGCAAAGAACATGATATTTAATAAATAAAGGTAACACACAAAACGTTAAAAAAAAGTCCCTTTAGACGTAATTTAAAATCTGAAACCTTTCAGATTAAAAAAAAAAATAATTGTTTTTATTTAAAAAAGTAAGTAAAGTTACCTATGGTAACAACATGTGCCTGAAAGCTTCATTGTTTACGCACACAATATCATTGTAGATGAAAGGAAAAATATCTTCGTGTATTGTATTCTTATTAAAAACATCAAATTATGATAGAAAAATACATAGTATAATCAATAATGAAAACCAATAATCTTCATCTGAAATGACAAAAAACTCTATTCTAATAAAAATTTGACACGAATATTATAACAAAATCACACTGGCAAGTAGTTCTTAAAACACACTATACACAGATAAAGAATGAGTTCCGGGGAATTCATTTTTTGCAGTAATTTTCGCACCAGTCGTCATCTAAGCAGCAGTCTTCTCGGTGATGACTAAGAAGCGAATCAGTTTTCATTTCCCGCAAAAACTACAGTATCACAGAAAGTCGACAGGCTAGTCTATTGCTTTATCACATACATATTTAGCTTATAACACGTTTTATTTTCAAGTCCTTCTGTTAATAATATCGCAATTTATCTTACGTTTAGTACAGTAAAAATAAAAGTTAGGCAACAGCAGGTATTTATTTAAACTGCTGACATTACCAAAAAATTTCCAATTTACAATGACATCACATGCAGTCGCATGCTTTCTTCATAGTGAGAATATAGCCTTATATAAAATTAATTGTATATATATTTAATGTTTGGCAATGCAATTTTTATTTCATTTTTTGTAAAATTTACAAATTTTTTACGAACAAAATCTATGATTTGAAAGTGAGAAGTGGCAACACTTTTCGAAATATAGCAGATTTTTACCTTCAGCGCCTAAGACTGTTGCCACCCGGGAAAATGAATGCGAAAATTAGCGTTTTCGGGATTTTTATTTACTATCTCGGCTGATTAATGTTGTACGAATGGTTGAAATGTCTTCTTACGAATTTTTGAAATCCGGGGGGGGGGGTACCTCTCTCGAATTTCAACTCTCCGCCGTTCCAGAGGGGAAAATTAGACAGACAAGCGACACGCACACAGGTTTTAATAGTATAGATTTTTGGACTTTGCAAACTTACAAAATCAACCTCGAATTATTCTAATTCTTTATTAACCGGCCCCTCAGTGCAAGTTTAAAATGACATTAAATGCCGTAAAATTTTGAATTTAAATATCTCGGTCAGTTTTTGTATCACGGGAGTCAATCTTTTGTGTTTTGTTCTTTTATATCGAGTACAAAATCAAAATTTTCCGAAATATTAGTAAAGGCACCGAACGAACATGTAAAATGATTTCGGAAAAATATACAAAAACCAGTCCCCCCCCCCCCCAATTCTCTAATGAATCGAATAGCGAACGCGTTAAACTCGCTACGATGTCAGTTGCTTGGGAATGACAATTGAAACGTAGAGAATAAATTCAAGTACAGTACAGAAATGTATATAGATTTTGAGACTTGGAGATACGACTAAACGAAGATTAATTTAAATTAAATAAAAAAAAATAAATAAAAGCAAGAAAACGGATCCAGTTTTGAAATTCAATATGCAACAAACTCAAAAGTTAAAAAACAAAATCTGAAATGTTTCAGATTTTAAATTACGTCCAAAGGGGCGTTTTTTAACATTTTGTGTGTTACCTTTCTTTATTAAATATCATGTTCCTCGCACTTAAACCATAAAATCCAGTGCAACAGCAATATCGCAAAATAGTTTTAAAACGAGCATATCTTTAGAATTTTCGATACAGAGACTCACGCGCTGGAGATAAAAATGTTTTTTCTGCACAACGTTGCCATTGCTCGCTTTGAAATCCTTGAGTTTGTTAATCAAAAATTCGTCAAAGTTTTAAAAAATAGGAAATCGATCATAAAACAAATTTCAAATTTCAAATTGGGTCTTCCACATGCTCATATTCGTTGGAGGATTACGTTATTCAAAATTCGATGACTCTATGTACCGTTGTTTTATCACAATACGAGAAATATACATACATTTATGCAGATTTTTCATTATTTAATTTCTTCAAATATAATGCAGGACTCTAACATTTTGTGGCAACAGTTTGAAAAGTGAACCGACATTTATGAGTCCCACGCAAAATGCCAAAACGAAACTAATAGTCCTTCGGGATTCAAATCCCTTTGGACTAATAACTGTTATCATATAAAATTGTTTAAATATTTTTATATATTCATGTTATTTAAGAACTCCTTAAGTTTTTTTAACAATTTCAATTAATTAACACACTGATTAGAGTACTTATGAAATTTAAGTAGATTAGTCGAATTACTTATTAGATGTTTTTCCTATACGTATTTTAACATCTTTAAAATTACAATGAACGGTTTTACATTAGAATTTCAATGAAATTAAATAAATCACGTAATTCAATATTTATAAGACTGCCTGCTAAAGGTAATTTGATCTCGTATTTGAAAAAAAATGTTACAGCAATTATTTAAACGAAATGCTTAATATATGGCATTATATTTGATTAAAACAAAGAACAAACAAGAAAGTTTATAAAATCAATATAGTTTTCGATGACGACCAAAAACTAAAATTAAGAATCCTCTAATATAAGTTTACCACCAGTATGTATTCATACAGCACTGCATTTGTTACGCAGCCTGGCTGTTAAAGCACTATTAAACCTACAAAATGCTGTAAGTGACCTTTGTCTAAAAAGCGGAATAAAACACTGGTCTTTTCACTAAGTTGAAAAGAAAATTTGAGAAATATTCAGATGTTACCGTGAAATATATGAAGAAAAATAAGTGCATAAAAAAATTTCTCTATTAAAAATTTTTCCCTATTACAAGGAATCATCAAAATTAATAAGAATTACTCACTTGGTAAAGACATTTATGCGTTTTTTTGCAAGCTAAATCTAAACGTCAACTAGTTTAAAGGAGGAGTAGACATTAGCATTTTCGCGCATTAAGCTGCTAAAAAATTATCCGTAAAGACATAAGAAAATTTAGAACTAATTTTTCATAAAAACCAAAAATTTAAATTCATAATTAATAAATTTCAAAAAATCCTATAACTGCTACAAAGAATTAAAAAAATATTAAAACCAAAACTTTTCGAACAAGCAGTACCCCAATTAAAAAATGAATGAAATTTAAAGAAAAATAAACAAAACAGAAAAGGAATTTAATCAACTTAAATGCCACTTCGTCAGGGAGAGGAACATTGAAATCAATTGAAATCTCTCTTGTACAAAAATCCTTGCTTTTTTTTTAATCCAGAATTAGCCGATTATATATATCTAGTGTATATGTGTATGATAATTTAGTTCTGCACGACATAGATGCAGGATGATGGAGCTTGTGCATAAGGGTGCAGCATCAATCGTATCCCGGTTTTAACACTCCTTTACTTGTTGTTGCAAATCATTCTTGAAGCACTACAGAAACGTGTTTAACATTAATATAATTATATATAGCGACAGAAGAGAAGCAGAGGATGATATTTCAACAGAACAACACGCGAGAGAATAAGTACGCAGAATAAAATACGATATAAGTTAGGTAGAGATTCAGCAAGGCAGGCACCTTTGATATATTAAACACCGGCGAGACTTGACAATTGTCAAATTTCGGCCCGAGTTTTTAAGGAAGAAGAGGGTCTCCTAATCCTCATCCCCTACTACCATTATCTCGATACAAAATGGAGAATACTGAAATGTTCCGGTGTCAACAACAACAACAACAACAAAAAAAAAAAAAAAAAAAAAAACTGAAATGTTTCAGATTTTAAATTACGTCCAAAGGGGCGTTTTTTAACATTTTGTGTGTTACCTTTCTTTATTAAATATCATGTTCCTCGCACTTAAACCATAAGATCCAGTGCAACAGCAATATCGCAAAATAGTTTTAAAACGAGCATATCTTTAGAATTTCCGATACAGAGACTCACGGGCTGGAGATAAAAATGTTTTTTCTGCACAACGTTGCCATTGCTCGCTTTGAAATCCTTGAGTTTGTTAATCAAAAATTCGTCAAAGTTTTAAAAAATAGGAAATCGATCCTAAAACAAATTTCAAATTTCAAATTGGGTCTTCCACATGCTCATATTCGTTGGAGGATTACGTTATTCAAAATTCGATGACTCTATGTACCGTTATTTTATGACAATGTGAGAAATATACATACATTTACGCAGATTTTCATTATTTAATTTCTTCAAATATAATGCAGGACTCTAACATTTTATGGCAACAGTTTGAAAAGTGAACCGGTATTTATCCGTCCGACGCAAAATGCCAAAACGAAACTAATAGTCCTTCGGGATTCAAATCCCTTTGGACTAAAAGAAAAAAAAAACCCAAGTTAACGGCAGAACAGACACAGACGGGATCGCCGGAATGGCAACAAAGGTTGCTTATATACACATGATCTCATGAGAAGAGAAGTGTCAATTAAAAAAGCTTATGCAATATTTCTAAATTTATAATTATTAACACATTTCTAAGCTAATTCTATTAGTATAAATGTCAGCACGTCCCATGCTTCTGAGTGACGTAAAAGAATCTCCTGTCGAAGCATATCTATCTCAAACGGAAGTAAGTGCCTTTTTTCCACGAGATGTGCAAATCCAAACACTCTGTCTTTTCTTGACATAGCCATCAAAAACGTGTCCGGGGATTTTAGGACCTCGTAAAGTCCAAGAGGGTTCTCCAGGGGGCGTGACCGCAGCTTTGCTCCCGACAGCTGCCATTCCACAGCTAACTACGAATGGAGTAAACATAAAATCTTAAGTACGTGGTATTTTTATTTTACCTCCTGCTTAATTTTATTTCGGTTTCGCGTTTTAACGACGTGGAGGTAGCCATAATAGTTTGCCGTGTCGCGGAGGTTTGTTTTTATGGGATTTTAAGAACGTTTTCCTACTATAGAAAGAAAAATTGCAACAGTAAGTTTTTTTTAGACATCCATAGAAAATTCTGTCTTATGATAAAATTAGTTATTTTCCGTACCGTTTTTAAATAATTAACTACAAATACTCATATGCATTTCGAAAGCAAAGCTTTTACCTTTTATGTTTATTTACCTGATTTTGCATAAGATCTGTCCGAATACATTATAAGGTATTTCTTCCGCCTTCTTAACGAGCCTTTGTGGTGTGGTGGTCTGCACGCTCAGCGCGTTTGAGATGTCCGCGGTTCGATTCCCGGCGAAGGCGATGCTAATTTTTCATCTTTCTTGCTTCAAAAAAAAAAAAAAATAATAATAATAAAAATAAAAAAAATAAAAAAAAAAAACCTAATGTCTCTAGAACATGAAGTGTGAATATCACAGCGTTGTATTTATTAAAATGGAATGCTTGCAGAATTCTACTTAAATAAATATTCAATAGTATCAAGAAAAGGCAAATAATCCTACACTTCATTAGAAGTATAGGATTTCCTGCCCATTTAATGTAATGGTTATATAAAATAATGAACTTATTTTATCCAATGAAGTGTTAAATTAATACTATTTAATCTAAAGACACTTATTCTAGAAGTTTACTGTTAACATTATTAGTTTATTCAAATTTAGTTCCCTGATGCTAACGAAAACCGCTCTCGCCTGATATCTTATAGAGATAAATAAAAATTAAGTTGTATTGTGTAACCTATTTTTTTAGATACTAACAATCACAGCATTTTTGATCGTCATTTTTCCTACTTTTCTGCAACACAAAACATATAAATTATACATTAGTTAAAGCTTATAACTACAAATGACGGACTAAAATAACGAACATGAACAATAATTAAGAGGAAATTTTTAAATTAAGTCTCAGTTAAGTCTTCAGTTAAGTAACCAGCTTTATCAGAAATTATTTTTATTGGTGAAAGTACACACCAGGAAATAAAATTTTAATCCATAGTAAAAAACAAGGCATTAAAAAACTCAAAAGAAATTTCAAAGCGTTTAGAAATTACAACTGAGTTTGATTAATTAATTAAAACGTAGATGAGCAGCTCAAATTTCTCTCTAAACTCAACTCTACTGGATGGCTAGCCAAGATAATCTGGGAACGAATAATTGCCATCACTATTTCATAAGTCCAGAGAAAGGACGCGTGTTCAAAATACACGATTCGCAAACATGGCTTCTACTATGAATAGCTCCCAGAGGATGAGTTTATGACTCCCTTCTGTTGACTCAGTTAATTAAGTGTCAATATTTAAAGTCGGCCGAAGCGTAGAGACAGTTATCTAACATTTATCTATTATCAGATTAAGAGAAGAGATTTCCAGCATTAATTCGAGAGCATGATTTTGAATTTTGCAAGTATTTCAATATGTTGATCTTAGAAGTTCAGGTCTCGAATAAAAGTGTGTGTAAAAGAAACTGTAAAATGAACACATTCTCCTAAATTCCTGGCAGGCTTAAATAATTGATCTTCAGCAGTTTCTATTGTTACACCAGAAGTATTTTAACAACGCAAAGAATTTATATTGGTGCATGCGTGCAGGTTCATAATAGATTGAATGCACACAATTCCAGTGATAGATTGATAAAATTTATTTTACCAAAAGAAACATCTCAGAGTTCTGGAACTTTCCACATAAATAATCGTACAGGTGTTCACAGTATCCCATGAGCACAGTCAGTTTGCAAACTACTGAGAACATTAAACACAATTCAAGCACATCTAAAAGGCAAAGCTTTCAATACTCCAAAGTCGCTCTGAACTAACAACTCACAAGAACAACTACTAAGAACAGATACTGTCTCCCTTACATAGTTTTCACCCTACCGCTGAGATATTTCTAATATTTTCTGCTTCTCGAAATTACTGGAGGCATACGAGGGCCATATACGGTTATAGCAAATATCGTGACAAATTGTACTCATTCAAATACAATACATGTTACGGACGTACAAGGACCGGACCAAAATGTTGCGAAACCGTCGCCAAGTTTGGCGAGATTTGGCGATTTCTCGCCCTATTTGGTAACAAAAATTAATCGCCCAAACCACTGCGAACTTGGCGATATCTCGCCAATTTAGGATTTAACGAGATAGCCATTTACTCAATGTTAAATAGACTTGCCCCTGTATACTTATTTTTCCTGCACAGCATTCTCCCTCTTGATTTTAATGCTACTTTATACAGTAAAATAAACAAGTTCACATATAATTTCACTAAAATTATCGTACATATACAAAATTAGCATCGAAATAGAAGATTACGAGGCTATTGCGAAAGTATTTTAAAAATATTTACCATAAATGCATTAGGCAAGAAGGTAAGAAAAGTGATAAGTTTAAAGTTAGAAGCAAATATTATTAATGCATTTGTTGTCTTTTTTGAAGCAGACTTTACCCCTCAGCTGCTGGCGGGCCTCATTGTATTGTTAAACGAAATTAAGAAACTAATTGATTCACGCAGAACGAAATGACTTAGATAAAAATTTAGCATACAGTTGATGAAGCTGTGTGATTATGCTATAGGCAGCCGAATTGTTTGAGAAAAAGAACTTCAAGATCAAATAAAAATTTAGCATACAGTTGATGAAGCTGTGTGATTATGCTATACGCAGCCGAAATGTTTGAGAAAAAGAACTTCAAGATCAATTGACTTAAAGAAAATGGCTCGTATTTATGCTAAGCATGAGAGAGAGAGAGAGAAATCCCTTCTGTAAGTTTATATACCTCTGTGTTTTAAAACACGGGTGTGTTATTCTTTTCTCATCATCATACAACTAAGAAAGTTCCTATTTTTATTCTTAAATTCAGAACATTCACTTGCTAAAGAAATAAAAAAACATTTTCAAAGGACAACTTTAGTAAAGTACATTATTAGGTAGTAATGAGTCCAAGCAATTTCTCTCTCTAATTCTTGAAAATTCCCAACACTCCTGTAGAGACATTAGGATTTTTGAAAGCAGTAAAGATGAAAAATGAGCAACGCCTTCGAACCACGGGCCTCTCCAATACGCACCAGGGGTGCTGACCACTACACTACAAAGGCATGCCAAGAAGGCGGGAGAAATACCTTATACTGTTATAGGAAAATGGTATAAGGAAAGTAAGCTACAAGTATCCAGCCATTGGTGTGAGTGTGGAGGGGGATTAACGAATTCGAAACTGGAAAAATTCTTGTAGGTATTCAACCAGTGAGCTCCTTCGTTTGTTAAAAAAAAAAAAAAAAAAAATACACGAAATCACATCAGCTTTTTGAAAAAATAATAATAATAATAATAATAATAATAAGCGGCTTGAAGTGTTAATTGTAGGAAATGTGTAATTACTTTATCTTTAATTTAACGAAAAGCATCAGAAAAACAAAGCGCTTTTGCTTTACGATTTTTAGAAGATAGTCTTGCAGAAAACTTCGATGCAGAGCAACAGTTCGTGACTCGACTATTCATTTTACAATTTTATTACAATGAGAGTTTTTGCAATAGCATAAACAAAATAACAACATGGTTTAAATAAAACTTTGAAGATAGGTATGTCACGATTTCGAGAATTTTCTCCCGCTGTCATGAAGGCTAAACAATGTCAGCATCGCAACGCAAGTGTCCTCCTAACGAAAATGGATGGCTATCCAGTTAAACGGGAGAAAACGAAGCAAAAAGCTAAAAGACGAAGTACAGGGGGTTAGGAGGGAAAAAAAAAAAAAAAAAGAACCAAGTATAAGAGAGAAGGGGAAAGGGGCTTGGTGAATAGGGAATAAATTTGAGATTGCACAGAGATCGGAATCTTCGAGGTCCCAAGAGCGCGGGAAGAGGGAAAAGTAGGGACAATAGGAAAACAAAAAGAAAGCAGCATCTTTGATTAGTGAGAAGCACCTCCGTGGAATGCACTCTTTCAAGGGTTGCTGCAATTCGCTGTTCTGATGTGAGTTTTGGCGATATTCGGTTCAAAATATCGTACGTAATAGCGTTTATTTTGAACAGTCTAAGAATGTTCATTTAGAAACAAACTGAAGACATGAGAATTTAGTTTTGCGAATGAAATATCAAACATTTAAAATTAAAACACAGTTTTAATGTTTCTAAACGTAACCTAAGTTAATAATATAAATTATCATTTTCTTAGAAATGAGGTTAACTGTATTTTATGAAATATGTAGGTAATTTGATTTAAATTCTGGCATTATATTCAAATAAAATACCTATCATCGTACAGAATTACAGATTATCAAAAGAAGTTTTTCTTAATAATTAGCTACAAAAGTACATTATATCCTAAAAGAAGGTGTCATGTATTAATTTAGAGAAAATCATTATTGCATAATAAAGCGCCATCTAACATCTTCTGCCTCCAAATATCTAGCATTTATTTACGATAGCTTATTATACTAAACTTCTAAAAGTTATCTGTAACATGGTGGATTAATATTTTGGGATAGTGTTACAGTTAATCAAACAGAAACAGTCGCACCAAATAAATACAAAAATAAAATTTAAAAAATTGGAGGCAATTTTAAAATATGGTGAATATCTAAAATAAAATAAAAATAATAAAATTTAAAAAAAATCAGAAACGATAAATATAAGAACACTTACGATTAATACTTGAAAGAGGAATGGCAGAAGTATTAGTTTTTGAACTGGAAATATGCTTAATTTTATCTTTTAAAGCGTCGAAAGTTTTAACATATACATGTATTATACATACATATATATATTACAAATAAAAATGTTTCAAGAAATCGACTATGAAATAGAATAAAAGAAAGCTTTACAGAAGCCTGACAGACTGAAAACCAGTAAATTACATTTCTTAAAATTTCGGTTATCTACTATTAATTAGATTCGGTAACAGACTATAAAAAGAAGTCCCATACTATTCAAAATTTTACATATTAAAATAAAAAGGCATTTAAAAGTAAAATAAATATGGAATCTAGTAATAAGAAACATGGTTCTTTTAAAGATCAAAATATATTTTTTGAAAAAAAAAAAAAAGGCATAATCAGTAATAATTAACCATATTGAGAAAAGCTTCACGTATCAAACCTGGAACAACTCACGTATAATATGTTACGACCAAAAAGTTACAATCACCAGACACTGTTTTCATTTCCTACTCACATTGTGAATATATTTATTAAAAAAAAATCTGATGTAAAGATATTAGGTTATTTTGAAACAGGAGACATGAAAAATACGCCTGCCCTCGCCGGGACTCGAACTTCTCGAATACGCGTCGAGTGTGCTGACCATTACACCTCGAAGGTATGCTAAGAAGGCGGGATAAATACACATGACTTCCACATACGGCGTATTAAATTATACACATATTTTACTGTCTTTCATTTGAACTTATTCCTTCAAATTTAATTATACATATATTTCTCATTTAACTAACTTATTTCTCACTTCGCGGTAAGGCAAAAATACATAAAAACTCAAAACATCTTCATCAAAAATTGTAAAACACAGAAAAACATAAAACACCAAATACAGTTAAAAACAATTATTTTTACAATTAAAATTAAGAGTTTCTACGTAAAAACAAGACAGATTTTTCGGTGCACAAAATCGAAAATTTATTTTTGGTCCCACTCGGAAAAAGACACTGAAGTTAGTGCAAAAACTGATATAATTCACTATTCAATTAAGAGTTTCAAATGTAAACATATGACGCTCTTTAGGCTTTCCATATAATAAATTCCAACGCTCTGAGGCTACACATTTTTAAGTTATGCGAGATACATACATACATACGTACGTACGTACGTACGCACAGACGTACGTACATATTTGACGTCTGTACATACGTATTGTACGTGACGTCTGTATGTACCTACCTAAAAACCTCTTCTGAATCCATTTTGTAATCCGCTTTGGATAAAAGAGTCCTTTATTCTCTCCATACGTACAGATGTCACGGAAAAACATGGATTCGAGAGCAGTCAAAATGGATATTTTCGTTGAAATATGACACCTGAAATTTTTCGCGATTACAGTACTTCCTTTGCTTCGGACAAGGAAGAAATTAATTATACATTCATTTATTATTATTACTTAATAAGGTTGCCAAAAATGTGAAAAATAAAGGAAAAAGATACTAAGAATGACTGTCCGTAAAACAAATCAGAGTGTTTTTTTGTGTGATCGGGTCTTGGGTTACTATTCTAGACTGAAAAGGGGTCTGGCTCAAAGTCTCAGATTTCAAAAGGCTCCAGATACCATTCTTCAATTCTTCATAATCGTGTTTTTCCCTCATAGAAATAAGGAAAGTGCTCGTAAAGAAATTCAAACAAATGCTACTCCTACGGGCCTGGTCTCATTTGTACTTCCCCACGATAGAATAGTCGCAAAAAGATCTGGGAACACTCCTTAGCTCATATTATATTACTAGTTTTATAACGGTATCTTAACCCTTTGCGGCACAGTGTGTCCGGTCTGGACACACCTAAAAATTTCCTTCTGTACGCACAGAAAAATTTAATGACAAAGGATTTTTAGGTTACGATAGATTACTCTGAAATTTCTTTATTTACAATAGATGGCAGCTCAACACAAACCAGTCCATATATTTTAGCCATGTTTAGTTTTTTAAGACCCTCATTTTTCAAAGAAATCTTCCAGATTTTTTTAGGGTATAAAAGGAATTGTTTGAAAAGAAATTTATATGTTATTTTTTTGGCTGTATGCTAATCTCCTTATTCTATATTAGTTTTAAATTTTTACCTTGAAATCTTGCCTAAAATCAAACGGCGAACCCTAGGTGTGCCCAGACCGGGCTTACCGATAATCTCGGACAAATGGAGAGTCTGTATTCTTTGTTTCTCCGCATCTCATCGGTCAGTTCATTGACAACAATGCTCGTTTCAGCACTCTTTTCGAAGTTCTAATCAATCTTTTCGAAGTTTTCGAAGTTCTAATCAGTGTGCCACTTTGGGCACCCCCGCAGAATTAAACGATAAGTGCTACATATCTTCACAAAATTTTACTTGTGTACTCCTCTAGGCCTAATTAGACTGCCTACCTTTTTTTTTTTTTTTTTTTTTTTTTTTTTAAAATTTAAATCATCAAAACTCCAACTTTAAAAGATAGCGTGCCGGAAAGGATTAATACTCATGTATTATTAAGAACTCGTTATAATGTTAAGTGTTATAAGCTTCATTTGTTTTAATTGTCCCCACTAATATACCCTTATTCTGGTTTTCTAAATCACCGAATAGTTTTATTAATATCAGAATATTAATCATTATGTCTGAGTAGTTATTTTTTATTACTTTAGTACACACTTTATAATGGCAGAGCAGCCATGACCTAGATCGTTAATTTACTTTAATGAAAACTTCGTGCGAGTAAATTTCCTTTGGGTTTAGGATTATGATTTCACTTTCTTTTTCCAAACTATTCACAACCTGAGATTTTCAACTTAAGCTAGTCATATTTCAGAATCTGACATTTTTAAAAATCTCAATTACACTTTTTATGAATTGATGGTTAAAAAAATACTTGTTTATTATTTTTGAAATAGTTTCCTCTGCTCACTGAAACCCGTTACTGTTACTATACCCAAACTAAATGACTGTAATGAAATTAATAATCATTGCTTTATAGATGGTTAGGAACTTTAGGTACGAATTAGTTACAGGACCTATTACACCTTCATCGCATGCAAATGCTGTTAATATTTTCCCTTTTATTGACTATCTCTGAAGCTAAATTTCAACTTTTTAGCGCATTCTTTTATTAAAAAATATTATATAAGTTAAAAAGTTGAGGCATTCAATTTTGAAAATTATTTCGAAAATGAAAGGGAAGAAGCGATAAGCAGCCAAATACAGTCTAAAACTGGCAAACTTGGCATATGTATAAACGCACGCACAGAAAAAATAAGAAAAAAAAATTGAAGCAAAGAACGAAGAGACAAAAACAGAAACAAAAATAGAAAAAACGAAAACTGGGAAACTGCGATGGCGGTTATCAATCTCTATTCCGGCGTCCTATCTCCAGGGAGCTATAAATTACTGGACGAGTCCTTCTACACAGGGGGGAGCATAGAGAAGAGATGGGAATGGAAGATAGGGAAGTCCAAAGAGAAACATCGCAGTCCATTTAGCTTTGGTATCCAAGTTCTCCGGATTAACTTCTGGAAATGTTCAACTTCCTGACTGTTTTCCCCGGAGTTTAGTCGTGCTCACTCCCGGAAATTTCTATTTCCGGAATATCCGAAAAAGAAGCGTGACGTGATAGGTATTAACGTTATCTAGGAAAGGAAAAGCAACGTAAAAAAGCTCAAATGAAATTTTCTTTAAAGCAAATCTAGACTTGAAAACAAATACAGATTTCATCCAAAAGATATTGTTTTATAAAAAATTATCTTTCGTTCAAAAATAAATTCTTTCTTATTCTAATAAAGTAATTAGGAATGAATTTATGTTCTCCGCTGTCACATATTTTGAAAATTCAATTCTTGAATACCAAAAATTATGTTACCATATATCTACTACCATAACCATCAGATTTTTAGTAAGACAGTTTCCTTTCTACTTTTCTTATAAGTTCCTGTTTTGTACGTGTAACGATTTTGTACGTCAGCGTCTTGTAGTCGACTGCAGAAGTACGGCTAGGTATTTCATCATCTGAACAAAAAACGTACGCTTTGTTATGTGTTACACAGATCATAAAAATATTCTGTGAGTAATTTCATTTATCTGTAGTTTTAAACTCTTCTTTCTAATAAAAAATTTTACAATTTTGAATTATAAACCGGTGTTTTTTATTCAAATTACTTCTTGAATGAATTTTGGGACACTCTTTAGCTGCCCACAAGTTATATTTCAGCTGCAACCACTTTTGGTTAAGCATAATGTTAATAATTAACGTGAATAATTTCTGCTGTTTAAACAGCTGATCTTTTGACCTAGAGTAGCTGCTCTAGATAGTTACAAGAACGGACTGATGGACTAATTAGCAGCATATATTCCACACTATAGGACATACGACAAATCCTTCATAATGTTGATTTTAATTACATTAAAATCGAAATTATGTCAAATTCGTTTCCTACAGTATGGGAGATATGCTGCTCATTACAAACATTTAAAGACACTCTTAAAACTTGATACTAAGCTTTAGCTAATTTTTATACAAAAACTATTAAAGGGAAAAAAAAAAGGATTAAAAGAGTTATAAAACTAGAACAATTTTATGAGGGATTTGTCGTGTGTCCTATAGTGTGGGACATAAGCTGCTCTATCTACCATCGATGACGTAAGTATTCTGCTCCCATCTTTCACTTATTAACATTTTCACAGAGAGAATGAAATTTTCTCTTAAGCCTAATATACAAAATAAATTGCTATAAAATCTGTCTTTAGTCAAAATATTTGAACTTAAATTTTATTTCCATACATGCAAATAGTAAGATACGATTACAAAATAACATTTAATAAGATAAAATGCGATATTAGAAACAACTCTCATTGTTACCTCCTATAATTATTTTCCATACGCTAACGAAACAGAAAACTTAAAAGTTTGAAAGATCAGCGTTATATACATTTGAAACAAGTATACATAAAAAAATTAAAGCTTCTTTTTTTCCTTAAAAACCTTTTTTTTCTTACATTTATTAAATATGGACTACCGTGTTTTATATTTATTAAAGCTAGACCTTAAACAAGACTCATAACATTTAAGTTTATACCCAAGACAATTAATTTAACTAAGCTTCATGCTATTCAAAAGTATCGAGAAGTTTTAAAACTTAGGAAAAAAAAAAAAAAAGGTTTTAACATCTTAAATATGAAACGGCCAGTCACAAGCGACATTTCGCCTTTCGTATCATATTCCATACGGTAGGCCCATGAAAAGAAACTGAAACGCGTTATATATAATACACAAATAGAAATGGATTCACTATAATGATACAAATGAATTAATTATAATAATTATAATGAAACAAATGGATTAATTATAAGAGAAAAAATAAAATTTACGTTAACAACATCAAAAACACATCGAAGTTTTCTATGGAAGCTTCAAGGCTTAAGAAATTTAGCATTTTGAATTATTAACAAATATGGAAAAGATAATATACAGAGATACCATTAGTAAAACCATATACAAAATATAGAAGCAGTTTCGGGAAAATGTTGCTGAGAGTCTAGGGACATCAATTCGGTACCGTAGTCAAGAACTGGACATTTCGAGAATCTCTCCAGACCGTATTTTTACGAAAGATTTGCATCTTCATGCTCACAGAGTTCAACTTGTAAAGTCATTAGGTATTTTGGAAGCAGGAAAGATGAAAAATATGCAACGCCTTCGCCGGGAATCGAACCACGGATCTCTGGAATACGCGCCCAGCGTGCAGACCACCACATCACAAAGGCACGCTAAGAAGGCAAGAGAAATTCCTCATATGCCTTCCAATTTAAAAAGCGACTGCGGTTTTTAGGGGACCCAATCGCCAAATCCCGGTTTTTAGGGGACCCAATCGCCAATCACAAAAATACGTGTGGAGAGTCATCATCCACCACCGTTTTAGTTCGAACGCCACTGTAGTGTTTTTTTTTTTTTTTCCTCTCAATCAGGAGTGGTGAAAAAAGAGCAACGCCTTTGCCGGGAATCGAACCACCGACCTCTGGAATACGCCCCTGCGTGCAGATCACTACACCACGAAGGCACGCTAAGAAGGCGGGAGAAATACGTTGTAAACTGACCAAAGAACTAAAGCCTACAAAGTTTCATAATCAGCGGAACTTACGGGAAAAGGAAAAAAATTCACATCTGAGAAAAAGGCAGCACTATTAAAATGAGGATGGAAAAATATACGTAACTGCTAAAATAAATGTTCAACATTTGAAAACAAATGAACAAATAAAACAAAAACTTCGAGGCCATAGTGCACAGCAGCACGGGATTCTGATTGAAAGGATTAGTTGACCAATCAAAGGAAATGTATAAAATTTAATATAACTTAAAATGCGTGTATATATTTTAGGAATTTTAGAAACATTCCAGATCTAAAATTCTAATTGATAAAATACAAACTGCAGAAACGAGTAGCGTTGCACGGTATCCCTGGGTAAATTCATCAGAGGAATTCAAAACCCTGACGGAATTGGGGGATTTCGAGAGCAAAGGCTGGGGCAAGTAAGAAACAACATATGCAGTATTCGGTACAGTCGAAATAGTTCCATCGAATAACAGCTTTAAAGCTTGCTTCAGAACACCGCAGCTACGTATTTGCAAGGTTCATTTCAACAAATGACTCCAAATTAACCCTCTCTACGGATATTAGCCCAATAACGAACGTTTTCCAAAGCAGGGAATCAAAACAAGCGCCCGGCACAAACAGGGTCACCTAATTGCGTCGGTATTAATGCAAACTGTATTAACACGCCCTTCGCTCACCCCGAGCTATGGTAGAAGAGGAGAAAAGGGTTAACCTTCCCTACCCTTCCTCTTCTTTAATCCCAAACCGCCTCCAACACCCCTTTTCTAGACGCCCTGAATCGCTTTCCCCAAAATAATGGCATTACTTTCATTTTCGGGATAGTCATCAACGTTTCGCAAATTTGGCGATTTATCCTCATCAAGAGAAGAGTACATTGTTGCTTTTTTCGTTTTATCTGCCTTTTCTGCTTTTATTGCAACGCAAAATTCATGTTTGGGCACTTTTAAATTGAAGGAAACCAGGTTTGTAAGAATTGCGAAATCGATTTTTAGCCCAAAGGGGCAATTTACCCAAAAAGGCTATTAATTTTGTTTTCGTATTTTGGGTCGTCCACTATAAAACGATGTTTCACTTTTTAAATTGTTGCCACCAAATATTAGAGTCCTGCATTATATTTAAAGAAATTAAATAATGAAGAAACTGCATGAATGTAGGTATGTTTCTCGCACTGTGAAAAGACAACGGTATCTATGGAGAGATAAAATTTTTAATAACGTAGTCCTCCACTCGAATATGAGTATCTTTAAGCGTAAATTTGGAACTTGTTTTATTATCTACTTAATATTTTGTAAAACTCTGACGAATTTTTGAGCAACAAACTCAACGATTTCAAAGCCAGCGATGGCAACACTGTACGAAAAAAAAAATAGCTCCAGCGCGCGTGACTGTGTATCAGGAATTCTAAAGATACGCTCTTTTTAAATATTTTGCTATAATGCTGTTGAATTGAATTTTATGGTTTATGTGCGAAGAACATGATATTTCATTAATAAAGGTAACACACAAAACGTTAAATAAATGCTCCTTTGGGCGTAATATAAAATCAGAAAGCCTTCCGATTTTTTGCTTTTTTTTCAATACATTCCTCCAGACTCTACAGTAATTAAAATGTAACAATTAAGTTAATATCTTATTACACATTGGTTTTTTAGAAATTAAGACGCAGGCATTTTACAAAAGAGAAACGAAGAGATATTAGCAAGGTGGAATCTAGCAAAATAATGACGTAGTTAGCTCGCCACAGGTTTTATTACCAAAGTCGGTGCGATACTAGAAACAAGCTATGATTGGTTAATATTAGTTTTATTTGCCCTTTTCCAACAGCGTTACATAACGTAGAAAAATCTCGAATTAGGGAGAACAGATGAATTTAAGGCGATAACACCAAATCTAGAAATGTTAATTTCGAGGTAAATTTTTTTTTTATTTTTAAAGCAGCAATGGTATTTTGTTATATTTTAGACATATATTCACAAAATTATGAATTACTTCCGTTGCAACACATTTCAATTCAAAGAATATGTCCAAGGAAATACCATAGAAATGCTTCCTGAAATTCAATATATGTTATCAAGAAAGTAAGATTTATAGCATGACTAGACGCTGTTATTCTATACGTAATAGTAACCGCTCTCTGAATTTCCGAAATAAATAATAGGAAGTGTCATAGAATGAGTAAGGTTTCTGTTACAGATATTGGCGATGATTTTACGGATATCATACTCTATGCTTAATTGCCAAGTCTCATTTAAGTTACAGACAACAGAAGTTACATTTTTATTTTAAAATTATAGCAATGAGACAAATCATCTAGCTCGATATCGCTCATTCTGTTTATCACTATGTAATTAAGTTAGTCATAAAGGCTCATTAAATGAACATCCTAACTTATAAAACAAACTTTATTACAATTTTTTAGAATAACCTTATTATAAGATTTATAAATTATTATGAGTTATGATGCATACATAGTTTCATGGAGCTGGCACAAATTTCACAAATCCAGACACATGTCTTTCGTAGGCAGCCTGAAGTATAGTACCCTAATTAAGTTAACGAATACAGGAATTGCCATTTAAAAAAAATAAATGTATAAATATTTTATTAAAGAAAATCATAAGTAAAAATTAAAGAAACGCCCTTTTTTGTGGAATAACATTAATTTTCATTTTGTTTAGTTCCTAGTGAAGTATTCTTTCGCTGGGTATAATCGCCAGGTTGGCGACTTGGCGATATTGCTATCCTATCACAGGGTTATTAGTCTCGCGAATGATTAATTACATCGGTGCAAAATTGAGCAGCGAAAAAGGGTTAAGAGCACATACAACGAAATGGAGAGGGGAAAGAAAACCAGGAGGTTCGAGGAGGGCCATGTAAAGGGGAAAGGACCTTCGAGGGACACTGAAGCCGTAAACGCAATCAAATGGAAGAGAGGGGTTAGTTTTTACATATCCGGCGTCGGGAATATGAGCGTTACTCAAACTTTAATTAAATTTGATCACACGCGAGACCTCTCCGTTCCTGTGAAAATCTGTTTGCAAAGAAAGCAAAAATGGGGCGGAAAAGGAGCGATGACTGAGATTTGGAAAACCCCAACTGTGTACCTCAGCATGTTTCATTTCGTTAATGACAATAATATTCGTTTGGCTATAGAACACTAGGGAATACGTGGGTTTCATTTTACATTAACTCTTTTTCTTTCCTTTACCCGCAGTTTAATGCATAGCGTCTTTCATTAAAATCGGAATAAAAATTCTTAGGTTCCTTAATAGCTTAAGTCTCGGTTGGAGAAATCCAGCGAAAATTAGAAACAGCTGAATTTTGTATCTCTGTCATTCATGCATTCCTGTACAATTTGTGGATCTTTTTAACAAAAATTAACTCTTTTTAACTCTTAAGAAATTTAAACTTAAATTTTAGTAACGTTTTATTAGAAATTTATTGGAAAAAAAATTTTTTTATCATATGCTTATAGGGTTCCAACCTTTAATTTACAGCTAAGTGTGGGAAACTTGAGAACTGGTAAGCAAATAATCGCTTTAGCTTACGAAACAGAAACGTAAACTCAAGAAGGGTTAATTACCCTTTATTGTTCAAAATAAGGTTTTACAGGTTATCCTTTCTCAGGACGTACAGAAAAGCCTCCACTTGGGCTTGAACTCAAGCATACTAAGAAATAAAACTTAACTAATGCTTAGCTAAAAAGATATAGCCGAAGCTATCGAAATTCTACAGGAGTTGGCTGTCTAAATGTTAACTAAACGGCGAAACTATCAAGGGGTTGAAATATGGCTGAGCTTAGTAATAGTTTAGAGAGAGTGCAACTAAAAGGCGAACGCGCGCTAGTTAGAATCTCTAGCTCTCTAACGAAGTCAGAGGAACTTTGACTTAAGCACTGCTCTTCCTTCATTTGTATTTAATCGCGATTCTGAAAACACATTCTGGTAGGACATATGTAAGCTGAAATTAGAAGGGATAGGAATGAAGCTTTAACTAAAGATAACTGTTAAAAACTTAGGATAAACCTTACAAACTCATAAAATTTCAATCACTGTTTTAGTGGTACAAATGGCCTTACATAAACATTAAGGCCTTAAGTAATCTTTTTTAATTTAATATCTTCATATAAGTATTATCTTTAAGTGTAAACGATTCCAAATTTCACATAATTCACACGCAATTTTAAAAAAAAATTAATTTACATAAGATATAAGGTATTCTCTCGCTCCTTTCTGTATTCCTTCGTGTTGTAAAGGTAGCACACTCGGCGCGTATTCGAGAGGGCCAGGTTCGAGTCCCGGAGAGGGCATTGCTCATTATTCATGTCTCATGCTTCAAAAAATCCTAATGACTCTAACAAAGATTAGTTTTATATTTATAAATTTTATAAATTTATTAATTTAGATGTGAAAGAATTCTATTCAGGTTCCTAAAACATTCTGGGACATTCTGTGAAATCATGATTGCCACGATATCCTTGTAAATGTTGCATAAATGAAATGTAAACACCTGCATCCACTCAGATTTTAAGAAGACAACTGTTCTTGGTTTATTCGAGAAGTTAAAATATTTATAAAATATACAGAAAAAAAAATATCTGATACGCAGCAAATATTTTATTCTATTCTTACCGCCCCTTTCTTTTTCAAAATAATGGCAATAAAATTTACTTGCCAGATATCCTTCACAGCAATCACTTCTACGCAATAAAAGTTTAATCATCCAGCACGTAAATTCAGGCATTTTCCCTTTTATACATCTTGTTAATAAAATAAGTAAGAAAATATAATTGGAAATAATTAGAGAAGTGGATTTATATCTGTATGTTACCCGAAATTCTGCTTTAACATTTATGTTCACATAATTTTGATTCAGACAGATTAAGGGGAATACAGTTACTTTTTATTGGAATACAATACATATAGCACCATTTAAAAATCATCATCAGAGTTTAATTCTTAAAATACATCTCTATTCATGAGTATCTTTGGATTTTACACCTTTCAAAAGTATACCTTCCATAAATTAAAGTACATCCACAGCAATTTTGTTCCACACGCGCTTGTGCCTTTAACAGTTACTGCGTGTTTGAGGGAATTGCACTACTGTAACAATGCATTGTCGAAGTTTTTGTAATGTAGAAGGAATGGCAGACATATGGTTTCTTTAATGAATTCCAAGAGATAAAGAATTGACAAGTTGTTTGTTCAATCTTGGGATGTCAACAGCTCTATTATCTTGTGCACTTTGGCAATTCAATGGTGCGAAATAGTTATATTCAGAATAATTTATTGCTCGCAAATGAACAGGGAGAAATTATCATCCACCTTTTCTATGTTCAGATAATACATTGATCTCAAATGAACAGGCGGAAATTGTCATCCAATTTTCAGTTAATATATTGATCGCCAGTGAACAATGGGGGGAATTATCATCCACCTTTTGTATGTTCAACTGATCGCAAATGAACAGGGGGAAATTATCATCCACCTTTTCTATGTTCAAATAATATATTGATCAAAAATGAACAGGTGGAAATTATCATCCACCTTTTGTATGTTTAGCATATTGATCACCAATGAACGGGGGGAAATTATCATCCACCTTTTCTATGTTCAGATAACATATTGATCGCAAACAAACGGGGAAATTATCTTCTACATTTTCTACCTTTAGATAATATATTGACCGCAAACAAACGGGGAAAATTATCATCCACTTTTTCTGTTGTCAGATAATATATTGATCGCAAGTGAACAGGGGGTAAATTATCATTCAATCTGAACGTGTTTTTGAAAGTTTTACCTTAACAGATTTAAAAAAAAATTGTTCATATTTGCACCTAATAAAGACATTTTTTCGAACAATTTAAACATTTGCAATAAATGCAGCGTAAAAAAATCTAAAATTAATATTTCACAGAAAAATATCATTTCTTTCCTTCTGTTAAGACTGCCAGAACAACTGCAAAAAAGGACTGCAGGAGAAAGATGGATAAAATTATCTGAGAAGACGAATGAAACGAAATTAAAAAATATTATCACAGAATAAGAAATAAATGAGTAATAGGAAGAGGAGATGACAGTAAAGATGCTCCTACTGATGTCGAGAGAAAACTTGTTTTAATAACTGCTCACAAGGCAGATGTCAGGCTGCACGGTATTTAATGCAATTATAGCTTCGTCAAACTCCCTTTTGACACCCTACAAGTCGAAAAGATTTATAACATAACGAAAAAAATCTCGTGCTTATATTAGGACTTTGGCGGCTCCTTCAGAATTATATGAGTTTGTTTTTGACTAACCGATTTTATTTCATTCTATATGTTGGGAAAATACTTTCATAAAAAATGGAAAAAAAATTCTAAAGTAATTATTCAATGGGCTTATAATTATATTTATATATATATTTATTATTAACTATGCAAATTTGTAATAAAAAGGTTTACGCTTTTCCTCAGCAAACAATTTACTAATTTCTATATGTCTTACAGTATATGCACAGCGTTAGATATTTTTAATATATCCCGGGGAAGGGGAAAAATTATAACTTCTAGCAATGGACAGTAATATATTTCAGTTTCCTTCCATTAAAATAAATCCACTTGTATTCACCGGGAGAAGGAAGTTAAAATATTTTTTATTAAATCTTCAGTATCTAATAACTCCAGTGATAAATTCAATAACTGAATATTAAAAGTGTAGCTCCCAAACAAAAGAAAAGACACATATTACATTGTACTAATAACAAAAACTGCCTCTTCAGAATGCAAGAATAAGTTATATTCTAACATTTCAATATTAAATAACTTATAAAATAATTGCATAATAATATTTAAAATCTAAAAGTAAACAAGAACTATTTTAGTATTTAGAAAAGTGAAACATCAGATATTAAAAAATCTGATGTGTACACCACATGACTTCCTTGTATGGAATATTAAATTATACGCATTTTTTCTTGCCTTTCGTTTAAATTTGTTATATTGAATTAAATCTACTTCGCCGACAGCGCATAAACCATAATAGAATAAATGCATTCTTTAAAATTCACTTCTTTAAAATTTGTTTACCATAACGATACTCTGGCGTTAGGTTCACTTAACAGTATTATATTTCGTTCATATGATAACTCAGAATGTACAAAATTTATATCATTTAAAGAATTATCTAATCGTTGCCACATGTTCTATTCAAATACTATATATAATAAAGCTAGAACGATGTATAAAAGAAATTAAGCAAACAAAACAAAAAAGAAACAATTTTTCACAGACGATTGAGTATTTCTCATGCAATTCAATCAGTTCTCACTTCGCAACAAGGCAAAAAATACGTAAAAACTCAAAATATCTGCATTCAAAATTACGAAGTAAATCTTACACACTTATTTCCTCGAAAAAATTCTAGAAAGGATTAAGCATGATTTAAATCGCAATAATAAACTAAAGGCGTTATTAAACGTTGCGAAGCTACGTTTCTCTAGATTGGCAACAAATCCACTACTCTGCTGTTTCAAATGTAAACAAGCAATCGCCGCCATCAAAAAAATTATTAGGCTTAGCGGCACTTAAGCAACTTTAAAATTGCTGATAACTCTAAAAATATTGCATACAGATTTACTAAAGGCATAAAAACCTTAACCGGAAGGTAAGAACAACATAATTCAATCATTTTTAAAGCAAACAATGTACAATTTACAAACATATAAGAGTAAAGAAACTGAGATCACTGAGTGGATATATATATATAACTATATTTATATACGTTTGGTGCGGCCGATTGCAACCAAAATACGAGGTGCACATCTACATGTTATAGCAGTCCTATATACAAAATTTCAACGTTCTGAGGTTACTCGTTTTTGAGTTATGCGAGATACGTACGTTCGTACAGACGCCACGAAAAATTCTCTTCTGAATTCATTTTAAAGCAGTTTTATTATTATTATTATTATTATTATTTGGAGGAAAAGAGTCTTTTATTCTGTCCTTAGGTACAGATATCACGCAAAAATATCGTTAAATTGCATTCGAAAGCAGTCAAAATGGATATTTTCGTTGAAATATACTGCCTCAAACTTTTCGCGATTACAATACTTCCTTTCTACTTCGTACAAGGAAGTAAAAATATTAAAACGCGCTGTTAAATATAATCTCTTATCTCTACAGACATGCCGTCAAACTTTGCAATCAAAACACCGCCAATTCGTAAAATTACCTTGTCAAGATTAGCAGCTTAGAGTGGAAAGGTGACAAACATGAACGTAGATTCATTATTAGTTAGTTGAAATTCCTACTCACGGGAATCTTTTAAATATGATTGCCGCAAATAATAATCCTTAGGGATAATACATTATCAAGCCTGCCTGCCAAACAAAGGGATAACATACATCCAAGATTTTTAATTGAGAACTAAGCTTTCGGGGAAACTCGGCTTAAAGCGAAAGGTCTTTTAATGACAACTAACGGCAATTACCCTGAAAGAAAAGTAAATTTAATTAGTTTTACTGATGTTATGCTCTTAAATATTCGCAGAGGATAAAAAGGTCTATTTTTAGAAAAGAGCAAGAGCTTCTACCTTGATGTTATGATAAAACTCCTAAATTTTTCCGTTAATAATATTTGTTAACAAAATCGGATGGCAAGATAAACTGTTTGTATGTCCAAATATGCCAATAGTTTATTTTTCATATGATTAACATCTGACTTGAGTTTGCAATTACTTAAAATATTCTATGATGTATAAAAATTCATATTTTGAGATTTTAAAAATTTGAATTTCTTTTTACTTCGTTGTAAAAAATTTCAACCTTCTGAGGCTACTCGTTTTTGAGTCACGCAGGATACATACATACGTACGTACAGACGTCACGGGAAAAAAAATCTTCTCTAAATTTAAATTCAATTTACAATCAGTTTTGGCGAAAACAGTTCTTCATTCTGTCCGTACGTACAGATATCACGCAAAACATCGCTCAAATGGATTTAAGAGCGTGCAAAATGGATAATTTCGTTGAAATATGAAACCCGAAATTATCCATTTTGCACGCTCTTAAATCCATTTGAGCGATGTTTTGCGTGATATCTGTACGTACGGACAGAATGAAGAACTGTTTTCGCCAAAACTGATTGTAAATTGAATTTAAATTTAGAGAAGATTTTTTTTCCCGTGACGTCTGTACGTACGTATGTATGTATCCTGCGTGACTCAAAAACGAGTAGCCTCAGAAGGTTGAAATTTTTTACATGGGACTGCTATAACATATAGTAGTTCGCATGATAGTCTAAGCATGGAAATAAAGGAAATTTGTTGATGATGAATTTTGACTACATTTTTATGTACGAATTCAAGTAAACTCAAATTTGGCTTAATTCTGGAGTAAAAACAAAAACTCGAGGTATCAAAATTTGCAGAGTCTGACAACACAATCCAGACTGATGGCTTACAAATGCCAGCTGCTTACATCATTTTCAATAATCAGTAAACTCATAGCATTCGTATAAAGCAAATACAGCAAGTACATTGTAACAACCAATCGTTTCTTCTAAGCAGGCGTATCTACCAAAAGGGAAAAAAAAAAAAAAATTGAAGCAGATTTTCCTGCAATAGTTCAACCCTCTTGTTTATAATACTGCAGTCTGTTGGTGTCATATCTTACCTTAAAGTTCATGCTTTATAGCTTGATATAAATTGAAAATGCTAACAGAAAAAAAAAATCGATTCTTATATCGAAAAATCTCTTCTGTAAAACAGATTTATTTAGTCGCATTTCAAGGAAATTTTATAAAGGAATAAGAATACTTAGTTCTTGAGACTTAATAATTAACTAAAATAATCAAATACGTATCTGGGTTAATTTATACATAATGAAAATTTAGAAACAAATATTCCGCAATTATTAAATAAACGAAAAATAGAGACAAATTTATGTTCGTTTTTAATAAAATTTTATCAGTTAAAAAGGGGCGATAAAGATATTTCTCATCATTGAACATCCCTAGCCGAAATATCTGTTTTCTACTACCACATGAGAGAGAAACGAGAAAATATTATGAGTGAAACGTGAGCACGACACCCACACCCTGATATTAAAGCTAGGGGTAAAGGATTTGACAACCCGCAGGCATTAGCAAACACGCGCTAAAGTAATGAAGGTTGAGGGAGAACCTCCGTATATCAATATTCAAATGTTTATTTCGTCCTCCAAGCGAAACATTTACACCCTTAACACAGATACCTTGGAAAAATAATTACCTAGAGTGAAGGAATAGAGTTTCCCTAAGAATATAGATGTACAGTTAAAAATAGGTTCAGCCTAATACTTTTTAATTCAGAAATAATATATAAAAAAATCTTGAAAAATTATTAAGATTTAATCAAACTAATTAATGACATAAAAAATCGATGCCATTTATAGAAAATTCATTAAATTAGGAATTTAAATAGTGATCTAGCAATTGTTTCTTTTTCTTTTTTACTTTATAAAATTATGCAATAGTGTATTAACGAGCAATTTATACTTTAATGTAATTTTCTTATAATTTATCTTTTGTACAGAAAGCTAATGCGATATTAAGCGTTTTATGCACTAAATCATACAAAGTCAAATACTAGAATCGGTATGCAGCCTTTGTCTTTTTATCGAAAGCAAAGCTCCATATGAAGTACAGTCAAAAGTCGTTAATCCGGACTCGTCGGGACTTCGGCGATTCCGGATTATCGATTTTTCCGGATTATAGATCATCAGTTTAAATCTCGTAAGATGGCATGCAGAAATTCTAAAATTAAAAATATGAAACCGTAATTTATGAAATAAAGAACAATTATGATCTAAAGGGTATCAAAATTTGCAAAAAGAAAAAGCTTAATATTTATTTGTTTACTTTATTAAACATTTCTTTCAATGTAAGTTGTTTAAGTTTTGCTTCGTTTCATGTGATAATACTTTCTCTTTAATTCTATTAAACAGACATAATTTCTTGTTCAGTTACAAAGTTCCGCTGTTCAAGTCCTATAATTGCTGTGTCGAGAACACCGACTAATTTGTCAATCGAAATTTTTTCGTTTTCACTAACCTCTGTCACTTTCTTCGCTATCGAAGCGAATTATAATGACGAGGAACTTGTTTTAAATCATATCAAAGACGAAGCACATCGAGATGAAATACTAATTTGGTAAGGAATTATAAGCCAAATAAAATAAAAACATCTGCCCTGAAGATAAGGATAGTGCTGACAGATCAACTTCCAATTCATTACGCGCCCGCTGCGGCGTTCCCCCCGCCGAGCAGCGTGAAATTGATAAACAGATTTCGGATTTCAAAACATACTTTCGCTTTAGATCCTTTACATATTAACAAATATATATCGGAAATTCTATTTGATATAATCGAAAGTTTAAGCTTACTTTTATAAAATTGCTCTTACAGTCTGCAAAAAATAATAAGCCGGATCCAATTCGAAAATTAAGGAACAACGCAATCATCAACATTAACTGAAATAGATAATTAGATAATTTTAGCTTATATGTCCATTATACATAAAACGCGCACGCGAAAACGTATTCTGCACTTGCGCACACTCATATGCGCAGTCGTAAATGGTCTATGCGCATGTGTCAACGCGGCGCATGCGCAGAAAGTTTTTAGTTTTGAGGTCCAGATTATAGATCATTCGGAATTATGGGTGTCCGAATTAACGACTTTTGACTGCATAAGACAAGACTTATTCTCTTGTCATTCAAGTATTCATATTTACTTAATTGCATAAAGAATTTGGCGTTACGGTTTTAAAGTACTTTTTGATATATAACATACAGAAATGTGCACCTGCTACCTTTAGCAACATGCTTTACAAACAAAATTTATTAATTTCTTTCAGGATAAATTTCATACGATATTATTCTTAATTCATTCTGTTTGTGATTGTATGCCAATATCATTCTATTTATGGCAGAAAATTTCGTGTACAAATGTGTACAACTATTTACTGCAATAAATGCTGTGGATATAGTAAGTGGATGGAAGAGACGAGCTATATCGTGAACATATGCTTTAATTAATATCATTGCAGTGAAATGAATTTTAGTGTTCTACTTATCATATAGCATGTATAAACGTGAAAGATATTTCCTTTCGTAGAATAAGCAAGAGAGATAAACTTTACTTAAAGGATTTGGCGGGATACCTCATTTCAGAAATGAAAGGCCATGGAAAATTACAAAATGTTAAGAAAACAAAGAAGACGCGGAACATTATTGTCGAGGGTTATTAACAGCATACGTTAATTAACGAAGTGGAAGGAAACTGTAGGAAGAGGAAAAGAAGGTTTGGGAAAGAAAACATAAAAGTCAGGAAAATTTCTTCGGTCAAAACATACGTACTCCCCCCAAAAAAAAATTCCTCAACCAAATTTTAAATATTTAATACAAAGTGCATATTCCTACGAACCAAAAGAAATAAAGATGGGAATTCTAGTTTTAATATTATCAAAATCAATCATTTTTTTCAGCCAGAAAAATTAGCGACATCGAGCAGTAATAGACTAATAGCAAAATAATTAATGTTTTTGAAACTGCTTACGTGTCAATAAATATCACCCTTTTAGTATACACATAGGATTTGCTCAACAATTTGAATTTACATTTAGCACTGTAGAGTTATTATTTGAAACTAATCAATTATTATCATTTAGATCTTTAATTATAACGTCTCCTTTTCGTTTCCTTACCAGAAATGTAAATGAGTTACAGAGTATTTAAGCGCGTGTTTGTACCTCTCGAGGCCATGTTACTAGGTTTCTGCCATCTTTGGTAATTCTGTAAGTATTCGGCCTTGCGTAATTTGCTGCTGAACATTTAATCTGATACGCTTGTTAAGAGTTTTCTGAGCATGTTTAGATTTAAATATAAGTGCTTAATCTTTGACTACTAGTCTATGTTTTAATGTCAATTTGAATTTGACTGTTACTTAATTACATCGCCACTACTTACTGTTATTTAGTTACATCGCCGATAACAGAAGAGTAACGAAAATTGTGTGTTAAAAAAATTTAATTTTTTTCTTTAAATCACTTACATTTAAACAATATTTATATTAAAAAACACTTTCTTTTTAAAATTTAAATTTGTTTTGATTTTTACAACAGGTAGTCATTAACGAAACAGTCGCCAAAATTGGTAACCCTTTCTAATGAAGTCGGGTGTCATAACGAGTACGGCTTTTGATTGAAAAGGGGCAGCTTACAAGTAGGCTTCAACGGAAAGGGGTAGTCGCGACAAGAAGGGCCTAAGGGGTTTCCGATCTCACTTCAAACAATCCAGTCTTCTCACAACACTCCATACGGACGGGCAAGTTGATGCAAAACGATGGACTCCGACCACTCAAAATCGAGTGCTGATTTGACATTTTTTTTTTTTTTTCGTAGACGAGGAATGTGAGGGAGGAGGAATGTATTCCCGAACATGCACTAAAATGGACTTGCGGTAATGAATTTTGCGAAAAGAAAACATATGAAAGGACAATGAGAAAACAGTATGCGCTATAATGCGAAATGAATATTTTTTTAAACAAAGAGGAGCATAACTTTAATTTAATAATATCATGCAGAAATAAATAAACAGGATCACTAAAAAGCAACAGCCACTTCAAGATAATTTGATAGTGTACAAGGTTCCAAATACAATCTTCAGAAGCAGGAGTTGAATCATCCTGAAGCTTCGACGATCACGGGGTAAAACGTAAAACCTGGAATTCCCAGATCAAACAGGCTCGAAACTATTGGCAGATCTTCGATGAATGTATCTCTCGGTCTTCTTACGTGTTTTTTTTTTTTTTTTTTTTTTTTCTCTTCCCTAAGTTAAAATACAGATTAACATTTCCTGTTTAGTCCTGAGTCTTATTTTCAACTATTGACAGCCTGCGTGCATAAGAACTGCGCTCGTTTACTGTTTCATCAACAGCATTCGTTCATTTTAAACTTACATACTATTCCTTTTCTGTAGCTAATTGTCCTGCATCATTAATTTTTTTTTGAGCCACTGCTGTTCTTAAATATATATGTTTTGAGTTCTGAAAAAATTCCTCTTATTTGAAGCTAAACTACGGTAGTCTGGTTGTGTCAGGGAAAAAAAAAAAAAAAGAATCTTTCCATTAATAGAAGATTAGTAAATGATAAATTCGCTTGCCATAATTCTTATAAGTTCGCAGCTCCTTGAATAGCTCGAAATTAATAATATCTTGAAAATGCGTTCTCCTTTTATAATTTAAAGGGCAACATCCATATGAAAGCAAAATTTCATGGTTTCTTCTCAAATCATTTCTCTACATTCACAACGAATTTTATAGTATTTTACTACATTCACTTAGAATTTCAAACTGTCTCAATGGAGTTTAAGATTTTATCAGAAATTTAAAGAATTTCCTCCTTTACGCTTATTTCGATGATCTAATTCAACCTGATTCCAACCTATTAAGAGTTTATTATTTGAAAGATAACTTAATTTTCCCTGTTGTGACCAATACGAAATAAAACCAAGAAATCATTCTCGAACTGCAACATCAGGCATTCCTAACATTAAATTATGCCTGCTCGATATGATTGACATTTGGCTTTGAAATGAAAATGGCTGAAAAATATTTTGGTAATATACCGAACATGAATAAGTTAGTTGCTGAATGCTGCAAAGTTTGTTACAAAGCTGTCACTACACTCATTAAAAATGGCTATTTCAATTATAATCGAGCTATATGTATAATATTTTAAATGAAAACGGCAATTTAGCATGAAATCCATTGCCATTTTAAACTACAAATATTTTTCAAACTTCAAATAAAAAATCGCCGATATTTAATTTGTTACATTTTCTCTATAATATATTAGGTTAGTCATAAATGCAGTAGCCATCTATTATTTACTCTAAGTAAGTAGGTAAAGTACAAAGGTCCCTTACAGTACCTATTCAAGTTAACAACGCCTTCCTGGGGTCTAGGTACCGTTCTGTAGCGAGGTGCAAATAGAAAAAGATTCTGTGGGATTTGGGGCTGCACCAGAGCATTCAGTTCTCTGGTGCAACCCAAATAATCGCAAGCTCAACTACTGTTGGGGATGTCACAGGTTGTCTCGTCTTATGGTCCGGAGTATTTAATTGCACATGATATGACTGCATGCTGATCACACATCAAGCTACTGGTTGCTTAGAGATATAATCCATATGCTTTAGTCCTTAACGCATATTCATATGCAGGTCCTATTTATGCTAAAGCTGAGTTCTGAATTAGCCAATTATGCATTTTAACCGATATAGCTGATAATGTGAGTTTTCTACTTTGTTCCGATAAGCTGTATTACAAACTCTGGCTATTGCTGAAATATTTTATAGCATTTACGATTTACTCATATTATTTCGTTGACTTGCTGTTGTACTTAGGTGTTTCATACCATTTCAATAGATGAAACACCTAAGTATAGCCGTGATCTGAAGTGCTTTGATTATTTGCTGTGACCACTTACAGCTAGAAATTCGAACAATAACCATTGGGGACTTTCCTTTACATATTAATTTGGTTAGGATAGTTTATGTTACACAATTCTAGACCCCTTGATGACAGGATTTCCATTATTTGGGTTATGCGCTTCCTTATCTGGCAGTTACTTGTTGCGCATCGAAGATACAGATTCGCATCTAGTTCTAGCCTTGGTCTTTTCAGGTGCAGACTTGTGTTATGGTGCATGTGAAAAGGTACTGTTCTAGATCGCCCTTCTCTCCCATCAAAATCCATCTAGTGTAAAAAGGCCTTTAATGGCTACAGATAAAGTACCACTGCCGGACCGAAAACATTACCTTCCTTACCTATATTTACAAGTTGGCGGGATACAAAAATGCAAGTTGAAAGAAACATTAAGATAGGGAAATTATGAATAAAATTGCCTCTTAAAGTTCATTTCCTAATACAAAAGCGAATAAATCCAGAAAATATTCAAAGCAATCTGGCTGTAGCAATATTTGCCCCATTATTATAATCCAGAATGAATGCCTGCTACGTACTCTTAATAACACCAGCTGTTCTGAGGGAGAAAACACTATAGCTTTTAAACAGTCCGGCTCAAAAACAGTGCCAGATATAAACATAGATATAAAAGACAGAAACTCTGTCCCGTAGATTCATATATCTATATATATCCATAGATAGCTTTATACAAACGCCACACGAATTCGAAGTCAATGAAGGCAAGCTGTTAGCGCCAGCTGACGGGTTCGACACAGGGGCCCTCCTACCAGACACAGGTCAGAAAATGGGGGAGTAAGAAGTGAGAGGGGGGGAAATGTGCCGACAAAACGATATTCGTCCGCTCCTCCTTCTCCCATGCTGTGTCTCCCGCGTACACACACAAAAGGGGAATACCCGAAATAGAAAGTTGAAAAGGTGCCCTCTCATAAACGCGGGGCTTACTTCATTAAGGTTCCCAAGTTGACTTCGAAGTTGCCGGCAGCTGCTTTTGATGCGTATTTCGAATGGGAAGGGAGGATCGGGCAAATGTGAAAGGATAAGTGTTGGAAACGAATGTGCGGAGGATAGTTAATGTTTCCCAGTTACATTGCTGATTGGGGAGCGCTTCATGGTAACGAAGCGCTTAGCCCCTTTTTTAAGAAGAATGCATTTTGTGCATACAGGAACATAATCGCATATTTCGAGAAAAGGAAAACATATATGAATAACATGATGAATATATACTATTCCTTCAATGTACTTTCGCAAGCAAAAGTTCTAATAATACACAATTAAAATGAAGATATATCCACGGATAACAATTTTGATAATTCTATCAAAGACAAATCTTATCGACACAGACACTGAAATTTTATTTAGATTTTCGAAGCCAGGATTAAACGAGGTGACCCTATAAACTTTCCCTGACCATTGTGTAATTAATGCTCTAACGCAGGGCTTTTTAACCGGTGGTATGCAAGAAAAAAATAGGTGGTATGCACAGAAGCAAAGTACTTTTAACTGTTAAATTCAAAAATTAAAACCCCAACATCCTGATTGAATTTTTTTCTCTAACACTCTAACATTTATGAGACCTGAACTTTGTTTAACAATGATGGTGGTAGTAGTACTTTGCAGTGGTGGTATTAAAGGTTTAAAATGTTTGTTTAGATGGTACAAATTAGTCAATAGGTCGCTTATATGTTAACTGAATATATTACTGTATTGCAAAACCTTGTAATAATACTACTGATCAGTAATAATAATAAAACAGATACAACGTATCAATATGTTTAAATTGTACACGTAAATAAAATATTCATCAAGAAACGGTAATAATAACCATGACAATAGTTAATAGCTAGCCAATATGTTTTAATCAATTGAGGAACTATTTACAATCAGAAATACGTTTACACGAATACCTTTCACCAGGCGTCGGCAGCCTTTTTAGGCTGCGGGGCAAAGTCAACCAAAATGTAAGACGACGTTTCGGGTCAGAGGTATTTTCACTTTAAAACAGTCTTTTTTGAAAACACATTTTATTAGGAAATTAATTCCAATAAGCTTTAAAATAAAAGTTATAATTCTAATTATTTTATGAACAAACATAGCTGAAAGAATTTTAATTTTCTCTTCGGCATCTGCGTTGCTCCTATTCTTACTTCAAATAAATTTCATGTGCTCGCATTTATAAGTTGAATTAAATGCGGACAAAATGGCAAAGTCCTTTTTTTTAATTATAAATTACGGATCGGCGTGGCCAAATTTATATATTTAAGTTACAATTATTAAAAATGCTTGTTCGTTACTGAAACTTTGTAATCAAACAAAAATGTTGTTGTTTTTATTTATTTTCAGTTAATTTTTTATGTATTCTTCAAGCTTTCGTTTGATGTTTACGTTTATAATTTATTTTTATATATTGTACTTCGTTTTCGGAATTCGAATGTGTTACTCGTGACCCACGAGTCGTTAGCTGCCGAAGCCTGTCTGTCTGCCTTACACTTTAAACTTAAAAAAAAATTACCGTTTTGGGGGGGGGGAGAGGTGCTCTCTGACGCTATCAAAAGACAACTAAAAATGGTAGAGATAATTTCTCAATTTCATTTTGATAAGTAATTACAGATTTTTGGAAATGATAAAAATAAATACCTTCACATAATTTTTAACTACGATCTTAGACAGCCTCTTAAAACTAGTAAATCTACAGTTCATGTAAACCTAACGCCTAATGTCATTTTCTGGTTAATATTATTTCCAGATAATAATAATAATAATAATCCTTTTTTTCCATCTTGCTGATATTTATCTAAAATCCAGTAAAAAATTCGAATCCGAATAATACAATTCTTCAGATACTATGCATTTTTGTCTCCTTTTCAACTTTATCTACATTTGAGGAAAGGATCCATTCTAATATAACATATAACATCATAACATCCAGTCATTGTAATATACATGTACTAAAACATATAACATCCAGTCATTGTAATCAATATGGAGGCAGTTCCTATTTATGTTACGTTTTTAAGCAATCTTCCGGAAATGTCTACTTCCCGCGTTTTCTAACACTGGAACGTATGACTACCAGTAAAGCCAATTACTTTAAGAAGATATAGTATATATTATAACAGTATTCGTTATTATCTCAGAGCAAACACAAAACAGGAAACCAATATTGAAATACTTACCGTGAGATGTTGAAATAGCCATGCTCTCATTATGTTAGTGGCCACTTTAGGAAATATACCTCTTTTCTTTTGACGTTTTTTACTCCGATCATCGTCGTCATCTTCTCCTGTTCCATCACCAGAGCCGATACTAGCGTCACCTAGATATAAAAGAAAAAAAAGTTATTAAACAAAACTATATAAACCTCAAAGACTTTAACATCACTTTCCTTAATTGAACAAAATTATAAATTATCACTTTTTATCCCATAACCGAACAGTCGTTACTAAGCTTTGCCATGGCAAGTAAATTACTCACCAGATGTAAAATTTCTAACACATGTATTTATAATCCGTATCAAATAAATACCTATTTTTAAGATGATAGAAAATCCCAAGCGAGCATTAATCCAATAAAATGCTTAATCTCTACCAAATCAAGATTATTTTTAAATTACAACTGAGTCAATGAGAAGTCAATAAAAATTTACTCAAATAACAAGTAACGTTTGTTATCAGTATACAATAATTATCATAAATGACTATTTATTTAGTTGATCTATCTGAATTTATAACCGATTATGTTATACGGTATTTCTCCCACAGTCTTAGCATGCCTTCGTGGTGTGATGGTCTGTACGCAGGGCGCGTATTCCAGAAGTCCATGGTTCGATTCCCGGCGAAGGCATTGCTCAGTTTTCATCATTTCAATTATTTGAATTTATAACCGATTATGTTATAAGGTATTTCTCCCACAGTCTTAGCATGCCTTCGTGGTGTGGTGGTCTGTACGCAGGGCGCGTATTCCAGAAGTCCATGGTTCGATTCCCGGCGAAGGCATTGCTCAGTTTTCATCATTTCAATTATTTGATCCCCCCCCCAAAAAAAAACTTATGTCTCTACAACGTTTGATTACAAATGCAGCACTTCCAACAAAATTTTTGCATTACTTAGGATATATAAAAATATTTATGCTGCGCTTTTACATTATATGAATGAGATATAGTAGTTATGATATATGTATACATAATTGCAGGCGTCCCCCCCCTTTCCAAGAAACACTTACAAATTTTTATAAAAGAAGACTTTGACAGAGATTTCAAACTCATGGTATATTGTTCTACTTAGTCCGGGACTCGGTATTCTGTAAAATAATCCTCTGATATTAAATGGTATTGAAACACAGTTTTAAACTTTTCACTCTTAATTTCCTGTCCTTTTATATACCTAGCTGCCAACTTTGAAATCTTAAAAACCGAGATATTCTCGCATCTTAAATCGGAAGTTTCTGGCAGGTGTTCGTGAGGCACAACCACACCATTTCAACAGAAATTCACGCTGATTTAAATTAGCTTTATAATGCATGATTCAGATTATTGAACTGTTTATAATATGATTCTTATGTAAAATATATTAATATTTAATTAGTCGCCCAGACGGTATAGTTTTTAAAGGAGCCAAGGTGCCTACTGCGGTACCGAAGGGCCTGGGTTTCGGAGAAGGCATGGATGTTTGAAAGCGTATAGTATCTATGGGGCATGGGATCACTCCAAATATGCAGCGAGTCAAAAGTCCTCTCGAGAAGCTGGTGGCTGGCAGACCTTCGGACCCGTTCTCTGGGGATGCTCTCCATCAAAACTGGGGGCAGAGCTGAGTAAAGTCGTACTGTCTCCTGTCGTATGGTGCTTAAAGTTCTTGCCAACGACAGGCGTCATTTTGCATTCCTTACCATTATGAATTTCGTGGGTTTATTCTGATATTACTGTCAGACAAGTGAGATAAATCACAAAAAAAGTCTTATATAAGATCACACACCGAACTTTGAATATTTGCCTGGAATAACGAGTTTTGCGTCTGAAAAGAAGAAAAAAATAAATATCCAAACACAGTTATGTTCTTTTTCCTTAAACTTTCTTTCGATCCTGTCACTTCAAAAATATCTAAAATCAATATCCTTGAGGCCATCCAGAGTTATCAAAAACATGTTGCCAATTTCTTTGAACAGGAAGCTTAGGCGAATGTCATTTCATAAAAGAACTATCGAGATAAATGCTTAGATTATGAGACCAAAATGCACCAAATAAAATGATTGCATAACATTAACAATACAAAATAAATAAATAAATAAATAAATAAAAATAAAAATAAAAAATAAAACTAAAAAAAATTCCTACTTATGAGAATTTTTGTTACATAATGGGGCATTACATCCGCTTCATCCAACTCTATAAAACTACAATTCTCTTTAATTCCATACACTTTAACAATCTTTAGAACTCTGTCTTACTGTTGCCACTAATTTTTTGTTAAATATTACAATCCCATTTATCATAATCATGTACTAATATTCATAAGTTGTTATAAAATTAATTTTTACAGCACGTGAGAATTCCCAATAAACGGTCATTATTTATAAGTCTTAATATGAGAATTATATGAAATTTTAATATGTGAAATTTTAAATTTTAATTATCGTTGATATATGAAAACACTCTATTAACATCAAGTGTCATCCACTACAAGTTTAAAAAATGTATTTGAACTCGAGTGGACGAATATATTAACGATTGAAAATTTGAACAAAATATAGGGAGAGTATGAGCTAATAGTAGGAATTTAAAAATAAGGAATCATAAAGAATCATTCTTATTACCAATCTTTTTTTTTTTTTTTTTTTTTTTTTCCCCTCGTCATCGAAAAGAAATAATTCAGCTCGCAGGGAACTCAAAAACACCCACTCCCCAACACGCATACTTTTTTGAATTATTTATTTCATTTATTTTGAAAATTAAAAACAAAATATAGTTTAAATTTGAAATACAAATTAAAATTTTAAATTTTAAATTTGAAAATATACTTCGTTTCTCATTTTCACGGAAACTTTCAAATACGCATTACTTTTAAACATTTTTTGCACAAGAAGTTGCAATTCAACAAACAAACAAAAGTGGGGGGGGGGGGGACTTCTTTCACCTTGAAATTTCTTTGAAAATTTTGAGGTAAGATGTTATTTATGTAGAAGATAATTCTCACTCGAAAAATGTGCTACACCTCAGATCGAAAAGAATAAAAGTTGCTAAAATCTAATCATCGCAGCTTTCACCTTCATGTCGATATGTCACACAAAAGAAAACCAAGAATAATAACCCCTTCCTACTCCATAAGGATCTCAAATGCTTTTAGAAGCCACGTGACACAAGACACCACATATGTGACATTTTGGGCTCTTATCCCTCACGAAGGTATAACCATTATTTAAGGGACCATCAACAAAATAAAAATTTTCTACCAATACCATAACTTCTTGAGAAACTGCTTACTTTTTTATATGGTCTTTTGGATTATTTGGTTATCCAAATTTATTCTGGTTGTGGAAAAAAAAAAAATTTCCTATAGCTATATTTGATGATATATAAAATTTGCAAGCTTGTGAACAGTTTCCAGGGTTTCGATAAACATCAAAATTTTATCTTTTGGCGTAAATTTTCACTTAATCGAATAACAGGAGACACGAACCCTGCACATGCATTTTAGTTTATGTTAGTTAGCTTACTTCTTAAAAACACTAGGAGAGACCAAATAGTTCAGAAGTTAAGTATTGCATTTCAGTGGGCAACTTCGGTTTTTAAGTTTTATATCTATCTAACTTGATTATATAATATCTAATGAATTTAAATGCTTTATAAACCTATAAATAATGATTTATATACAGTGGACTTAATAAATTTCCCCTGAAAGAAACATAATGGCTAAAAATCGATGGATTTTAAGATCTCATCTGCTAAAAACTTATAAAAATTTGTTACTAAATACTGCACTATTAACAGAAAGGTTTCATATAAAATTTAAGATACCCTTTTCTTTAAAGCAATGGAACTTCAAAAGAAAAATTTCAGCAGTACAACTTGATGACATTCTTTAAAATTTACACAAATGTATTTCTTGAAGAACAATATTGTCTTAGCTTTCTCCCTAATCCCAAAATGCTCACGGCTCACGAAATTTTCGGAACGTCCCCTAAAATAACGTCGTCGGAGTTCCATGCATCGTATGTCGGTCCTGTGGGACGGTTCTCCGGGATGTTTTTCCTGGAGCACAAAGGGTGGTGACGTCATAGTCGGGATAGGGTTCTGGAGAAGAGTGAGGAAACGCGATTCGGACAAGCCACGACACCAATAATTAGGTTGACGCTGCGACCATCGACATTTTAAGACTCTGAAAGGTCTTGAACGTGCCTTGGGTACAAGAAGGCGGATCAGTTTTCACACTTACTTTTCCTGTAACACTTTTCTTTTTTAAAAGAATGTTTCAGGCTTACTTTTTTCCCAGCACTTTCTGTTGGAATGTTTCTGGGACAAAAAAGGATTTCCTGCGACAAGGAAGATTATCCGTCACACAGTTCACAATTTGCTGAATTATAAATATCTTTAAAAATTCACAATTAGGCTTTCGGTAATACTGAATTTTATATGTGCTATGCCTGCTTGAGATATCTGAATTCACATTTTTTGTTTCTAACTCTTTAACGACCCTATAGCATTTATTGGTAATAACATAGGATCAACAAAAAGTAGAAATGTGTTTTTACGTCCGCCACATTTCCCTCCTTCAGATATTAACCAAGAAATACAAGACATAAGGAAGGTAAATTCGAGGATTTTTAGATTTTCATTCTTTTTATCAGAAAGCACAATTTTTTCAAAAGGCCTGCCCAGAAATGTTAGATTACAAAAATAGTGCAAAATCTAACAATAATCTTTAAAAAAAAAACTGCCAATTAAATTTTGAAAAAATAAATAAATAAATAAATGAATAAAATTTTTAAAAAAAATCTGAAAGTTTTCAGATTTTACATTACGTCCAAAGGGGCGTTTATTTAGCGCTTTGCTTGCTACCTTTATTTATTAAATACTAAATCCGCGTAATTAATGGCCTCAATTAATTAGCGAATGATATATTAAATATCATGTTTTTCGCACTTATACCATAAAATTCAGTTCAATACTAATATCGCAAAATAATTTTAAAATAAGCATATCTTTAGAATTTCCGGTTTCGCGCGCTGGAGATAATTTTTTCCCTCTTCATTTTCGTACAGTGTTGCCACTGCTTGCTTTGAAATCGTTTTAATCAAAAATTCGTTAAAATTTTATAAAATATGAAATACATAATAAAACAAATTCCAAATTCTAGATTTGGCCTTCCAGATTCCCATATTCGTGTGGAAACGTACGTTATTCAAAACTGGATGACTCTAAGTACCGTTGTTTTATCACAATGCGAGAAACATACATACATTTATGCAGATTTTTCATTATTTACCTGCTTTATGTGGTTTTTTTAAGATATAACTTGGCTAACTGAAACGCTATTTAAAATAACATCGACAAATAAATGTTCACTTTTATACCAGTCGCCAACTTCTAGCCAAAGTCTACGAACATCCTGTCAATACAGTGTGGTCACAAATCCCGGCGAATACCTCGTTCTCCAGCATTCCAGGCCATTTCGGATCGAAGTCTTCCTTCCGCGTAATTAATGGCCTCAATTAATTAGCGAATGATACAGGAGTGACAATACGGAAGGCTCCTCATTTGTGACGGAATTCGACTGTCCAGGAAGGGGAGAGTTGGAACGCTGTTTACATTGCCTGACAAGGAATAGATAGATATCGAAAACATAAAATTCCTGCACACGCCTGCTGTGCAAAACTGTTAAATTAGTGGTCAATTTGGAATTTATTTAAAATAAAAGCACAATGATACAACGGCAATATCAAGACCTAATAGTATATCTCTGAATTCTTCAGGAAATGCATAAATAGAAAATTCAGCGCTGTAGTTAATAACTATAAATTCAATTTTCAATAAAGAATAATAATATCTCTTTCGAGTACAACAGATCTACGAATAAATTATTTACGTGATTTAAAGTGCTTTGGAAAATTTATTCCAATTCATTCAAATCACAGAGAAAAAAAAAAAAAAAAGAGAGAGATAAAATTCCTACCAATTAAATTGCGTTGTTAATAATAATGCATAATACATTAATAGTAGAAAGCTAAGAGCACAAACGATGAATTATTTGCGTGATTTAGAATGGCTGGAAGATACATTTAATAAAAATTATATTTGGAAATCCAACAGAAGATTTTTAATTAATTAAAAATAGTCTTTTTCATGCAAAAATGCTTTCTTATTACTGAGCAACGAGTTAAAAATCTTATTCAATTAAAAGGAATTAAATTTAGCAAATTAAAAGAATTACTCAATTTGTAAAATGGCTTTGTCGTGCATATATTAAATTCGATTACTTTATTTAATGTACTTTAATATGATTTTCGTATATTTATCAAATAGTTTCAATGTAGACGTTTCCATGTAATTTTATGAGGATTTTAGCCGATTAAAAATTACAAGACGAATTTCATACCAAACTTTAATAATTTATTTAACTCATAGCACATTCTTATGTTTAGCAACTACACTATTAAAATTTGTGCGCTTCTGTCTATTTGTTTGTTTGTGGCATTATCTCCTCCGGAACGGCGGGGAGTTGAGTTTCGAAAGAGGTACCCCCGGATTCCAAAAATTCGTGGGAAGCCATTTCGACCATTCTCATCTTCGTACGACTTTAAACAGCCGAGATATTAATTAAAAACTCTGAAAACGCTAATTCTCGCACTCATTTTCCGAATGGAAACAGTCTAATCTAATTTATGTCGAATAGTGTTGTCACAGCTCGCTTTAAAATGGTAGAGTCTGTTAAGAAAGAAATTGTAAGTTTTACAATATATGGAATAAAAATTGCATTGCCAAACATTAAATATGTCCTTATTATATAATATCATAGTCTAACGTTGAAGAAAACACGCCATTGCATGTGACGTCATTGTAAGTCGAACGTTTTTCGTTAATGTCATCACTTAATATAGATAGCTGCTGTTGGCAACTTTTTTATTTCAGGCTAGGATAATTGACACGATATATTTTGCCACGTTAATTCTTTTATTGATGTAGAGAAAATGTTGTTATATTACATTAAATTTAAATCATGACATTATACGTATGCATATTAACCCGATGCGCCATAAGTTTTTGTTTCCTGGTTTGGCAACAAAAAAATTATTTACCAATTGGTTGTTGCTTGGAAAGAATGAACTGATTTCACACCATATTGACATGCTTTTACACATTTTCTTTGCAGGTGTACATAGAACATATAAATTCTGCTTTGGCCACCGCTAGTCTTTAATAAAATTTGCTGAAGTGAATATTAAAACAACGATGCAGCATTTTCATAAAATTTAATCCAACTCTAGTGGTGGTTTCATGCAGGTGGTTAAATCTTGCATTAAGTTCTAAATTAATTAACTCAATTTCAAGAAACTGTCGTTAAGATAATTTTTATTCAGTTGCACATACTTAGTAGCGTGAAGACGATTTAACCCAATAGAACAGAGTGTTATTTGTTACTTCCATCTGGATGTTTCATTTAATCACGTAATCAATCAATTTTAATGAACTCCATCAATTATTTTTAACAGACTTTTCTTCTCTTAGTCAATTTTTGCGCAGGTGTTTACATTTAATGTCATTACATAATTAATTTTTCTGTTGGCTTTTAACTTAGTGCCGCTGTTTAGGATGCCATTAAAATTTAATATCCCGATTTCATGTCGTTAAATGAACACGTTTATTGTCAGATGTTTTAGGAATGAATGTGCTTACAAAAATTACAAAAATCAAATTAAACTTTCTTAGTTTAAAGCTTCTAAGAGTTCTAAACATTTGAAATTAAAGATAAATTAAATTTACCTAATTTTTTGACTATCGATACAGTTTTATACGGAATTATTAAAATAAAAATATTATTCAAATAGTAACAAATAATTTATTTCTGAGTCGATATATATATTCTTTGATTCTTAGTTTTTCATTACCGATACTTCTCAGAGAAGGCTATGAAATAATGAAGCTCAAGCTTTGAATTCACTGCCATATTCGTTAGTTATCTGAATTCCAAATGAATTTTTGCAGATACAAGCAGTTCTGCTCCTTTTGACGAATAGCTACAAAAAGATACTTAAAATATGCGAGAAACCTTAGCATTAAAGTACATATACTGCTCTCTAAGTACTTGTACTCTAAGACATTCTAAAGTATTAAAATACTTACACTCTTAGAAAAATATTATAATCTCGAATCACGTTTCAATGATTTTATCAATATATAAACAAAACAAAAGAACAAACAGAACTATACGAAATAGTAAATTTAATATCATTCAAACTAGAGATAACCTTCATAGTAGCTCTTCCGTCAACAATTATACGAAATAATTTATTATTATAAATGTTAGAAGAGGTTTCCTTCTAATAATTAATTATAATTTGCGTATCTTATCAAGCTAATTACTGCAGGATTTAACGTCAGGGTCTTTCTAACTTCTGAAAAAACAAAATAAAAAATATTTTTATTTATATTAAAATAATTTTAAAATGCATAGCTACCACTATTAAACGTAAAGGAAATGATTATGTGTCGGGTACGTAACATATAGCACAGAAAATTCCTTTATTAATGACAGTAATATTTTTTAATTTAAATTAATTAGCTAGATTATTAAAAACAAGAATAAGAATTAAAATGTTAAAAAGACTCCACTAAACACTCAATGTTTAAATTTTTATGAAAAAATAAAATATAAATTAAATATTTCACACATAAATCATATAATAGAAAATAGACACCTTTTTGCAGTTTATATTTTTAACCCGAATTCCACCCAACCCCCTCAAATACGTTGGCAATCAATCTTAAGTTCAAATCTTCTCATGTCTTAAAACTTTCCTGTTTTGTTGCACTTTGCAAATGTTTAGCCTTCTTCAATAAAAATAATCTCTATTCATAAAGGATACACTAAATTAATTGGATAACGGTTACAGCATATTTTTACTTTTGCTAGGAAAATTTGTGCAATGCATACACTTTTTACAGTGACTCAAAATATTAACACACAATAGATATAAAATGTACTTCGTATAGCCCCGTCGTAAACCATATTCAATTCAACCAAAATGTCCTCAACTCCAGTGTGAAACGAAAAGGAGGACACCATGTCCTAGAGACAAGTTGGTCCTATCCTAACAGATGCTCTAGCCTTAGGGGTGCATCTTTCACTAAGACCCACTTTTTGCTTACATTTTGTTTGGCTTCCCGGATCGAGGTGTCAATTTTTAAAAGCAAAATTCTATTCCCTAGGGTTCTTCACTTTCCAAGAGGAAAAGGGGGAAAAAATTGGAATAAATCCATAGAATAATGGCGGCCTACAGGGTTGCAGATTTCTGTCCTGCAGTGCGGGGTTCCGGATATGGCGATTAATCGCATCTCGAAATAATAATTGATTTTATATGCCATACTTCAATATTTTACTTTTTTTAAGAAAGAAATACTTTTCTGTTTTGAATTCTACATACAGTCTACACAATAGGGGGGGGAACTGGAATATGCATCAGAGCACGTGATATGGATTTTATGCAACATCGGATAAATAAAAACCTCACACGGTTTTTAGGAGCATAACTGTAGAGAAATAATTAGCAAAACAGTAAAACTGTGAAAATGTGAAAAAATGATTGATGCAAATTTAACCCTTTGCGGCACAGTCTGGACACACCTAAAAATTTCCTTCTGTACGCTCAGAAAAATTGAATGAAAAAGGATTTATAAGTTACTATAGGTTACTCTGAACCTTCTTTATTTATAGTAGATAGCAGCTCAACAGAAACCAGTCCATATATTTTAGCCATGTTTAGTTTTGTAAGACCCTCATTTTTCAAAGAAATCTTGAAGATTTTTTAAGGGTATAAAAGGAATTGTTTGAAAAGAAATTTCTATGTTATTTTTTTGGCTGTATGCTAATCTCCTTATTCTATATTAATTTTAAATTTTTACTTTGAAATCTTGCCTAAAATCAAACGGCGAACCCTAGGTGTGCCCAGACCGGGCTCACCGATAATCTCGGACAACTGAGATTCTGTATTCTTTGTTTCTCCACATCTCATCGGTCAGTTCATTGACAACAATGCTCGTTTCAGCACTCTTTTCGAAGCTCTATTCAATCAGTGTGCCCAATTGGGCACAACCACAGAATTAAACGATAAGTGCTATCTTCACAAAATTTTACTTGTGTACTCCTCTAGGCCTAATTAGACTGCCTACCTTTTTTTTTTTAAATCAAAAATCCGACTTTAAAAGGTAGAAAGCCGGAAAGGGTTAAGAGCTCACAAGCACCAACAGATTTTTAGATGGTTTTTCTAAAAGTTAAGAATATTTATTATTAATTAACAAATACCAGATTTAAAAAAAAGTTATGAAGTGATAAAAGCAGCCAGACTACAGACTGATTTCAAAATTAAGACAGTCCGAATCTTTATCATGAGAGCGCCTGTGAATTTGTTTACACATATAACACGAAAGCATACAAATGAAGTTTTCTTACAGGGTGAAAGGTTCGTTGAGATGATAAAAAGTTAAAATATCTAGAAAATACACCACAGAAATAAGAATAAAAACATTTTATATAGTGACCTAAAGTTTGCAAAAGTGCCAGAAAATGTAAATAAAATCAGACTGATAAAGCATAATTAAAAACAATACAGTAAAACAACGATTTATTTTTATTTTTATCTATTTATTTAATTATTGTTATTATTATTTCTTTTTTGGAAAAGGGACTGCATTTTTGAATGGTGACTAAGTTACTATTTTATAAACTACGAAAGATGTGAGGTTTTTGTATATTTTCGTCCTTTAAACAAATTAAAGTAGGGATAGATAATTTTCGTCATTTAAAAGAAACATCATTTGCGTTGGACAGAGTTTGAAAAAATTTAAAAGCACTTGTAAAAAAATAGTTCTTTTCAACGTAACTTAAAACTTTTGCAAATTTATTTAAAAAAAAAACTTTACCCCATTTAGAAATTAACTATACTACAAATAATATCTTATTATAAATAATATTACACAGTTAGGAATACGATTTAACGTTTACACGGTTAAAAGTTTTTAAATTTGATTTTAAGTCAAGAGAACATGTCAGAAGAAATGCATGAAACTTAAATCGATATATAATTTACGTGATGATAGGTGATATTTTCTACTTCTAAGCTTCTATATATACTTTTAAAGTAAGGCAGATGGTATATTTCCTTGGCCATACGGCGATTTTCAACCATCCCCTTTCTGTGCGGAGGACGTAGTAGACCTCTCCAAACGCCACGAGATGAAGCGGATGACACTGCCCCCAAGAGCAAACGATACGGTCCGGCACTTTGCATAGAACCTTCCATTTCAAGTGTCGAGAAAATTGCAGCTTCCGAGTTGACAGCCTGCGTTTAACTCAATCTCAAGATCCTTCGCTTCCTCTCTCAGAACTGGATTTGTATCTGGATAGCAGAGCTCTACTTTTGTCTTCTCCCCCCTTTTACTGGAAAGGTCTATGCCCTAAAAGTGCACATACAAGGAAGATATAAAGAAGGCTATATAATACATTTTACTTATCTATGTAAGATGCTTAGGCATTTATGTGCATATATGCAAATACTTAGTATTTCAGAGATCCGGCTGATGCCAAAATGGAGGATCTTATACTGTTTTAAAGAAAACATGTGCAAGAAAAATTGGTCTAAGAAGATACAGAGTTCGAATCCGAAACGATTTACTTAGAAAGCTTTGAACGAATGCTTTATACAAATAATCATCGCGTTTTTCTACCTATCTGAATAAAACGGACGTCTTCTCTTAACGGAACCGCTGCATGATGACGCCCTGCCATAAAGTTGTCGGCACTTTTATGTTAATGTTACCACCAGTTAATGTTGTTCATCTTCTTCAATGGCTCGACAGCCCTGGATGGGCCCTAGCCTTCTCCAGAAGTCTTCTCTAGGCATCTCTACTTTTGGCAACTGTTTTCCAGTTTTTAACCTTTAAAATATTAAGATCTTTTTCGACACAATCAATCCATTTTATGGGGTGCCTGCCCCGAGGTCTATTTCTCATGGGCTTTGCCAGAAAGATTTTCTTGTAGAACGATCTTTATTCATTCTAGCCAGATGATCAGCCCATTTAAGTCTCTGCAATTTGACGAATTTTATAATATCAGGTTGTTTGTAAATTTTATAGAGTCAGCTCTTGTACATCAAGTCAGAAATCTGCACAAGGATTCTCGCAGCGCGATAATGTGACAGATCATTAGTGAAAAGGAGAATTTCCTAAAGGAGTTGGAAAGATTTCAATAAAAAAAAAAAATAAACCTGAGAATTATGCATATATATATGATTGCAAAATTTCCAAGATTTGTTACTCCAAGCATTTATCAGTACAGTGTGATAAAAGAACGAAACAACTAGAAAACTATAAAATTTTGAAATTTTATCATCAGAGAGCGGTAGGTGTCAATATTTAGCAAAGTGAACTAAAAGAAACCAGTTTTAATACTTAAAAAAATCACTGATGATGAGTACGTTTCTCAGTTTGTAATATTTTATTAAAATTGCTCGAAAGATTGCTTTTATAGGAATTCATTGATAAACTCGAAACATTTACTGAAATTACTTGATATTATTAAAGAATTTAAACATTCGAAAATAGTAAGTGTTAGGATTTACAAGTCCTTGAACATTTAAAATAATATATATGTATGGAGACACATTCACGCGCCCTCAAATTATGACATAATAGAAATCATTACCTCTCTATGTTATAACACGGGATATAGTAATTAAAACAAGTACATGCAGAATAAATATTTTAACTGATGGCATAATAAGACAATGAATCCAAAAATAAAAGATATATTAACCTATACTTTCAAAATTATTACTATATAACTCCAATATACAAAATACTGATTTTCAGAAATTTACGTATAAATAATTTCGAAAATGACTATAACAGAAAGTAATCAGATAATAACTGCTATAAGCTTAGAAGATAAAAATATTTTTTTGAAAGATTTAGAAATGTTTTTTCTGCTTTAATCAGCAAAAAAAAATCCTATATTTTTGATGATATACTCGCCTAAGCTCGTCTACAGAAGCCTTAGAAAAACAGAAGGTAAGCATTTTACGGTGACTTGTACAGCTTCAGCGGGAAGAATGCAACTGAGTGTAGTCACAAAGGATACATAGAATCAATATAATCACAGGAATATTTAACTTAAATTCAAGAATCAGTTTCAACAGTTGAGATTTCACGTTTCATAGGACATATAAATACATGCTTAAGGTGATGCGGGCACAAAATATACATATTTTTCTAAGGATTTCTTGTGTCTTTATATACTTTTTTCTACATATATTTCGATCTTCATATCGTTTTCTTAGTAAGTTCAGTAAAATTTTTATTACTTGACAGGAAAATAACAATGCTTTTTCTTTGATGAAAAATTACTTTTTTCAACAAAAGTACATTTTTTGTGCATTTTCAGGTAGGTATTCGACTGAATTTCAACATAGTTCCTTTTTCGAAACGTGTGATACAAATTAAAAATGTGATTAGACTTGAGAATTGAAGACTACGAAAGCAAAAGTTAATTATATGCATCCTGCAAAAACTGAAATCTGATCCATTTGCGAAGACCCTCATCATTATGCACGTATTCCAGAAAGATGAAGTTGTACCTCGGTGAATCTTAAATTGGGAAAAATATCAAACTGAATTATCCGGTTCCAGACAGGTCTAGAACATTAATTTGAAATTCAGCAATTTCAGGCTGCTTCAGATTGATTCTAACAGTTCAGAGCACAATCGTGAGAAACAACTTTCATACATTATTATTATGCCATAAATACAAAATAATTGAAAAAAAAACCTACGTAAAACGCCATCTAACACTTTTCATCTTTAAACGAAATGTTGAAATTCCAATACAGCAATGAGGTCATTCTTGCATATAAATATTAACGAAAGTTACTTTTGTTTAAAGACTTGATGGAGGGAAACTCAATTCATAAATGAATATTTACAAATAATAAAAGTTTATTAAACAAAATTCCTAAGATTAATCCGGTTCACCAATTATATATAATAAAATTACAATATAAATTTTGAAAAAAAAATATATATATAAATAATTTTTTTAAAAAATAAATAAAAAATGCGAAACAATATAAGAAAAGTATGAAATCCTAAAAATTACCATAAATACTTAAAGTAAGTGTTTCTCTACCAGTTACATAATACTTGACGTTAGGAACATATTTTATTAATTACTAGAAAGCTGTAACTGTTCACAAAACTGATTGATTAAATTTGAAATGTATGGTAAAAATATGTGCTTCACCAAACAGTAACATTCTCAGCTATTTGCGAGAGCACGAGGAAGAGCAGTGGCAACACACTGCTTTTAAACTGATCATTTTATTTGCGATAGACTGGTTAAATCTGACAGATAAATTACGGAACTTTTGTTTTGTCAAATGACAACAACGGAAGAAACTGCTTAACAGCGACAGCGCGTAGAAGATAAAAGTTAAGGGGCAATTTGCAAAGGAATGCTTCACTGTTCCCCTCGTTTCCCTCAAGTGCCAGTTCCGAAACATGATCGTAACTGTAAATTTAATTTTGTCAGAACAGGATTTCGTATGTTAAGCAAAAGACATACTTCCTCATAGGTACAACAATATTCAGTTTCCAAAAATTTCAATTCAAAGTTTACTATAAACCGTACAGAGCTGTGACAAAACAATGCCACGTCATATTAAGTATCACATGCATTAAACCATTTTTTATGAATGAAATTTTTCCCTTGCTACAGTCTTACTTTATAGGCACTTCATAACAAGCCTCCCTCATTTATGACTGTATGACTGTAACATGTGCTGTCATTTTCACAGAGAAGCAGATTTGCAAATTACAGGATCTGATTATCTCCCTCGGTAGTTGTTACCATGATTACAAGGTAAGCCTGAAGGGAGAAATGACCTAGAAGTATCCATTCTAAAATAATAGACTACAGTAGCAGCGAATTTTAAGGAAGGTTTTTTTTCACCGACATCTGCTCTTAAAACTTTATTGCTTCATTTAATTTCATTGGAAAATTACATTAATAATACTTCAAATAAATATTCATGCACTATGATAGTGTTGACTTTTGCATGGCCGCACAGTGACACAAATGTCATTACACATGTTCTTTCAAATATACTGCAACTTATCAGCTGTGTTAAGTATCAATTATCTACTAGAAGTCTTTGGCAAAGCGCCCATATGCCGGTATAATAAACATGGAGTTCAACCAATTTCTAGTAAATCACTAAATTACAGCTGCTTAACTTTGCATGAGAAGGCCAAGACTCATAAAGAGATTAGCGGTCAATTTAAAAGGAAAGTTTAAAATTCACTTCTTAGACGCATTTATGGAAGGAAGGTTGATCTTAATTCTTAACCTGTCATTCAGCTAGAAAGCCGCCTATGCAAAAAAAAAAAAAAAAAAAAAAAAAAAAAAAAAAAAATCATCATCATCAGACCTGTAATTCCCAGAACGGCACACTTCAGATTTATAGAAGTTGGAAGGGGATGTAATTAAAGAGCCCCAATGACTTCCAGTCAATAGCTTTCAATCCTCGGGATAATAATATGCTCATGTTTAACTGCAAATGGTAAGTAACTCTTCATAACAATACCTCATCATCTGCTCCAGGCATTATCACCAAGTTAAAAAAACAAGAAGATAGAATGGCTAACAGGCAGCCCATTCGCATGCAAACATTATACAAGGAAGTTACCGAGTTCAGCAGCCACCATTAATTAATGTGACAACAAATGGTGATCGCGAGTAGCGACCGGGGAGTCGTTTTCAACCACAATACTCGAAAAGCGAAATTATCAAAATCGAACCCGTCGCGCGTAATCGTCAAACGCGGGCGCGAGAATTGGCAAATGCTTCCCTGGGCGCAGTCTTCCACAAGCCTTCCCTACCCTCCAACCCCTTTCCAGGGCGATTATCACCGCGGTCTTCGCTCATTTCCGAGTGTCTAATGATTGCATAAAGTGGGATGGTGAATCGTCTCCCAGGGAGGGGGAGGTCTCTTCTAAGTATTCCGCGGGGTGTGATTCGGTTTTGTAGTGCGGCTTTCCGATGGCCTCCATAAACATTTGCCTTTATGCTCTGCCGAAGAATATTTAAATTGGGATGCGATGGCGCTTGTTACAATCCCGCAGTGGATCGTTATTACGCCGGTTTTCTTCAATTCGTTTTCTTTGCCGTTTTGAGCGATTTCTTTTATTTCTCGTCTTTTCTCTCTCGCATTTAAAAAGGGTTGCATCTCTTTGTTGAAAGTCTCGTGCATCGCTGGTTGCCTTCGGATAGGAGAGCTTAATGATATTTTGCAGATTTATCATTAAGAAATAGAAGATTTTAGAAGACAACTAATATGACTATGTGTTTACAATTAACCTTACCATTAGAAAAATTCCAAGAATCAAAAGATATATACGCTATACAGAAAAAATAGCAAATTCGATTGGAACAGACAAGCCTTTTCAAGGAGATAAGAGCATATATTTTATGATAAAACTGTTATTATCATAATGCTGCGATTAATAATGTTGAAGTACCAGATTTTTTTGTTTCGAATAATAAAAAATATATAATCAAACAATCGCTAAATAAATATTTTCTGCATTTTAGTTTGTTAGAAATATATTTTAATTTTATAAAAGTCCTTTCCTATCATTCTTGTTTCCACTTACAACTCCCTACCAGAATGAGTTTTTAGAATCGCGTTGAATGCAAATGAGTTAGAAGAAGCATTTAAGGAAAGTTCAATAACTTTGATAGAGAGTGCTAGGAATCCTTATTGGCGCGTGTTGGCTTCTGGCTAAGTCACTCTTGAAGCTGTTACACTCGCCGTATTATACTTGATATTCGCTGGCTAGTTTAATTTAAGGGCCAATTACGTTAGATATGTCTAGCTTCGCCTAAGTTTCGTTTAGTTAATTATAGTTAAATTTCTTATTTCTCATTCTGAGTTAAAGTTCGAGTAGAGGTTTTCCTGTAAGCCCGAGAAGGGGCCAACTTCTATTCTTATTTGAGAGAATGAAAAGGTATTTTAACCCTTCTCGAGTCTACGTCTTACTTGTTTGAACTCCGCGATAAGTCGCTACATCGTTCAATAGGTTCCGCGAAGTTTCATCTTAGACAAGGAGTAGGCAACCTAAAACTTAACTACTGAAAATATCTTTAACTGATCAAAATGATATTCATAACAAATGCAGCAGCACTTTTATTTAAAAATGCGTTCAGAAGCTTAAAATTCAAGGAACGAAAGAGGCCTTTAAATTGCTTTTCATTCATTTTCTGTGTAGCTGAAGATTTCCCACAGAGATTTGGCATCGAATATGTTTCACTGGTTAAAGAAAAGATATCGTAATGCAGCTACTGAACAAAAGATTTACTTCATTAAATAACTGCATAGCTAAATATAAATCTGATTAGCTCTTATAGAGCTCTTATAAGCATATGTTTATTATTGCTCTTGCTCCAAGTTTTGCTAAGAATTAATTCGAAATTTTTAACCAAGATCTAGAAGAGGTATTGCATTATATACAGGCAAGCTGCTGTCTAACACCTTTACTTGGAGGAAAACGGGCATATGCAGTTGGGATGATACCCTCGTAAAGGCATCTGTTTTGCATTAAATGGTTTCCATATTACACATACGAAATATGCAGTCGTGTGCATTAGCAGTTTCCTCATAAAATACAATGCAAAGAAAATCCGCACAAATTTTATACAAAGAAAGAACAATATTCGAAAATTTGCTAGAGACACATTTCTGCATCTCAAAAGAAAACTAGTTAGGTTTTTTTTTTTCCTCTTTTATAAGTATTAAAGCAATTATTTTTAATAAATGAATGTTTATTCTTTAGATCAATTGCTTGTCTCCAAAGTGTAAATACTGAAAAACAAGATATGCTTATTTAGAACATCGTAACATTTTTTAGGCAACTTTTATAACACATTCGAAGAAACTAAATATAAAGTAAGTAATAATGGACAAGCTAAACTTAACTGCATCAATGAAATAAAAGATATACAGAGAACAATAAGAATTTAATTTCGAAAAGTAAACAAATTCCAACTGATATAAAGTTCCTGTCTTTAAGACTTTGAAATAAAATAAAGAAGATAGCCCTTTAAAAGTGAGGTACTACAGAAAACATAAAGGAAGTTTCAAATGGCAAAAATACATGTTCATCAAAATATAATTATTATTTAAATATAAGGTTACAGAATCTGGCTTGCTTTCGAGCATAAACTAGATTCAAACTCTAAACAGACCTAGAGCGAGTTATAGTTGTGTCTGAAATTAGTATAAAAACTTGAAAAGGTTAAAACAACCTTTTTTTTTTAAAAATCAAAACTTGGAACATAAAACGAACGTATCGTGCTCACGTAATCAGCTCCCCCCCCCCCACTTGTTGCAATGCAACTCAAAGTAACAGTGAAATTCAAAATGTAAGTTAGTAGTCAAGACTACAGTCTTTAACACTGGGTTAGCACAGAACTTCAACCAAAGTAACAATCTACTGTCTGTGGCGGGTGGCGGTCGCTATAGCAATAGGACCAGCATATTTCAAATGGGGGGAAAACTACGGGTTGCTTTCCCCCCCGACTGTTTGCTGAGAGGAAAAGAGTTCATTCGTCTTCAAGCCACCCCTACGGAATATTGGTCAAGACTAGTTTCTACGGCAACAGACAACTGCAGACTAACTGGCGAGAGCTATTCTTATGATAGACCGACTGTAAGTACAGTACAATTCGCTTATAACGAGCCCTTATTTTAAGGAGAACACGGATTTAACGGGGAAATCGAAATACTTGGTTAGTACAATGTTAAGTCTATGCGAGCGCAACTGCTTTTAACGAGCGAACCCCGGTTATAGCGAGCAGTAGTTTTGTGATTCATAAAATTTCTATTGACCTCCACTCTCCAGCTCATCTAACTCTTTCTTGGAAAAATTTCTTTAGCATTCCGAATTCAATCGAAAGTTAGTAATGAGTCATAAATCCTACGAACAGTGACAGCGGCCTTTTTTACGTTGGGGAGTGATCAGGATTGAATTGTTAACACTGATTTCTACAGGTGTATTCCAACATATGGACAAGAGATCAACAGAAGTTTTAAAACAAACTTTCGTAAGAACTTGATTTTGATGCTTCTGGATAGCACAGAAAAAACAGGAACAATCACAAATGCGAATGTAAACGTACTCGAAGCGAACAAACGATGCATGGGAAAATGCTACATAAACATACATGGCCAGCTGCTTTTGTAAGGTTGGACTGGACATTTCTCAAGAGGGGCAAAGCACTGAGGAGGAAGAAGTACACATTTTGGAAAATTTGGAAATGAGTAGAGAAGAATTTGAAAATTACGTATCTGTTGACGTCACTGTCATCACTTCCGAGATACTTACTCCCGATGATATCGTAATTGAAATTCAAAGCAGATGAAAAAAATAATGAAAGCGACGATGATAACGACGAATGTAACGAACTTCAACCTGAACCGCTTTCAACACACTCAATGGCTTTTGAGTGGACAGAAAAACTTCAAATTTTATTCGAAGCCAGGGGTACAAATGACGAATTTCAGGCAATGATTCTTCTCCGAAGAACAATAAATAACGCAAGAAAGAGACAATAATGCAGTTCAAAACAAATTAACCGACTTCTTTTGTATTGTACAGAAATAAAAAATAAATAAAGTATATATAATATACTAAGCATGTATGAAATTTTAATGATTTTTCTCACGAACCCTTTTTTTACGAGCACTCGGTTACAACGAGGATATATCGAGGTCCCTTCACGCTCGTTATAAGCGGGTTCGACTGTACCAGCTATAACACAACACTGAATAATTACAATTTCATCTGAGCAGGCGAAACCTTATAACGTGGCCTCGAGAGACAAAAATACTCTCTGTCTTAAATCCTAAAAAACCTCAGTTTAAATACTCTCAAACTGATTTGCATTCTGATGGGGAAATGGAAAGTAGAAGTTATAGTAAAGATCTAGATTTAAATCATAATAACTAGTTAATTTAAATAATAATAACTTTATATGGTTCTGTTGAATGACATGAACTCATTTCATGTAGAATGACTACATTTAAAACAAACACAGAATAGCACAAAGAGCAAAATTTAACATAATTAATTACACATGTATCTCAAATTACATTATCTTCTATCAAATAAAGAATGTTGATAAGGCTCTTCTTAGAAGAAATAATCATTTTTCATGAAAGTATCGAACACTATGAAAGTAATTTATTCTCGTAATAAATTCGAATAGAGTGAAACTACTTACAAAGAGGTTCTTTTATTATTATTTCGCTTTCATACCTATTAATCTAATCTCACCTTCCCTCCCCTTCTTAACACTAGTACGCCAGGGAGAAAGATAGGGGAAGAGAGAGAGAGAAGACGATTATGCTGATGAACTGAAATAAACGTCAGGGGAAAAAAATTTTTTTTCTTCCTATTTTTGATATAAACTAATGTCTTTTGTTTCGCTACTATCGCTTTAGTTACCATTCGCCAAAGAGATATATCTCATAAAGTGGCAAATCGTCATTTACGTTATTTTTAATCAAAAGGTACGATAAAAGAAGGGATTTATGATTCCTCATCTCTCGTTTTCTTAAAAAAAAAAAAAAAAAAAAAAAAAAAAAAAAAACTCATTACCTTCTATTTTTCTCTCTCTCTCTCTCTCTTTTTTCCTATTTGGCCTTCAAGAATGATTTCTTTTAAGGCGTTAATGATTCAAATTGATTTCTTTCCCCTTCCTTCGCCATGTACAATTTTTTAATTTTTTTAAAAAATATTTTGTTTCAACGGTCTTTAATCATTTCTTCCGTTAGCATTCGCTTCTTAAGCGGATCAAAGGCCCAAAAATAATCCTTAAAAACGGAAATAGGTGATATTCACGTCACTCACATCTTAAATCGTCTTGCGCTGATTAAATTTAAAATGGAAGCACGCTCTCCGGCTCGCATTTTTATTTATTATTTTACTCGTTTACTCCCGCTCTACATGTTGCTATTATTTTCTAATAAAACTAGTGAAAGCAATTGTTTGACAGTTAAACCTATTGCGCTGACTTGCTCTTCTACGTCCGTAACCGTAATAATTCAGTATTACTTTTTCAATTGATTAATATCATACATGAAACACAATTCTGAAAGCTTTTGAGATGGAATATAAGTAAATAAGGAAAAATTAATTTTAAAATATAAAATAATTTATTCAAAAAGTGTTAATCAGTAACTCACATAATAATTCGGGTACTCACTCGAAAGGACAGTTTTGCTGAAATGTTTTGGAAGACAATCTTTCTTGTCATTTTTTGTTTTAAATGAAAATACATAAAACAAAAATGAAAACTTGTACATTTTATATTACGCCCTAAGGGGTATTTTTAAAATTTCTACTATTACCTCACACTCTCCCTATATCTTGTTCAAATTTTCAATCGTTAATAAAATACTTTTTATTCATCCACTCAAATTCAAATGCATTTTGTTAAACTTGTAGTGGATGACACTTGATGTTAAATAAATAAATAAATTTAAAGGAAATTTTTTTTTATTATAATTTTAATTATTTTTAACGTTAAAGACATTAAAGTCTTTAAAGAAGTAATTGCCTTTGATTTTTTTTAAATATATTACTTGTTTCATTTACACATACATACATGTTTCGAGAGCATTTGGGCTAAGCATATTTAAAAACAGCCTATCTTTATAATATCCGGGTTTACAAAAATTCTATAAAGTGTTATAAAATATAAAATTCCAAATTCGGGCTTCCACGTGCCCATAGTCGGGTGGAGGACTACGTTATTCATAATTTGGGGGCTCTAGGTACTGTCGTTTTTTCACAATGCGAGAAACATACATTCATGTAGATTCTTCATTATTTAATTTCTTTAAATAAAATACAGGGGGATAATATTTGGTGGCAACAATTTGAAAAGTGAAACGGACATTTATACTGAACCGGCGCAAAATTCCGTTTTGTGATGAATAGCCCCGAAAAGATAATTAAAAAAAAAAAAAAAAAAAAAAAAAAAAAAAAAATTACATTAAGCAAAAAATTCCCGCCGAATCCGAGCCAATAACAACACGAGAACAAACGTAAAGTCTGCACAAGTGACAATTTTTGTCCCCCATGTTTGGTTACATAATTCAAGTCTACAAAAGCTCTGCAATAAGAGATCACTAGCGCTGAACGTGCTAAGGTAGTGATTTTTTTTTTTTGGGGGGGGGGGAATATGTTACCCGTTCTCATAAATTCATTGCACTACCTGGAAAATACGCCTTTGACATGTCGATGGGGGATTTTCTTTCCATAAATGTCTTAACATCTCCATCCGTTTCATCCCCAAAGGAAGACAGGTATGCGTTCGGAAGTTATAATTTTTAACGTATAAATTTTTAACGTATATTTATTTTTAAAATAAAATTTATCCGCTGAAACTATGTTTCATTTATATAAAAGAGCTTTTTTATTTAGGGCTCCGATGCGCTCCGGCTGGAATCACGATTTACTCTCAGAAACAGAGGAGTACCGGAGCCAGGCTCGAACGCAGTTTAAGCTCTGGTTTGATGCATTTTATTTATTTATTTTTAAACTAAAACTTTTCACTAGTTCTCTATGCTTACCTATTTCATCACTGATGATTCTGAATGAGACGAAGAAAAGCATTTTTAAAGACATCAGTGGTACAAATAAATATTAAGCTTAATACAGTCAACACCTAAACGCTGTTGAAAGACAACAGTTTAACGCATATGGCCTAACAAGTGTCAAAATAAACAACTGTTACGCTCGAAAAATTATATTCTTCTAACTATAAATAAAAAAAGTATTGAAGAAGCCGCTATGAATAATATATGTATACATAATTATAATATTAAGCTATATACAGAATTATATACATAATAATGCAAGTATTCATAGCACAGAATCCAATTCTCTATGCATCATATTAATTCTGCAGTCTGATAAATATCTTAGCCATAATAAAGTTACATAAAGGCAATCACACTAGAATTAATCGTAAAAATGCAATTCAAAGATGTTATTTGGATGAGGATTTCTTGACATAATATATAATTCAAACAAGGGTAAGGAGTGTTTAAAAAAAAATCTACCACACCTGAAAGTAAAAACAAAAAATTTCACTTGCCCAAATTCCACCCTTTTCTCCCCCCTTTCCTCTAGGAGGGTGGGACGGGATGGATATCCAACCAGCTAAAAAGCCCCCTCCACCACAAATGGAAAAGCAGAATAATAGAACTTCTTGCCTCTTCGTGGAGAGCGAATAAAAAAAAAGGGGGGGGCAGAGAAGAATCTCCGAGCAGTGGCCCGTCAATCAGACCACTAATGGGGTCCCTGGACGGGCACGCGCCGAGGTGTCAGTCTGTCCATTGTTACTCGTAAAAGTGGTCAGGGCTGCAGAAGTAATTGTCAGGGCTTTTTGTCGAAGTTGTCTCGTTATGGGAAAAAAGGATACATGTATCTCTGTAAGGGGAACGTCATAGTGACAGGCGTGACGTAGAAAAAGAGGTCGACACTGTTGTTATTAATAGAAGGCAGCAATTGAAAGTTTAGGGTAGTGTAACTTGTTTCCTTCAGCTTTAAAAGCGCACATAGCATAAAAATTTAATCCAAACAATTCCTCTGCATTCAATTTTTAGGAGTAAAGAAATTGGCTTAGGCAAAATAAGATTGAATTTTGGGTAAAAGTGAAATTAGTTCAACAGCAATTTTACAAACGATTATCTAAAGCCTAATGTAAAGAAAACGTTAAATTAATCGATATTCAGTAACAATGAAAATTTTATAAGGAATCGAACGATTCAGATGTTGATGAACAGCAGCCAAAAACGTAGAAAGAATTCTAAAAATTCGTTGCTTATGACCGTGGCAAATTGGGATGTAAAGCTAATTAGCATTTCTCGTATTATTAATAACATTTTCCTTCCCTATCCCTTTTTACTTGTGTTTATTGATGTTCGCCAAATAAATGTTTCTTTTCACGTAGTAAATAATATGAAGTATCCCGTTTGAAGTTGATTGAAGTTCCTATCTTAAAAGCAGTTTAATTGCTGACAGACCAATTGTATATATGAGGCCTTGCAGATATGAAACTCTTCTTAAAATGAAAAATGAAATACGTATATTAAACCTAATGGATACGTAACTGTCATTAATGACGGAAAGAAACAGAATGCGTCATCTCGCTTACAGTTCGGCCTAATGAAACATGTTTACTTTGCATTGACATTACTCCATATAATACATATATTAATATAAAAGATAATCGTTTGCTAAATCTATTTCTGAATTTCAAACGCAACTGAATTTCAGAGTGTATGTCATATTTGAAATTCGAAGAGGATGTATTTCTTTATTTTATTTGTCTTACTGTGAAGGACACAAGCGGGTAGGTCATATATTTCCTCGGATATTAAACACAAATATAAAAGTCTCGTTGTAGACCTTACTACCCGGGTTTTTAACTTTTTCCATATACATTTTGTGGATAATTCCACGACAATCTCACCAGATACAAAGCACGATCTTTTCCGTAGTCAAATTGCGCTTTGTGATGCTGCCGATAGGCTCACCAGGCGCAGACCAACCCCCTTTTCAGCTGTATTGTTGAAGTAAATCCACTTTTCATCACAAGTGACGATCTGGTCCAGAATTTTGCTCTTCCGTTGATATTCGAGCTGATTAGTGCAGGCCCGAACACGTCTGTCCTTATCTGCTTGAGTCAGCAACCAGAGATTAAACTTGTATGTCAAATTTATGGGATGCATAGAGTGACTAATGGAAATGGCATTAACGTCTAACTCCTTAGCAAACTCTTGAGTGTTTCACGTGTTTCACAAGTTCTCACACAGGCGGGCCTCATCAACATCAGTACGCCGGTCAGAACGCTCTGCTTCTTGAATATCAGAGCACTTGCTTTTGAACTTTCGGTACCAAACTTTCGCAGTGTCATACGATACATTAGTACCTAAAGCTGTGTACATGACCTTTTGCAACAGAACTCGAAGTAAACGATGGTTCTAATCTGGTAGTGTGATGGTTCCATTTCAGATACCTCGTACTTAATAATATATAACCATAAATTACTTCACACAAGTCTTACCTACTGATATAATTCAAAGCCCCCGCTGCCGATAAAGAATTTCGGAAACACAACCCTTCTGAGTCCGACGCGAAGAAAACACTTTGCTTACTTCCCACTAGAAAGAACGTAAGTTAATTAATGCTTTTTCTGGCCTTTTATATTTTCATGTACATTCCCTTTTCTTATTATATATATTTTTTTAATTATAATTTTTATTTTTTATTTTTTGATTTGTTTTTGCAAAGATTGCATTATTTTTCTTAATATCAATTTTACAGCAGAAATTGCTTTTTCACTCAAAACTGAATTAGCTAAAATGCTTAATCGGAATGAATTCTTTGTTTCTCTGCATTGGTTCTTGATCTCTTATATTCACGGAAATATTTGGCCTAGCTTGAATTGCCGATTTGGCATCGCCTTATTACTCGAGTAAAGGACGAAACACCTTCGTATTTATTTCTTAATTATTGTTCATTGAACGGGAGTTGGTTTGTTCCCCTCGATAAGTCAACTAATTTCCGATCAATGGCGATGATTACTTGCATTTAATTTAATTACTTGCTTTTAATTTATTTCTTTTTACAATTGAAATTTTGTTATTCATAATTTAATTCAAGTCCCCGTGAAACATTTTTAACAATTTACATTCAAGTTACTTTAAAACAATTTAGAAATTGAACTTACTAACTATGGATTCACTCTTTTAAGATAATAATAAAAAAAACAATATGCCGAAGAAAAGTAATACCTAAAAATATGCGACTTTGAAGACTTAAATGAGAAAACTCGTTTTGAACGTGATGGTATTACAGATGACCGAGTGGATGAGACTGCTGAACACCGATTGTTCGATCCGGGTTTAAAGCTTAGAAAACTGACTGGCTGCATGAGTGTTTCCCAGTTTTTTTCGCCCTGTGTAATGAGAACATACACGAAAAACATATACACCTCCCTCCTCATACCCCACCCCCAAAAAAGAGTTTTACCTGGAATTAATGATGATCCATTGTTAATTTTCTTGATATATATTTGACAAATATATATTTGCATTAATTTCGTTATAAAATTGCATTTTTAAAGTTTTATTAATTTATGTTTTTAGCTTTTTAGTCCCCCTTCCGATTATGCTAATATTATGTATATTTTGTATTGAAATTTTATATTTTATACATTTATTTAAAACCTGATCTATCTATCTATCTATATATATATATATATATATATATATATCATGATTACAAAACAATTTTTATAGAAAGAAAATATAAACATGCCTAACATTTTCGCGCAATAAACTGCTGAAAAATTTCAATTTTTGGTTTTTGCAAAAAATAAGTTCCAAATTTCTTATTATATATATATATGTGTTTGCTTATTAATGCATGTGTAAAGACATTTTTAAAATTGTGAGAAGCTGTAATTTTAAAATTGATATTCAAATTAAATCCTAAGATATTTTACAGCCGTAATTTAGATGCTTATTTTACTGCGTATATAAAATTCAAATATCTTTGTCGCAGATATTGTAAATGCAATAAATCAAGCAAATTCGAAGCATACTTTGCTTTTCCATTACCAAGCATTCGAATAAAATTCTTTCTGCAAACAATTTAGTTAGCAAAATGCATCAATTTTCTAAATGAAACAAAATCAATACGATAAATAGCAAAAATTCACCTGACGCACAATTATTCAAAAATATAGGAACGATCTAATTAACTGAGGCACAGCAGTCCCGAAATGATTCTGCTGTTAACTCCATCCCTCAAACACGTTACATTTTCGCAAGCAGTTCGAACTGCACTTCCACAGGCTTCTCTTTCTCTTGGAAAGCATTATGAATGCACTGTTCCACCCAGCCCCCCCCCCTCTTGCTATTTATGGGAACCCGAAACCGGTGGGTGCATGCATGTATGCGTGTGTTCTGCATCCTGATCAATTGCCCATGAATAATCCAATCAAACCAGTACGGAGGAGGTGCAGGCGGTTGAGAAGAACTGAGCTGAAATGGAGAGATGCATCCAGGACGAGAATTTGGTCACGTTTCATCTAACGATAGATTTTGGACTCCCCCACTCCATGCTCTTTCTCTTGAAATATGGATTTTGAAAATGCCCGGCACAGTTCGCAGTTTTTAATGGATTCGTTAGAATACATCACATCGCCTTCTGCAGACTTTTTAAAATCCGAAATATTCGTAAACTTCGTTAGATTTCAGGAACTTATACCCGAATGGGGAAAAAAAAAAAAAAAAAAAAAAAATCAAATATAAAATTTTTCCAGCTATACTAGTACAAAAATGAATCTTCATAAAAATCTACTCATTGGATCATTGGAAGATGGTACATCAGTGTAACTAAATAAAAAATCCTATACATGGACATTAATTCGTCAATCAAAAGTCAAATTCATATCCAGTTACACTAGTACAAAAATGAATCTTCATAAAATTTACTAACTGGAGATCACTGGAAGATGGTATATAGGTGTAACTTATAAGGTATTTCTTCAGCCTTCCTAGCAAGCCTTCGTGGTGTAGTGGCTTTGCACGCTGGGACGGTATTCCAGAGGTCCGTGGTTCGATTCCCGGCGAACGCGATTGCTCATTTTTCATCTTTCCTTCTTTTTTTTTTTTTTTTTTTTTTTTTTTTTTTTTTTTTTTAACCCTAATGTCTCTCAGTGGCGCCCGAACTAAAAGGGTGTTTGGTTGAATGATTCTCGTCACCTAAGATTTGGCGATTGGGTTCCCTAAAAACCTCAGTCGCCTTTTAAAAGGGGGAAAATATAAGGTATTTCTCCCGCCTTCCTAGCGTGCCTTCGTGGTGTAGTGGTTCTGCACGCTGGGCCGATATTCCAGAGGTCGGTGGTTCGATTCCCGGCGAAGGCGATTACTCACTTTTCATCTCTCCGGCTCATCCCATTAACCTAATGTCTCTCTAACTCGTCAATCAAAAGTCATATTCAAATCGAGTTATACTAGTACAAAAATGAATCTTCATAAAATTTACTCATTGGATCACTGGAAGATCATCAGCGTAACTGAATAAAAAAACCAGGACATGGACATTAGTTCGTCAACTGAAAGTCATATTCAAAAGTAATCTTCAATTATACAAAGAATAAAATTAATGTAAATGCAAGAATTGAATAAAAATCTCTGAAAAAAAAAATTCAAAAAATGTTGATTCCTTAAGAACATATGGCAATTTAACATTAGTAATTAATTACGTAAAATAGCACAATAAATTAAACACTGATTAATTTAAAAATATTTTCAACTACATTTATAGATTAGAGATCGTTAAAGTTTTATTTTTACAAACGAAATTTAGTATCTAGATAACGTGTATTATTACAAAATGAAATTTGTAAAATACGAATTGAAAATATAAATCAACATTTCTGTAGAATAAATGTTAAAATTTATTCAGAAGCTTTTACATATAACACAGGTGTTAAGAAAGGTAATAGTTTTGATAGCATTTTCTTAGTATTATAATTGAAAAGTAACACTTAAATTTTGGGAAAATTTTTAAATTTAAAGTTTTATTATTAAACAGTAATTAATTAAGCTCTTAAAAAGTCAAAAAGGAGAGGGGAAATACACATCGTTTGGCAATTTCGTATAACTGAAAATTATACTAATACCGGAGAAGTTCGATTCATTACAAAAATAATTGCGAAACAATAAAAAGGAAGCACATTTTCTAAAAAAGTATGTCACTATCCAAAATTTAAAAATGGAATGAGAATAAAATAAAAAGGAATGTTGTTATCTATCTTAAAAAAAAAAAAAAAAATACTATACGCCTTTTAAGATATAAATACTACGTTCCAAATAAATATGTTTTAATGAGAATAAAAATTGAAAATCTCTTTTACAACTTTGATAATTCAAAAATGAACAAAGAATGGCTTTCTCCTAGAAATACAAAAGCTGCATTAGGAAAATTAAAACTCTCTTTCTGTTGATGATGTACGAACTCGTTCGAAAAAATCATACATAATAGAAAAGCAGCAATTCTTTCACTTTACTTTCGCAGAAAAATTTACACTTAAAGGTAAAAAAATTTTAACAGTTTTTTACTTCCTTGTACGAGGTAAAATGGAAGTATCGTAATCGCGAAAAGTTTCCCGCACCATATTTCAACGAAAATATCCATTCTGACCAACATCCATTTGAATATCCATGTTTTTGCGTGACATCCGTACGTAAGGACAGAATAAAAGACTCTTTTCCTCCAAAAAAATTATAAAACTGCTTTAAAATGAATTCTGAAGAGAATTTTCTGTGGCGCCTGTACGAACGTATGTATATACGTACGTATCTCGCATAACTCAAAAACGAGTAGCCCCAGAACATTGAAATTTTGCATATAGGACTGCTATAACATGTAAATGTGCACCTCGTTTTTTGGTTCCAATCGGCCGCACCAAACGTATATAAATATATTTCTATATATATATACACTTTGTTACCCGGCTCAGTGATCTCAGTTTCTTTACTCTTTATATGTTTGTAAAGTATGCATTTTTTTTTTTTTTTTTTCCTTTAAAAATGATTGAATTATGTTGTTCTTATCTTCCAGTTCAGGTTTTTGTGCCTTTAGTAAATCTGTATGCAATATTTTTAGAATTATCAACAATTTTAAAGGTGCTTAAGTGCCGCTAAGCCTAATAATGTTTTTGATGGCGGCCATTGCTTGTTTACATTTGAAACAGCAGAATAGTGGATTTGTTGCCAATCTAGAGAAACTTAGCTTCGCAACAACAAAGATAACGCCTTCATTTATTATTGCGAATTAAATCATGCTTAATCCTTTCTGGAATTTTTTCGAGGAAATAAGTGTTTAAGATTTACTTCGTAATTTTTAATATAGATATTTTAATTTTTTATGTATTTTTGCCTTGTCGCGAAGTGAGAATTGAATTAATTGAATGAGAAATACTGAATCGGGCTGTGAAAAACTTTTTTTTTTTTTACTTAATTTCTTTATCCATCGTTTAGATTTATTATAGTAATTGAATAGAACATGTGGCAACGATTAGATAATTCTTCAAATGATATAAATTTTGTGCATTCTGAGTTATAATATGGACGATATATAACGCTGTTAAGTGAAACTAGCCCCAGAGTGGTATGGTAAACAAATACAGTGAATTTTAACGAGTGCATTTATTCTATTGTGGTTTATGCCCTCTCAACGAAGTAGATTTTATTCAATCTAATAAGTTTACATGAAATGCAAGAAAAAATGCGTATAATTTAATATTTCGTACAAGGAAGTCATGCATGTACACATCAGATTTCTTTAAACTTGTCACAGAAGCAAATTTAATTTTTAATGCTTTATTTATTCTTCTTCTTATTAAATTTTTCTTATATGGCAATTTTGAGGTTAGATATTTCATATATAAATCCCGAACTGAAGCTTATAAGCCTCGTGGTTTAGAAAGAGTAACTGAAATATTCTTTTCGGACTTCGTTATTAAAATCCTCAATGCGCAACCAGAAACATAAAAACTGTTTAAAGGGTGGGCATAATATAAATATGAATGTATATAAATTATTATTTTAAGACTAGTAAACTGAATAGAGTATTTTTAGTGCCAAAATTTTCAAAATGGGAATGAAAACAGAATAAAACGTAGGTTGTTTTTACTTTCAGTGTAATCTCACATTTAGAAAGAATACATAAACAACACTCCAAAATTAGCCTTAAGAGAAGATTATTATGTTTTTATCCAAAGAATTTAAAAAAAAAACTGAGAGTAAACAAATAATAATAAGGCTTCTAACTCATAAAAAACTACAATAAAAAGGTATTTTTATTAAAACTTTGAATATAATTTTGTAAAGGTTTGGCTTATTTGATTATGGCAAGGCATTTGAAGACTATCTGCCTGGGGGAAGGGATGCCTTCACGGAGAACTTTCTATGAGAAACTGGCTTGTATACACGCTATGCAAGGGAAAAACCAAGAAAGCGCCCATTCGTCGGGATCACAGGCCGGACCGAATTACCAGCGTTCAGCGAGTTCACCGCTCGGCTGCTAGTGGGCCTGCATATTCTTCAATGAAGTTTAAAGAAAAACCAAATACGTTTATTTCTTAGTTAATTCTTTCAAAACATTTAGATTAGATGCTTCGCAAATACAATTTCCCACTCAGGAAAAAAACAATAAGTATTCTAAAAGCTATCAGCTGAGGATATCGATGAATAATATAATTTTATTTTCGATATTAGGAGTAAAAATCTTTCTGTAGGGAAACACTACATAAAAATTTAAATCTTTTCATTATTAATATCTCTCTAAAAATAATAAAAATATGATCTAAAATAAAAATATGGAATTCATCCTTCTATACATTTATAACTTTGAAAAATTACTATACAATTTCTTTTTAAAGGATTTGATAAGGATTATGTTAAAAGATCATGTTACGATTAACCATTTTTATTAAAACCACTATGTTAAGAGAAAGAATTTGTAGATCTAATTAAATACACAAAAATTTTAAGCTTCAGAAAAGCAACGATTATTTTAAATACAGTATTTTGTGAACATATAATTAAAATTTTTAGAAACCTAAAACTGTTATTCTAGCATGATTTAGTTTTAAATGCATGATTTAGTTTTAAATTTTGCAAGAAACTCGACATGCTAACTAACTATTTTCTAACTATTACATATTTCTTAACTTAAAAATAGAAACAAATACAAATATTTAACCTTTTGCTTTAAACAATACCGCTCGCCTGCTAAAAATTGAAATACATAAAATTGATTGCATTCCTCAAATTTGCCCTACAGAACATTTGAAACGCTGGAAAAACAGAAAATACAACATGAAAGTTAATTCACTTTTTTCATACACCCACAATGAAAACAAACTTAATTCAGCTTAGATTAGACTCTACTTAGATAAAAAATTCATAGAAATATTTCAGTTCACCGTGTCCTAAAATAATTTTACATACATTCATATTTATATTATTATACGTGCTCTAATATAGATTTTATGCTACTAATTGCGCACACATCGTTAACAGTTTTTATGTAAAGTTCTATTATCGCTTTTTAATTCATAAAATTTTTAAAACGTGTGGATCCAGTTATGGACTTTCCCTCCACATCCGAAGAAAAGAGGCTCTTTTCGTCTGCTGTAGAAGTCCTGTTCCACTCCGTTTGACGCATGCGCACAATACTGAAGGAGCACCTGTAGCACGGAGGCCACCCATTCGCCGGGGGAGTGACATGAACCTTCTGACGCAGCAGTCGGAGGCGGGGTCGACAGGATGGTAGGCGTGGCTTGGGGCGATGGGGTCAAAAAGTCACATGACTGGCACCGAGTGCGGTGCATATTAATTACTCGAGGGATGGCCCTGTCCCGCAAGACGCCTCTATGGGACTTCCTCTCCCCCCTCCAGGGATATGTGACGTCATCATGTAATTTATGAGGGTGCGACGAACGTATGATTTTATTCCCTATTCATAAGGTGATTGAAAATTCTGCTCCCATTAAACAATCTAATCAAACTAAAACTGAAACTGGCTGAAAAATACCTTGCATTTGAACAAAATCATTTATACATGAAGTTTTGTTTATTATACATTACTTAGAAAGTTCTTTTTTCTTTTTTTTCTTTTAAAGCCAAAGATTTCTTTGAAGTAAAATGTGCAAACACAGCATTCACTACATAATAAAATTTAAGTATAATTTTTATTAAATTTTCTTTAGAATATAAGACAATCGGATACCAGAAATATTTCATATAAATTTATATATTGGGGGGATGGAGTACAATTTCAACTAAAGTTTTACGCTTTTCTTTTGATAATGTTCACAAAAACATTTCAAACACTATATATAATAAATACTGAAATTAAGAAATGTTAAAATAGTTTAAATAACCCCCACCACTAAAGTTAGAATTAATGTTTTTATCAGAAATTACGACAGGTGAATTCCAATGTCATATATGCATCAAATGCTATTTTAGACATCATTATTAAGGCTTTTGAAGTGGAACGCTGGTAATTCAACCCAGCTACAAATTCCGGCGAACGGACTTGCTGCTTAGGAGTTTTTGTAACTTTTTCCAGGTTTAACATGAATATGAGCCAGTTTCACTTAATTCCTCCACCCCTTAGGCAAATAACCTTCGCGTTGTTGTTGCTGTCTTGTCCATATTACATAGATCAATGGTTGTCAGAGCCTACTCCGAGAAAAGGTTGGACTTCTATTTTACGCTCCCAATTTTTAGGCAGAGCCCCGCCGGGGGGATATGGGGGTCTCCCACCCCTTTCCTCACTCACCAGTCCGCATGAGAGGACTTTTGGTTCGCCGTATATTTAGAGTGCCGCCATAAACATCCATTTCTTACCCGGAATTCAAACCCGGGCCCTTCGGTACCGTAGTAGGATCCCCTATCCACTATATCGTCTGGGCGACAATAACTCTCGCTAATTAAAGTAACCTTATATGATCTTTTAATGCCTTTTAGTTGCCATGCAAGGGAAGCAGGTGTTTCTGAAAGACTTTCAGCCACTTACTTAGACAGCAGATAAGTGGGAACTGAACCAATATTTTTAAAGAGCCTCTCTAGGAAACCATACATGGGAATAAACATAATTTGAACGCTTTCAGTAACACTTTCAAGTAGTTAAGCGAAATATGCCGCTGTGCCTAAACTATTGAAGAGTTGCTTCTGAAATAATAATCCTGGGATTTAAGCGTTTGACAGCAGTGAGAGTCATGCCGATGGCCTTCTTCCAGTTACTCTTCGGTGAAGTGTTTTCCTGTGGAGAGAAAAACAGCAGGAACAAATTTACTGTTCTTCAACTTCAGGGTACCGTCAAGAGGGGGGTCGATCTGTACGAAGCAGTGATGTCGTCTCCATTCATCTATCGCCCTGTTTGGAGCGCAACTGTGAGGGGGAGTTGAGCCCTTCACTTGAATCCCCTTATAACCCCCTCACATATTCGTTCGCGAAACCAGATGGAAACAACATACTCAGGGAAGTTTTTCTTGGAGGGGGGAGGGGATGAAAGGGGCAAAGCGGTTAAACTGGCGGAAGTTTTTCTCAGTTTACTCCCCCACCCTTCTCTTGCTTTTGGTAAAGCGATAAGAACAGTTCATATTGTGGTGTTATATTTTAAATTCGTTTAAGCTGTGAAGATTTCCAAGATCTAATTCAAAATTTGAAAATTTCACATTTTGTCTTGTTTTCTTTGAACACCTTCTTAATTGATAATAATACTATATATATCATATGGTAAAGATAAAATGGTAATATATTAGAGCATACATATACATTATGCATCGTGAAATTTGTTGATTTCGAAGGAAATATCATTTAAAATATTTTAAGGAAATTTTCAATTTTTTGAAAATTTTTTAAGTCGGACACTTTGCTAGCAATAAACGTAGCTACCGGAAAAAGACAGATTTCACGAAAGGAATTAAAATATACTTCAGAAGAGAATATTAATTTTACATTTTAACGCAAAATAAAATGTAAATAATTATAGTATAGTGCGTGCATTTAAGTAACATATTAAAGAAAATGAAATATTTTTTAAAAAAAACCTTCCTTCATTTACAGACACACACACATTTCAAGAACTTTTGGGCTAATGCCACACTGAACTATTTAAAAACAGCATATCTTTAAAATTTCCGATAGACAATCTCACACGCTGGAGATAAAAAATGTTTTATTCCTTACAGTATTGCCACTGCTCGTTTTTAAATTGCTGAGTTTTTTAATTACAAATTTGTTAAAGTTTTACAAAGATATGAAATAGGTCCCAAATATCCCAAATTCTAAATTCGGGTTCCCAGGTGCCTATGTTTTGGTGACGGATTACGTTATCCAAAATGAGTCTAGGTATCGTTTTTTCACAATGGGAGAAATATTCATACATTCATGCAGATTCTTCGTTAATCAGTTTCTTTAAATATAACAAAGGGCGATAATATTTAGTGGCAACAATTTGAAAAGTGATTCCGACTTTTAAAGTTTTCGACGAAAAATGACCTTTCGAGACTAATAGCCCTTCTGTGCAAACACCCATTGGGCTTAATAATTAAAATTGTTAAAGTATATAAAAATGAAACTTTATCAGAAGTGGAACTAACAAAATTATTTTTAAAAAATTAGAATATTTTTTTTAAACAAATAAGCCAGCAATGTGGATCTTTTTATAAATTATGAACATAACTCCTGTGATAAGGGGTTTTAGTTTTTGATAGAACTAAACCTAATTCCTTAAACTAGATAACCAATTGGTTAATAGACGCGTAGCTTTTGATACAGTACAATAAATTTTCACATTAATTCACATACAATAATTATAGTGGCAAGAAAATGCATCCAAAAAGGGAGTAAAAAGAACAGATGAATAGAAGGAATGCTCAATTTCTTATTTAATAATCACGTATTTTAAAATTTAGGGGTTTAGAATAAAATAACAGAAACAAGCACGAAAGGCGTGTGCACACACATATATGTAATTGCAGATAAAAAGAAAAATCAAAAAACGTTAAAATTACGCTATATGCACACACACGTATATATATATATATATATATATATATATTAATAACATATTTTACAGAGAAAGTAAATTACAATCTATGCTACCTTCTGATTTTTTTTTAAATGTATAAATATATATATATATTTTTTTTACTATAAAGAAGCTCATATTTTTTACACTAAGTGTGCATATAGTGTGTCTGGAAAAGCCTTCATGAATGCCTCCTGAACTGCTTGCTGTTCGTAGACTCCCGGCTCATATTTCAGTTTTAAATTAATTTTTTTTCAGGCTATAAAAATTCTCATTCCGTAGCCCTTTTTAGTAAAAATATGCGAAATTACAGCTGGTGACCATAAAAAAATTGTGAAAATGAATTAGCTTAAACCCATTCGGATAAAAACACGCGTTTCAACTGTCAAATAATGAATTAATATATATTTTTTTAATTTACCATTTTAACTAACAGGGATTTGAAACCCATGCGTAATTCTAATTATTTTTGTGACGTAAATGTACCCTTTACAAATCTGCATTTTGCGAACAATGATCTTTAGAAAAATTTATACGCGATTTCTTGAAGAATTTAAATGGTTTTATTTTCACAGGTAATTTTGAAAGTTACGCAGCTCATTCCCCCCCCCATGATACTGGCTACGGAAAATATGTTTTCAGTGAAAATTCTTTTCCTATGGAACCTTACACCTATATTAATTACCCTTACATAATATAATAATGTATCTTTTATTATATATATGGTTTTTAAATATAGATGTACATGATCGTAGTCCAAAAGCCTATCTTATTTCATTTAATTTCCCGAAATCTGAGTTACGGATTTACGATTAAAAGATACATTTAGTCATGCAATATTTTTTAAACATCCTACTTCACTCATTTATTTTATTTTAATATATAATTTAACAAGCTTACGGTGTATGATTTGTACATGATGCGTTATTAAACTTTAAAACCGTCAAACAAGAGTTTAAACACAAAAAGATGTTTTAAAAATTATAAATGTTTAATAAGATGAAATTTGTATTTTATCGTCAACTTCGTTTTCATTTACCAAGCTACATTAGTCTGGGATAAATTATTATAAAAAATATAGAAAGTCTGAAAGGTTTCATATTTTAAATTTGGTCCAAAGGGGCGTTTTTTAATGTTTTGTGCGTTACGCTTATTTATTAAATATAATGTTGTACGTACTCAAACCATAAAATTCAGTTCAACAGCAATATTGCAAAATAATTTTAAAATGAGCATAACTTTAGAATTTCCGATACACAGTTTCGCGTGCTGGAGATAAAAATATCCTCCCCCCCCCAGTGTTGCCATTGCTCGTTTTAAAATCGTTTAGTTTTTTAATCAAAAATTCATTGAAGTGTAACAAAATATGAAATCGATAATAAAACAAATTTCAAATTTTAATTATTACGTTATTCAAATTCCGATGGCTCTAGGTACCGTTGTTTTATCGCAGTGCGAGAAACATATATAAATTTATGCAGCTCAAGAGGCTTATCTAAATTATTATTTATTTATTTCTGCTACTATCGTTTAAATAGTATACTTTATACAACTTCAGGAGTACGAAAAATTTTTGAAGAGCCCAGATTTTTTGTTTCTCACAAAGCTTGAGGTTACCACGAAAGGCAGTTTACCGTGACTTCGAACTCACGGTCGCTGCACGATGTCGCAGCAAATAGCCTTACAAAATTAACCCTCTTTATTGCGACAAAAAGGGCGCCCGTACCAGAAAGGACGAGCGCAGACGAGCATGAAGCCCTGATGAAAACACCTCAACTGGTGAACACTAACCCCTCCCCCACCACTTCCGCCAGTGATGCGCACTTTGGGGAGATCTATTCATGTTCAATTTGAATTTAGAAGACACGACCGGATTCAAAAACGCGAACCATCTGCCGTGCTTTCACAATTCGCTTTGGGATTTCAGGGGAGTAGCCAGAAGGTGATGAGTTTGGTGGATGTTTGCAGCTTTAGCTCAACTGAGACCACAGCCGGGCTGGCAGATTTTAACACCTAAGGCTTATCTCAAAACTATGTCCGTTTAAATATCTTTCAGTACTTTCGCATTTATATTTAATTTATTATATTTTTTAAAACAAACTGTTTCCCCTTCCTCCGTTAGGTAAGTGACCGCTTCGTCTCCCTTCGACGAAACTCTGCTACACATCTTCTGTTTCAGGAGGAATGATATACAAAAACAGAGCTTAAGATTTGAAATGACATTAAAATAAATACATAAAAAAAAAAAAAAAAAAAAAAAAAATCTGAAATGTTTCAGATTTTAAATTACGTCCAAAGGGGCGTTTTTTAACATTTTGTGTGTTACCTTTCTTTATTAAATATCATGTTCCTCGCACTTAAACCATAAGATCCAGTGCAACAGCAATATCGCAAAATAGTTTTAAAACGAGCATATCTTTAGAATTTCCGATACAGAGACCCACGCGCTGGAGATAAAAATGTTTTTTCTGCACAACGTTGCCATTGCTCGCTTTGAAATCCTTGAGTTTGTTAATCAAAAATTCGTCAAAGTTTTAAAAAATAGGAAATCGATCATAAAACAAATTTCAAATTGGGTCTTCCACATGCTCATATTCGTTGGAGGATTACGTTATTCAAAATTCGATGACTCTATGTACCGTTGTTTTATCACAATACGAGAAATATACATACATTTATGCAGATTTTTCATTATTTAATTTCTTCAAATATAATGCAGGACTCTAACATTTTGTGGCAACAGTTTGAAAAGTTAACCGACATTTACGAGTCCGACGCAAAATGCCAAAACGAAACTAATAGTCCTTCGGGATTCAAATCCCTTTGGACTAATAATAGAAAGAGAGAAAAAAAAAAAAAAAAAAAAAAAAAAAAAACTGAAAGTTTTCAGATTTTAAATTACGTCCAAAGGGGCGTTTTTAATCATTTTGTGTGTTACCTTTATTTATTAAATATTACGTTCTTCGCACTTAAACCATAAAATTCAGTTCAAAAGCAATATCGCAAAATAATTTTAAATTGAGTATATTTTTAGAATTTCCGATACACAGTCTCCCACGCTGGAGAAAATGTTTATTCTGTACAACGTTGCTGTTGCTCCCTTTGAAATTCTTGAGCTATCAAAAATTCGTTAAAAGTTTTAAGAAATATGAAAGCAATAATAAAACAAATTCCAAATTTGTGCTTCCAGATCCCATATGAACAGTAGGATTACGTCATCCAAAATTGGATGGCTCTAGGTACCATTGTTTTGTCACAATGCGAAAAACATACACACACTTATGCAGATTCTTCATTATTCAATTTCTTCAAATATAATACAGGGCGATAATATTTGGTGGCAACAGTTTGAAAAGTGAAACGGACATTTATAATGATTCAACGCAAAATCGCAAAACGGAAAACAATAGTTCCTCAGGGACAAAGCTCATTTGGACTAATAAATGTTTCTTTTTGTTTTTACAACATGGTTCAAATTAAAATAACCTTTTCTTTTCATAGTACAGTCAACACTTAAGTTCATTTATTACAGGGAACGATGCAAAAACGAAATTGTTTCGACAAAATACAGAAAAGAAAATGAACAATAACAGTATAAATAGCAAATGACATCTACCAAATGAATCCTCCCCCTCTCCCCTCCCTCCCCCCCCAAAAGAAGGCTAACCGATTTTTTACGCGTGAAATAACATTATTCAAGCGCTTCTGAAAATATTATTCTTTAATGTTGTTTACAAATTAGTTTCTTCGTTGCTAACGATGTTTATTATTTATTTATTTGCGGTATATTGTTTTTGTTTCGTCTACTTATTTAATTTGAGCAATAGAACTCATTTATTTTCAAGACTGAAACATTTGAAAATACAAATAAACTGTTAATAGGATTTTGCTGCTAAATATAACAGAAAAAATACCATCAGCATTTTTTCCCCCCTTAATTACAACAGAAAAAAGGCTATTAACATGCGAACCCTCGAACTAAACATGATTTTGTGCTACTCGTGGACGTCGTTCTCGATAGGTAATCGGGAGTTTCCAGGGTAATCGGGAAACAATGATACCTCCAGGTAATCGGGAGTTGATAGCACAGACTTTTATGAGAGATTAATAGTTTCAGGAAATCAATGCTTTCAATTTCCAAACAGAAGGTGCGTTTACATTCTTACTACATACATATAACTGTTGCTGTATGTAGGCAACATTTTCGGTAAAATACACATAAATACATTAATAATAACTGAGTACATTAATTTACTGTGCACAGCTACAAATAATAATAATAACTGAATACACTAATTTACTGTGCACAGACACAGATAATAATAAATGAATACATTAATTTACAGTGCACATTACAATAACTGAATACATTAATTTACTGTGCAGAGATGCAATTACGGTATTACCAACTGAGATGCAGTTAAACTATTCCAATACACATTCCATTTAAATACAGTCAGTTTTCATAGCAGTTATTTTTAAATTGATGCACCATTTGACAGAATGATATTAAAGAAGAAAATTAAAACACAGAAATTTTCCATAGAGGCAGAAACAGAGCGTTTACTTAAGTTCCACAAAACTGTAATTAAAAAATTCTACCCCCATATAATTTATTTTAATAAGAGCATCAAAAATAATATTAAAATGAATATAATTCCTTACATAAGGATTTCTATCGAATAACTACCATCAGCAAATGGAAGAATTAATGTTTAAATACTACTACTCAATGAATAAACATATCGAATACCATTAAGTAATACAGTTTCAAGTGAAAATTTATTTATCCCACAGCACATATATCAGTGGTCACAGATAAAACATATATCTAATTCAAATACATTAACTATGACACAATATCTCTTTAGTAAATGAATACAATTATTTTTATAAATCAGAAAATTATTCACTGAAACTGTGAAATAATTTAAAATTTGATTCACGGGCATATATGGATATATTGAAATGGGAATCAATCTTCAGCTACTCATACTAACCACTTATATAATCACAAGAGTTGTGAATTGGAGTTTATTTGCTTACTAGATGGGCATTTTGCCACAATTATATTAGAATGTCTTCTTATAAAAAAATACATTTCTTTGCAATGAGTATGTATCAGTTTACTTTCTGTGCTCTAAGCTACGTCCTAATAGCTTTCCAATCAGAACGTTTGTAGATTTTATAGCTTCCATAAAATGAATGATTAAGATTAGGAGTAGCTTTTTTTTGGAAGTACATTATTACTCGACAAAACTCAGAACGTTCAATATTCTGAAAATTATTTTCAAAATGCGTTTTGCCATCGGAAAACAAATCACTTTCTATAAGATTATAAATATTTATTGAATAATCATTACAATTAAATTACTGAATGATAATCAATTTTAAGTTTTATGGCATCAGATTCGATATGCTTTCCAGAACATATTCAATCGAAACAGTTCGAACAAACTCCGAGTTACTTAGAATTCTTCTGATTTGTTATCCTATCTCACGAAACATTTCGTGTATTGACTAAGAATCTTAATCCCTTTAAGTTCACAAAATCGAACGCGGAAATTCATCCCGATCCTTAATTCCTCCCGTAGGACCACTTCACCACAAGACAATCCAGAACTCGAATATCACGAGGAACGCATGCGCGAATGCCTGCCTTTCAAAAATAGTAACGCCCAGCCGGGGAGGACAGAGAAACAGAAGGGTGAAAAATGCCAAACGGCGATGGGAAAGAGGAGCAATAATAATAGTACGAGAGGAAGAAAAAAAAAAAAAAAAAAAAGAGGAGAACAGCGGAACTTTGAAAACCTGAGCGCTTTCTAGAGTTTTGGGATGAGAACGAACTACCCCCTCTTCTCCTGCGCGAGGACGGTGGAGGGGTCGGGAGAGATGGGCTTGTAAAGAGATTGGGGTAAAGCAAGCAGGGAGGGGGTAAACAGAAAAGAGCAGTTTGTTAGTGTTTCTATAGCAACGTAGTTGTATATCTGCAAGCTGAGCATGATAAATGACGGGAGCCCGCATTTTCTGGCTATCTGCAGCCAGCCAGACAAGCCATGCTCGTGGCTTCGAGATGGGGGAAGAGAACGTTTGGGGGGATACTGAGGGTCAGGTCTCTGCCACTTTCGTGCAACGGGGGTGGTGAATGGGGTCGACTCTTATGCGCCCCTACCTGGGCTGGCCATTGCTTAAAAATGCTATGTAACTAACTCCTTATGTTTTAAAAAGTAGTTATTAAAAGTAGTTATGTCGTATTTGAACTCTTAAGCTACATTCGTTACACCAGTCTCCACGCTATCAGATAAAAAGTGTTTGAGGACTAGATGGGATACGAACATAGTTCTTAAACATACAAATTGGGCAAAATAAGGTATAAAGTACATTGTTACTCTCGCTCATGGCTCGTTAAGTAGTGCAAAATTCTATCACGACTTTATAAATCCTTGCAAAGCAGGATAAAGACTTTGCATATACTACCACTTTGTACATATTTTGTAAATATGTTTATTTTTCGTATTTCTGTATTGTCTGCATCTGTAAATTTTATCAATCCATTTGTTTATATTAGCATAGCATATATCCCTCCACCGCTCCCATGCTGTAACTTCCACGTCAATAGTTCATCTTCTTTGGGTAGCTCAAGTTGGCACCACAGACCTTTGACTAATGACTTATTTTAATGTTGACGATTCCCAACTTCTGCCTGCACCTTCTAAAGTTAATGACCAGCTCGAACCAGTCCCATTCCATCGCCGTTTAACTGCAGCAAGTCTTAGCACTTATTTTCCATACACCACTACTTGCCTAGGAGCAAATCCAAAGACAGGTAACCCTTTCCGGCACGCTACCTTTTAAAGTCGGAGTTTTTATTTATTTATTTATTTATTTTAAAGTAGGCAGTCTAAGTACAGTTAGAGGAGTACACAAATTTTGTGAAGATAACACTTATCGTTTTAATTCTGTGGGTGTGCCCAAAGTGGCACACTGATTGAATACAGCTTCGAAAAGAGTGCTAAAACGAGCATTGTTGTCAATGAACTGACCGATAAGATGTGGAGAAACAAAGAGTACAGACTCTCAGTTGTCCTACATTATCGGTGAGCCCGGTCTGGGCACACCTACGGTTCGCAGTTTGATTTTAGGCAAGATTTCAAGGTAAAAATTTAAAACTAATATAGAATAAGGAGATCAGCATACACAGTCAAAAAAAAAAATAACATAGAAATTTCTTTTCAAACAATTCCTTTTATACCCTAAAAACATCTGGAAGATTTCTTTGAAAAATGAGGGTCTTCAAAAACTAAACATGGTTAAAATATATGGACTGTTTTGTGTTGAGCTGCCATCTACTATAAATAAAGAAGGTTCAGAGTAACCTATAAATCCTTTTTCATTCAATTTTTCTGTGCGTACAGAAGGAAATTTTTAGGTGTGTCCAGACTGGACACACTGTGCCGCAAAGGGTTAAAGCCCACGGTGGCTAAATGTTAGTGCTCCACTGTGATCCACAATCCACGATGATGATTCATCTAGTTAATAGATATAATTTAGTTACGCTTTTCTTGGCTGAGTAATAAAACAAAAGTCGCTTTGAATGAAAATGTACAAGAAAAAGATGTCATTACAAGGTAAAATCTATTAAGTATAGAGAAAATGACCTATTTGCATAATTGGAAATTACAATACAATTACGTTGATACACCTACACGTAATATTTACACTAGCAAATTTCAGTTTCATTTCGGAAAACTACGAAGTTAGAAACTGGAGGGGGGGGAAGCTTCTCTTCGATAAATGACAAAATGTAATAAAACTTCAGATTTAATATTACTTGATAGAAAATTTACACAGAAATCTGGTTTGCATTAATTTTTGTGTTAAAGCGTTCTTTTAATAATATAAATTGAATATACTTCGGAATTAATACAAGCTGAAATTCCATGCAAAATGTAACAGTACCCACTACTATTTTAAGCTGCAGTAAAAAATAAATAAATAAATAAATAAAAATAAAAAATAAATAAATAAACAAAAATATAAAAATAAATTAATACATAAAAATCAGTAGCACAGAAAAAATCGGGAGATACAGTCTCATGAAAAACTGTTCGCATAAAGTTAGATATACCGAAATAAAAGTGATAACTGCATAAATATTCAAAATCAATAAAAAAAATTACTTAATTGTAAAACTTCTTGATTAATGCATGATTAATCAAGATAATGATAAGATAATAAATTAATAATGATTTCAGCTAAAATGTCCGCCGTCTCAGACATTTTAGCTGAAAGCAAAACATTTGGAACTAAAAGGCATTATAAAGAAATTTGATGTGACTATTATGGTTCCCGTAAGACTTTGAATTTAATTTTTGAAAACTTCCAAAGTACATCCTATTTGGCCAAAAGTCTTGCTAAAACACACGAAACTACTTGATTCACCACTTACAATTTTACCGAAAATAACGTAAGTACTCTGTAGGTTTTCTTCTATTGCTTAAAATCTCTTCACAAAAACTAGCAGCTCAACTATTTCTTTTGTAAATGATAGAACCTACTCATATGCAATTTTAGTTTAAAAAACGTTCTAGACACCAGATTTAAAGCACTGATAGCTTTTCGAAGTTCGGTCGTTTTAAAGAACCTTATTTTTACATTCAAAACTCCAAAATATATCTGTATTTTTCAACGAAGATAGAAACCCCCAGTGTTTATCATTAGAATATTTTTAATAACTTAAACTAAAGTCTATAGCCATAAAATATTACCATGTGACATTTTTGAGAAGGAATTATGAATATAATATAACAGCAAACGGATGTGTAGTGACTAATCAATCCCTCAACGTCTTTTTATTTATATATTTATCTATTTGATACAACTTAAATTCATCTGTTCGTTCTCAACAAGGTCTATAAACCTGTTAAATAACTGCTTTAGAAGAATGTTATAGACACAACTAATACATAAGCCTCATCGCCGTCTAGCCTTCTGATACCCCCGCTAGGAAGCGGCACCTATCGCCCACTGATGAGCAAACGCGATCGGCCACCGGCATCGGCGACTCCGCGGAGTTCTTCACCAACGAAGCCCTGCGTATGAGGTGGTTCCGCTGTCTATCGAATATTACGTGAGTTGCATCACAACTTTTATTTTTTCTCTAATCCGATCGCTACAAAACCGGTTTATTTTCATTTTCATTTCAAACCTAAAAGCGCTTCTGAGATAACTAAATACATGCGAGGAGGGACAGCGCCTCTTACGGATTTTTTATTTATTATCTTTATTATCTTTGACTTTTCATGAAAGAAAGGCAATGAATGTGACATAGATCAGCTTTGTTTTGTCATAAATTGAACCAAGGTAATTTCAAAGGGTTTCTCCATTTTTATGTAACGCAATTCAAAGGATTTCTTCATTTTTATGATGTTTAGTTAACGCAATATAAATGTAAGTAGCCTTTTTTTTTTTCATTTATCGCGTAGATCAATGGACCAACAGGACATTTTATAACTACTGGAAAAGAAAAAAACATCAAGATGACTTGATCGGACGGTAATTAACAAAAATTATTAATATGCAAATGTTTGTGTTCACAAAAGAATTCCTGAGGACAAGGTACTTCGATAAGCGCAAATACTGGAAGAGAACAAGAGCCCTTGTCAAAAGGGACACAAAGGCTTATTCTGCACCCAGCTACTAAATAATATGGTATTGGAAACAATACGGTATATAGTAAACCCTCTTTAAATAATACGGTATATACTAAACCCTCTCTAAGACGACCATAAATGGTTCCTGAAAATTATGATTTCTGTGGAGATTGTTAACTTTAATTCAATAAATACTTGCAAGAAATTTTGGTGACCTTCAGAAAGGGTCGTATATAGTAAACTCTCTCTAAGACGACCATCCATGGTTCCGGAAAATTATGATTTCTGTGGAGATTGTTAACTTTAATTCAATAAATACTTGCAAGAAATATTGGTGACCTTCAGAAAGGGTCGTATATAGTAAACCCTCTCTAAGACGACCATCCATGGTTCCGGAAAATTATGATTTTTGTGGAGATTGTTAACTTTAATTCAATAAATACTTGCAAGAAATATTGGTGACCTTCAGAAAGGGTCGTCCGTGAGAGCAGTTGGCCACTAAGCCACGGAATTAAATGTATTATTAATTACAATAAGATGCAAATATTTATAAAAATTATCAGTGAGAAAGAGAAATATTAATTATACAAAGTAAATGTATTATATCTGCTAGAACAAAAAAAATAAAATTTAAATTATCAGGAAGAATTACTGATTTACATTGCAATCAGTCTACTACAGTTACACTTTGAAAGATAAATTATAGATCTTATGCCATGCCAAATAATAATACCCTTGAGATCTGACCATTTGGCTGTGTGAGAGATAAACTAAGCATCTTGTATCTCGCGGAATGACAACACTTCCGATATCGCACGACCTCAAAAATTAGTTTTAAGCTTCTTATGTCAAAAAATGATTGAACTTTCTAAATTCATATATTGCCTTTTTTTCCGCTTGGTCATCCGAAAATACCTTTAGAGACGTGTCAACAATTTCGTCGACGAATGGCAAATATTAACAGCAACTAGATTATAAGCGTAATTGAAATCAAATTTACCATACAATACAGCTTCAGTTCTGAAATTAATTATACTGGTTAGAAATGGTGTTTTGAGTAGTGAAGATGCAAGCTGGCAGGAAATTTGAAAGTGTTTTCAAAGGTGTTTTGAAGATGCCTTTAACACAAAATTAACATTTAAGAAATTAAAAAAAAAATCATTATAATACTGTTCATTTCTTAACTTTCAATAGCAAAGCCAAGCAGCAATTGGTTTAGGTATGAAACGATGATATAAATGTCGTAGAAACATAGTCATAAAGCATAAGCTGCGAGAGTTCATGCGAGACAGGGTTTAAGCCGTAGCCAATTAAGAGAAGCTAAATTTGCTTATGCGTGGATGTGTCGACAGCCTTCCCGCTTAATAGGTTTCGTGCGTTTGCTCTGATTGGCCGACTCTTATACCGGCATAAAGTTGAAAACTTCGAACTTTATGCCCAAACCCCTAAACTAGTTTAGGTGACGTAGCAAGGTCTGGTTAGCTAGCAAAGAAGCTCGGCTTAAACCACTTATGATATTTATACCACCATCCGAACAAAGCTTTACTAAAGGTTTAAAGAAAATTATGACCAGATTTTGTTGCATGCAGGAATTTTCAATTATTTATGATATTGTGCCTTTAAACGAAACTCTGGTTCCGGAAATTAACAGTGAAGAAGTCGAGAATTAATAAAGCAGCATAAAAAATGAATTAAATGGGAAAGAACCAAACAAGTTCAAAATAAGCAACAGAAGGCAACTAAGAGGAAGATCTTAGCTCTTTGATGCGCGAAATTTGTGCAAAAAGAAGCAAGGGCAAAGTTTTAGAGAATATGCCCCTGATAAAGTAGTAGCAAACCACGGGATAAAGCATTTTCAGTGGCAATACCATGTCTCACTTTAGGAACGTAGACAAAAACTTCACATAACAAAACTTTTTAGTGATATAAAGAGTCAGAGAGCCTTAAACGGAGTCGAACGGAGATACAACACACTGTAAAGACAGTTGTAAGGTTTTAATTTAATTAACCAGTTATGGCATTATTTCTGCTTTTCTTTAATTTCTAATTTTATCAGTTTCCACCAGGATGCAAATTAATATTAAAGTCTAAATAAACATATAATTTTTAAAGTCTATCAAATGGCATTTGGCAGTGTAGGCTAGCTATTAATTTACTTCAGTGGTCTTCAAACTAGAAGGAGGGAAATTTTTTTCGCAATACGGCCCGAACACCTAAAACGGGGTCGCGATCTTAAAAATTTGGGAATTACTGCTCTACTACATATTTTCTGCTGCTATACATTAGCTTACTAGCAAAACGTTTCTGCGTGGCGCGATTTCTTCACCAGCTATTAGTCAGGAGTAATCTAGACTTCTAATTTTGTATTCTGCATTTTGAATTAAATTTGTAGAGTCACTAAGAATTTTTTGAAGCAGGAGACGTAAAATATGGTCAGCGCCTTCAACAGGACTCAAACCCTTGACCTCTCGAATACGCGTCGAGTTTGCTTCCAATTAACAACACTAAGGCACACAGAAAGGAGGGAGAAAATACCTTATATACTCCCTCGTTTAAAGGACGACAGGGAAGAAATCGTTTAAAGGACCCAATCGCCAAATCCTGGTGGCGACGAATTATCATCCTCGAATTTTGAAGTTCCGGAGCCACTGTAGCGCCATTAGGTTTTTCTGAAGCAGGAAACGTGAAAAATATGTAGTGTCTTTGGCGGGATTCGAACCCTGAACCTCTCGACTACGAGTCGAGTATGCTTCCAACTACATCATGAAGGCACGCAGAAAGGATGGAGAAAATACCTTATAACTTGAGCGTGTGTTCAAAGCTATTCGTTTACCCGCAGATTAGACGAGGTTTTGTTGCAGTTAACTTTTCAGTTATTACCTTGGTTTACGCTGCTTTAAATTAGAAGTCAGACGGGACGAAGAGTCATTCGGCGATTGCTTTGGTGGGCTGCGATTTTACTATTAATAGCCTAACCGTATACAATGCGATGAAGATTTTTTAGAAAAAGACTCCTCATACAAACATTAATATGTCTTCCGTTTACTCTTCCTTGCTATTTTATTCCGTTAACTCTCCTTTGTAAAAGTACAGTGAAATTAAGTTAAGTATTTCTATATTTTAATCTCCTTAGTATTTATTTTAGTATGTATCTGTTAGTATTTATATATTTGCGTATTTTATCTGTATATTTCATTATGTGTTTAAATCGTTTTGATCTTAGATTTGATGATTTCTGTTGGTTTTGTGTTATGAATGCGGGCACAATATACTGTTTTAATAGTTTAAATAACCATGCGTTTGGTCAGAGAACAGATTAATCTAATTTACCTCGCTATTGCTAACTCATAAATCAAAATCTTTATTGTTGAATGATATTAAAAATTAACAATTTCATTTTAAAAGGCTGAAGTTTATTTCTGAGTTTTTTTAAGGACAAAATGATATAAACAGAAGAACATTAAAATATAAAAAAGTAAATAACCATTTAAAATTATATATAGACAATACTGTAGAGACCCTGAAGATAGATAATAAATTAGAAATGTTGAATATGCGGTAGATTTAAATATTCCTTTTTATTCATTTCACCAAGCGTTTCAATAAGCAGTATAGTTGTGACTAGTAGATCTCGGCTGTTATGGTTTTTCCGCTTTCTAGATATTCATAGTCAACTGTGCCAGCGCTGGACTACCAAAAGCACATTACCTTCTTTTGGTGAATGTCCGGTTTAGAGGACAATGAGAACGAACCAGAAGTCGAGCAATGATGTTTCATCTTTTGATTATTATACATGATCCATTTTTTGTCACATCTGTCCACGAACGAAGCTTTATTATGGCACGACAGCAACGACAAGTAGATGTTCAACCGCTGGAGCTCGTTTCCCTCGGGCGGGACATGAGAAACTCGCTTGCTTAGTTTTCACGTCATCCCAAAGTTAAGAAGATGTGATCGAATGATTTCGTCAGATACTCCAAACCTGTGTACAGGCTCTGACAGGTTGGATGAGGAATCTGCTTGATTTCCTTCTTCACCTGGACTTCGTCGAAGGTGGATGGACGACCAACACAAAGCTTGTCTTCAAGGCTCTCGTACCTGGAAGAAAATCGGCTGAACCACTTCTGAGCAGTCTGTTCACGAATAAAGCTTCATTCTTGGACATTTATCCAGGAACGAAGCTTTATTATGACACAACAGCAATGACAAGCAGATGCTCAACTGTTGGAGCTTGCTTTCCTCGGGCAGGACATGAGGAACTCACTTGCTTAGTTTCCATGTCATCACAAGGTTATGAAGATGTGATCGAATAATTTCGTCAGATACTCTAAACCCGTGTGCAAGCTCTGGCCGGTTGGATGAGGATTCCGTTTGATTTCCTCCTTTGGCTGGACTTTGTCGAGGGTGGATGGGCGTCCAACACAAGGCTTGTCTCCAAAAAATCGGCTGAACCACTTCTGAGCAGTCCGTTCACTCACTTACGTCTCTCCAAAAGCGGAGCATATTCTTCTAGCGGCCACTGCAGCTTTCTTTTCTAATTTGGACTCGTAAAACAAAATAGGCCTCAAATCTCCTTTTCTGAGGATATGTTATGATTACGCTTCCTACAAACCGATAGCGAAACGGGCGATGCACTGAACAACTCACTACTGAATAAGGTTTGAAAGGAATGTAGACACATGATGTAATTAGCATTAATTAGACCACACTAAACGCGTTAGAAGGAACTATTCTGAAAAACCGCACGAACTTTCTTGGTTACCTGATAGCTTAACTCACGGCAAGGTTCTCGGTCTTTGAAATACACTGAGTTCACGTGAAAAACAATTGAGCACTGAAGAACGAACGTTCATCTAATTTACAATAAGTTCTACAATGAATTTATCAAGTTATCCATATCTCATACAATTAAATAAAAAATGGTTGACTTTTATGTTAATTTTAACCACACAAGATGAAACTAGATGTGTATATTTTACCAGAATTTCGCCAACAAGCGCCTATTTTGCCGCCAGCGTGATAAACCCATGGACTTTCGATGCACAGAAGTAAGCGGCAAGGGGAGGGGGGCGTCCTAATACACCCAAATCCCTGGTAATTTGTCTTTGTCTGGTGTCGGGATCAAGAGGGAAGGATTTTATGCGTCTGCTTCCACAATCCTCTCGCCTGATTCCCCTCCAGGGTGATCCCACCTCGCCCCTCTCTTTGTTTGTTAGTAAATATTGATTCTAAAATCTATGTTCGAACCCTCCCCAGCTGATCTTAGGATACGCTGTTTGCAATCGCATCGTGAGTGAATGCTTTGCCATTCCTGTTTTAGAGAAAATAAAGTAACGTCCTATTTGGATGTTTGATGATAATGATAAACGGGAGAAAATGAATAAAATTCAATGATATGCCATTAAAGGAGAAGCTTCCACGATTTCTCAAAATTTCCAGTGCTAAGCTTATGAGCTGCTTTCGCTGGATTGCACATTAAGCAGTCGTTCCCTGATTTTTCTAAAATGGAATACTTAGCGTCAAGCGTTTTAAGACCAATCTCATAAACATTTGATAAATCTAATCGAATAATATGTGTTTGAACAAGTTTGATTAAAAGTCATCAAAAGGAGAAAATAAATTACATTTTATGGCATATAAAGCAAGAATGAAATACAGGAAACTTATATAATCAAAATATTGTATTATATTCCCATTTTTATGAATACTGCTGAGCAATTTACAACAAACCAACTCGAATACGCCCAATTACTCATCGCGAGGTTTTAACTTAATGTTAGGTCTGCTGCACAAAAATAATTTATTTAAATATAGCAAGCCAGTTATTATGTGCTTTCACCAGACAAAGGGAAAATGTTATAAGGTATTTTATCCCTCCACCCTGCATGCATTCGTGGTGTTACATCAGCACACTCGGCGGGTATTCGAAAGGTCCAGCGTTCGAATCACAGCGAGGGCAATGCAGATTTCTTCGATTTCGTTGCTTCAAAAAATTCTAATGATTCTACAATGTTATAAACAGTCAAATTTCGAGTTACGATTGTTCAATGTGCATAGCATCAAGGCCACTGCAAAATATCTAACACAGAGCAAATATTTACTTAATCAAGTACCAATAAAAGCTTGACTTTCTTTTGCAGAACGCTAGTGACATTTTGAACTGAAAGACTGCCTACCTTTATCAATTTAATATGCAGTAAGTTACCGATCCTCGTAATGTATAAGTTGATGTGACATCAGAGATTAATTGAAAATTTAACATGAATTAAGATACAATGACACGCCGAACAAGCATTAAATCAAAAATCAAACAAATTCAGTGTTAAAATTTGAAAATATAACTCTGATTTTTGTTTTTTGACTTCTGAATTAATTTAACATGAAGTCAGTCTTGATATCAAAACATATATTATATTTTAAAATCAAACTCATGCGGAAAATTTACAAATATATTGTTATTTAGTAATAATTAGTTATAATTTAGTAATAATTAGTTATAATATAGTTATAATTTAGTAATAATTAGTTGTAATATAGTAATAATTAGTTATAATAATTAGTTTTTATAATTTTTTCATTTATTTTAAATAAACGGGGCGGAGCTACTTAGGATAATCCATGAGAATTCTTTTCGGAAATTTAGAGTAGAAATAAATATGTATCACTTTGTAAGCGAACGTATTTTTTTTATTTATATTATTTAAAATAACAAATAATTCTTTTGATTTGCATTTTCGCAAGGTTTAAGAACAACAATGCCGCAAGCAGTAACGAGAAGTTACTTCCTGAACAAGAGATTTCATAATGTCTGTTTCAACCTAATTATTCTAAAATCACTTGTTTTCATAAAGTACTTATTTACTTCCTAAATATGAAAGAATTAAAAAAAATTCTGTAAAAAACTGCCGAAGACTGATTTGGGGACCCAATGGTTCATTCACTCTATGGTTTCGGTTAAGCAAGCGGGGTTATGGTAAAATGAAACTCGATTAAGCTGGAATTCAGGTTAAAAGTACTTTATGTGTAAAATATGCTTACACTCTATGCAAATCTCTTGTTTTCTTCCTCAGACGCAGGGAAAAAAACAAGAGGGTCTCTAACCCGTAATGAGCACTTGCATAGAAAGAATCTTGAAAGGCAGCCAAAACGAGATTGGATGATGAATGATTTCAGCGCTTTCCCGACTATTTTTTGCAGATCGAATACATAAGTTGTCGGAAACACTATTGCTTTAAAATTCACTACATGCCGCAATTTAAATACAGTTCGAATAGCTTATGGAAGAGACCTTTTCTAATAAATCAACTAAAATAAGAGCAACTGAGAACCTTATAATATCTACTACTAAAACTGATTAGTTTTTAGATTTTCATCTAAAATTTGCTTTTTGTAGTCATATGAATTCTCTGATTCTTCATATATGAGGGATGATATAAATGAATGAATGGAATTAATGACAAGTAATTAAATATTTAAGAATCTTGTAGAGCTTATTTTAATTTCTTATAGTTACTTTAATTTTAAACAGCTTTCCTTTTAATTTTAAACAGCTTTCCTTTACTCTCTTGTTTCCCATCTACAATTCCCAGTCAGAATGAGTTAACAATATCTCGTTTTATGTAAATGAGGTAGAACCAGTATTTAATGGGAAGGCTCGGTCATTTGCGTAGAAGACGTTAGTAGAGCGTGTTCTGCCTTCTGGCCACGTCACCTTTTTTAAGACAAATCTACGTTTCGGCGTAGTGTTACGTGCCTGTTAGTATTCGCCAGTGAGGTTTAATTAAGGGCCAACTCTGTTAGTTATTTCTGAACAGCTTCGGCTAGTTTTTAGTTAGTTAACGTTAGTTTAGTTTCTTATTTTCTATCTTAAGTTAACTCAAGTAGAGGCTTCCTGTACGCAAGAGAGGGGACAACTGTAAATATTCTCTTAAATAAAAGGGTAGTTTAACCCTTTTGTGTCACTCTAGCCTTTTAGAAGACAGTGAATAGTCGCTACACACTTCACAAGTAGTCTAGTTACCAAGGCAACCAATTTAACTAGAACTTTATAATCTTAACGTAAGCTCATCTTTGTTCTGCGATATATTAATAATAAATAAATAAATAAATAAATAAGTAAAACATTTTTTAAAAATCTGAAAGGTTTCGGATTTTAAATTACGTCCAAATGGTTTTTTTTTTTTTTTTTTTTTTAATTTAAGCTTTGTGTGTTACTTTATTAAATATCATGTTCTTCGCACTTAAGCCAAAAAATTCAGTTCAACAGCAATGTCGCACAATAATTTTAAAATGAGCATGGAGATAAAAATATCCTCCCCCCCCCCCGTAGAGTGTTGCCATTGCTTGCTTTGAAATCATTGAATTTGTTACTCAAAAATTCGTTAAAAGTTTTACAAAATATGAAATCGATAAAAGAAATTCCAAATTTCAAATTTGGGTTTCCAGATGCCCATATTCGCAGTAGGATTACGCCATTCAAAATTGGATGGCTCTAGGTACCGTTGTTTTATCACCAATGCGAGAAACATACATACATTTAAGCAGATTCTTCATTATTTAATTTCTTCAAATATAATACAGGGCGATAGTATTTGGTGGCAACGGTATGAAAAGTGATACAGCCTTTTAAAGTTTTCAACGCAAAATGACAAAATTGAAACAATGACCCTTCAGGGACAAAGCCCCTTTGGACTAATAAGGAAAATACGAATAAGAATAATTCATTGTTGTCATTAAATAAATCATGAAATAAGACGACTTAGACATCCCAGGCACTGAGATCCCCATCGCCGTGAACTTGATTTGAATGCACTGATGATAAATCTCAGACTGGTAGCAAAATTAAGTGCGTCAAGTTACACATTTGGCTTACACACATCATATGAATACAGAAAATGATCGCACTGGTGATATCTTTATGCTGAGTGAATTAAAACTCCTGCTTTCAGCTGCGGAAAGCGTAGAACTGATGCTTCCGGCCCCCGCACAATTTCTGAACTTCGCAAAGCGCGAAAGTGTTGCTCGTGCCCCGGGGCGTTGTATTTTTCTTCGATCCTTTTAACCATTTCCCTTCCTGAAAATGCAATTTTCTCTCAGAGTCCGTCGTCTCGGGAACACTCGAAGCGAATACTTTCCATTCCTGTCTAGCGTTTAATTTGTCCCGCGAAGCGAGAGACATCTTTTGTGAAGGCCCAGGGCGAAGTTTTGACAGTTGCTGTCACTGCAGAGCGCGGACGTCGGGCGGAAAACCTGATTAAAACCGCGCCACCCTTGTCTTCTCTCCCAACCGTCTTGCAATATTGAACCGCCCCGCTTTGAAACCTCTCCCGATTGCAGTCAAGTGGAGAGGAATAAATTTCTCAAATGTGCGGAATGCTGTAACGAAAAATTTACAACGATTCGTGTGTCACCGAACATGGTAACAACTAGTAGCGACACTTGCTGATGGAAAACGCGATTGTGAAATCGGCATGCATCTATAAATCTGTCTCAGGATACAGTAGAACCAAGAATCTCGACGATGTGTGAATAATTGATTGGTATAGTCAATAAATGGCTGAAATAATAATACTTTTCAAGAGGATGGAAGCGAAGTAACATAAAAAAATTCATTACACCTTTCATAATGTACCTCAGAAATTACAAGTAACTCTCTTCAGATTTCAGTAAGTACAGCAGCATTAAAAATTAACGAGAAATGAGAGTACAACAACAACAACAACAACAAAAAAAAAAAAAAAAAAAAAAGGGGGGGGGAGTGCTTTATAGTCTACGATTCAGAGGTAAATACTAATTACGACTGCTGATGTATCATTCCTATGTAAGTATGCAAAACATATACAATTTACTTCAAGATTGAATAACATTCAGAAGTAAATAATGTGGCATAATTTAGTAGCTTTTGTAATGACATTAATAATCTAGTTAGCAATGCACAAACAGCATGAATTAGTAAACTGTAAAGCTATCTTTCTCTCTCTCTATGTATATATACGTACTATATATACATATATTATAAAAAAATGTTTAAATGATATTACACATATAAAATAGATTACGCTCTCTCTCTTTATATATATATATTCTCTCCCCTCTCTCTTTGTATATATATTTAGAGAGCTAATTAAATTAGGTAATTTTTAGTACTTAAAAAGCCTAATACCTGCGGTAAAGCTATTAAGTAAGAAAATAAGAGTTTATTTATTAAAACAGTTTTTTTATTATCTCCTAGTAAGAAAAAGGAAATTAGGAAATTTAAAAAAGTAAATTTTAATGTTAGTGTAAAGTAAAAAAAAATTTTTAGTACTGTCTATAGCAACCTTTCCCCCCCCCAAAAAAATTGTACTGTCTGTACCAAGTAAAAAAAAATTTTAATTAGATATAGATATAAGTAAACAAGGTAATTAATTATTAGTAATAAATTGTCTAATACTTGCTAAAGCTGCAAAGTAATAAAATAATAATTTATTTTCTTGTAGATTATTGAACATATTACCTCCTTTGAAAATAAAGTAGTTAGTACTCCACTGAAGTGAATTACTTATTAACATATTTCAAATGAAATTATTAAAATGAAGTAATTAAAAGCGAAAGTGCAAACAACAAACTAAGTTTAAGGAGAGGGAGGAATACTGAATTTTAAAAAGTGCAAAATCGAATTCCATAATTTGATATGGCAACCTATAATCTGACTACAGCGATACAATTAGTGGTAATATAACTTTTAATAACTATACAAAGTAACCAATGTAAAAAGAATGTATTATATGCATATTTCTCTAAAAAGTAAATCCACTGTGCCGTTGCCAATGTTGTGCTTTAAGAAGCAGACTATATTTTATTTTTAAAAAAAGTCTTGGTTGCACAAATTTCATTCATAGCAAAGAAGAAAAATACAAAAGAACAAAATCTTTGGTGTTCACTTTATGCTTTACGAAGTCACTATTATTCAAATTCTGATATTAAATCACTATTCTACGCTTAACTTCAGCGACAATTTATGAATTACCTCGCAGCTTATGCGTCGATGTCCCTAAAAAAATCTCAACTCCTTTTAAAAAAAGACTCCAACAGTGAAAAATTCATTTCTATGGGCGATTTCCTCAGACTTCTATATATAAACATCACAGAAGCAAAAGTTGTTTGTTGATTTGAACGCATCCTGCATATTTCCCAAGTGATCTTTCCCTTCTCAGCGATATAAATAGTATGGGGATGGAGAAAATATGGGGTACCTGTGCTACCTTCTCCCAACCCGCTTCTTCGACCTCCATTCCTAGCAATCTTCAGTATTACTCAACACGGGCTAACATTCTCCGCACTGATTCTATTTCATCATGTTCAGAAAGCGTAAGCTTCAAAAGCTCATATATTCGTCCTCAATCCTAACTTTGCTCGCTATCATGGTATAAGTTTCTGTATCTGATAAGAAAAGGGTTTTATGAATAATTTCAAAATCGTGAAGTATATATTCTTCATGTCTGATATTTGTATGCATTCTTTATATCTGACGAATTTTGTACATAGATATTTTTACTGAAATTGTAGTATTTTTCTGTATAATGCAATATGCAAATCTAGACAGATGTTGCTCTGCCGGGAAAAGTAAGAATACAGGTGTAAGTCTATTTAACATTGAGTAAATAGCTATCTCGAGAATTCGGCGAGATATCACCAAGTTTGGCGACATTCGGAAATAGCTCGCCAAACTTGGTGACAAAAGTTAGTCGCCAAAACCGTTGCCAGCTTAGCGATATCTCGCCAAATTAACGAGATAACCATTTATTCAATGTTGAATAACCTTGACAATGTATTCTTATTTTTTCGGCAGAGCATCGTCCCTCCAGCTTTTCATATTACATTACGCTGAAAAATACGGTAATTTCACTAAAACTATCTATGCGCAAAATTCGTAACAACATATCTGAATGATTATTACATAGCAATGCGGCTAAAATGCTTTCAGATCATAAAAGAATTAATCATACCAAATAAGTTTTTTTTAAAAAAAGTTTTTTAAATTACTACGTTTCCATTTTGCTTTTACTCCTGTAAAACTCGGAACATTTAGAAAAGGAGATAATCAAAGATTAAAACCATTTATATACGAAACCTGATATTAAATTAAATAATAAGTTAGAATACATAGATAGAAGTTGAGAATGTACAAGTTGAGCTGCATCATTCTCATTTTTACATTGCTGAAGTTTTTATTTCCGAAATAGAATAACAGCTAATAAATAAGCTACGTGATTTTGTAAAGCGTGGATTTCGAGTAAGCCTAATAAAATCTTCACTGCGCGAGGTTAGGCTGTTCTTTGCTGGCTTTGGACATTAGCTATACTTAAAGGTGGAACTGATTCAAGAAATCAAAGCGGATAAAAAGAAAGAGGAATCAGTTACACTTGAAAGAAATTGCATCCTATATGACTTACACTGTTGACATAAACGCTAAGAATCCTTTAATCTGACAAGTGCAGTAGCCTTCACTTTCTATTCTCTTTCTAGCCTTTTGTGGCAGGAAGTATTCCAGCCGAGAAGATTTCCTAAAATTTCAGGTTTTTCTTCCTCCCCAGCAGGCAAACTGCTATGTTAAGTCTGAGCTTCTAATGATACCCGAAGTTAAGAATTCGAAGCCCTAACCCTCAGCTCATTCTTACGAAACAAGTTAGTTATTTTCCAATACAGACGGAACTCGGAATGGTTGGTTTTCGCATCATAACATGAGGACGTAAGCATTTTCAATCCATAATCTGCCTGGCAATGCAATTCTCAGTTTACGAAAGACCAGTTCTATAACGAAAGACATGTTCTTTTCTTTATAAAGAAGGCCATTATATTAATGACTTTATAAGAAGGGGAAAATTAAATAAGTAAAATAAAAGTATACGGTATTTTCTCCCACATGCCTTCGTGGTGTAACTGGAAGCTTATTCGACAGGTCCAGGGTTCGAGGTCCCGGCTAGGGCACTGCACATTTTTCACACCTTCTACTTCAGAAATCCTAATGACTCTATAAAATATATTCGGAATTTAACCAAACATTAAGTGCTTCAGTACGTTTGTTAAAGCAAATCCGGTTTACCGTAAAAGTTTGGATGATTTGACAATCATAATGACTCAGTAGCTTTTCCATTTTATAGGCATTCGGACTGCATTTCAGACCACAGAATCTTATTCTATTTTAGAATAAGTCAGCTTCCTTGTAAGAATGTAAAAGATGGTAAAAGCATTGCGATAACTCACATTATACGTAACTCGCTGATTTGCTGGCAATTACTTATTTAATGGCACAAATTAACTACTTTTTCTGTTGCCTCTCCGTATTTAGCAATGCTTTAGCTTTTATTTCAATACATATAAAAAGGACTTTTTAGTTTTCAATTTACGTCAAATACTCAAAAGATAAAGACAATATATCCTTACATATTTTCAGTAGATATAACATAAAAAAATCGTCTTTTCTGAAATATATACTAATCAGTTAATCACAATTAAAGCGCTTTGTTGGACACCAGAAAAGATCTATTGCCCTTTTTTCTAATGGCCCCTTCTTACAGTACAAGCACGTGTCTTCAGTGTCTAAAGTCTAAAATCCTTTTATCAAAATTAACGACAAATTAAGGTTCAGTTTTCGAATTATTAACTTTTAAGACTGGTACGATTCTCTTGGACCCAATAATAAAAAAGAAAATATGAAGGGAAGAGAAGGCATTCTTACAACAAGGAACAGTTTCTAATTTCAAGTTTTTGTCTTAAGAGAAGGAAAAAGAATATTCTGCGGAAGACATTGCATGAAAGCATGAAAAGCATAATAACTAAACAAACAAACAAAAAAAAAAAAAAAAAAAAAAGAAGAAGAAGAAGAAGAAAGCGATTTTTGCATTCAATAGATGAACAAATCTTTCTAAACAGCAAGACAAATCAATATAAACGTTAAATATCACAGTTACATTTCACGTAACATAAAACTAAAACTTTTAGAACTGTCATCCGTTCTTAAAATAGTTTACAATTTTAGGATGTAAATGAAAAAAGAAAATTAAATCTTTATTACTCAATCAAATTAATTGTAACGGAACCAAGTGTCATTCATATAATGAATGAAAAATCAGTAACTTAATCTCTTCAGTCAAAGACGATGAGGGACATGATGTCTGAAATTTTTTATCGGTCCATCAGGGCTCATCCATATATATATATAGTGATTTATCCATGATTTACATCTGTTTTTAACGAGGCATGCTAATTTTTATGAAGCTGTTTCATAATTAGCAACTGCTGTCATCGTGATTTGATTGAACCAAAGATGGGATACATGAGAATCCTACTCGAAAAGGCGCCAACACGATATCAAGTTCAGTCCAGTCGGCCATTTTGAAGACTGTTACCACTCAGACGCTAAGTGGGAACTCGTTGGGGATGGAGAACAGAGTATCCTTTGAACAAGAGCCTTGGAAAAGAAACTTATTTTTTTTACTTTGTTTAATTTTTTTTTTTTTTTTTTTTTTTACTTCCCAGCCTTTCTAAGTTGCGAATACGTATCTAGTGACAGTTGCAGTTTAGCGGCCATTAAGGATGTGTGGCGCTTTCAGAAAAGATTTTTTTTTAAAGAAATCTCTGCCCTATTTTAGGTCTTTCTTATTTTTATAACATAATTCAGCTAATCATCTGTGAGCTTAAAATGTTAGACATCTTCGTTTTCATACTTCCTATGCAAAAAGCTATCAAATTAATCTTTGTTTTTAGAGAATGCTGAAGCGTATATATCTAATTAAAATGTGCATTATGTGAACAAGAAGTAAATGTATAAATACATGAACATGCGAGTGCATGTATGCACCTAGACAAAAACACATATGCATACACTGATGTGTGTGCGAATGCATATATACACATATATATCAGAAAGAAATTTCTAAAATACATTCACAAGTAACAATGTTTATAATCATCAAGAGAGGTGAAGTAATAAGCTGGGGTAGCAAATAATTACCTAGTAAGGACACCTTATAATAATTAAATAAAGTATGAAAATGTATTCGCACTTTTTGTAGATGACTTACGTTATGCATCTTGAATTGAAACCTATCATTATAACATCAAACAACATTATATAATTCTTATAAAATTTGCTGGTATTATTGCGAAAAAATAAGGAAAGAATTCTTTTAAGGTTTTTTAAGATTTTAAACATATTAACAGTAAGTAACCATATCGGTGACAGTACAATTTTGGTCCATTTCCACCCCAATTTTGAGAAAGAGCACCTTGAGGGGGATATCCGCGGGTCTCCCATGCGCGGGTCTCCTACCACCACGCCACGAGAGGACTTTCGGCTCGCCATATATTCAGAGTGCCCCCACGCCGCAAACACACTATACATATACAAACATCCATGCCTTCTCAGGCCCTTCGGTAAGGTAGTCAAAGTCACTAATCTCTATCCATTTTGAGCGCGCCCACCGGTCTGCATGGGTGTTTTCGTGGTTTTCCCCATGTGTAATGTGATACGAGCCAGTTCCCTTAGAAAGTCCTCCACGAAGGCATCCCTCCCCTTAGGCAGATAGCCCTCGAGGCTTTGTCGTAATTAAATAACCTAATCCAACGTAACCAGTTTGAGCGCTAAGCCGTTGCATTTATGATCATCGTTACTGACAACCAGTGGTATATTGCATTATCAAGGTCTGACTTAGTTGGGAATATATTACTTTAATCATGTTTCACTATGTATACATAGTTTCACTATACAACACACTAAATTAAAAATTCCGGCAAACATGAGGATTTACACATTTCAGTTTTAAACTGCAATCAACAGTGCTAGTGAACGGTTTGAAACTCAAAGAAATTTTTAAATAGTAATAGAAATTTGAAAGAGCGAAGAATTAATGCTTTTGATGAATAATGTATACATACTCATTCAATTACATATGATGAGTTTAAGGATAATTTTAAGGTCCATACTGCCTAAGCTATCAAGGACAATCTCGTCTCTTCATTATTTGTCAAGATCAACGTTAGCTGGCTCGTATAGTGGTTACTAACACTAACTGCCGTACCGATGGTCCTGAGTTCGAATCCCAAAAAAGGCATGGATGTTTGTACGCGTATAGTGTCCGTGCGGCATGGAACACCCAAAATATACGGCCAGCCGAAAATCCTCTCGAGAGGTTGGTGGTATGGAAAGAGGAAGAGAGGGGAGATCCTCGGACCGTCCCGCCCTGGGTTGTTCTTCCTTAAAACTGGGGCGGAAGCTTAAAAGTTAGCTAGGCTCAATAATACCTCAATTACCTAAGGTACTACAGAATTGCTGGCCTAGCTTCTACCGCTACCTGTCTCTAAATATGATTTTTTGCATTGTCAAAAGTCGCCTTTCGAGAAAGGTAAAATTATTAACTAATAGTAAAAACCACAATTTGATATATCCGAATTTATCTGCAACAGTTATCTACTTTTTCAGATCAAAATGCCTTATTTCCCTCAAAATTACGTAAACACGTGTCTCAAGCAAATTGTTGCAAGAAAGCAATCATCAAGTCTCCCAAACTCGATATGTATTTTTGTCGCGAGGAACGTCAGGAGGCAGAAAATCACGATGATTAACGGTGAAGAAAAGAAGTTGGTGACAATCGACGAGAAGTAATAAAAAGGAAGAACAGCATCCACGAAAAGCTATCACGAGGGGGGGGGGAGAAAAGTGGGAGGAGAGCATTTAATGACAGAGTCGGTACGGAAGATGAGCAGCAAACTATAACCTTTAGGACGCTGATAATGGTAGGGCTGAGAAATATACATCATTATGGAAGCTATGCTTTCCGGGTTGGGTGTCCGGCCCTCTTTCAGTTCTTGTGTTCTTCTTAATAGTACACTACTTGGGTCTTCAATGCGGTCGGCACGCGCCAAAATGGGCTTCCAGGACAACCACTAACAAAAGACTTGGTTATAAAGAAAAATAACAGTATTTAACGCTCAGTTCTGTTAAAAGTGTTTCTAACTTATAAATACTTAAGAAGAAAATGACTTGAAAATTTGAAAAATTTTTGGTCTAACAATTTTTTGTAATTTATTACCAGCCCGTTAGACCAAAAATATAAATACCATGATGGAATTTTTTTCTCATTAAATTGTAATTTCTAATGTTGTACTTTTTTTGTCAAGCTGAAAAGCATAATATAGACTCTTAACGCAGGATGGAATTTCCATTAGGCTTTAGTGCTGAAATTTGACGGTATAAATTACAAATTTTGATCGATGTTTTCAACACCAGATGCACATAATAGGTTGATTCACCAGATTTCAATAGAAGCCGGTATATCCTTGAGGGTATAGTAAGCTATATTACTATAACTCTCAGGGATATACTAGAGTTTTAAGGCCTGTAACTCCATCGGAGAAAGCACTTTTGTTCCGTAACCTGTCAAAATATTCCAAGACAAAATAGCTCTCGACAACATAGCCCATGACAAAATACTCATAACAAAATAGCCTAAATATCTAGTTCCTATTTCAGCCCACCAGCAGCCGAGCGGTAAAATCGCTGAACACTGGTAGTTCGGTCCGAGATTCGAATCCCGCGAACGGGCTGGCTGCATGGGTGTTTTCGTGGTTTTCCCCGTGTGTAACGTGTATACGAGCCAGTTTCCCTTAGAAAGTCCTCCACGAAGGCATCCCTCCCCTTAGGCAGATAGCCCTAGTGTGCTTTGCCATAATTAAATACACCACCACACCACCTAGTTCCTATTTCAGTTCTAAACACACTGTACGTGAATATGGACTTTTCATATCATTCGAAAAATTCACATCCAACTTTAGTATCTAAAACAATTTAAAAAATTTTCTATACTTTACATACTTCTTCAAATAAAATCAAGGTATGTAAGACTAGTAAGCATAACAAAATCGGTGTTTATTGACAATCATTTTTCAAGATTATGCGGTACTTAAATATTCTTTGTGCAAAACATGTAAATTATATAAGAATTATAATTTAAAACATAGGCCAGAGGATACCAATCTTTTGTGCGCCGAGGTAACCTATATGTGGATATTATTACTACGACATCCTACATGACAAATGGTTGCGAAACATTTTTTAATAAGATACGCCTATCGGCCAGCGTATGTGAATATGTGTACAATATCAAATAAGTTCTGAAGATGTGTTGGTGTATTTAATTATGGCAAAGCACACTAGGGATATCTGCCTAAGGGGAGGACGTTCTAAGGGAAACTGGCTCGTATACACGTTACAAATGAGGAAAACCACGAAAACACCCGTGCAGCCAGCCCGTTCGCGGGATTCGAACCTCGAACCGAACTACCAGTGTTCAGCGACTTTACCGCTCGGCCACTAGTGGGGCTGTAAGTTCTGAAGATGTACTATTAAGCTCTGCAATATTTGTCTCAACGACCTTCCTTTGACAGCTGCGTATTATGTTTTCCTGTTTTCGTCAGTGAGTTTCATCTTCCTTTAACAACTGCATGTCTTCCTAAAAACGATGAATACTGTCATGATTTGGGATACAAGTTATCCCCATCGATGCATTCTTATAATCTGCGCTCTCTAAAATTTTGCCGTTTTGATCTCATTCTGAGCTAATTTTGCAAAGCAGGCGTTCAAATTCACTCATACAGAGAATATAAGGTAAATACCAGAATTAGGTAAGAATATTACGTAAACAAATATACAAAAATGTTGTAAATGCTTCAATATTTGATCTGTAATTTGCAGAAATAAAATTTTAAGTTTTAATAAAAATGAAACTAAAAATGTTTGATGTTACTTAAGATATTAAGGGTCAACTGCTCAAAGATTCACGAGAAGACAATATTTTGCCTTGCGTGTCTTAAAATTCATTTTTAGAAAACGATAAAACTTCAAAAGTAAGTCTGAAAAAAGGGAACAAAAGTATACCTATAAAAATATTTCTCGTGAAGTGTAGATATTTTAAACAATTTTTAAATACCAAAAAACGAAAGGGCTAAATAAAAAATTCTGGAACACGCTAAACAAGAAATAAAAAAAAAATATAGTCCTTATTGGATGATCTGAATTAAATAAAGGCAAATTTTCTTACCAATAATCTGACTGACATACTGTATTCGGAATACTCACCATGTGTTTGCGACTACCAAAATGAAAAGTTCATTTACAAAATGAGCCAGTTCGCTAGAGGGGTCTTCGACAGTAGGTGGTCCCAAACGCAACAGCCGCTAATCGAGTTTTCCTTGTTTTTACGATTCCTTCCACCGAAAATTACGTATAATGGAACCTATTTTCTCTCGCTTTGACAGCCGTAGGTCTTAAAGCATGCGACAAAATGAACATCCAGGCTAGCTACCATTAGTTAAACTTTCCAGTTCTCTCTTTCTTTCCCTTATTCCCTCCCCCTAAATAAAATCCCCTCTAATTTTTAAAAATTGAAACCATTTGAAATAACAGTCACAAAAAGAAAATTACAAAAATACATAAGCATTTCTCAATAAGCCAGACATCAACAGAGTACATATTGTTAATATACATTGTAATATAAGCGTGGAATGAGAGGAAAAAATACATAAGTATTTCTCGATAAGCCAGACATTAACACAGTACAGATAGATAATGTACATGGTGCATAAGCGTGGAATGAGACCAAAAATTATATAAGCATTTCTCGAGAAGCCAGACATTAACACATTACAGATTATGTACATTGTACATAAGCGTGGAATGAGACCAAAAATTACATAAGCATTTCTCGATAGGCCAGACATCAACAGAGTACAAATTGATAATGTACATTGTACATAAGCGTGGAATGAGACCAAAAAATTACATAATCATTTCTCGATAGGCCAGACATCAACAGAGTACAAATTGATAATGCACATTGTACACAAGCGTGGAATGAGACCGCGATGAACAGCAGTATCACAGTTCTCAAAACAAAAAATATTTCTAAACTGAAGTGCTTGTATTTGAAAAGAAAGGAATATGTTAGATGTTCGAGACCAATGAAAAATGATTGATAAATGTCTCCCCGTCGGTGGGAAAGTAGTTAAGACCGTTGAATGCTGGGAGTTCCCCGGGCTCGATAACAGGTGAAAAGGCTGGCTGCATGTTTGGTTTTCCCATGTGTAATATGAATATGAACAAGTTTCCTTTAGAAAGTTTTCCACGAAGGCATCTTTCCTCTTACACATATAATCCTCTTATGTTTGCCAGATTCTAGTAACTTAAATTAACCTAACCTTTCATGTGTGTATTAACATTCTCGGTAAATCTGACAGACCTAAATAAAGCCCGTCAGCCTGTTTTACGTAGATTTTTCCTTCACAAAAGATCCCAGTCTATGATAATTCTTTAGTTTGTATTTCGCCAGAAAAATTTAATTACACATAACATATATAATTCAGAAGATTGAGCAGCTTTCCGTGATTCCTTTTTTTGTTTCTTTTTTATTTTTTGCAACTTTGGTCAATAACCTAAATTAAACAAGATGTCACAACTCTTCCTTGAATTTGATACATTGAAATGGGGGGGGGCACTTAAAAAAAGTACGCCACCTAAATGAGCGCTCGGCTTTCAGCAATGAAGCTTTGTCCCTATTTCCAAGGCAGAACAAAGAGGAAGGCAAACTCATCAAAGTAGAAGAGCTTCTACGTTTTTAGCTTTAGCTCTAATCGAGTTATTCTGAAAAGGGCCTCCGTTTCTTAAAAAAAAAGTCCTTTTTTCAATTAGTCCTTTCTACGCATAAAGTAGGTACAGCTTCACAATTGCACTCTATATGTGTCCGAATTAACGCTGCATTCTAACTTTAGAAGAAAGAAGCTTTAAGAAAAAAGTGCATTACAAAAAAAGTGCATTACATAAAGATCGATTTTTTTTCCCCTCTCCACTCTTGAATTCTTTAATCCTTCGAATTCCAAGTACAGGTTCAAGTTTTTATGTGCCGTAAAGGCGAAGTTGGGGGGGGGGAATAAAAGGTGACGGCGAGAGTGAAATGAAGAAAAAATTTAAAAATTACTTTTAACGATACAATTAAGTAAAAGCATTGACGGAATGTGCGGATCAAAAAGCAGGAATTCTTATTAGAAACTGATCACGATTTTAAATATTTTTTATTAAAAAAAAGAAATAAAAAAAGGGTTGAAAAAAAGAGAAAGAAAGAAAGGAGGGACAGAAAATCAAATTTTTTAAAAAGTAAAATGTTCAGGTAAATATTTTTTCTAAGTACTTGTATGTTCGGTAATCTGTTACTGCTTATATTCAAAGTTCAACATATATTTGAAAATATAAAATAATAAAAATATTAGTATTGCGATGGCTTAGCTACTACAGCAACATTCCTTGCTAATGTAGAATCCAATACATATCACTCTGCAATTGAGCTAGCGGTCGGCCACACTTCGACTCTTATGAAGCTACGTAAATACAGTTGGCAGGACCTTAACTGACCAAACACTCATGATTATCTAAATATAATGTACCATGCAACTACATTTCTACACCGTACAACTATAAGAAATATTAAAGGGACCACAGCTCATTCATATGACAGAAACTCGCGGCTTTGGTCCAGAACTTTCGATTCATCAGTTTAGTCTATACTGCGATGCATTCATTGCTCAGCTAATACGAGTAGGCCGGCAAGAAAATAATTTCGGTTTGCACAAATAGATAGCTTTATATTCGTTTTGTTACTCTTCAATCAATATTATGTATTTTTTGTTTCCCGAAATTAGGCAGCTGACACTTTAAGGTTCTGATAGAAATAAATCCCGTGTATTTCTGTTTACAACTGTTATTTTACTATCAATTTTAACGTGAGATGCAAAAAACAAACATTTTCCATTTATTTTCATAAAGATAAGACAGCCGCTGAGGCTCACAAAGAGATATGTGAAGTTTATGGTATTGATTGCTTGACAGAAAGCATCTGTCAGAGTTGGTTTAAAAAATTTCTTTCTGGAGAATTTTTCACTTGAAAATAACCAACGTTCTGGTCGATCTGCTGAAGAGGATGATGACAAAATTAAAGCCATAATTGAATCGAATCGTCATATAACTGTGCAAGAGATTGAAAAAAGGTTAAATGCATCACACACAACTGAAAGTCACATAAGATGTCTTGAACTCGCTCGATATTTGGGTTCTGCATGAACTGAAAGAAATTCATTTAACACAATGAATCAATATCTGCAATACGCACTTCAAACGTAATGTAGTCGACACTTTTTTAAACGAATTATCACAGTTGATGAAAAGTGGGTCGTCTACAACAGCACTGATTGGAAAAGAACATAGTCCAAGCATGGTAAATCAGCACAAAATCATACTGAAATCTAAAGTGCATCGGAAAAAGATCATGCTGTCAGTTTGGTGGGATTACAGAGGTGTGTATTTTGAGCTGTTTCCAAGCAACCAAACGATCAACTCAGATGTTTACTGCCAATAACGTATGAAACTGGAGGAAGCAATCAAAGAGAAAAGACCAGAATGAGGGGCCTCACAAATCTTTAGCAGCAAGTACGAAATTACTGAAGCTTGGTTTGGGGTGTCATGTCACATTCCCCATCCCGACCTAGCACCATCAGATTATGATTTATTTTGAAGTTTATAATACTTCTTAAATAACAGGGGCGTAGCTAGAGTTTTCAGCGCCCGGGGACAACTGAAGAATTTGCGCCCCTTTCTGTGTGCCAAGGATGGAAAACATTTCATTAAAAAATTTCGTAGCATCAGTTTGGCGCCCTTGGATGCTGCGCCCGGGGACAGATGTCCCCCTTTGCCCCACCCTAGCTACGCCACTGTTAAATAATAAAAAATTCACTAACAGGGAAGACCACAAATCAAACCTAGGTTTACGTTTTTTATTAACCTTTTCGTCGCATGTAACGCGTCTAGCGCGTTCAAGTGAAACTTCTGCAAGGCGGCCGTAACGCGCTTCAAACGTTCTTCTACATTTTAAAAATTTTCAACGTTTAAAACGCTTTCTAAATGTTTACTTGTTTGAGTTTTCATTTTTGTTTGTTCTAATACCTCCTAGACGGCAGTACTCATCAGGCATTCCATTTCTAATTGAATTCCCCCCCCCGGGTTTTATGAATATTCACGCCATTTTACATACAAACTCTATAATTGATGTTGAAACACGGAAAAGAACTGTAAAAAACCAATAATTGTAAAAGATTACAACAACAAAGTGGGAGGAGTGGACCGCCTGGATCACATGTTATCAAATTAATCCTGCTGTTAGAAAATAAGCAGAGATATTATTATTTTTCCATTATGTTTAAATTTCTTTTTTAATTTTACTTAATATTCACTTACATTCATCAACTGCGAAAGTTATGTATGAACAGAGAAAACAACATTACACGCTTCGCAAAACAAAGGGCCGCTGGGGAGAAATTTTCGCGGACAGGAGAGGACGCCGAAAGGCTTTAAAGCCAAGTTAAGTTACCAGAAAGATAGCTAAAGGTCATCGAACAGAATGGAAGATATTTGACTGATCAAAATTTATTTTTGTACCGAAAAAAACAGAGTTTTATTTCGCACAAAAAAACCGAAATTACTTTTCTGCCAACCCAATACTTTAAAATCAAATTTTACTGAATATAAATGTCTACAATACATTACAGCAATTATTACTACAATACATTACAGCAATTGCTATACATTACAGCAATTATTACTACTCTTGGATAAATACAATAAATCACCGCCAATTTTTTTTAATATGTTATTATTAGTGAAGCATCAAAGATCGTCAAGCGTTCAAACAGTTATTCTTATCAGATAGCAGACATTTCGAATTACGAATTCTTACACGAATTCAAAGATACTTGTAACTGACCATAAATATCGTGTTAAAATTTTAAGCCAGCCTTATTAATAAGGAAAGGAACCAAATTTTTCAGCGTTATTAGTACATCTCTTCTAACGGGATCTCAACAAGATAATCTTCTTAAGAAGATAAGACACTGAAAGCGCGAAGTTACATTCACAGTCTTAACCTACTCAGTTGTAATGCCGAGTTGAAAAATCTAGAGTTATTCTATTATGATATAAGATTGAAATAACAAAAATGTGAATGCCATACCTGTCAATAAAACACAAAATACCTAAAATGTAATTTACTAAATGCATTCAGTCTACTTCTAAAAATTCGTTTCTTCTGCAGTCCTGTGAAACTTCTGCTTCAAAGCACAAATTTATAATTGTAAGTCGGTAATTACGGGAAGATTATACCAAGAATTTTTCTTTACCTTGGGGAGATGAAGGGAAAAAAACAGCATAAAAATTACTCAGCTGCAATCAAAATAAAGAAATAAAAGATCAGTTATTACATACACTGCTATAATACACTACAGTTCTCCATTTTTCCATGTTCAGATGGAAATTTCTGTTACATTTAAACATACCAAACGTGAAATTTCATTCGTTAAAGCTGAATTCTTTCTGTGCTCAAGAAAAGGAGGGTCAACAAACGACGATAGGAATCAAGTTTTAACAAAACCGGACCGCAGGAGAGAGGTCTTAAAATTTTCATCACGAATTCCATAAAAAGGGGGTTACAAGATCTCCCTCCCTTAAACCCTGCTGAGCTGAAATTGGATCAGGGTCAAAGTTCAGGGCCACAGATCCTGCTACCCCCCCTTCTTCAAGAAACATTTTCGAGGCCCCGAGCCAAAAATCTTTCAAGGCATCCAGGATGGCTCTGGTTACCTACGTAAGAGAGAAAGGTCAGTGAAGTATTTTTGTTCACTGTTTTCCACTGATGTATTTTTGCACCGCAGTCATCACGATGGAAGATCTCCAATACTAATCTTCGACTATGCACCTCCAGGCGAAACACCTGGGTATGGTTTTTGCTCTCCACAACCAAATAAGAGAGGGGCTATCACCGAAGATATATACACAAAATATTTATTTTAGATTTTAATTACCATAGAAAGAGGTTTAGTTGTTTTAAGTAGTTACAGATGATTAAATTTTTCAGTTTTTCAGGCACAGGACTTCTGGACAAAAAGTACATAAAAATATACACAACGATGAAATTTCTCAGGATTTCTTCTATCGTTACGATCTTACGTTAAAACAGACCAAAGTGACATACTCTTAGTTCTTAATTTTTTTTAAGTGTAAATACCTCATCTAGAGCAATTTATTAACATGAATCTTTTTGCATTAATAAAATAATTGCATTATTTTTCTCTTTCTAATAACGGAATGAAAAATGGTATCATCAACACTTTTTATTAAGCAAATAATATATACACTTGCATATATATATTCACGACGTAATTTAGAAATGCATTAATTTCTTATAACAATGACTGATATCGTTCAATTTTTCATCGATTAAATCTATCAGATTATACAGAAAGTTACTATGACGCATAACTTACCGTTTTTTTTTTTTTTTTTTTTTTTTTTTTTTTTCACATGGATATAAATAACTGAAGGGAATATGGGAAACAAGAAACCAGAGCGTTTACTTTAAATTATACGAGTGGGAAGCGGCGCATTGATTGCTGGGTACTTGGGAACACATACTTTCGCTTTCCCACGCATACACTTGACCGCAGAAAGTCTTCATACAAAACACTAATGATAATATTGCATATTGCCTATTTTTTAATCCAAAGGGGCAATTTGCCCAGAAGGACTATTAATTTCGTTTTGCCATTTTGCATTGAAAACTTTAAATGTCAGTTTCACTTTTCAAATTGTTGCCCCCAAATATAATCGCCCTGTGTTATTATATAAAGAAATTAAATAATGAAGAATCTGCATAAATGTATGTATGTTTCTCGCACTGTGATAAAACCACCGTACCTAGGGCCATCAAAATTTGATTTCAAAACGAGCAATGGCAACCTATACGGGAAAAAAAAAAAAAAAAATTATCTCTAGCATGCGACTTTGTATTGGAAATTCTAAAGATATGCTCATTTTAAAATTAATTTGCAATACTGCTATTGAGCTGAATTTTATAGTTTGAGTACGTAGAACATGATATTTAATAAATAAAGGTAACACACAAAACGCTAAAAAATGCCCCTTTAGACATTTAAAATCTGAAACCTTTTGTTGTTGTTTTTGTTGTTTTGTTTGAATTTCTACATGGCTTAACTAGAAAAACAATACAGGGAACATTGCATCCCGAACCAACTTGTAGTGTCTTAAGAAGTACTTACTATTATATCATATTATACATACAAAAATAGGATAAAGAATACATATTTTATCAGTTCTCTTCTGCTATTTGATTAGATGTAAAAAGACAGAAAGTTATTCCAAAGGAAGATAAATGTAAATTAGATTAAAAAAATTAAAGTTAAATTAAAACAACCGGAACCTTCATTCTCTATTACAAGGCAATTAGCAAAATCCATTAAATCATATCAGCAAATATATGCCCTATCAGAGTCAAAAACAAATAACAAGATCAAACTAAAACCTCTGAATTTAGTTTCCTTTCCTTAAAGCAAAGATAAATTTACACCCATTTTGAAAATAGAGGTAGAGAAACCTAAAAGATCCTCTTGGTAATTAATACGAACTTTTAAAAAATAACTTAAACAGTTTCAAGAAAACTATTAGATGAAGATTTTACTCATAATTTTAAAACTAAAAATGGAGGAATACAGATGGCTTTTAATTTAAAAAAAAATTAACGGTTTTTAATTAAAAAATTAGAAATTAGGAAAACGTTATCCATAGTCTACATTGCTAAAAATATTACAATATTAGGTTACATTAAATTTTAACTCAAGTAAAATTCCATACCCATTCATAATCTTTTATTATATTTTCCAATAATTTTCATTTGAGATATATTATATGCTTCATAAATTTCACCAGTTTAACTCAGGTTTCTTAGAAACTCGTGGCTCATATGAAAACATATACAGACATGTAAACTGAGCGTTATCTTTTAGGTGAAAGCTGATATAGTCGCAAAGGAATTAATTTGAGAGAAAGGTAAACTATATAAGTATTTACTAAATTCCTTCCGAATTAATTTTCCAATAAAAATTTCCAATAAAAATGCTTTAATTAAATGCTTTAAAAATTTAAAAAATTCTCAATCTTTCCCAAGAATATTTTCGGGAGGTGGGCAAATAATATAATCTCAAGAATTCTCATTTTGCAGAAGACGTTCATTATTATTTATTCCGAAAGCAGATCAAGAAATTTGTAATTTGAGTTTTAGTTGTAATACGGTAAATCTTAATTTCTTAAAATCTTAAATTTGGGAAATTTCTTTAACTATTTAAAATTATAACTAAAAAAAAAGTAAGAAATCTGATATAAGAATTACAGTAATTCAATTCATGAAGATAACGAAAATTATTGCTTCTCAAGCATTTTCTTCTTCAATGGCTCCACAGCCCTGGGTGTGCCTGGCCTTCTCCAGGCATCTCGACTTTTTGCAACTGTTGTCCAGTTTTTAACCTTTAAAATGTTCAGATCTTTTTTCGACACAATCAATCATCTTTGCAGGGGTCTGTCCCGAAGTCTATTTCCCACGGGATCTGCCAGAAAGATTTTCTTGCAGCAACAATCTTCGTTCATTCTAGCCAGATGGCCAGTCCCTTTAAGTCTTTGTAATTTGACGAATTTTACAATATCAGGTGTTTGTAAATTTTATAGATTTCTAAATTAGATCTCTTCTCCATGATCCATTCATTTGGACCCCACCAAGAATGCAATGTAAGATTTTTTGCTCAAAATTCCGACAGCTTCCTCATCACGCAAAGTCAATGTCCAAGACGCTGATGCATATATCAAGACAGATCTTATAAGATTTGGTAAAGAAGCAATTTAGTTCTTAATTTAAGAAAGCTGGGTTTAAAATAACTCATCTCTCAAGCATCTACCTCTTGCACATTTTGCCCACCAGCGGAAGAGCGGTAAAGTCGCTGAACACTGCTAGTTCGGTCTGAGGTTTGCATCCCGTGAAGGGGCTGAATGCATGGGCGCTTTCGTGATTTATAAAGTCCTCCACGAAGGCACCCCTCCTCTTAGGCAGATATCCCTCGAGTGCTTTGCGTAATCAATTAAAACAAATCAAACCTTGCACACTTTGAAGTCAAATATACAAGAGCTCGAAAATTAAGAGTATAATTATTACACACTTTCCCGTTTCGAAAAGAAATAAAACTGTGCACAGAGATCTCGATAAAGACAAAGGAGTTTCAAACTACAAATTTTTAATCTTTATAAACTATACAGATTAATTTATTTTTCTCATTTTTGGATTTTAAAGCGTCTTCCTATCAAATTACTTCAAAATTTCCTAATTTTACATAATAAAAACTGATGATATTAATAAAAAATTATTAAACTCAAACTACTTCAAAAGCGACCAAATATAGCAAATGAATGATGTTGTAACAATCCTCAGAGTTCGTTTACGTTACAGATGTTTTACAAATTTAATATATTATATACTGATATATTTTTCTTTGTAAAACTAAAATTATCAAAAATTTCAAACACAGATCTTCTAATAAATCCACAAGAAGTTCAAAGTTTAGTTTACTGATAGTATTTAGTTTTTTTCAATCCATTATTACATGAAATAAAATTAATCGATTATTACACGAAATAAAATTCTTCATAAAATCAGAAAACGGTAATTAATAACAAATGGAACTTGCAATAATAATGGTTCATAAGTTTGCCTTCGATAAATTTGAACAAGAATGAACGGATATATACGCACCCATTACCTCATTTGCATTTACTATCTTTGAAACTGTCGAATTAAGAAAGATGCTAAAAGGAATTCAAAAAAAGGGAAAACAGAAAAACAACTTTTCATTTCTCTCTTCTTTTATAATCACTTCTTACAAGAAATACTGTGAATTCGTACTAAAAATTATTTACGATTAAGTTTCTTTTCATAATCGCAAATCGCAATCGAGAAACAGCAGCAAACAATGCTTCATTTCAGGTTGGGAAAGAAATATTTACATCCAGAAAATTTAGCAATAAAAAACACAATAAACGTAACAGAAAGTCTCCAAATGAAAACACTTTGTAAAATGTTTTCTAAAAATTCCCTAGAGAGATGATCATTGCAAAAACCGTTCTTACTTTTTATACCATTCCCTCATTACTCCATAGAAGAGCTGTAGCCGGTTTCGATGTTCTTTGCAACTCTTGTTTTTCTCCATCTCATTAGCATATAAAAAGAACTCCCTTTGGTGAATGCTACTACTTACTTGACCTTCATCAGAGGGAATGCAAGAAATAATAGCAATAATAATGATAGAGGCGGAAAAATTAAAAGAATAAAAAGAAGATCAGCAAAGAACAAGATTTGGAGGTGTTCTCCCGCTTCGTTTTTATTTTCCCTTTACTTTTTACACCTGTAATTGTGGAGGTGAAACAATCACAGTGTAGCCAATGGTTAAGTACGCCCAAAGGTAAAAGGAGCGAGATGTGAGATTTCTTGCTGTTTCTTCTTTTTTTCTTTTCCTGGAGACGTTTTTTCCCCGCTGCCGATCTTAAGATGGCGGATATCACACAGAAAGCAGAACCGAAAGGTTATAAAAGCATTTGTTGAAACAACTATAGAAGAAGAGAAAGCTAAGCAAAATTGGACGTTTATTCAGAAATAATACAAGTGAGTTTGCTTGCAATCTGATTTGGTGCCTTATTTGATGACGTAAAAGAAAGAAAAAGGAATGAAAATGCTCATAAACGTTTAAAAGTTGTATTAACACATAAGGAATTTAAGAAGAAAGATCTGCATTTTTGGCTTAAATTTACTTTCCACAACAATCGCGGATGCCTCATTTTCCTTTCAAAATAAAAACGTAAATATAAATAAATAAAACAAATTACGAAAAATAATAAAAAAAGCTGAAGGCGTTCATATTTTTTTATTACTTTTTTATTTTCTGAACTTAACTTTTTATTAATCTGAACGCTTTCAGATTTTACATTACGCCCAAAGGGACTTTTTTTTAACGTTAACCTTTATTTATTAAATATCATGTTCTTCGCACTTAAACCATGAAATTCAATTCAACAGCAATATCGCAAAATAATTTTAAAAGAGCATATCTTTACAATTTATGATACACAGTCTCGCGCGCTGGATATAAATATTTTTTTGCCCCCGTACAGTGTTGCCATTGCTCGCTTTGAAATCGTTGAGTTTCTTAATTAAATATTCATACAAAATATGAAATAGATAATAAAACAAATTCCAAATTTTCGCTTCCAGATGCCCATATTAGGGTGGAGACATACGCTATTCAAAATTTGATGGCTCTAGGTACCGTTGTTTTATTACAATGCGAGAAACGTACATGCATTTATGCAGATTCTTCATTATTTAATTTCTTTAAATGCAGAGCAACAATTTAAAAAGTGATGGGCCGTTTGTAATGAACCAACGCAAAAAGCCAAAACGAAATTAATAGCCCTTCTGGGCTAACGCTAAAAAACTTGAAAAAAATAAGAGAAAAGAGAGAGAGAGAAAGAGAATTATTATTTCATCTATGTAAAAAGAAGCTAGTTGACAGATACCAGAATTACAGTTTCGAACAATAAGAAGAATAGGAACTGAATAAATATCAAATGAGTTAAACAAGGCACTTCCAGAATTTCGAATAATTTTCTTAAAAAATCACACAAAGTAAAATAATTTTATAATGGTATTTTTTTTTTACTTTTAAAAGCATAACACATTTATTTAAAAAATTTGCTATATTAAAATTAACAATAAAAATTAATGTAACTAATAAAATATACACGTCATGCAAAAATGTTTATTTTAGATTCTACAGCTCTTGGCGGATAACGAAGAAATTTTTACCACACATATAATTCTAAACAAGTGAAAGCTGTAATGTAAACGAGAGAAATATAAATAATGATGCGAATAAACATTTATGCATTAATTATTCATTTCGACGTTCTTGAAGCTTTCCTCAAAATGGACTATCAGATTTATAGAGCACAGATTTTTAAACGAGCAATTCACATCATCTACTGATACTAAATGATGATTTTAAATGTCGTCAAACTGTCAGAACGCATCAAGTAGCTGTAAATAGACACATTTATAATAAATAAACGAAATCATACGATAAAGTTTAAAAAATAAACATAAAACTTCTGTGCTTCATTCGACGGATTTCGAATAGATAGTGCACGGACAAAAACATCCAAAAAAGACAGTCTTTTTGCGACGGCTACGGAAAAAAAAAAAAAAAAAAAAAAAGAATATTTAAATATTTAAAAACAGCAAAGATATTGGTTATTGATAAATTTAATGCTATCGATATTCATATAATACTGCGAATAATGACTAATTATATTATATAATGGATGAAACACTACATGATGCTAATGTTCATATGTAAACCAAAATGCTAGAATGTTGAAATTCATTCAAAATAACGCCTTTGTGTAATATACTGAATAATGTAATAGAAAAATGCTAAAAAGGTGAAATATGTTTAAAGCATATGTTACAAAAGTAGACTTCATACCACCCAGAAACACGCCTATCAATAAATGAATATTGGAGGAGTTAGCAATGCTGTTATAGTAAAGCGTAAAATATGTTATAGGATGAAGTCTATGATTATATTAGCCTTGCAATGAAATGAAAACATATATATATATATATATATGAAGTTAAATTGTTTGAAAAAAAAAAAAGGAAACATAATCTAATGTGTAAACGTATGAGCAGATAAAAAAATACGACCAATCTTATGGCGTTCCTTACCATGGAAATGTAGCAATTTCTAGCACAAAAAATATTTCTGCATTTCCAGCAACCAGCTAGCTACATTTACAAAACTTTTAGAATTAAAATACCTTAATCAGTGCTTGATAGAATGCATATTATTTGGTCGAAATGGACCAATTTTAACCTTGGATGGGCAAATGTATTTTAAGATTTCGTCATACTGGCATTCACGACCCCGAGAAGACCCTGTTTCTTTGAAAAGAACGCTTTCTGCTCTTATAAGATGACAAGGGTAACTCCTGGCACTTTGTCAGTCTTCTACCACTTGAACCGGCGACCTACAGATCTTGCTAAAGGTTATCATCAGTTATTTGACCCCTTGTTGCTGGAGACGTTCAGCTTGAAAATCTTTACTTTTTTCGTCTACCGAATAATGCTAGTCTCAATTTTTTTTGACAATCAGAGTACTTTTTGGTGAGAAAAAGATCGTTTCAAATGCGAGATCACTTATTTTTTTAATAACAGAACGTACAAAACTGGTACAGACAGGTTTGTGCTCACATTATTTGCAACAGATACGAGGGGGGAGGGAAATAAAAAGAATTATATTTATTATGCTATAAGGTATTTCTCTTGCCTTCTTAATACACCTTCGTGGTGTAGTAGTCAGCACGCTCGACGCGTATTCGAGAGGTCCACGGTTCGAGGGCATTGCTCATTTTTCATTTCTCCTACTTTAAAAAAAAGTACCTAATGTCTCTGCAATAGTACACACGTGCAAGACTGAAGTAGAAAGCTAATATCATTGGGCATTATTTAAGAACAATTATTCTTCTATTTTAAATTACAAGCCTTTTCTTTAGGTTTTAAAATTATCTTCTTGCATGATCAACAAATCCTGATTCAAGGACGCTTTTAAATTTTTAACTCAAATTTAAGGTTAGCCATTATCATAGCTCCAAAACGGTATCAGTTAACAATGCGAATAAATAAAATTTGTATCGGTAAAAATAATAAAAATAATGGCTAACCTTAAATTTGCGTTAAAAATTTAAAAGCGTCCTTGAATCAGGATTTATTGATCATGCAAGAAGATAATTTTACAGCTAAGGAAAATGCTTGTAATTTAAAATAGCAGAAAAATAATTGTTCTTAAATAATGCCCAATGATATTAGCTTTCTACTTCATTCTTGTACGTGTGTACTAGGTACGTTTTTTAGGGAGACATTAGGTACTTTTTTTAAAGTAGCAGAGATGAAAAATGGGCAATGTCCTCGAACCATGGACTTCTCGAACACGCGTCAAGCGTGCTGATCACTATACCACGAAGGTATACTAAGAACACGGGAGAAATATCTTATAGTATTATAAATTTAATTCTTTCCATGATTAGCTATTTAATTTTCTATTTTAATTAAATCTATTTAATCTATTAGCCGTATTTACGGCTATTAATAATGAGTACACACTATATGCTAAAAAGACAATTAAATAGTTATAAGAAACAAGAGATAGGAGTATTTATGAAAATTTAAGAGCTTATTTGTTTTGAAACAATATATAGTCATGTCATGAACAATATCAGTATGAAATCTTTTTTTTTTTTTTTTTTTTTTTTTTTTTTTTTTTTTTTTTTTTTTTTTATAACTGATGAATTTCACTAACAGAACAGCAACATTTCCTCGCAAACTTAATGCCAGGAATGTCTGTAACCGAAAAAGCTGAATATAATTTTGTACACACCAATAACGAAAAACCTACTTTTATAAACAAATACACTTCCGTTTAACGCTTTTTAGGTAGCTCTGAGTAGTTTCGTCAAAAATGATAATATAGTTATTACTACAAACATGGCAGAAATTTCCAATGTGTAGCTATTTTAACAGATAAAGCTGCAGTTTCCTTTTTTTTTTTTCTGATATGATTCATCAGAAATTAAAAAAAGAGTCACACAAGTTACTCTGATTTTCAAGCATAACAACAGACGAATTCAGAGAACCATAACAATTAAAATGTCATTGCAGAGTACTATTCCACACAGCACGCTTGCCAGTCCGTCTACGGAAAGAGGTAACTTGTCAAATGAAATACAGTATGATAATATCATAGTCTTGTAGAAATCATTGTTGTAACTCGCGTGCATTTTCTTAATCGAGAGCTAACCCTCCCATCAGAACTTTCGTTCCAGAATCAAAAGAAACAGAACAACAAAAGTTGTCTTTCCAATTGACGTTTCCTCATTACGCTGGATGCACATCCAGACGCATATCTCTGTAATGATCTCATTTACATACATCGCGAAATGGGGTGAAAGTTTTTCGTTGTCAAGCGTCAAATTCGGGGGGGGGGGGAAGCAAATCGGACACCACTATCAACTTTCACTCCAATGAATCTCCAAAATCATTCCCCTCCCCCCACCAGTCTGTTATCGCAGATCTGACTTTAGGGAAACTGAAATTCAACGAAGACGCACCCAAACAGGGGTAAACTTCATTTAAATATAAATCCAACGCAAAGGATGCGCAATAGTTACTGTTCCAAAATCTCGCAAGCAGGGGGAGGTTCTTATCTCCCGATGATCTCGATTTAGGAGGCGGAAAGGAGGGAACGGATAATAGAGGCGGATAAACGCGGGATGCTGCTTCTTTGTTCCAAAGCTGTGAGGTGGTATCTGAAGTCGATGAGAGAGGATAACCAGAGAGACAACCAAACTGGCTCAGCGTCAAGTACATCTGATTTCGCCTGTTTGAGTTGCCAGTATTGTTTAACTTAACTACAACTGCCGCGTTTCGACCTTGGTCTTTCACCTACCAACGGTATTCACTAGGTGCTTGTCTTTGGTTATGTTTTCGCACCGAATTAATTCCAACTTCGCCAAAAATGCTTTGTGTTCTATTAACAATGCATTGTTTGTAAAATGGTTAATAAGACTGCGCGCTTTCTGTATTCGATGTTCTACATTCAACACTAAAATTTTTGATTAAAAAAAAAAGGATGTGTAAATAATTATAATGTTTATTCGATTAGGAAATCGTATACTTTCGCTTTAAGATTTTATACAGATTAGGTAATAATGAAGTATTTCCAATTAAAGGTTTAATTATTATACCAAAGTTTCAAGAGTTTATTTATTAATTCAATGTAAAAAATCTATAAATTTAGTACTGAGTTGTAATGTACCATAAGAACAAACCAAGGAAGTATTTTTTTAGATGATCATATGCCTGGCAATATATAATATTTACAAGAAACTGCGAAAATTGTCTTTTGGCACATACAGATGGAGGACAAAACAATGCGAACACCTATCTCTATCTAAGCATTCTAGGGGATTATGTCCATCCTTTTGTCCAGACTGTATTCCCTGGGGAACTACCGCTTTTTCAAGACGACAACACTCCTATGCACACTGCTAGGTGTATTCAAGAATGGTTCGAATAGCAAGACGATGCAATTGAACATCTCGCTTGGCCCCCCCCTCAGTCTCTGGACTTGAATATTATTGAACATTTATGGGCATTAAGACACAATAACACGCCGAATAAATACTAATTCAGAAGTCAAACAACAAAAATCAGCGTTAATTTGCAAAATTTTCACAGGACTAGTTTCGATGGTTTTACCGAACCATCATCTTCAGCTGCAAAACCGCAAATGAACAAGATAGGAAATAATGTTTAGATAAGATAAGAAAGCCTGGACAAGAATAAGCAAGTGGCGCCATCTGTTGGCGAAACCAGAACTAAAACATAATTTCTCTAAAAGCCGAAGGCAAATTTGGATTGGAATTAGGATCGTTAACTAGAACAGAAAGATTTTTATGAATGTGAAATGCCTCTAGAAAATCCGGTTCTCCAATGGAAGATGTTTTTTGAATAATTTTGGCAGCAGAAAAATTGAAAGTGTGATTTTCGGACCAACAATGTTGAGCAACAGAAGACTTCTGTGTTTCCTTTTTTCTAACATATGCTTCATGTTCTTTGACACGAAATTTTAAGCCTCTCTTAGTTTGGCCAATGTAAATTAAACCACACTGGCAAGGAATCCTATAAATACCCCAGGAATTCATATCCGGAATGGGGTCCTTGAGTATAGAAGTTGGAATTTTATTGATGGGAGAATAAACAACCCGAAAGTTAAATTTCTGCAAAATATGTGCAACTTTATAGCTAATTGATGGAAAGAAGGGAATGACAACAGAATTTTTATAATCTCCTAAAATAAGAGTGTGGCTTTTGGTGTGTTGAGATGAGAATTTTTTAACTGCTTGATTAATAATGTTGGGTGAAAAGCCCCTGTCAATAGCTATTGCTTTTAAATAATTTAGTTCTTCATCAAGGGCCAGTTTGGAGGAGCAAACTTGAAGAGCACGGAAAACATAGGAATAAAATGAAGCTAACTTTTGTTTAGTCGGATGACATGATTTAAAGTGTGGTGGAAGGCAAACCGATGAAGGTTTACGGTAAACTGTAGTACTGAAGTTGGATGTGTTACGTGTGACCAGAATGTCGAGAAACGGAAGAGAATTGCAAGTCTCAAGTTCAAAAGTGAACTGAATAGCAGGATCAATAGAATTCATTGTTGAAAGAACTCTATTTAAATCATCTTTATTACCTTCAAACAGGGTAAAAGTATCGTCTACGTAGCGGAACCATGCCGGGAAGTTTAAAGTTTCAAACAATTTTGATTCATAATAATGCATGTAGATATCAGCCAGGATGGGACTGAGGGGGCTTCCCATGGCTAATCCCTCAGTTTGCTTGTAATATTTATTTTGGAAAACAAATTCCGCTACGTAGACGATACTTTTACCCTGTTTGAAGGTAATAAAGATGATTTAAATAGAGTTCTTTCAACAATGAATTCTATTGATCCTGCTATTCAGTTCACTTTTGAACTTGAGACTTGCAATTCTCTTCCGTTTCTCGACATTCTGGTCACACGTAACACATCCAACTTCAGTACTACAGTTTACCGTAAACCTTCATCGGTTTGCCTTCCACCACACTTTAAATCATGTCATCCAACTAAACAAAAGTTAGCTTCATTTTATTCCTATGTTTTCCGTGCTCTTCAAGTTTGCTCCTCCAAACTGGCCCTTGATGAAGAACTAAATTATTTAAAAGCAATAGCTATTGACAGGGGCTTTTCACCCAACATTATTAATCAAGCAGTTAAAAAATTCTCATCTCAACACACCAAAAGCCACACTCTTATTTTAGGAGATTATAAAAATTCTGTTGTCATTCCCTTCTTTCCATCAATTAGCTATAAAGTTGCACATATTTTGCAGATATTTAACTTTCGGGTTGTTTACTCTCCCATCAATAAAATTCCAACTTCTATACTCAAGGACCCCATTCCGGATATGAATTCCTGGGGTATTTATAGAATTCCTTGCCAGTGCGGTTTAATTTACATTGGCCAAACTAAGAGAGCCTTAAAATTTCGTGTCAAAGAACATGAAGCATATGTTAGAAAAAAGGAAACACAGAAGTCTTCTGTTGCTCAACATTGTTGGTCCGAAAATCACACTTTCAATTTTTCTGCTGCCAAAATTATTCAAAAAACATCTTCCATTGGAGAACTGGATTTTCTAGAGGCATTTCACATTCATAAAAATCTTTCTGTTCTAGTTAACGATCCTAATTCCAATCCAAATTTGCCTTCGGCTTTTAGAGAAATTATGTTTTAGTTCTGGTTTCGCCAACAGATGGCGCCACTTGCTTATTCTTGTCCAGGCTTTCTTATCTTATCTAAACATTATTTCCTATCTTGTTCATTTGCGGTTTTGCAGCTGAAGATGATGGTTCGGTAAAACCATCGAAACTAGTCCTGTGAAAATTTTGCAAATTAACGCTGATTTTTGTTGTTTGACTTCTGAATTAGTATTTATGGGCATATTTGGAGTCCAAACTTCGTTCCCGATTTCCACCTCCATCCGGACTTTCGGAATTAGAGACCGCTTGCAGGAGGAATGGCTTAATATTCCTTTAAATATTGTCCACGACCTTTATGCATCTATCCCACGTCGCATTCAATCTGTACTTCAGTCAAAGGGTGGTGCAAACCCTATTAATAAAGATTTTTCATTATTTCACAAGCGTTCCTATTATTTTGTCCTCCATCTGTGCGGCAAACTGTTTCGCAATTTTTGATGAAGAACATCATTATTCTGAAAACTTATCGCGCATACTCCTTTCAAATAGTATGCCTATTCTCTTTTCAAAAACAAAAAAAAATTCTGCACCTACGTGAAAATAGACTTGATAAATAAATTTTCGTCCCATTTATGCTCACAAATTTGGAAAACTTTGCCTTCTATTCCTTGTTAGCTTACAAATAAAAGAATGGCTCTACTGATATCTTTAGTATTCTACAACGTAAACCTCTAACACAGAAATCAAATTAGAAATTATTTTCAGTTATTAAGGACCTTAAATAAATCTACAAAAACCTATTTTCGGAGCACACTATTAAACCAATTGCCCCAAACTATAGCTTTACTCGGAAATCTTCGGGAAGAGGGAAGTTTTAATTCAAGAAATTTTCAAAATATGAGCAACATCCACACTCAAAAAATACAAAATACAAAAACTCTGAAAATACATACAGTGCTCAAAATGCAATTACAATTTAATAAACACAAAAGATTATTCTAAGAAGCGAACAATACATAATAGAATTTACATATGTAAGACTGCATGGTAGGAAAAAAAAATACTCTTTAAAAAATGGTTTTCATACATTTTCAAGCAAATAAACTCCTGCAACTACCAAAGAGCAAACTCAATGTTAGAAATAGCGCTATCCTATTAAGTCCCAGCTAACACCTTTTAAACGCTGAACACTAATTCAGACATTCTCTTCAACCATATCCTAGGCAAACTTTCCTTAAACAGTGTTTCTCCCTTCTCTTTACATTCGCACACCGAGAATCTTTCTTAATGAAAGAGGAATGAAGGAAGCACAGGAGCGGTTGCTAATGGCAACCGGAGAAACAAGAGGTCCCCGCTCGGGATGTGTCATTCCATGTTTCTTGTTGGCGCCTTTTAGCCTCTTCGCGTCGATTGTAACTTAAGCGACTTGAGTCTTCTTTGCGACAGTCCCGTAACAGTTGTTCACAGCCCCCCCTCCATCGGGACTCCCCTTCATCTGTGTAAAGAGAATGTTATAATAAGTCTTCAGATATTCATGTTTGAATCAGCGAAAGAGATTCTGACATCTCCAGGAGGAGTTTTCGATAAGCGATGCGAGCTCGGAAAAATAAAAAGTTTTAGCGATTGCTTCTTGTTTAAATATTTTCCATTCAAAACACCTTCAAAAGGGAACATTTTTCTTGTCTAATACAAATGAAATAGAAGCGTGATGAAGCTTTTATAGTCGATACTTACTCGATGCAAGCTTCAGAAGTTTGTTTTCATGTCTACTAGATGAACTTTTGTTATTTTTATTTTTTTTTTTTTTTTTAATTTTAAATGCTTTAAAGTTTGATTCCCAAAATACTGTTCCTAAAATTTTCTTTTAGTTACCTTTATTTCTTGCAAGTATGTTTTAACCAAAATGAATTTTAATAGGCAAGATTCAAAAGGATTTTTTAAACAGTTTCAAAAGGCATAAAATTTATTCTACTGATTTCGAGACGGAAACAAAATAACTCACAGAAAAGATTTTAGATATCACTACCTTTAAGGTAATTTACTATCTATAACGCTCATATCATACATGTATCATTCATTCTTTTGATCAGCTGTTACTTCACATAATTAATTTATTTTTGACGCCAAACTTAGTAAATATTATATACAGCGCAATCCATCTTTAAGTGTTATAGTTAAAAGGAAATGTAATGGGAAATATACGTTAATAATCAAAAGTAGGTGAATTTCGATAAATATAGCTAGAATAATTATAAGAAAAGTCTTCTATTATTATTCTTACTGGTTTCGCACCGTTTATAGTTTCTCTTCTCATTTCCAAAATTCCGCGTCTACACATATTCTATAACCTTATTAGTCTATAATGATCTGAACAGAGTTTTGTGTTTGTTACTGGGAGTAATCCCCTCCCCCCAAAAAAAGCAATAAAGTCCAAAGTGTAACTACGACTTGTCTGCAAAAAATAACAAATGCGGAGTATGAAGGTAAGTAGTAAGCGCAGGTACTCGGGAGTCCAAAGGATGTCGGCCCGGAAGTCATTACGTAACAGAACAAGAAATGACGTAAAATGAGAACAATAAAGCCGCGTTTCTGGTTTCCCACCGCCATCTTGGAATCACCAGACGCCTGGATATGACACAGAGTATTTGAATGACTTCATGCATAACAGTTTCTTTTCCTGTGGCAATGACAATATTTTTTCAAAGTTTTCTGTTTTTATAGCAACCGATTTTTTCCCCGTTTTTCTGAAAACTTCTGCAGTGGTTGCTTTAATTGATCTACAGTGTCACCTAACGGGATTCAAAGGTCAAACAAATGCTCTGTGGTATCGTCCGCGTTTCCCATGCGAGAGGTTGGGGGCTTATGGAAAAGTTATTGTTATTAAAATAAATAATGGAATCAATTAAAAGAGAATAAATATTAAATAATAAGGTACTCAATTTAAAGTAATGACAGATTAAATAATTAAAAATAATGAGATTAAATAATTAAAAATAAACGAAAATTAATTAAAATTGATGCGATTCCAAACACGCAATTTAAGAAATATTCAAAAGAATGGGAAAAAAATCATTTCCATAAAAAAGTTCAAAAAAATATTGTCGTTGCCACAAAGAAAATTAAATTAAAATGCATGACGTCATTCAAATACGTTTACGTCATATCCGAGTGTCACGTTATTGCAAGATGGTGGCAGCACATCAAAGGTACCGCCCTTACGTCTTCTTACGTCATCTATTGTTCTATTTAGTAATTACTTCCGATGCGGCGTCATTTGGGCTCCAGAGTACCTGTGCTTACTACTACTCATGTATTTATAACAAAACCATATTCACTGTCGCATTAGAAGGAGACTAGCAGTAACAGCCTTATAAACAGCTTAAACTTTAAGGCAAAAAAGAAGCAAAACCGAGAAGTAAAGATTGAAATAACAAAAAACATAATTTTTCCTATATACCGAATTCCAACTTCACGTCGTAATCGAGGGGTGTTCTGGACGATAGAATACGGTTTCCAGAATCTAGTCGCACGATTATCTGCACTAATTATTTCAAAATTTTGTAAGCGAACATAGTAACATACATAAAAATTTTGTAGCGAACATACATAAAAACAAAAATCAACTAATGGCGAGAATTCCAATTTGACATAACTTTTAAGTGGAATTGCTTTAATTGTAATCAAAGGATTATCTTTAACAGATGAGAACGAGAAGCCGGTGATACATACATATTATATACTTAAGATATAGTAGAAAAGATGTGGTACTTAACAGTTAAATGACTAAATTGTAAAAATGTTACATCTTTACAAAATCTGAAACTAAAAACCGTTAATCTATATTTTTATTTGGAATAGACAAAACTTAGCTGTTGTTTTATTAATAGGGTTTTCAAGATTACATGCAATTATACGCAGCATTCGTCTGTTGTAAATTGTTATTTCTTAATTAAAATTATGTTTCAAGATAATGATCATTATTAAGCAATGCAATAATTTCCATCTTGTTTGGTTAACTATATTTAAAAAGATTTCTACTCAAAATCTTACATATTCCTTAAGTCGAACATTTAATAGCTCGAATTTTTGTTTTGCTTTCTTGAAAAGCGCCTTCCGAAATTCGATTATACAGTGCATGGACCATACATGTATAGGTATACAATATTTCCCAAACGATTCTAATTACCGAATTGACCATTTAATTATCTACTACAACATATCACAGACTAGAACCAGGAATATGCAGTTCTAGAAAAACTACATAGAATAACTAGACGACTAGAAATAAATAGTTCTAGAAATAGATTTAGAACATCGGTGTTTAGAACGCTTTTCAGAAATCCAACCCGTAAGACAGATAGATAGTTACAAAGCAAACAGAAAACATGGCAGCCTTTACTCAGAGTTCTCAAAAAATAATATATTTTTTACAATCATATTTCTTTGACCGAGCTCGAAGAGTGCGTAGTCCTTTTTCCAGGTGAGGGAAAACTCAATTAAATTTCCGCGAAACATTCAACGTTCTAAAAAGCTGAAAGACGAAAAGCACTTAAGCTCACTATCTTTTGAAACTATCATGAAGTTTCAGACGTATTTTTCCCAAGAAATTTTCTAGCATACGCGAAAATTCCGTTACTTGTCTTTTCTCTTCTCCTCCTTCCTAACAGACAACCCCAGAACAAACATAGTCTTTGCGCGGGACAGAAATTGGAATGCTAAGGCATGCGAAGAATTTTCCATTTTCCGGCCCAGCTGCACCGTGCGATAATATCAGGAATCTTTGCCACTAGGGGGCGCAAATACAAGAAAAAATACACTTACAGGAACAGAGATGCAATATAACGCAGTAAAGTGCTGATGTATCAAAATATATGAGCTACTCCGATGCAAAACAATTTTAATTTATTTTATTGTCAAGTATCGTTTACCTCTTGCGTTCATGTAAAAAGACAACAAAATATCTCTATAGTGAAATTTAACGGAGAGTTAAATTACATTCTACTTTTCCTGCCATGTAGAAGTTATTATTTTAGAGAAGAGAAGAAGAAATTTCAGCTTTTGTTTATGATCAAACACAGTGAAATTCTTAAAACATTTATAACTACGTTTTGATCTACCATGATTAACAAATTCTATTTCCTTTAAAAATTCATATAAGGCGTATAGAGATTACTTTAGATTTCATACTTAAGCTGATAACAGTTCTCAGGTCAGACAATACAAATTCTTTGATTGGACCACATATTTTCAATGGAATGATGATGATACATATAATAAATACCATTTCCTTAATAATGCCCCCTCCCCCCCTTTTTTTTTGAATTTTCCATTTCCTTAATAATGCCTTTTTGGGGGGGGGGAATTTTCCAAGTCTTGTTGACATTGATGATACTAGATCAGTGGTTTTGAACTGACAGCTCTCGGGCTACATGCGGCCTCTGAAGCACTTTTATGCGGCCCGTTATATGTATGTGAACAGTCTTTTTTTCCGTTGCTGAAAATAAAAAAAAGGTCTAAAAAATGAGCCAGACTGAATGAGCTTAACCAATCAGCATCTACAATTAATTCGAATGAAGATTACGAACTTATCCCCAAGGCTGCAAACTTTATCATGTAAAAATCATTATCAAAACCGAAACGCCGTGAGGTGTTGTAGCTGAAAGTTGTACCAAGACATTAAAAAAAAATTATAATTATTTACATACACTAAATAAAAGAAAGAAATTAAATCGTAAAGTTTTGCCCCACTCGGAGAGTTTTCGTAATTTGTTTAATTTTAGTTGAAGTGAGTTATTTAGTTGTTTGTTCTATATATTAGAATTATCTGAAATAAATGTCTGTTCGAAAATTTAATATTTAGTGGTCAATACGTTTTAATTACAAAGCATCAGAAATATCTTGCAGAGATTATCCTTTAGATTTTAAACAGAAAATAAATACAAATTAGAATATTTTCTTTTGTGTCATTACTATTCCTGTTTATGTATGTTTCGAAAAACATAAAACATATAAAATTTGAAATTCAATTATTTTTTTTTCTTTCTTTCTTTTTTTTTAATATATATATATATATATATATATAAATCTTTATCATTTTGGTTAAAAAGCTGTTTTCAGCTTGTGGTGTATTCGCCTGTGTGCGATCTGAGTTAGACCACTGCCTGAGATGATACTATGGGATATGATGATATATACATCAGTGAATCACTGTGAAAAGAAATTACAGTATGTATGCATCACAGTGAAGGGAACTAATTTCATGTAAAAGAAATTAACTTAATACATATAAGTAAAAGAAAAAATAATTAAAATTACCTCATTCAAAACAAGAAATCTAACGCGAGAAGTAAAGTTAGCAACTGATAAATATTTTTCGGCATACGACAAATGCAATAAAGAAATAAAATAAAACTACTCAAAACTGATTTTTGAAGATTCTATAATGATTAATGGAACCATTTGTAGCTGCAAATAAGACTGATCACTTCAGTCAAAGTGTGCATTAAGAAACTGTAATATCTGAGCTCGTTAATATATTCAATTAACTTATGATAATAAGGATATTTAAAATTAAAATAAAGCTCAGGAATCTTTAATTTTTAATCGTACTTTAGCTTTCAAATAAATAACTTATAGATGTTACGTAATCAGAACTGTAAAATATATTTTACGGAAAGATAAATTACGTACAATAATTAAAGTGATCTAATCTTACAGGCCACGAGAATAACACCAACACTAGTAATTCCATCTAAAATTTCGATACATACATTAAGCTAACATTCAGTGTGCATTATAAGGAATTAATGAAAGTGGAAAACCCCCAATTCCCAAGAACAGTAATAATCGTGGCACCAAATAACAATCACAAAATTTTAAAACGAATGTTTTTTCAACACAGGTATAGTTTTTAAAAACAGTCCGGAATCTCCTTTAGACTTCAGTACACACACACCGTCTTTCCTCGACTTCGAGCAGCTGTGAAACCCGTGGAATCACAAGATGAATCAACAAGACTTTTTATAAGAGTTAGCTTTCCACGACCCCTCTTACCCCCAAAAGACGTACAGAGGGGAAGGAAAAGCACAGGCTTCCCTAGGAGAAAAAAAAAAAAAAAAAAAAAAAGAGCCAAGAAATGGTGGTAAAGCAAAATGAGGGGTATACAGGGGCAGTGAAAAGGGAGGGCCAAGGACAAGGAGGTGTTCAGGGGTCGAACAGCGAAAGGAGGAGTGGGAACTGAGGTCAATCTGGCAATGACAGAAATGTGCTAAGAAATGATTGCCAGAATGCGGAACTTTTCGGCTGATTTTGGCGATAGTCGACTATGAAAACCGAACAAGACAAAATCAATGCAGGAAAACAGGGATCTATCTACAATACGATTTGGTCAGGGAGATTCATATTCCCGCTTAAGAAATGTTTTCCAGTATCAGACAGGACAAATGATGTAGGCAAATATAATTCACATTTTGTAACTGCAAATATTTTAACTGTTGCGGATGAAATTGTTATCAAGTTTTCTGCAGAAGTGAAATTACTTTGCATTATTTTCAACCCCTCTCTATTGACCAAGTCTGAAAGAATATCTCTATGAGCATTAGAGAATTTTAATAATAATCTCGCACAAATTTCAGTAATAATGATTACGAGCTCAACCGAAATTTCTAAGACTGTAGAGAAAAGATAAATACAGTTGATAATCTTTTTTTCAACTGTAAAGATAAATGAAAAATTGCAAAACATAAAAATAACAAATTTTTAAGGATGTATACTGCTTTGTAAAATATTCATTAAAAATAAGTAAATAATAAATTCCTTCTTTTTTTAGATACAAGTCTGAGAGCTAAATCACAAGTCTGAATATTTAGAGAATATATTCAGCATTAATAAAGGACGTAATAAATAAATGTAGTCAATCGTTTTCTGACAAGAAATTAACGATGTTTCTAAATTAACTTGTCTTTACTAATTACAGTTAAATACTCTTTCGTAAAACTGTAAAAACACAAGTAACATTAAATAAAGTTAAAAATGGATTCGTGATATTTTTGATAGACAGATAATTTTTTGCAATACTATTTATTCTCACTGCGTTAAAAATACGCCTTCAAGTTCCATAATGAAAGGTCCTCGTGAAGTCTATTAATAAAACATCCAAATTATTACTAACATATTCTAAAACTTAATTATAACTCTCAAATATCAGATACATTATACTTCGTCTTTTTAGAAAATACTATTTGACAAAGTATAGAAGATAGTTGCTTTCGCTGAGAGTTTCTGAAAAACTGTATTATATTTTATATCACACAGGAGGGAAAAACCTGATACAACCAGCCATTTCTACCACCGAAGGGAAAATCCATGAAATTACCAGTTTTTTTCAGCTTTAGCTACTGGGCGTCTGACTAGTCCATTTAAGGTTAGGTTTGGCTAGGTTAATTGATGAAGGCAAAGCAACTCGAGGGCTATCTGCCTTTGGGGAGGGATGCCTCCGTGGAGGACTTTTTGAGGGAAACTGGCCCATATCCATGTTACACATAGGAAAACCATAAAAAAACAACCATGCAGTCAGCCCGCTGGCTGGTGGGCCCTAGTCCATTTAAGAAAAAAATAAATATCACGGTCTATTTTTATTACTATCAAAGATAGTCTTTTGATAGTATTAAAAACGCTTATCAATAGATAAGGATTAGTCAAAATTAGAAAACACGTAAATTCGAACAGTTAATCAAATCACAACTTCTTTTACACAAATAAGTTTAAAAAGAAGCAATCTCTAGGAGCAAAATTTTTCAGGAAAAATGGTATGGCAATTATTCTATAAAATCTTCAAATAATATACAACTACTCCAGGACTGTTAAAAAAAAGTTTTTAAAGTTATTATCTCATTCCCCCATGAGTGTTCTCAAGTGGTGAGGAGTGAGTACGCACATTTCGCGATTAGAAGGTCTGGGGTTCGAATCTCTGGGTACAGCCGATTTTTCACATTTCTCAGGACGGAAAAAACCTAATATCTCTACACGTTTTCGTGATTAAATGAATACCCAGCTAATCTGACAGTGTGCAAAAAGGGAATCACAATCACAATGACATAGGTGAAAATAATCTGAACAATGCATTATCCTCCTTATTTTGCTAACTTTAAACCATTTCATTAATTTCCTGTTATCTGTTCCATAGAAAATGGGGGGGGGGGAAGTGTGTGAGAGAGAAATGACTAGGATTTTAATAAGACAATCATGAAATGATTAAATTTTGTACAATATAAATTGTATTTTGATTCCTTAATCAGAATTTTTACTAAGAACTTCAAAATCCAGATTGTTGTGATGAAAATAAATATTTCTTAAAGTCATAGTAAATTTATACAGAACCTCTCAAATTATTAGCATTGCTATTAAGCCAGATTGCTCAAATTCTAGTCGACTATTAAATATAACCTTCCCCCTCCCACTGTGGGAAGTGGGAGGGGGGAGGCAAAATTGATGGAAAAAAATAACCAGCCGGTCTCAGGTCGACCGATAAGTGAACAGTTTCCATTGACGCATACGCTTGCAGACTGCAGAAAAGAGGGATGGACAATAACGAGGAACGGGGGACCACTTTTCATATTTTTGGGGAATATAAGTCTGCCCCGTCGGGGAGTATAAAATAGGAAAGAGGACAGAGCCTGTTTGTGCTTCCATTCCATTCCCTCACTTTGCCCCTACCCTTCATACATCCGGCTGGAGCCCAAACAAAGAAAGAAATAAAATTTCTCACCTTGTTTTGAAGATACTGCTTTATCCTGGTTAAGATGAAGAATTTCATAATGACCACTTGAAAAAATGAAAGATGTGAGAATATATATATATATACAGAAACTTATGCTATAAAATGCAATAACAGCTGATTCCCCCCCTCTGGAAATATTAAAACGAAACATTGATAGCATTATAAACAAAATGATTTAAATAGGGATCCCACTGAAATTTAATTTTGCATTTCCCTGCCTTTCAGCAACTTTTCAAATTGAACAGTTTCTCTAATGAACTAAGTAGAAATTAAATGTGAACACTTACAAACTACAACAATATAACTAATTATGTTTTCACATTATAAAAATTTAATTAATTTTACTCGTTGTTATGAAGCAAGTGAAAGGAATATGCACAGAAACTATGCAATCCTAACAAATGAACACAACTGCTCAAGCTGGAAAAGAAATTTATAACAGTAATATTCACCATGAAAATTACTCTTATGATGCTTCAAAATAAAACTGAGGATTATAAAAAGAATTACATTACAATAAGAATGGTCTTTTTGACAGAAGCTGATATTTTTCCTAATTTTCTTCGGTCCTTTCTCATTCTCCAATTTTTTAAGGCTATTCAGGAATTTCTAGGTAAATGGAAGCCTTGCTAAACCATACAGAGCTAATATTTCGTACGCAAAACATTTAAAAAATAAACATAAACGAATGTTTCACGATTGTGAAATGCAGAGAAATTCGAATAACACCTGTAAGTTCTGCATGAACAATCTACATTAATTCAGATATGCATTACAGTTTCCCTTATTGCTAAAGATCTGAATATTATACTATTCAAAATTAAATTAATAATAACAGTTATAAAAAAAGTCAGTTATCACGAATACAGAGCAATTCAAATCAACACATTCAGCATCTATCTGTAAGAGTTATCCAGAAGGAGGGCAAAAATTGACTCCGGATTTAATACTGCATTATTATTCCCTTATCTGATAAACGTAACTTAACTTAAACCCAGTTATTTATTTTTATAAGCTTACTACCTGTTTACCTGTTCCCTTTTAATAAAACACTGTTTTATTAAAAAGAAACATGGATAACAAACTAATTATTTCAAAATTCATAAAATCAAACAAAGGATAAAGTTACAAGGTTTAAAAAATAATTAATAAACTATTAAGTTAATTAATTTATTTGCCTTTCCTTAGACAGTTAAAAAGTTTCCGCTGAAAAACGATGATTCTGGCCTGCCAGGAAGGGAGACCACGATGTGTTAAGATATGCTAATAAAGGAATCACTTCTAATATTGATTCAAGCAAAACGCACAGTAAATAATTACAATTACAGCGCTTATGACTAACATCAGAGAAACAGCTGAAAATATTGATTTTGATGCAGCTGAAATATAAGAAGGTTAGGAGATAAAACGCTGGGAATATATTTCCGTGCTAACAGACCAGGTAAATAAAAACGATTTTTATATTGTTTCTGCATTTGATTTCTTTTTCTAATACTCTATTTTTGTATCAACAAAATATATCACTCATTTATTAAAAAAAAGTACTTAAAGTAGTACATATATGTAACATTAAATTGAAAGCTAATCATAGTCTGTAATATCGCATAATTATTTCCCAAAATACATTGTTCTTTTGATCTCTCTTCAGTTCATTTCTGTTTCTGTCAGCAGGTTATTTTTTATAAGGTTCATTTTGCAGACAATCGTTACACGTAAAAGGAATTCATTGTAACATTGAAATAACGATTTTTTCTTGTTAATATAAATAAATTAATTTTTTGGGAAAATCATTCTTGAAAACTCAGTGCTTCGAGAGAATAATGCTGTGAATATCTATAATTCGTGGTTAAATCATGACGTACATTGCTTTTCGCAATGAAGTAACAGAGAAATATCTTTCGTAGAGGGAAAATTTGGGTAGATTTTCCATCAATGTCTGCAGCACGTGCCAGAGTTTTTACCTCCCCCTTAGCAGCAAAAAAAAATTCCTCTGACTCCCAAACAAAACGGGTGGCGAAGAACCGTTTATGTTGGTCTATTGTATGTCGGCGCCAAATCGGGTTCTCTCCGAACCGGATTAGACCCTGCTTGAATGTCGGATTTGGGTAGGGATTTGCTTGTGGCTTTTTTGATGTAAAAGCCATAATCTTCCTTTCTCTGCTCTGCACCATTTATTTTCTTGGAAAGGATATAGAAGAGGGATAAAATGCATTCGGAGGATTAAAAATAGTGTTTTGATCGCAATTGTCTGCGTTGTCATTTGTAGGGTTGTTATATACTACTAACTTTTGGCGAATTCCGACGGTTCTGGTTCTTACGAAACGGAAAACTGCAAATTAAAACACACGTTACTCATATTTCACTGTGATAAATCATTCAACTAAGATTTGCATTAATAATTTTTAAGCTGCGATAATAATTAATAATATTTTTGTAGCTAATAATTTAAAAAAATTTCGCTAATTTCAGACTTTATAGATTCCTGCTTTGGCAGTATTTAATATTTAATAGCGATATTACCATATGGCACAAACAGAGCTTTCTTGAGTTAAAAATTTCAAAGTAAAATAACTCATCTACCATAAGCGTACATTCTATAAACACTGCATTACAATCTGCGATATTTACTAAAAGCTAAAATGGAACGTGTAGTGCTCAGTTATTTTTAATTTCCAGTATTTTATATTTTGCATGTGTTTAACTATTTCACAAAATAAATTTTAACATTTTGTTAATATTCATATACATATTTCTCTTATGCTGAATGGCAACAAGTAAGACACAATAACACGCCGAACAAATACTAATGGTTTTGCAGCTGAGGATGGTGGTTCGGTAAAACCATCGAAACTAGTCCTGTGAAAATTTTGAAAATATGACGCTGATTTTTGTTGTTTGATTTTTGAATTGGCTACAAGTAGTTATTCATATTTATATTTCTTCGCTCAATGGCAGCGAACAGTGATTCATGATTACTTTGTTTTTCGAATGTTGATTCTCTTGTGATTGTTATTTAAATAGCAGCTCATTTTGATAGCTGAAAAATAAAAGCAGTAAACTTAGCTATCCGTTAGTTATTCTTGCTGTTCTTAATTATAATTCGGTTTGAATATCAGTATTCAAGAAAACAAATGTAACTTAACATCATTTACAAATAAACTCAGAAAAAAATACATTAATTAAATTAAAATTAGTTATATATTTAAAATATAACTCTTTACTTGGTATTCACTGTTTAAAAGCTTAGAGCTTACTTAAAGCATTTCCTCAACGTTGCGAAAAAAAAAAATAAATAAATAAATAAACAAAACACGACGAAACCAAACGTACATTTTAACACGACGGAAATCGCGCAAAAGAAATAAACGTAAGGTAGAAAGATATATTTCGGAACTCTTCGATGTTTTCAAATCAGTGAAAATTATACTTGAATATTCATTTTTTATTACCGCTAGTCAATGGCTATATCTCAAGATTTTATTATTTTATTTATTTTCATGCAAGTCATAAATTAGTAGCCAATTATCAACAAAAGCTTGAAAGGTTACGACCAGAAAATGTAAAATTATCGTCAATACAAGAATGTAATTATACTGTAGATCAAATCGAAGATTTTCTTATATTATGTTTTTCCACGCTATTTCTTTTCTTCTATTTTTTTTCCTTCCCCCTGCTCATATCTTGGGTCAATACTATATCTGTGTTAACTTTACACAGAACACATAATTATGTCGAACATCAACGAAATACCGTAATTTTCAATTTCGTAAATATCCAAAGAGTTTAATACACTGTTATTGATGTAATGTCTACCTCCACCCATAAAAATCCGCCCACGAAGTGATAAATCATTCAACTTGACAACCCTCAAGTGAGAATGAAGACGCCGGGTCCGGTCGAGGGAAGGAAAAGCCCGAGTTACAGCTGGATAAAAAAAGTACTTCGGAGGGAAGGGGGGGTATATTCCTACTTTTTAAGCTGCTGTGTGTCAAGTGATTGTCGAATAGTCCCGATTCAATAGAAAATCCAGGTTTCCCCATGTGAGAAAACTTTTGTTCAATCGTTTTGTTCAGTGTATGACTCGAATTGCCTGAGCCGAAAACGTCAAATGAAAAGCATTATAGTACTGCCACTTTAGAAAGCTCAAGCGACTATTAGATTCTTTTTCACAGTTTATCTCCTCTTTTCGTATTCTCCCCCTTACCTGTACAAGCTATCCTCTGGAATATCAACAGAATGCAAGCGATAATCGCTTTCAAGATCATGTCTACTTTGCCGTTCTTAATCGGTAAAGGGAACTGTTATTAAAATTTCATTCAGGCCAGTATAATTTCAGCGAAAACTACTCTACAAATTTATATAGACGCTATATTGATGTTATATAGATACTCGCATACATGCTTATATACCTAGTTCCTAGTAAGCGCATGTATTTATTATATACGTGCAGATAAAGAAAAGTATACGAACGAACTAAATAAAAATGTTCGGTATAATGCTGTAGCAAAGGAGATTCAAATCAAATATTTTAAAAGATAATCCAAGAAAATCTGCATGCAACAACTACTAATTTATACATTTACTATTAATTAATGTATTATTTGTTTTTAATAAATATAAATGCTATTTCTTTTTCATTTGGTCCCATTTTTTGTATTATTAAATTTTCTGTATGAAACTATCGTACGCTCAATACATCATCACTTATTCAGCTTTTGCAGAAAAGACATTAGTAGTAAATTATAAATCAGTACCTTTAGATTTACAGAATTAAAGATTAAATTTATTCTTTACATCTGCGATGTAATCTGTCCTTAATTTTTCTGTATTTTTAACGTCCCTTCCTCACCGCCTATTAGGTGCCTCCACAATATAATGTCCATCACTCCTGGATAGTGTCGTTATAGGCAAGTGCCTGCCATTGGGAGGGAAAAAATCCCTTCCTCCAATACGAGGCATTGATAAAGCATTTAAGGAAAGGCAATTAGTTCATCATAATGAACACAACTATTGCCTTTTCTATGGGCAGCAGGCCAGATATACATTATTTTCTGTTTCAAGCTAATATATACACATAAAATGATGCACTGAAAATAAACATAAAATTTCAGCAATACTACAAAAGTAAAATCTAAGCTGTTATTTCATTTGAAATTAATAATCAATTAAATATATTTAGATAATTTTCCTTTCAATAATCTTATTACTGTTATCCAGTTTTTATATAGAGGGCATGGACAAGATCGTGGCCGTAAAGAGGAAAAAAACTGTATTAATTTTAATATACGATATAAATTCTCAAAAGAGTATTTCCACAAAATGCTCACATTTATAATCAGAATACAAAGATGAGGAGCATGTAAACTTTTTAAATTATGCATTTAAAATTAGAAATATTCACTTAAAAATAGATAAAATACAAAGAGGTGGCTTCTTATTTATTTATTTATTATTATTATTTTTTCAGTTCCTCCATTTATTTATTTATTTTATTTCTTCATTTACGTAACATAAAGGCATACAGTTTTCTTTATACTTTCTGTCTTCAAAAACGTCTTTATAATTTCTGTCTTTAACGTCAGTCACCATTGACAATGTGGGCCACCAGCGGCCGAGCGGTGAAGTCACGGAACACTGGTAGTTCGAATCCCGGCGAATGGGCTAGTTGCATGGAAGATTTTATGCTTTTCCCCATGTGTAACGTGTATATCAGCCAGTTTCCTTTGAAATTTCCCCATGAAGGCATCCCTCAGTCAAATAGCCCTCTCGTGCTTATACTATGCCCAAAGGCGAGTTTTTTTTCATTGACACACACATACACGTTTCGAGAGCATTTGGGATAAAAATATTTAAAAACAGCCTATCTTTGGAATTTCAGATAGAGAGGTCTAGCATGCTGGAGATAATTTTTTTCCTCCCTCTCTTCCCGTGCAGTGTTGTTACTGCTCGTTTTGAAATCGTTGAGTTTATTAATAAAAAATTCGTTAGAAGTTTTACAAAATATGAAATAGGAAATAAAACAAATTCCAAATTCGGGTTTTATTGGTGCTCATATTCGGCTAGGGCGATAATATTTGATGGCAAAAAAACGGAAGTGATATAACACCTTTAGTGATTCAAAGCAAAATGCCATTTCGAGATTAATAGCCCTTGTGGGTTAACGCGTCTTTGGGCTAAAAAAAAAAAAAAAAAAAAACACTGCACAAGCATTAAATATGAGTTTTACCAAATTAAAAAATACATCCTAGTAATTTATGACTTGCATCATCAAAATTCATAAATTGTAATGGATTATTTAAATATTTTACGCTAGTTACAATTGCTGAGCGTTAATCACAAACAAGCAATAGAAATTTATTTAGAACAGCATAAATTTGATTAATCTATTTACATTTTCTCGAACAAAAATACATATAATTTACTACGCAGCGAATATAAAGAGACATTTTCAAATTAATACATTTCAACTCTATTGCTTTTATGCTAGTTCTCTTTAGATAAACTGCTACAATAGGATTTTATAAAGAAATCCAAGTATTAAAACAATGAAAAGAATAAAATACCTTATGAACGATAAAAAATACAGACAGAAAAGGGCAACCAAAAGTCGAACTCATTAAGGTATCCTTAGCTAAAGCATATTTTTCGATAAAAAATATTTAGAATAATTTGTACTTTCGCTTCAATTAATTATTAGTTGGCGCGTAATTAATGAATAATTATTTCGGGGCACATATCCGGGGATCGAGAGATTAAAAATGAAAAATAGCGAACTGAACCTTTAAATCATCAATGAGAGATTAAAACTCATTTAAAAAGGAAATCTTTAAAACTATGACTGCGCAACAATCAACTAAAAAAACGCTCTAAAGGTGATTCATACATAAAAAATACACCTAAGATAAGGGCTAAGTAGGCTTGCAAAAAATAATATTTGAAGATTTAAGTAAAATAAAATAATAAAAAAATCATTTTTGACAGTATGATGTTAAGAGTACCGCTGAAAAAAGATTTTAATTGTCACGTGAGGAGGTAGCCGAGAATAGCTAATTATGAACTGGGGTCTTCCGAGAAATGAAATTTAATCCCGAATTTAATGTCAAAAGTCCGTGTTGGATTAATTCCACCAAAAGAGGAAAAATGACGAGGGAAAAAAAACTTGACTCGGGGATTGTATAGAAAAGATTTTCTTTATTTACAAGACACAGCGAATAGATCTCCTCCGTATTTTAACTTGCGTCCATCTTGTTTTTACCTAGCGCAGCTGTTAGAGCACTATAAAATATTTCAAATTTATAATACGTAGCATTAAATTGCTTTACTTGACACCAGAACCGTTTCGGTAGTTTAGAAACAGCTGCGGCAAAAAGCAGCAATCAACGCTACAGAAAGAACGTACGGTAAAAAAGACGATAAGGAAAAAAAAAAAAAAGGTTTAAGGGGGTGTTTTTTTAACGTTTTGTGTTTTACCTTTATTTATTAAATATTATGTTCTTCACACTTAAGCGATAAAATTCAATTCAACAGCAATATCGGAAAATAATTTTAAAAGAGCATATCTTTAGAATTTCCGATACACAGTCTCGCGCGCTGGAGATAAAAATGTTTTTTTAGCATACATACATTCATGCAGATTCTTAATTATTTAATTTCTTTAAATGCAGTACAAGGTAATAATTATTTGGCGGCAACTATCTGAAAAGTGATTCAACGCTTTTATTGATTCGACGCCCAATGCGCCTTCCGTAATAGTTTCAGATTTTAAAATATGTCCAAAGGGGCTTTTTTTAACATTTTGTCTGTTACCTTTATTTATTAAATATCACATTCTTCGCACTTAAACCATAAAACTCCGTTCAAGAGCAATATCGCAAAAGAGTTTTAAATCGAGCATATCTTTAGAATTTCCGATACAGAGTCTCGAGCGCTGGAGATGTTTTTTCTCTACAGTGTTGCCATTGCTGGGTTTAAAATCCTTGAGTTTATTATTCAAAAATTCGTTAAAGTATTACAAAATATGAAATCGATAATAAAACAAATTCCAAATTAGGGCTTCCAGATGCCCATATTCGGTGGAGGATTACGTTATTCAAAATTGAATGGCTCTGGGTACCGTTGTTTTATCACATAACGAGAAACATGCATACATCTATGCAAATTCTGCATTATTTAATTTCTTTATATACCAGACGCAATTTGATACATCTGTTGGTATTTTGGTAGAATTCGATATTAATTCAATGAGATAAACAAATTATAGAATCTTGATATTCGATAATTTATTTAAAATTACATCGTATTGCTTCTCAATTTAATTTAACAAAACCTTTTTGCAAAATCAGAGTTTAAGGTACTTTAAAAACATCCAAACATTAAAATACGTATCTTTGCATTATTATACTACGCAATTTTTTTCTTCAAACAGCCCAGAATGATTCCTGGGAGGCTATTTTAAAATCTTTGACATCTTTATTTATTATTTCTTTGCTTTTGAAATATTACCCTGATATTTCAGGGGTAAAAGGGCATATCTGTGCTACTACAAATAACTTCGTTTTGCCAAAATGAATAAGTTTTCCCTCATGTTTTTTAGGCATTCATATGACAAAACATCTATTTTTATACATCGCCTGAGCTTTAAAGCCATTGCTCAAGTTCTGAGATTTTTAAATGACCCCCTATTAATTTCTTTAAAAAAAACTTTTGATGAAAAGCCTTATCTTACGGAAATTGAGCTAGGTTTTTCATTCCGATTTTTTTAACTCACGAATATCTTTTCACCAAAAGGAAACACAAAAGTCAATTAAAATTCCCGTATCTCATTTGAAACAGATACTCGAATATTGCAAAAATGCAAGAATTTGAAAAATTAAAGACTAAACGAAGAAAGAATTAAACATTTTGGAAAAGATTTTCCGACTTTTTTTTTACGCAGCTACTTAAAACATAAGAGTGTGTATAAAAAAGAAAATACTTCGGCACTTGATTGAATGCATACCGGCAGAAAGAATGCTTTTCAAGTGGCATTTTTTAGTCTTATTATTGCCAAAATCCAGTACACTTAGCTACCAAGCAATAAATAAATAAAAAACTGCTTGAAGCTCATTTTTTTCTCCAAGGAAAGATTTACACCAATAATAAATTCAGATAAATATATAATAAATTAATATATTTCAAGTTCACCTTCTTGCAAATAATTTTCTCTCAATTCTCAGTTTTACATGAAAGACGACTAACATGTTTACATTAACAGGAATACAACAAAGAGAAACATAATGAAACATTTAAAATATTTACCCCAAAATAGGAATCCTTTCCCTTCTTCATAGCCCATAAAGTGTACAGCAGTTATTATTGGAGAGTGAGTCAGAGCATTCGGAAGGAAATTCGTAAATCAGAAAATGCTATTTTATTACCATCCTCTTCAAAAACAAATTCATTTAATACCTTTGATAACTGCTTTAAAAATCCAAAATATTTTAAAATTCCAAATACTTCTTTCGTACTGAATACTTTAAAACTCATAATTTTAACCCATCCTGCTGCAAGTTAAATTGCAGCTACTAATTGTAACTGAAAATATTTTCTTTCAAAATACATTTCAAACTAACTAACGAAAAAAAAATATAATTTTTTTGTAATTTTTACATTTTAGTTTCTCTTTATTCTGCTTTGCTGTCTGTAAAAGTAGCGCATGGCTATTTATGGAATGCAGGAGCTGAAAATATAAAAATAAATACGTAATACATAGCATCTTTTGATGTTATTTTCCATATATCAGTTCAATATTTTAAACTGTTTTACGCTTTGTAGAGTCATTAGGATTTTTTTGGGGGGGGGAGAGGAAGGAGCGGGAGAGGTGAAAAATGAGCAACGCATTCGCCGGGAATCCAGCCACGGACCTCTGGAATACGCGCCCAGCATGCAGACCACAACACCACGAAGGCATACTAAAAGGCGGGAGAAATACCTCATATGCTCCCCCTTTTTTAAAGGGCGACTGGGGTTTTAGGGGACCCAATCGCCAAATCCTGGGTGTGGAGAATCCTGATCCACCACCTTTTTATTTCGGGCGCAACTGTAGAGACATTAGGTTATTTTGGAAGCAGGAATAATAAAAAGTGAGCAACGCTTTCCCCGGGAATCGAACCACAGACCTCTGTAATACGTGCCCAGCGTGCAGACCACCACATCACGAAGGCATGCTAAGAAAGAGGGAGAAATACCTTATAGCTTTTTAATGCTCTTTCAGAAGACGTTCCTTTAAAAATTCAGAGTTTTCGGAAACAAATGTTACGATATTATTTATTCCAAAAGTAACAATTTTCAGAAACCACTTGCTGTCACGAGTGAATGAATTCAGGTACCACGAATAAATAAAAATTCATTGTCTTTCCAGAAAATTACAGGAAACTTATTACTCTCGATTAAAGAATTTTTTTATAATGAAATGAGATAAAGATTAGTTCCAAGAATTCCTTAACAATGTACTAGTGTTTTGGTTACGTTAGAATTTTAATTATGATAAAAAATGTTAAAGACTCTCTTTCTTAAATGGGATACTTTTGAGGAAGACTTTGTAACAGAAACTGCGACAGATTTCTCTTACACATGCGGAAAAGTCAAAGAAATCTCCAAGCAAATAATGCTTTCGGTCACCAAGAACTACATGCAAGATGAACTGCAAATGGTCTGTGATTTTCTGTACCGCAATACGCTCTCCTAATCATTATACTGTCCGGGCGGCACTGAGTACTGTTGAGTATCATGAATCTGAGAAATGGAAGAAAAATTCAGTTTATCATATCATCAGATGCGAACAGGGCAGGGTTTAAAAGCTTTTCGGCTGAGGGAGGAAGAAACAGCTTTCGTTGAAAATAGAAACATGGCCTTCTCCCCAAGTAAGAGAACCGTACTAAGTAAGAGTACTCTCCCCAAGTAAGAGAACCGTGCCGTACATGTTTTACATTAACATGTACGGCAAACTACTATAAACTTTCAACACAATTATTACCTCTTCAAAAAAGGAAGAAATAAATAATTTCCTTTCCTAAACTAGTAAACAATGATTGTAAAGTCAAAACAGTAATCTCGAGTAATGAAACTAGTTTTCTTAGAAATATGTAACAAGATTGACTGCTGTAAATCACTGCATTTTGCACATGACCTGAAAAACTTAAGTTGTCAATAAAATTCAAAGAAAACAGAAAATGATGTGTATTTCAGTCTCCATTTGGGAAAGCGCACAAAATAAAACAATGAATCAATAGGACACGATGTTTAATTCACACACGTACTTGCTTTACTGCGAAACATACCACAAAAAGTGCTAAAAGCTGAAATGCAGGATAAAGAAATTTCCCATCTTTACATCAGACAGGAATTCGAAATCTTCGCGAAAGAACAAATGCAAAGAAAAAGGAATCGAAGCCAGAATCACAAAAGTGCTACTGGTAACCTTAATTACGAGATGCAGCTCAAAGAATAAGATACGGGGGTCTGAAAGGGGAAGGCACTTTTCAGTTGGGAAAGTCTTTTCCAGCTCCTGAGAAACCTAGCCGGGATGTCCGAGGTGATGTATTGCTGAGTAGCCACAATGAAGGAAACAAAATGGGGGTTGCTAGGGAAAAGTTGGCGAGTAGGTACGCTCTGTGTAAAACTCCATCGCCAAGCTTTCAGTGTTGAAGTTATTACAATACACATAAAAAGGGTAACAAAAACTTGATGCATTTCACAAAATTGTAAATTATTGTAAAAACACGCTACACAACATCGTAATATTTTAAGGTTACAAATCAAAATAAAAGTTTCAATCTTTTTATAGGGTTTGGTTCTCATAACTACATACTAAAGACGAATTTCTTTCACGGTGTTAAAAATAATTTTTTATTGGACAATATTCACTCATATTAAAATAATCATGATATACATTGCTGTAAAGGTCATTACTGGAAACTGTGAGGTTCTCAAAACTTCCGAAATACCTTCCGAAAATATGATGCACATTAATAAGGAAATAAAATAAACAACAGCACTTCAAACAGACGCTAAAAATCTGGCAACAAAAATTAATATTCTAGAGAATCCAATAAGGAACAGCTGCAGTTGTAATTAATATAGTATTAACGCATTTGAACCATTACTGTAATTAAATAAAATGCTTCGAAAGCCGTAAATTACATAACTAGCACAGAATCTTTGTTTTAAAAAAAACTTTTATAATAGTTTACGTTTCTAAATTTTTATAATATTAAAAAAAATTTTTTTTTGAAATTTTTAACAGTAAACCTACGAAATACTAGATTATAATACTGAAGAGTATTTACATATTATCCCGTCGACCATGAAACTGTCCCCCGACAGCGCGATTTAACGCCAGTTGTAGATAAGCGTGATACAATAACGCATTCGTAACATCTGCGCTTTGGTATATATGTAACCTCATTGATTTTCCATAAGCCTTCTTTTGTTTTTATGAATAAAGATATAAATTAAGATAAGAATTTAATTTTATTAAGAGAAGAATTTAATTTTATTAAGAGAAGAATTTAATTTAAGAGAAGAATTTAATTAAGAATTTAACTTCCAAAAAAATCTACAACCACAAGAGTTAAATTACTACAAACACACCTACAGATATATTGATGACCTTATTACAATTAATAATTTTGGTAAAATTCAAAACTCCGACATTTATCCGAATTGTCAAGAATCTTCAATTTCAATACTAACAAATTAATAAATTGGAACTCCAACATATCCAAAAAAGTAATTAACAATACTATAATTAATCAAATACAACGAATTAAAACTATATGCACAGATACAATAGATTTACAACGCGAAATTTTGATCCTTATCAAAATTCTCAAAAATAATCTAATTCCCTTTCAATTTATCAACCATTGCCTTAAAAGAGCAGGCGTTAAATACTCACTCTAAATCATTTAACTGATAGGGATATGATAATTTATTCCTAAACCTGAGAAGGCGGTATAAGTTGGATGACTGTCAGTTGAAAGATTTGTATATAGTGTAATTACTCAATTGTATATATTGTAAAAAGCTAATTGTCTTCAGACATATACTGTTACTATACTGTTACTAAAAAAATGGGCCTATTTCCTGCCTTTAGACTGTCTATTAGCTCTTGGACAGCGAAAATGCCTTTTTCCTTTCTTAAATTCTTAATCAATTCAGTATTAATTAATTCAGTATTTTCAAAAAAATCTTAACAGACGGTCTCTCTCAGATAAGAACTCCACAAAACACATCCCTCAAGAATTCCAAGTCCCACCCACTACCATAAATTACTTCACCCAAATCTTACCGACTGATATTATTCAAAGCCCCTACTGCCGCTAAGAATTTTCGGACACCCTACACTTCTGAGTCAGACACGAAGAGAACACTTTGCCAACTTCCCCACTAGAAAGAATGTAAGTTACTTAATACCTTTCTGGCCTTTATATCTTCATGTACATTCAATGATCTTATTTATATTATTTTCTATATTATTTTTATATTATTTTTATGTTTTCTTTGATTTGTTTTTACAAAGTTTGCATTATTTATCTTTTTTATAATCTTCTATGTTTATTTCAACTTTACTTTGAATTCGATTTCATAATGACAATTTCCTATGTTTAATTTCTGCAAATAATATAGTACTCAAATACATAAAGATGGTAGTGTCGGGGACGGTTACTCGAGTTTTACAGGATTTCTCTACAGTAATTGATTTTTACTCCAAATTGAATTGAATAAATGCTTCATGAGAATAAGTTCTTTGAGTAACAACTATTCGCGGAAATATTTGGCCTGACTAGAATTGCCGGTTTGGCTTTAACTTATAACTCGAGTAAAGACGAAACACTTTCATATTTACGTATTTTTATCAATTATTGATCATTGAACGGGAGTTGGTTTGTTCCCCTTGAAAAGTCAACTAATTTCCGATCAATGACAATAATTACATGTTTTAATTTTTACTTTTACAATTGTAATATTATTCTTCGTGATGATTTAACTCCAGTCCCCGTTAAAACATTATTAACATTTTGCTTTCAAATTACTTGAAAACATCTTTCAAAATATAACTTACCAGTATGGATGCACACTTTTAAAATAATTCTACTTTAATTAAACTTAGGAGATAATATAATCAATTAATCAATACTGTTTAGATATAAATTAAGAGTTATTATTGTATTTTTTACTTTCATTTTTAGAGAAAGAAAGAAAAACTACTTCGTGATACGTTCAACATAAAAATTTGGCAATAATACATGTCTGGTGTAAAGTTATGAAAATGTCTAGGAATAATTCAAGTAAGCATCTAAAAATAAGTAAGTATAAACGTAATTTTATAATACCTTATAAATGCAGCTATCAAATATTTTTAATCTGATTAAAATACTGATACTTGCATTTATAGTAGATTAGTAAATGGATGGAAGACTAATTATTAAGCCAATTAATATTAATTTTTTGTTAGAAGTGCAATTATCTCAATAAAAATTATGAAATCTCACCCTGTCATAACTAAGTGTAAACTTTACCATAAATTTCCAAATACCACTTTTTTCAAACTCTTGTTAAGTTCAGTGTTGTTTATCTTTGTTAATGAAATATCTAGTTGAAATAAAATGAAAGCTTGTATAACAATGAATTTCTACATCATCTGAGAAAGCCGATTCAATTGCGTTCTAATATTGCAACCTGGAGGTCGGATAAGATAGCAAATGAGATCGGGAATCCTCCCTCATTTTGTTAACATGCCATATGGATCATAATGGGACACATTCTACTCCAATCAAGTATACCACATTTGGCTAAACATCCAACTTCTCACTTCTATAAGTTGTCTAAATATGTGTAATAATAAGAAATACAATCGATAAATCAAGAAATTAATTACATAATAATATTACAAATAATTACAAAAGTAAGTCGAAAAAATCAAAATATTAATTCTTGAAGTAACCTAATTTTTTTCTAAAAAATTTTAAAAAATTATTTACAAAATGGCCAGTACAAAATGGTTATACATTCTTTAAGAATATATGGCGTCATGAAATTTAGGTATTGAATTTTCCTCGTATTTTATACAGTTGTACTATTTAAAGCAGTATAATAATTTTTGGCTAAAAATCTTCAAACTATATGCTTGCTCCTAATTATAATTAATTACTGCATTTATAAAATGGCGCAATTTGGCGAACAAACTTGTAACTTTCTTCTTTTGAATAAGTTCTAAGGTTGTTGGAGAAAGCAGATTGGCTAACTTGACGAATCAATTTCATATTTTCTGATTAGTCTTAGAAACGAAGAAATAATGCTATTTGCTTCAAAGCACGGGGTTTACCGAAAGAAATACTTTTGTCTGTTACTTGGTGAATAAATGTATGTGTTAGTCTCGTAAAGTAACGATGGTCGTAAATGTCATACGTAAATGTCACGCCGCCAGAATGTTAACCAGAAATGGCAAAATTGTAACTTGAGCACATTTTTTAAAATCTTAGAAAAAAATTTTTAGAAATAGAAAGGTAGCTACAGTAAGTAAAATTATTATTTTTTGGCTTATTTTTATAATTATTTGTAACATTATGAAATGATTAATTTCTAAATTTATCAATTGTATATCTTATTGTGCTTTTAAATTATATAAATTTACTTCATTTTTGGAAAATTTCTTTAACTTTATATAAACTGTTCCAAATTTGGAAGACTGATTTAACGTATGGGTGAACTATTTGAGTATGGGTATTCTGAACTATTTGAGAATTAAATAGATATAAAAACGTCTTGTGAAATATTTTGCCATTAATTAAATTTACAGTAGTTTTCCACTCACCATTATTTCTACAAATAATTTGAGTTTGATAAATGTATATATATATATAATATATATATGTGCTTATAATTAAATTAATTTTAAAACAATTTTTATATATTAATTTTTGTGTATGGGCCAACATTAAATACCAAACTTTTCCTCTTTTGCTGCATCATTTCTCACGTCAAGTATCTCCCGATGTGTTTGTAGAATATTGGTGAAACATTCTTCTAGTTATAAAATATGTGACCGAGAAATCTTCATTTAGTAACTATAAATGGAACCTTATTTTCAACCAATGACACAGCCCGAGGGTAGATTCATCTGCAGAAAACTGTTTCAAACCAGACAAAAACTGTACCTAGAAAACACATATTTCTTACACGATATTTTCTTTTTTTCTTGAGATATACGATCAGAAACAGATCATTCAAGATTTGAAATGATTTAAATTTCAACTAGAGGAGGCTGAAAATCTTTTGCTTTGTAACGTCTAAGTAAAAATTCTACAGAATAAATTATAACACAAAATTTTGTATTACATTATTGGCTTTCCTTCAGTAAAGGAAATAACATAAAGACTAAAATGTTAACAGTTGTACAACATTACATAAAAGTGCTTCTACTTTACAGAGTTTTCCGTCTATAACAAGATCCCATATTTCGTTGATGCATTTAAATTCTTCGATCTTTGATGTGCCTAAAGGCCGAATTTAGATTAACATATTTGTGTATATAATATGGATTATTTAAGTTTCGCACGCATTTAAAGTGATATATAGCATGTTATGTATGTTACTGTCGTTTATTTTTTTTTTGGGGGGGGATAACAAAAATACATTTAATCCTTAGAAAACCGAAGCCTTCGCTAATCTGTATACTTAAAATACCGAAACGCAGTCCCCGTCTCGTTTTTTTCCCTTCCTTCTCCTTCACTCAGGGACAAAGAGGCGTGAAAATTTCAAATAGCATCCTTTCTACTTCCTAACAAAGAAGCTTCCATTAGCTTTTTAAGCCAAGCTGTCTCCAATAAGCTTACACAAGGCATTTGGATAAACTGCACCTTCTACTGCATACCTTAAGGGAAGGGAAGAAAACAACATCGCACTCTCGGCCGTTTCGGGCGGTTGTGGTCGTTCGAATGAAAGGCTGTCTCGGGTGTTCAAAGAATTAAAGGCTGGGATTGTTTTCAACGACCTTTAATCTATAGATTAAAATGCGAACGCTTGTACAGTCATACAATTTTGTTGCTATAAAATGATATGAAGTTGAAGGGGCATTCCACAAACATAAAGCGTGTAACTTTCACAAGCATAAGCATGTACACTTTCTTTGCGCATTTCAGAAATGCTGCTTAGGGTACAATTGTTAAATACGTATTATATCATTGCAGTCAACAAAAATAAATCCAAAGCTGAAACCAATACAAGACAGAGAGTATTCCACAACCAAACAATTATTATAATTAAAAAAAAAATATTTCGCAAAATGTCTGTAGCAATGAATACGTTATTTGTAGCGTGTTTTGTAAATGCTTAGATGTAATAGAAATGTGTTATGTAAATGCCTAAATATATGAGATTTTTGACTTAAATCTACACCACACTTAACGTTGTTGTGTTACTCATTTTACATATTTTTTAATTTAACATTATTCACATGAAAATTAATCACTTTTATCCAGACCTATTGTATTATTTCCATTTGACTAATTAAGAAAGGAATCAACATTTAATGCATATTATTTTGCATTACTTTAAGTGCATTTTTTTATACCAGCAAAGACTTTTTTTACCTATGTTAAGCAATAGTGTTTGCTGGTTCATTTTTTACACCTATAAAAATTTAAACTGTATTGGGAAATATGATATTTTATTTTTGTCTTCAATTAATTTCCTGTTCTGTAATCTACCAAGTATATATTTTTGATTCATTTCGAGAGATAAAATTTGAATACATATATGTCTGTAAATTCCACTTTATCTTTTGATTTAAAATATTTCAGAAACACCGTTTCGTACAGCAGCAAAAAGCAATGCGTCTTCTGGCTTTGGCGATCGCCAAAGATAGTGGGAAACCCTTATGACCAGCTTGACCCGGACAAGCCCCAGCTCCTAATCCAGGGCGGCGAAGAGCTCGGTCCCTAATGAACGCTTCGAAGTCTTATCTGACAAGAAGATTGTACTTGTCAAGTTCGTGTCAGGGCTTCGCATTCTGAAACTCCGGTCCATTGTCGGATCTCACTAAATACAAGTGGTCGAAAAACAAATGCTCGATGGGGGAAAAGAGAGGATTACCTAGGGAAAAACTGGTCACGGAACTTCTCGTGAGGGAAACATCACGCTAAATTTCAGCAATGTTTCCTAAAACTTTTTTTAAAGGAGCAATTTCCTGTTTACCTATTTATAAAGATCGTTACAAATAAAATAAATAAATAAAATAAAAAAAATTCTTTTATTTCTTTTGCTTAAAGTTTCGGTCTTTTTCTGGGGGGGGGATTGGCGAAAACGGTTACAACCGCATTGAGTTTAATGAATTTTAAGTGCAAAGGTAAATTTCAGATATTGAAAAATATAAAACTGGTTTTATATTAAAAGTACAGAGTTCCGAGTGTGTAAAATGTTTTCAGATACTCACCACTAGAAGTCCTGACTCCAAATCAATACAGAATTATTGGCCTTTAATAGAAGTTCCCCTTATTAAAGGGAAAAGGGACGTAAACAGAGATTTTAATCGGAAACATATGATTAATTCAGAATAGCTATATAATATTCTTTAGAAAGGCCCCACGGACAAGTTCCAAGAAGACAGTTCTCGCCTCACACGGACAGATACAGCGATCGTGAAGTCCTATTCAAAGCTTCGACAGACCGGGGGCCCGAAGCAAGAAAAGCCGCTGAACAATGGTAGTTCGGTCCGGAGTTCGAATCCCGGAGAACGGCCTAGCTGCATGGGTGTTTTCTTAGTTTCTCCACGTGTAACTTGAATTCCAGCCAGTTTCCCTTAAAAAGTCTTCCACGGATTATCCCTAACTTTCGGGTGTAGTGCCAAAAGGGGGAACACGTAATACGTAAATAAATCCAGATTTTATTTAAGAAAACTGTTTGCATTTTACTCGTATTATAAACTGCAAAAATGTTATCCACTTTCAACTTATTTGAACTTTAGTAAAAAGGTGAAATATTAGTAATTTGTTGAATTAACCATTTGCAGATTTCAATTATTTGGAAGTACAGTATACATGTGCAGCAGACATGAAACAAATAAAAATAATATGCTTAAACAAAACTAGACTAAAGCTTCACGAAAATATAACTTAACACGGATATTTCCTAAGCGGAATGTAGCTTCTTTTAAACTGTAAAGATGTGAGGTCACACAAAAACGAGCAAATTATGCTAGTTTCAAGCATTCTAATAAAAGGTGTACGAAACTACTTACTTCCATCCATAAAACTACCTCAAACTCGAAAACCATATATTTTGAAATAAGCCTCTTATACGTACAAATAATAAAATGCATATATGGAGCCATGATTTAAAAAAAAAACTTTCTTTTTAAACTATTTGTTATCGTGATAAGCATTTTTCGATAATAATTTTTAAGTCTTAAAATATTTTATAAACAAAGTATAAAAGATAGTATTTGAATAACAAATTGAATTAACTAGCAAAATAAAACTTTTCAAGAAATATATGCTATTGAGTAGGGAGTGTCGGACAGGGAGAAATTTCATAGTGTCGGGAGGGGATGCGGTGAGCCTTTTATTTACCTGTTAATTATTTTTAGTTTATGAACATGAAAAGCTATTTTTATCCATTTTGGTATTTATCAACATTTCCTATACCTTTTCTCGTTTAATTTATAAAGTGCATTAAAAATAAGCTAAATTTAAATAAATTTATACGTTTTTTTCCAGTTTTGGATAGGAAAGGGGGACTGATTGTCTAGCAATAGTAAAAGAGGGTGAGATACGCACGTACATACGTACGTACAGACGCCACGAAAAATTCTCTTTAGAATTCATTTTAAAGCAGTTTTATAATTTTTTTGGAGGAAAAGAGTCTTTTATTCTGTGCTTACGTACAGATGTCACGCAAAAACATCGTTAAATTGCATTCGATAGCGGTCAAAATGCATATTTTCGTTGAAATATGCTGCCTGAAAATTTTCGCGATTACAATATTTCCTTTTTACTTCGTACAAGGAAGTAAAAATAGAAGCTTTTAAAATTCATCTATCGACTAAATATATATAAACATTCCTAACAATTCACTGTCGCCATATTCTCAAATTAAACTATAAGAGTTAATTGGTGGGTATCTAGTAGAGAAAAAGATTTTCATGTATCCAAAAGTTATTATTCTGATATATTTCGCGCAAACTCAGATAAATGCTGAAGAAACATATTACCTACTAAGGAAATGATGTGCTATAATTAATCAAGAATTACGTTACAAAATAAATGAGGATTTTTATAATTACAGTTTAAAAAATACCAGCGTATTATTGTATGCAAACATTATTTCAAATTTAAGCATTATAAAAGCTTAAAACTCTTACTGAAAAATTTAAGCGTGATAAACATAAAATTTAGTTAGCGCGTTAAATTATTATATTACAACTTTAAATTTAATTAACACATTTTGGATTTTGATTAATGAAATTCAATAATTCATGAGGATTACACAAATCGTGTAAAAGAGAAAAACGTTACTTACCAGCTTCACTGTTGTTGTCAGTACTCAATTGAGAGCTAGGTTGTTGAGAGATAGGACCAGGGGTGCCCGTGGAACCCGCTGGGGACCGAGCATCATCGGGTCCCGTGCTGTATGAATTGAGAGACTGAGATGGCGGTCTCTGGTAGGGTAAGAAAGACTGTTTACAATTACTATGGCGCCTTTTTTAAGACCATTCTTATTTATACATAGACATAAATCCAACTGAGACATTTAAAAAGCTAAAGTAATAAGAATCTGAGCTACACACAAATTATTATAAAATTATAATAATTACACTCATTCGGTATTTTACATCTATTCACTGAAAACAGAAGTCATAAACTGTAAAATACACAGTAACAATACAGTAAATCAGAGAGCCTAGTCATCAGCAGCGTAGGATGTTATAATCATCAGTAAAATAATCTGAAGGTTAAAAAACTTTCGGATTTTTAAGATATCTTAATTAAATTTTTGCAATAGTAGCATTTCTTATCATCAGAAGAAAACGCGTGTTTTACGATACGTACTTTACATGTATAAGCATGTATTAGTTGTGCTTTACATTGCTTAATTATGTTATATTACTTGTATTTTAACGCTCATAGTATTTTAGATTGAGCACAAAATAACGGAATCTTTAAGGAATGGCTATTTCATTTTAAAACTATTTTTGTCATGTATAACAGAAACATGAGGCATAGTTAAGCAATTCTCCACTAACGCAAATCTCAAAAATAAAAGTTCTCAAATCGTGAGTTTTAAAAACTGTTATTTGAATCATAAGGAAGTATTTTACGATCTGGTGTGATAGAACCATTCAAAAACTTATCAGAGTAACATTCTGCACTAATACAATCTATTTAATACATTAGTGATTCTTCTTTGCACCATCCACAATTACAAGGTTTACTTATCAATATGTGGTTGATGTAATAATTGCGTTAGTAGGAAGAAAGGGTACTCAATTTCATGCTGCACGTCGGTGTCCACCACATGGGCAAAGACACGCTTAAGATTACCTCAACTAGCATCTTCTAGAACACTGGATTAGACGTTCTGATTAGAATGATCTGCCACTGATGCTTCTTCCTGTCACCCAACCTAACGTCTTGCGATTTTTTCCTTTTAGAATATGCAAATGACAAGCGTCCTTATCCTACATCTACAGAATTTATAGCACTTAAACCAGCGGACAGACGATATGGTCCACTCAACTGATCAAGCTATGCTAGCACGAATGTGACAAGAATGAGATTATTGCGTAGACATGTCATATGGTAAAAAGGTTGCTTATATCGGAGGAATATATGAATCAAGCTTTTGTATTATATCTATATTTGTGAAATAAATTCATTGTAGCAATCACAATTATATTTCCTTTTTGTACCATTCGTTTTGATCACACCCTGTATTCACTTTGGATCACGCCCTGCACTCATAGAGTAAACGAAATATTTTATACAAGTGGTCATAAAAGGAGAACCAGTTCCATGAATGCTTCGAAACACTTTAGATTTGGTCATTTTCACAATAAAAAGAAAACTAGCATTATGTTACGTTTAATAAGGAAGAAATTTTGATCTCCCTGCTCATACGATCATTCTTCTGTAAAAAATTATTTCCTCCTGAGATATTTAAAAAGTTGTCTTTACGTTAACAAGCGTCACGACCTGAAGCTATATAAAAACATCACCATTCTCTGTATACAGGAAAGTAAGCCATTTCAGGTGAGAGACATAAAAAGTGAATGCATCTCTGTGTGAGTACTGAGCTAAATATTACTCAAGGATTGTTTCTAGAAGCTAAAGTTGTAGATAAATTTATATCTGCATTATAAAAAGAAAATATAACTTTTAATTTACTGCAAAGAATTACAACCATCCAGTATCTTGTGACAGCAATGTTCCTCTAGCAGCAAATAATAATAAATAATAATAAGCGTAAAATTACATAAACTTTAACAACTATAGAGTATTTTAGATTTTCATATGAAGATGGTTACAGTCTCGATGATTATCTATGAGGATGGTTACAGTCTGGATGATTATCTATGTGGATGGTTACAGTCTGGATGATTATCTATACGGATGGTTACAGTCTGGATGAAATCTATATAATTCTATATATAGTGTTGAACAGTCTCATCCTTTTACAATTTTAAAACAAAATACAGGATAAAAATTAAGATATATATTAATGCAAGCACCGATTCAATTTATTTTTTGTGAAATATTTGCTTGGGTAAGTTGGGTTACTTGGATTATGGCAAAGCCCACAAAGGCTATGTGCCTGAAGGAAGAGATGCCTTCATAGAAAACTTCTCAAGGGAAACTCAATAGTAATCACGTCACACATATAAAAAACCCGTTAAAAACTCCCGTGCACTTGTTCTCTTCGCCAGGATCTGAACTCGATATGAACTAAAACATTAGAACTCCCATGCACACGGGCTCTTCGACAGGATATGAACTCAAATCGAACTAACAATGCTCAGAGATCTTAAGGCTCTGAGGCTCGTTTAGATCAGGGTTTTGTAAACTTCTTTCAGTCGCGACCCCTTTTTTTCACTGAGATTTTTTTGCGACCCCCAGGACCCCATAATATTTACCAAAATTTTCCGGGAGCCCATAAGTATTGCGCAAATCCGACACACGCGTGAGTGAAACTGTCAATTTTGTCACTTGTACTGTAATATATTATTGGAGTTATAGGTCATTAACTTTAATTTCTAATTTTACATATAACATGTGACATAGAACAATGTGAAAATTTTAAATAAGTAGCAGACGAAATGACAGCGTTACGCGCAAAGCAAGGAAAATGAACGTTTATATTATAAAAAGAATGCGTCGAAAAGTTTTTTTTCCCCCTTGTCTGTATTGTCTTACCTTTATCTCTTTTCAAATATACTGTATAAAAATATTTAGTAATAGTAAAATTATTATAATAAGTAAAAAAAATATCAAAATTGCTAAAATTTTTGGCGACCCCCTGCTGCAGGTACCCTAGGGGGTCGCGACCCACAGATTAAGAAACCCTGGATTAGATTCAAAGGCATCATATGTTAGCAAAATTTTTTAAACTGCACCAACTAACAAAATATTACCCACAGCCTAATTTACGCCAGCTAAATAACACTGTAACCAGAGGAATTTAATTTCTTATTTTAATGCGCACAGTATATTTGTGATTACATTTGCAATACCTCAGAATGAATTAGAATCATAGAAAAAGTTTTTACTCTAGACACTCATCGAGATATAGTAAGTTCGTGAGGTTAAGAGCATTTAACAAACGAACTTCACCAAACTGCAGTACAGAATAACAACGTAATGTCCCATTAAAAAGTAATAACCTACGTTTCACACATCAAACCTCTACGCTGCAAAGTGTCACTCAAACGAGCTGGAGGGGTAAAAAAAAAAGCAAAGAAAAGAAACTAGGAAGCAGTATAAAATGCGGACAAAGGGGGCGGTTTTACTAGCCATTTCAGAAACATAACAGTTCCAGGGCTAAGAGGAAAAGCTTTTTAAAAAGGTCACCCAATTTGCTCTCAAGTGCCATCATAAAAATGTCCGACAGCCCCTAAAAACGGTCACTCAGGGGGCTCTTGCTCGGCTACTGGAATAAATTTATGTACACGGCAATGAAGTGATGGCAGGGGGATGGAAAGGGCGCCAAGTAGCACGAAGCGTGACGTCATTTCACTTTTCCCTTTGATTGCACACCCAGCTATCGATAATAAGATCTGTGTAATGAAGGCTTAATGGACTCTCAGTTATCTCATAAAATTAGCTGAACAGGATATCTAATAAATGTAGTAATGATGTAATGAAGGAAATACTTTGCGTGACCTAATTTACGCGATCATAATAAACTACTCGAAATGAATGGAAGTGCTAAGTTTTGTTTCTTTTCTTCCTTTATTTTTTAAAACTGAAGAGTAAATGAAAGTGTCTGGTCATCGAAAACAAAACAAGCTTGTCATGGTGAATTGAAATATCGAGCAGGATATTTATTTTAGCGCAGCGTACACGATGAATTTCTTTTACGAAATATTAAGCAAGAATTATAATTCTAAATACTGTTTCTTTGAAAATGCACAGTAAAGAAAACTAGACCGAAGATACCGCAAATCTCGGCTACTTGAGCAAAACAGAAATCTTCGCTAGGAGCACAACGCAGACTGAAATATTCTTCTTTAGTGAGTAAATTATATTGATTTTTAACTGAATGAAGAAATCACAGAGATGGAAACATTAATGATGCCGAAATTGTATAACGAATGCAATGAATTTAAAAGAAATGAGTGAGTTAGCTTCAATAAAATATCCCAAATCATTTTTATTAAATTTCCAGTGTCATTATTGTGACTTCAAGGTCACTCTATATCTCCCTCACAGTTCTTTCTTAGTTCTTCAGTACCTTAGACCCACCAGCGGCCGGGAGGTAAAATCTCTGGACACTGGGAATTCTGATCTGGGTTTGATTTCAGGTGAACGGGCTGGCTGCGTGGGCGTTTTCGTAGTTCTCCCCATGTGTAAGGTGCGTACGAGGGATTTCCATTAGAAAGCTCTCCACGAAGGCATCTCTCAGGCGGATAGCCTAGTGGATAGCTTTGCTGAATCAACTGAAACCAAACCAATATTCCGTACTTTTTTACTTTTACAGAATTTACAGTTTACTAATCTGTTACACTGTTGACTAGTCACGACCTATTATTGTTGGGACTTATCTCACTTGTCTGGAAGTAACATTAGAACAAGCCCACGAAATTCATCCTGGCAAGGAGCACAAGATTGCGCCTGTCCTTGGCAAGAGCCTTGAGCACCACACAGGTGGAAGTACGACATTGCTCAATTCCGCCCTAATTTTGATGGAGAGCACCCTGGACGAACGCGTCCGAGGGTCTCTCACCCCCTTTCCTCTACCACTAACCTCTCGAGAGAACTTTCGGCTCGCCCGCATATTTAGAGCACCTCCATGCCGCACAGACAATATACATTTACAAACATCCATGCCTTCACCGGAATTCGAACCCGAGCCCTTCGCCACGGCAGACAGCGTCGCTAACCATTGTTCCAGTTAGGCGGCAATCACGACTAAAGGAATGAACCTAAAGGATTCAAAGATGGAAAATCCAGTCCAGCATCTGTCAGCAAAGGCATTTATCATCATGTATTAGGTAGACTCATTTCCGCTCAATCTGGAATTCCTTTACCTTAGGCGAGTGGTTTCCAAAATAGGAGTTATGACTCACCGATTGGTCAGGAGGTAATTTCTTGCGGATTTCGAAAAAGTTTTGTTTCCTTTCGCTGTAGAATGACGCACATTTATTCATAACGATTAATTTGATTATAATTATTAATTGCTTGTTAATAGAATTTTGCACACAATTATATTTTTTTATTTATTATTACGCAGTGTTTTCCTAGAGTACATATTCCCAACCTTTTTCTTTACTAAAACTAGCTCTCTATAGATCTCAATATCACCATAAACTGCAGATGCAGGCGAGTCGTGATGCTAAAACGTTTGAGAAACACTGCCTTAGATGACAGAGCATTTTCTAAGTGCCTACCAGAAGAATTGGAATTATCTGCGTCTGCTGCCAAATGCTGATTTACAAAATTTTCAGTCGGAATCAGAATCGAGAAAGTAGATTATCAGATTTTAATAAAGCGAATAATCAAAAATTCTTCTTTATTCAGACCACAACAATTTAATAAAACCTCATCAAATGAATCAAGAAAAGATTTCCTTTATTGCAATAAAACCATCGCAGAGATAAGAATAGAAATATCACCTAATTATAGAAATTCCAGAAACGAAAAAAGAAGCTTGCAGTTTTGAATAAAAATTGTCTGAAGATATGAAAATGACGTAATTTGCCCATTTCCCCCAATATCAACCTCAAGATTGTTTAAAAGAACTACAATCCGATAGGGGATAGGAGACAGAAGAGGGAAAATACGGAAAAAAGAAAAGAGAGAGAAAAAAAGAATGTTAGGGGTGGCCCATGATGGGTGTCATGGAATAGACATAAAAAAAATTCCCCCCGCGTCCGTAAATCAAACGGGACGTCTATTTTATAGCCCCTGGGCCCACCAATAGAGGCTCCCGAACGACTCTGGACTTCCGCTATGGCCCCGACGAAGAAATAGTATCGAGAAAAACCTAAGGATTTCTTTTTCGGAGAGCTAAAGAATAGGAACAATGGTTCGGAGAGTAAAGATATGGCTTGAAGTTGGTGAAAAAAGTACTAAAAACCTCGTAAATATGTCCAGAAGGAAATGCAGCTGGAGGTGGAGATTGTAAACAGGCCCATTTGCAATTCAGGAGATGCTGACCATCAATGGATTCAGAAATATCAATTTACATTTTTTGCAAAGTACTATTTAAAATATAGGCGACTGCAGGTAGCTTTTCTTATCATGAATTTCTAGGTAAAAAGTAAGTTTTCGATTTCTCTTTTCAAGAAATTACGCAGTTTTCTCGAGAACTGTTCAAAATATTTCTTGTAAAACATTTAAAAAACAATTTAAGCGTATTTCTCCTCAAACCGAGTATAACCGAATCCTAATTTTGATGATGACAAAAACTACTTAATAAATTTCATCTAAGAAAAACCGGCTCACTTAAAAACCACTTTGGCAATAAAAGAAAGCTTAAAATTGAAATCCAGGCTCTTAAGCAAGAATTTAAAGTATTCCAAAACGAAATAATCAAGAAATCTGGAACTAAGAGGCCTTTGACCATATCTATTTCCACACAAAATGAACATAATACTGTTCTGCTGCTAATAGTTTTATTACCGAAAAAATGCACTCATATGGCTAACGAAATTCTAGTTGCGTAATGGTTTTAAGAAAACAAAATGGCACAGATTACATTTTTGTACGAACTAATTTAATATTACTACAAATAATTAAGATTTTATTCGCTTTGTAAGACAGAAAGTCAAATAAATATAAGCAAATGTTTTTATTCTATTTTAATTGTTAGATTTCATAGCTTTGATATGTATGGAAAAGATGTTGCAACGTTGATGGCGTAAAACGTAGAATGTTGAATCCGTAATGAACAGCAAACTTGGCAGTCGAGGCACATTAAATACTCATTAAATTGGTATTTGCAGCCACAATTTACTTGCACTCTAATCGTGCCTATTCAAGAATATTTGCATTTTTGATACTGTTGAGATTGGAAAAGAGCAGATCGAAATAGCGTCTTAACGGGAAGAGAGGAAGAAGCTGAAGTGTACAGTTATCCAATATGAAAGCTCACCAAGAGAAGGTTTGGGTTTAGGTTTCTTATTAGGAGAAAGGTTTCAGTTCTCGAAATTTTGATTTTAGGTTCCGAATTAGCTACGTCATCAGCATTATGCAAGATATGTGACATAGATTGGTCTAGAAATGACGCAATCCAGAAAAGTTATTACTGTTTTTAGAACAGAGGGGGGATTTAGGGCTATTGCTAGTTTAAATTATTACTTTGAGATTTACATATTTTTTACCTTACATTTTTCTTTTTTTATCTTTACTTTATCCTTTTTATCTTAAGTACACACACATATACTACATATAACATTCAAATAATCAACATTAGCTTTTCAATGCTCTCACGTTTTAAAGTTTTTATTCAGCTATATATAATAACGTATGGTAATATGCTTTACATTCTAATAAATAAATATGCAATATATATTTATTATACATGGTAGATGATGCAAAACTGTAAAAGGCAGTATTATTTGATTAATAACCATTCATTGGCATGGATACAATCGGGAAAAAATTTTCTGTTAAAACACGCAAGCAGAATTTGAATATGCGAATATAAAAAGAGTTGAACAGAAAAAAATATTATAAATGGATTACTGCGGTTAAATCAATCGGGAAATAAACGTCAAAGAGATGACCTTTTTTTTTTTCGGAGTGGGAGGGAATAATTTGCCACATCAAAATCGGAAAATGTTGTGCATAAAACAAATTTTTGACGTTTTACTACAATAAAAACTCTCCAGCCGTTATGCTTCTTAAAACTCATTTTCAAGTATTAAGTATAATACGTACGAAATGTTCTTATTTCAGTGAATTAAACTAAACTACATTCGTTTTTGATGTAATGATTTCACGCAATAATACGTAACACTGATAATCAAATTTTCTCAAAGATTCCCGAATGGAATGCAAATTTTTCAAAATATTTCATTAAATATTTTCTGTGAATGCAGAACAAATGCAAAATTTTGTTTACATTATTTCTCAAAAATTCAGAAAGTCTACGAATCCTTTTCACGATCATCAAGCAAAACTTCGAGGAAAACTCGACGACCTTTTCTAATCACGCTTTCTAGCCATCATCTCATCTTTCTCAGCCTGAAGGAGCGATGAAAGTCCAGAATTTCGCAGGCATACAATATTTCGTGAACCTGTTATTAGAAAAGCTACTACACGCGCGGTCGTAAATTAAGAGCATTCTAATGTAGCGAGTAGGGAGGAGGATGGACATCATTCAGAACTTGGCTGAAGACAAGATACCCTCTGGGAGATATTAAGAAGTGTCTTCTAGTAGTCCATTTCCATAATTAAGACTCGCAGTCTCAGCGGGACGGAATCTTTGACAGTTAAAACGGAACTGGGAGCTTACCTGAAGGGTGAATGAGAGAGTTGGAATACGGGATTTAAGAGTTACATTACGGATGGACATGTTGGCTGCTAATACTCAAGGGAGAAGTTCATTAGTTAGTCTGAGCAACACTTTTGAGGTAAAAGTCAAGGTAAGATCTGATTTTTATTAACAGTTCGCAAATCTGAAAGTTTTAAGAAAGACGAAAGACTCTGAAGATTTTGCCCAAAAATGAAAATGAACTAATAAACACAAAAAATAAATTAAATAAAACCACAAAATATGTATATACATATAACTTTCAATTTCACTGTTTTAATGAAATACCTTGAAAAGAAAAGAAAAATACTTTAAAATATTAAAATATTTTTTTTTTTACATAATAGTAATAATATAATATTCTTAATCACATGTGACTAAAAATCTTAAGGCGAAGCGATTTGGGATTTTAAATAGAAACTAACTAAAAGAACTGAATGTAATCATACTAACTGCCATTTCTCTTATTTCTTGAAGAAATTTTGTTAGCATTCTAATTACACATATGGAAGCCCATGATTTTAATTTTTGTCACATATAATCAACAATTTTATAATAAAAGAAACTGCATTTTAGGTTTCAGAGCATCAACTTAAAACCGTGCAATACAAAATATTTTTATGAATTTTATTTGTGCTTTTTAGCCTACACATCGCATAAAAAGCAGCAATAAAAAATTACTCTGCATCTGAAACCACAAAAGTTGATCTTTATAATCTGACCTAAGATCATACCTTCAGTACATTTATATTTATTTTTAATTTGGAAATCCGATTCATCGTCACTTGAAATCACAGGCTAGCTAAAAATGAAAGATTAAATATCTTTCATTTTAGCAGGTATTTTAAAATTTTCATCTGTTTCTTATTTTAAAGCTTTCATCCGCTTTATCTGCTTAAGATTAAAATTTTTGTTTTAAATCTTTCATCTGCTAAAAATGAAAGATTTAAAAATGCACCATTATTATCATTATATTTTTGAAAAACCGTCAAAATAAAGAAAATGACATTAGAAAATTCCGAAAAACGTTTACATAGGAGGATATTTTTCGGTCCATTAATGGTATCAAGATCAAAACCCTTACTTAAGTTCACATTAAATACTGACTTACAGCTTCAAACAAAATTGTCTACTTTGAATATTTTAAAATTCCACTGGCTTACTGTATTGTCATCGCAAAAACGTGTAAAAAAACTAGATAAAAGGGCTCAAAAATTAATTTCCAGATTTGATACAAATTATCCGCTCAACAAAAAAAACAAAATCAGAACAAACAGAGAAGACAAACAAACGATAAACACATACAGAAACCAACTTACGTAAAAGTTAAACATTATCGATTTTCAAGCTCTAATTTCACAGAAAGAAAAAGCTTAAACATGTGAAGTAATCATAAATTGCATTCAAATATGCAAAAAAAAAAAAAAAAAAAAAAAAAAAGACAAAGAAAACTTCAAGTTGGACTAACACGTAATTCACTGAGCAGCACCAATGCCATTTTTTCATTTTATGTCTAGCTATAAAACATAAACTTATTAAATCAAGATTTTTTTTTTTATTATTTTCATCGCAAGTGTTTACTTACACCTACTACTAGCACTCCAGTGTAAACTGATACCTAATGATACAGAGACTACATTCAAAATAAATTATAAAATGGCAAATTCCACACATCTGAAAATAAATATATTTCGATATACTTTTAGTATAATCTGGTCTAGAGCTAGAAGAGTGGTCAATGATATTGTATCCAGGGCTGAGGAGTCGGTAGGGAAAATGACCGACTCAACTCCTGAAATTTTAGACTCCCGATTCCCTCATATATATATATGTAAACATACACACATGGGTTACAGCTTATTTTTTTAATATGAAACAAGTAATAGATGCCACAGAAAAAAATTGATGGCATAGCAAATTATTTATATTAATTAGCATTAATTATGAAATGGAAAAACTGACATTAGTTATTTCTAAGAAACAGTATAGCTTCGGTAAGACCTTCTTTGTTGGAGGGCCATAGATCCGATTTCATAAAACTTCAGAGCTGAGAAGAGTCTTTCCACACTAACTTGAGGTAGGAGGAAGAGTTCTTACTGTTATGGCTACTTCTTTTAACTTTTCAGGATAGATTTCTAAAAGAGGTGTCTTGCAAGCGTAATCATATTTCTCTATTTCTTCAAAGGCCGCGTAGAAATCTTGTTTGTAAGTTTTCATTTTTATATCTAAAAGCTATTGGTTCTTTATTTTCATTTGCTTTGCCTTTTCAATATTATCCAAAAATATTTCTTAAAATCTAATTCAACACTGGAAGAGAAAGATAAAGATTCAGTTGCAACGTCTGCAGTTTGACTGTCCTGATTCGAATTCTCCAACTGTTCTGAGAATAATTTCATTCTTAATGAAAGTTCATAGATGGCTTTCTTTACCTTTTTAATTCGTTCGTCACCCAAGAAAATTCGGTGTTTCGGATCTACATATATTGAACCCAGCATGATCTCATTGTCTAGCAAACTAGTTTCTCTTTTCTTCATTGAAGAAATGACTCCTTCTGCAATAAACCCTTTATTTCCGAGAGAACAAACATCCCATTCTTCCATTCTTGTCAATTCTTCAGATTGCAGCTTTTTTGTGGCTATATACGGTGTAGAAAGAAGAGTTCCCATTCTGCAAGATCATTCCACAGTCTTTCTGTTAGTGAAACATTAGGGTTATCTACATCTTCTAAAAAAAGTTCTTAATTCTAAAAACCTCTTTATCATCAAATATGTACTTCCTTATCGCGTTGCTGGATCAATAATTGCTCCTTTTTCTGCTCGCTTCCTAAGAATAGCATCAATTTTGGGAGTTCTTGCTACTATTGCTGCTTACCTAAATTTACCAGTGAGATTTGCAACTAACTAAATGAATCAGTTTAATCACTAATGGCAAATATTACATCCATCCTCCTCCCTTATATATTTTTATTACTATGTCAATAAAATAGAAAATAACTATTTATTAATGTACATAGTCCATAAATAAAAATAATAACTCAGCTTGTCATTAATTTTTTTTTAATTCATTTTAATTTCATTTCAAATTCAAACTGTCCACCAAAACCTAGAGTCGGATTCGAACTGTTTTCAGCGACTCAGCTCCGACTTCTTTTACCCTAAAATCTGCCCGACTCCGATTCCGACTCCACAGACCTGATTGTATCCACAGCTGAATTATCCCAAGAGAGTCAATTAGCTCTTTCCCTAGCTCTCGACAGCAGCACTTCCAACCGCATGAAGTACCTTTTGTAAGATGATACTTCTTGCAGTTGCTACATAGCCCTTCTCATTATAATAAATCTACTGCGTTATCTGGTCCTGAGCATAATATTTCGTAATTAAAAGCATTATAAATTTCTCACGCATGGGAACTGACAGAGATTGTAGAAAACAGAATTATTATTTTCTTCCTGGCGATGAAACAACGTTAAGATCAAAACATTAGTCCTGCACAGAAGTGATAAAAAGCAGAAAACAGTTCATAAAAATCTATAAAAAATGTTTAATATCTTAGTGGGACAGGACCTTGAAGCGGTCAAAACACAAGCTAGTATCGAACGAAATATAAGCCTGTAAAATGGGAAAATATTACAATTTTGAGCTATATGCGTACAAATAAATGTATATAGTTATTTTTCAGCTTAAGCTGTTTATTATGATTATGCTTCACAAATCGAAAAATGCAAAATATTACAAAGTACCGTAAGAACGCATTTCCTTTGCTGTAAAATGAGTTAAAAACACAACTGGAATAAATTTTAAAGTTTACAATTACTAATTCTATAAATATATGTATCTCAGTAAGCTTTATGAACTTAAAAGAGAGAAAGAATTATTGTTAAAAGAGGCTTTTATTTAAAATTGCTAATTCTTCATCATTACTCTGCTAATCAATTTCTTAGGCATTGAATTACAGGCAAATATTCTGTAAAATATTTAAGCACTCTGCGAAATATCTCTTAGTTTTAGGTAAAGTGCTTGCATTTTAGATGATTATCTCTACTTTGTAAAATTTTAAATGAATGTATTAAATGACTTTCTGTACACTCTCTACGACTATATCTGTCAGTTTTTGGTAAAGAGCTAATTATGTCTACTTTGTAGCTAATTACATTGTACATTGTACAATGTAATGATCTCTACATTGTAGCTAATTATCTCTACTTTGCAAAACTTTAAATAAATGTATTATCTGACTTTCTGTACTAGATAATACCCAAGGAATGCCTTCGTGGAGGACTTTCTAAGGAAAACTGGCTCGTGTACACGTTGGACATGATCCACGAAAGCGCCCATGCAGCCAGCCCGTTCACCGGAATTCAGGCCCCGGACTGAACTACCAATGTTCAGCGACTTTACTGCTCGGCCCCGAAGGAACTGAGATTCATCCGTTGGATTATTTATTAACGAACTGAAAATCAACGAAATTTAAACTAAACAACAGAGACAAAGAAACTTTACAAAGACACTCATATCAGAACATTGCAATTTCATGCAGCAGTAATATAAAATATAGAAGAATACCGCCATCATGAATATTTCATGAAGTTCAATATTTAACATTGCAAGATTAGTTAATGCTTTTGTGATGCTATTAATAAAACCTGACAATAAAATCAACAGTGAGGACAACAGTTTTTACAATCGTTCTTTCCTTATTTCTATCACTTGCTTCTCAATAATTTTATTTTCAGTTATCATATCAGGCCATTAAATTAAAACAGCTTGTTTTACTGTGATATATGGACTGCAGAAAACAATACAAAATTTGATTTAAACTGATCTTTATTTTCCAAGATCGCTGGCTTCGGAAAGATAGTGTATGGAGATTATCCAGGTAACAAAAGCAGACATAAGTATAATGGCTTCTTTTCTTATCCATGCATGGCGGCATTCATCACAGGAATCGAAGAAACAAAACTTTAGCTTTTGTTCACTATCGCTCATTGAATTTAAGAAATAAATCTCGAAAACCCGATTCATCAAAACTGTCGGCTTCTTTGCGAAGAGGAAACGGCAATTTTAGTCAACGTCATGCTTATTATATGCAACAGAAGGAGAAATAAATAAATAAATAAATAATAAATAAATGTAATCATACTAACTGCCATTTCTCTTATTTCTTGAAGAAATTTTGTTAGCATTCTAATTACACATATGGAAGCCCATGATTTTAATTTTTGTCACATATAATCAACAATTTTATAATAAAAGAAACTGCATTTTAGGTTTCAGAGCATCAACTTAAAACCGTGCAATACAAAATATTTTTATGAATTTTATTTGTGCTTTTTAGCCTACACATCGCATAAAAAGCAGCAATAAAAAATTACTCTGCATCTGAAACCACAAAAGTTGATCTTTATAATCTGACCTAAGATCATACCTTCAGTACATTTATATTTATTTTTAATTTGGAAATCCGATTCATCGTCACTTGAAATCACAGGCTAGCTAAAAATGAAAGATTAAATATCTTTCATTTTAGCAGGTATTTTAAAATTTTCATCTGTTTCTTATTTTAAAGCTTTCATCCGCTTTATCTGCTTAAGATTAAAATTTTTGTTTTAAATCTTTCATCTGCTAAAAATGAAAGATTTAAAAATGCACCATTATTATCATTATATTTTTGAAAAACCGTCAAAATAAAGAAAATGACATTAGAAAATTCCGAAAAACGTTTACATAGGAGGATATTTTTCGGTCCATTAATGGTATCAAGATCAAAACCCTTACTTAAGTTCACATTAAATACTGACTTACAGCTTCAAACAAAATTGTCTACTTTGAATATTTTAAAATTCCACTGGCTTACTGTATTGTCATCGCAAAAACGTGTAAAAAAACTAGATAAAAGGGCTCAAAAATTAATTTCCAGATTTGATACAAATTATCCGCTCAACAAAAAAAACAAAATCAGAACAAACAGAGAAGACAAACAAACGATAAACACATACAGAAACCAACTTACGTAAAAGTTAAACATTATCGATTTTCAAGCTCTAATTTCACAGAAAGAAAAAGCTTAAACATGTGAAGTAATCATAAATTGCATTCAAATATGCAAAAAAAAAAAAAAAAAAAAGACAAAGAAAACTTCAAGTTGGACTAACACGTAATTCACTGAGCAGCACCAATGCCATTTTTTCATTTTATGTCTAGCTATAAAACATAAACTTATTAAATCAAGATTTTTTTTTTTATTATTTTCATCGCAAGTGTTTACTTACACCTACTACTAGCACTCCAGTGTAAACTGATACCTAATGATACAGAGACTACATTCAAAATAAATTATAAAATGGCAAATTCCACACATCTGAAAATAAATATATTTCGATATACTTTTAGTATAATCTGGTCTAGAGCTAGAAGAGTGGTCAATGATATTGTATCCAGGGCTGAGGAGTCGGTAGGGAAAATGACCGACTCAACTCCTGAAATTTTAGACTCCCGATTCCCTCATATATATATATGTAAACATACACACATGGGTTACAGCTTATTTTTTTAATATGAAACAAGTAATAGATGCCACAGAAAAAAATTGATGGCATAGCAAATTATTTATATTAATTAGCATTAATTATGAAATGGAAAAACTGACATTAGTTATTTCTAAGAAACAGTATAGCTTCGGTAAGACCTTCTTTGTTGGAGGGCCATAGATCCGATTTCATAAAACTTCAGAGCTGAGAAGAGTCTTTCCACACTAACTTGAGGTAGGAGGAAGAGTTCTTACTGTTATGGCTACTTCTTTTAACTTTTCAGGATAGATTTCTAAAAGAGGTGTCTTGCAAGCGTAATCATATTTCTCTATTTCTTCAAAGGCCGCGTAGAAATCTTGTTTGTAAGTTTTCATTTTTATATCTAAAAGCTATTGGTTCTTTATTTTCATTTGCTTTGCCTTTTCAATATTATCCAAAAATATTTCTTAAAATCTAATTCAACACTGGAAGAGAAAGATAAAGATTCAGTTGCAACGTCTGCAGTTTGACTGTCCTGATTCGAATTCTCCAACTGTTCTGAGAATAATTTCATTCTTAATGAAAGTTCATAGATGGCTTTCTTTACCTTTTTAATTCGTTCGTCACCCAAGAAAATTCGGTGTTTCGGATCTACATATATTGAACCCAGCATGATCTCATTGTCTAGCAAACTAGTTTCTCTTTTCTTCATTGAAGAAATGACTCCTTCTGCAATAAACCCTTTATTTCCGAGAGAACAAACATCCCATTCTTCCATTCTTGTCAATTCTTCAGATTGCAGCTTTTTTGTGGCTATATACGGTGTAGAAAGAAGAGTTCCCATTCTGCAAGATCATTCCACAGTCTTTCTGTTAGTGAAACATTAGGGTTATCTACATCTTCTAAAAAAAGTTCTTAATTCTAAAAACCTCTTTATCATCAAATATGTACTTCCTTATCGCGTTGCTGGATCAATAATTGCTCCTTTTTCTGCTCGCTTCCTAAGAATAGCATCAATTTTGGGAGTTCTTGCTACTATTGCTGCTTACCTAAATTTACCAGTGAGATTTGCAACTAACTAAATGAATCAGTTTAATCACTAATGGCAAATATTACATCCATCCTCCTCCCTTATATATTTTTATTACTATGTCAATAAAATAGAAAATAACTATTTATTAATGTACATAGTCCATAAATAAAAATAATAACTCAGCTTGTCATTAATTTTTTTTTAATTCATTTTAATTTCATTTCAAATTCAAACTGTCCACCAAAACCTAGAGTCGGATTCGAACTGTTTTCAGCGACTGCTCCGACTTCTTTTACCCTAAAATCTGCCCGACTCCGATTCCGACTCCACAGACCTGATTGTATCCACAGCTGAATTATCCCAAGAGAGTCAATTAGCTCTTTCCCTAGCTCTCGACAGCAGCACTTCCAACCGCATGAAGTACCTTTTGTAAGATGATACTTCTTGCAGTTGCTACATAGCCCTTCTCATTATAATAAATCTACTGCGTTATCTGGTCCTGAGCATAATATTTCGTAATTAAAAGCATTATAAATTTCTCACGCATGGGAACTGACAGAGATTGTAGAAAACAGAATTATTATTTTCTTCCTGGCGATGAAACAACGTTAAGATCAAAACATTAGTCCTGCACAGAAGTGATAAAAAGCAGAAAACAGTTCATAAAAATCTATAAAAAATGTTTAATATCTTAGTGGGACAGGACCTTGAAGCGGTCAAAACACAAGCTAGTATCGAACGAAATATAAGCCTGTAAAATGGGAAAATATTACAATTTTGAGCTATATGCGTACAAATAAATGTATATAGTTATTTTTCAGCTTAAGCTGTTTATTATGATTATGCTTCACAAATCGAAAAATGCAAAATATTACAAAGTACCGTAAGAACGCATTTCCTTTGCTGTAAAATGAGTTAAAAACACAACTGGAATAAATTTTAAAGTTTACAATTACTAATTCTATAAATATATGTATCTCAGTAAGCTTTATGAACTTAAAAGAGAGAAAGAATTATTGTTAAAAGAGGCTTTTATTTAAAATTGCTAATTCTTCATCATTACTCTGCTAATCAATTTCTTAGGCATTGAATTACAGGCAAATATTCTGTAAAATATTTAAGCACTCTGCGAAATATCTCTTAGTTTTAGGTAAAGTGCTTGCATTTTAGATGATTATCTCTACTTTGTAAAATTTTAAATGAATGTATTAAATGACTTTCTGTACACTCTCTACGACTATATCTGTCAGTTTTTGGTAAAGAGCTAATTATGTCTACTTTGTAGCTAATTACATTGTACATTGTACAATGTAATGATCTCTACATTGTAGCTAATTATCTCTACTTTGCAAAACTTTAAATAAATGTATTATCTGACTTTCTGTACTAGATAATACCCAAGGAATGCCTTCGTGGAGGACTTTCTAAGGAAAACTGGCTCGTGTACACGTTGGACATGATCCACGAAAGCGCCCATGTAGCCAGCCCGTTCACCGGAATTCAGGCCCCGGACTGAACTACCAATGTTCAGCGACTTTACTGCTCGGCCCCGAAGGAACTGAGATTCATCCGTTGGATTATTTATTAACGAACTGAAAATCAACGAAATTTAAACTAAACAACAGAGACAAAGAAACTTTACAAAGACACTCATATCAGAACATTGCAATTTCATGCAGCAGTAATATAAAATATAGAAGAATACCGCCATCATGAATATTTCATGAAGTTCAATATTTAACATTGCAAGATTAGTTAATGCTTTTGTGATGCTATTAATAAAACCTGACAAAAAAATCAACAGTGAGGACAACAGTTTTTACAATCGTTCTTTCCTTATTTCTATCACTTGCTTCTCAATAATTTTATTTTCAGTTATCATATCAGGCCATTAAATTAAAACAGCTTGTTTTACTGTGATATATGGACTGCAGAAAACAATACAAAATTTGATTTAAACTGATCTTTATTTTCCAAGATCGCTGGCTTCGGAAAGATAGTGTATGGAGATTATCCAGGTAACAAAAGCAGACATAAGTATAATGGCTTCTTTTCTTATCCATGCATGGCGGCATTCATCACAGGAATCGAAGAAACAAAACTTTAGCTTTTGTTCACTATCGCTCATTGAATTTAAGAAATAAATCTCGAAAACCCGATTCATCAAAACTGTCGGCTTCTTTGCGAAGAGGAAACGGCAATTTTAGTCAACGTCATGCTTATTATATGCAACAGAAGGAGAAATAAATAAATAAATAAATAATAAATAAATGTAATCATACTAACTGCCATTTCTCTTATTTCTTGAAGAAATTTTGTTAGCATTCTAATTACACATATGGAAGCCCATGATTTTAATTTTTGTCACATATAATCAACAATTTTATAATAAAAGAAACTGCATTTTAGGTTTCAGAGCATCAACTTAAAACCGTGCAATACAAAATATTTTTATGAATTTTATTTGTGCTTTTTAGCCTACACATCGCATAAAAAGCAGCAATAAAAAATTACTCTGCATCTGAAACCACAAAAGTTGATCTTTATAATCTGACCTAAGATCATACCTTCAGTACATTTATATTTATTTTTAATTTGGAAATCCGATTCATCGTCACTTGAAATCACAGGCTAGCTAAAAATGAAAGATTAAATATCTTTCATTTTAGCAGGTATTTTAAAATTTTCATCTGTTTCTTATTTTAAAGCTTTCATCCGCTTTATCTGCTTAAGATTAAAATTTTTGTTTTAAATCTTTCATCTGCTAAAAATGAAAGATTTAAAAATGCACCATTATTATCATTATATTTTTGAAAAACCGTCAAAATAAAGAAAATGACATTAGAAAATTCCGAAAAACGTTTACATAGGAGGATATTTTTCGGTCCATTAATGGTATCAAGATCAAAACCCTTACTTAAGTTCACATTAAATACTGACTTACAGCTTCAAACAAAATTGTCTACTTTGAATATTTTAAAATTCCACTGGCTTACTGTATTGTCATCGCAAAAACGTGTAAAAAAACTAGATAAAAGGGCTCAAAAATTAATTTCCAGATTTGATACAAATTATCCGCTCAACAAAAAAAAACAAAATCAGAACAAACAGAGAAGACAAACAAACGATAAACACATACAGAAACCAACTTACGTAAAAGTTAAACATTATCGATTTTCAAGCTCTAATTTCACAGAAAGAAAAAGCTTAAACATGTGAAGTAATCATAAATTGCATTCAAATATGAAAAAAAAAAAAAAAAAAAAAAAAAAAAAAAAAAAAAAGACAAAGAAAACTTCAAGTTGGACTAACACGTAATTCACTGAGCAGCACCAATGCCATTTTTTCATTTTATGTCTAGCTATAAAACATAAACTTATTAAATCAAGATTTTTTTTTTATTATTTTCATCGCAAGTGTTTACTTACACCTACTACTAGCACTCCAGTGTAAACTGATACCTAATGATACAGAGACTACATTCAAAATAAATTATAAAATGGCAAATTCCACACATCTGAAAATAAATATATTTCGATATACTTTTAGTATAATCTGGTCTAGAGCTAGAAGAGTGGTCAATGATATTGTATCCAGGGCTGAGGAGTCGGTAGGGAAAATGACCGACTCAACTCCTGAAATTTTAGACTCCCGATTCCCTCATATATATATATGTAAACATACACACATGGGTTACAGCTTATTTTTTTAATATGAAACAAGTAATAGATGCCACAGAAAAAAATTGATGGCATAGCAAATTATTTATATTAATTAGCATTAATTATGAAATGGAAAAACTGACATTAGTTATTTCTAAGAAACAGTATAGCTTCGGTAAGACCTTCTTTGTTGGAGGGCCATAGATCCGATTTCATAAAACTTCAGAGCTGAGAAGAGTCTTTCCACACTAACTTGAGGTAGGAGGAAGAGTTCTTACTGTTATGGCTACTTCTTTTAACTTTTCAGGATAGATTTCTAAAAGAGGTGTCTTGCAAGCGTAATCATATTTCTCTATTTCTTCAAAGGCCGCGTAGAAATCTTGTTTGTAAGTTTTCATTTTTATATCTAAAAGCTATTGGTTCTTTATTTTCATTTGCTTTGCCTTTTCAATATTATCCAAAAATATTTCTTAAAATCTAATTCAACACTGGAAGAGAAAGATAAAGATTCAGTTGCAACGTCTGCAGTTTGACTGTCCTGATTCGAATTCTCCAACTGTTCTGAGAATAATTTCATTCTTAATGAAAGTTCATAGATGGCTTTCTTTACCTTTTTAATTCGTTCGTCACCCAAGAAAATTCGGTGTTTCGGATCTACATATATTGAACCCAGCATGATCTCATTGTCTAGCAAACTAGTTTCTCTTTTCTTCATTGAAGAAATGACTCCTTCTGCAATAAACCCTTTATTTCCGAGAGAACAAACATCCCATTCTTCCATTCTTGTCAATTCTTCAGATTGCAGTTTATTACTATGTCAATAAAATAGAAAATAACTATTTATTAATGTACATAGTCCATAAATAAAAATAATAACTCAGCTTGTCATTAATTTTTTTTAATTCATTTTAATTTCATTTCAAATTCAAACTGTCCACCAAAACCTAGAGTCGGATTCGAACTGTTTTCAGCGACTCAGCTCCGACTTCTTTTACCCTAAAATCTGCCCGACTCCGATTCCGACTCCACAGACCTGATTGTATCCACAGCTGAATTATCCCAAGAGAGTCAATTAGCTCTTTCCCTAGCTCTCGACAGCAGCACTTCCAACCGCATGAAGTACCTTTTGTAAGATGATACTTCTTGCAGTTGCTACATAGCCCTTCTCATTATAATAAATCTACTGCGTTATCTGGTCCTGAGCATAATATTTCGTAATTAAAAGCATTATAAATTTCTCACGCATGGGAACTGACAGAGATTGTAGAAAACAGAATTATTATTTTCTTCCTGGCGATGAAACAACGTTAAGATCAAAACATTAGTCCTGCACAGAAGTGATAAAAAGCAGAAAACAGTTCATAAAAATCTATAAAAAATGTTTAATATCTTAGTGGGACAGGACCTTGAAGCGGTCAAAACACAAGCTAGTATCGAACGAAATATAAGCCTGTAAAATGGGAAAATATTACAATTTTGAGCTATATGCGTACAAATAAATGTATATAGTTATTTTTCAGCTTAAGCTGTTTATTATGATTATGCTTCACAAATCGAAAAATGCAAAATATTACAAAGTACCGTAAGAACGCATTTCCTTTGCTGTAAAATGAGTTAAAAACACAACTGGAATAAATTTTAAAGTTTACAATTACTAATTCTATAAATATATGTATCTCAGTAAGCTTTATGAACTTAAAAGAGAGAAAGAATTATTGTTAAAAGAGGCTTTTATTTAAAATTGCTAATTCTTCATCATTACTCTGCTAATCAATTTCTTAGGCATTGAATTACAGGCAAATATTCTGTAAAATATTTAAGCACTCTGCGAAATATCTCTTAGTTTTAGGTAAAGTGCTTGCATTTTAGATGATTATCTCTACTTTGTAAAATTTTAAATGAATGTATTAAATGACTTTCTGTACACTCTCTACGACTATATCTGTCAGTTTTTGGTAAAGAGCTAATTATGTCTACTTTGTAGCTAATTACATTGTACATTGTACAATGTAATGATCTCTACATTGTAGCTAATTATCTCTACTTTGCAAAACTTTAAATAAATGTATTATCTGACTTTCTGTACTAGATAATACCCAAGGAATGCCTTCGTGGAGGACTTTCTAAGGAAAACTGGCTCGTGTACACGTTGGACATGATCCACGAAAGCGCCCATGCAGCCAGCCCGTTCACCGGAATTCAGGCCCCGGACTGAACTACCAATGTTCAGCGACTTTACTGCTCGGCCCCGAAGGAACTGAGATTCATCCGTTGGATTATTTATTAACGAACTGAAAATCAACGAAATTTAAACTAAACAACAGAGACAAAGAAACTTTACAAAGACACTCATATCAGAACATTGCAATTTCATGCAGCAGTAATATAAAATATAGAAGAATACCGCCATCATGAATATTTCATGAAGTTCAATATTTAACATTGCAAGATTAGTTAATGCTTTTGTGATGCTATTAATAAAACCTGACAATAAAATCAACAGTGAGGACAACAGTTTTTACAATCGTTCTTTCCTTATTTCTATCACTTGCTTCTCAATAATTTTATTTTCAGTTATCATATCAGGCCATTAAATTAAAACAGCTTGTTTTACTGTGATATATGGACTGCAGAAAACAATACAAAATTTGATTTAAACTGATCTTTATTTTCCAAGATCGCTGGCTTCGGAAAGATAGTGTATGGAGATTATCCAGGTAACAAAAGCAGACATAAGTATAATGGCTTCTTTTCTTATCCATGCATGGCGGCATTCATCACAGGAATCGAAGAAACAAAACTTTAGCTTTTGTTCACTATCGCTCATTGAATTTAAGAAATAAATCTCGAAAACCCGATTCATCAAAACTGTCGGCTTCTTTGCGAAGAGGAAACGGCAATTTTAGTCAACGTCATGCTTATTATATGCAACAGAAGGAGAAATAAATAAATAAATAAATAAATAAAAAGATGAATATTATGCATTATATCGTGTAAAATGCTGTTATTTAGATTGGAGAAAAATACCAGGTGATGTATTGGCAACAATTTTCCCCAATCCTGTTAAATCAAGACGGTAAGTAATCTTTAACCAAACTGATAAGCTCCAAAATTAGTTGGTTTCAATTTTTTAATGAACTTCGAGAATTTGGTGCTCTTTGCTAGCATAAACTAAATCCAAGTGCCTGATAGACCAACAGCAAATCATCGCTGTGTCTGAAAAGAATTGCGAATTCTTCAGAATGTTTAAAAATAAATCTTTTATTTTACCCAGAACTTGAACACAAACGCTCTTTTAGTGGATTGAAAGGTTCAACCATTACACTTGTAGCGATGTAACTTAAAATAACAGCAAATTTCAGAATAGTCCAGTAGTTAACGGCTACGCGATTTAATGCGAATTTGGCTCAAAACTTCTCACCGGCGTAACAGTTTAAACATCGGCAGATATAACGCTACGCCGAAGAATTGCAATCTCATCAGAGCTGGCGAAACTTAGTAAGTAACGTAGCCTCGACAGGCAGAAACACAGAAACACGCTTTGTTTTGCAATCCAAAAACCGTCGAATTAAATACTCTTAGCCTTCTTTGCATTCTGGTGAGGAAACGGAAAGATGAACTGACAGTACAGGATGAAGTTATAAATAACTGGTTAAATAAAATAATAGTAATTCTACAAACTTTATACGGATTTTTTCATTATTCAAAATAATTACAGATTTACAATATCTAAAAATGCCCGCAGTGTATTTGTATGCAAAAATAGTGGGTTGGGAAAACTGTGCCCTTGAGATGACCTTTAATTAACTTGTATTTTTATAGTCATTGATGGATAATCTGTACGAAAAGACTTTTCAGAAAGGGAATAAATTAACATAAACGTCAAAGAATTCAACAAACTATAGGAAGCGAAAACAAAACTTTCAGTATCATGAATTTTATTATATAGAATGACACTTTTCCTGCTATCAACAATGGTTAAAGAACAGTCACTATGAACTGCTTATATTAAACCCTGATATCAAATTTGTATCTTTTTATTTCTTATATTTATAGAAACATTTTATTTCTTTTATGCTTAGCACACACAAACACGTACACATGCCCTGTCGTCAATCTTCCCCCCCCCAAGAATAATTGAATTTGAAAAATTTATTTTATGTTTAATGCATTCAAAAATAAAATTAGTGACTAAAATAGCTTTTCATGCTTCCCCCCCCCCCGAAAAACATTTGACCATAGCATAAAGAATGATTACTCCAAATTATTCTGTTCTATTAGCTCAGATAAACAGAGTTCCGCTGTAATTAGTAGGAGATAATATTATAAAAGTTCCAATCAAAAATGAAAGTAATTTTATAAGGTATTTCTCCCGCCTTCTTAGCATGCCTTCGTAGTATAGTGGTCTGCACGTTGAGCGCGTAGTGGTTCGATTCCCGGCGAAGGCGTTGCTCATTTTTCAAGTCTCCTGCTTCCAAAAATTACCTAATGTGTCTACAGTGGCGCCCGAACTAAAAGGGTGGTGGTTGATGTTTCTCCACACCCAGGATTTGGCGATGGGGTCCCCTAAACACCTCAGTCGCCCTTTAAAGGGGGAAGTATATAAGGTATTTCTACCGCCGTCTGCACGCTGGGCGCGTATTCCAGAGTCTGTGGTTCGATTCCAGAAGGCGCTGGTTATTTTTCAAGTCTCCTGCTTTCATAAAAATACCTAATGTCTCTACAATTTCTCGTGTTCACTATCCTGCAACTGAAAACTTAACAACATTACATAACAGCAATACGCTCTCAGTTATTCTACTGAATATCCAGACATGTGCATTCAAAGACTGAATTAAAACAGTAACATAACGAAACAAACATATATTAACTTGGCACAATTGCTACGTTCGCAATATAATTAACCTTGTTTTCACTTTTTTATCGGCACAAACAATATAAATATTCCCGCAAAATTTGAAAAAGTTAATTAAATTAAATAGGAAGCGAAATGGATTTAAATAATACGAAAAGAAATAGATAAAAGCAAAATGAATGAAAAGGACTATCAAAAAAGCGCGTATTTAAACCAGTGTCATAAGTATTGACAGAGGTACTATCATCTCCACAGAAAAGCAAAATCATTTCGAAGCACGAGTTCTTGAAGAGTGGTCTTCTTTGAAAAGTTTCTCACAGATTTTCCATAAAAAATGTCGCTTTTGATTGAGTGGAATTATCTCAGACATTATTAGTTTGAAAACCTTCAGATTTTAATGACCGCAGTTACTATGATTACCGGTTTTTTTCCTGGATGCAAATTTCTTTAAATTAATACAATTCGTATAACATTCTTTTTTTCTCTCTTCCCTTGTACAGTCTCACTTTTTTAGTTACATACTATGTGAGGACTCTGAATTGGAGCTATGCGATTACGTCCACTAAGGAAACAGGGTATAAAAGACACTTTTATTAAGAACTCAAATAGCTGAACAGAAAGCACTCCTGGTGCTCACAAAACCAGCCAATAACTATGGCGTAAACTTCAAAGTAAGGAATTCAAACCACCCAACAACTATGGCGTAAACTCTAAAGTAAGGAATTCGAACCAGCCAACAACTATGGCGTAAACTCCAAAGTAAGGAATTCAAATTTAAACTAAATTTAAGTCGTTAAGTTAAAGACTGCGCAGAAATAGTTAACGCGCAAAGTGGCTCAAACCTACATCAGCGTGACTGCACTACTGGCAAGATTTAAACAATACCGTAGACAGAATATCGCAGAATTTCAACTAGTAACGTGGCCTTCAGCAGGCGGAGCAAGCTTTGATTAAGCAATCTAAAGCCTCTCTTTAAATACTATCTCTTTCTACCTCATTTAAATATGCCCAAACTAAAATTTACATTCTGGCTATAAAACGGAAAGGGAGAAGTGACAGTATAGACTTAAAACATAAAATAACTGGTTAATTTAAATAATTAGCTTACACCCTATGAAAGGCATTTAATTGCTATATTCGTTTATAAGTTTATTGAACATAAGAGATATTTTAAATATTTAAAAATACACATTGCAGTCCAATGTAAATAAAAATGACGCTGATTATAGTATAAAGCGGTAGATTTGTAACAGATAATGTCTAAAATCATTAAACAGTTTCTTGTTGTAAGCTGCTTGCTTTTGAATATTAATGCACTATTAAACATTATGCTAAAGAAAACTCTACTAAAGAATACAACTTACGTTATGCTATAACAAAATTCACATTTTATACCACAGAAAGAAGAAAAAATTACAGCTTTTCAACGGCAAAAAAATAATATGTTGTGAAAAATTTTGACCATTTTTTATAATATCAGTGAACCCCCTAACCCAATACTAAGAGATTCCATTTAATCAAAAAAAAAAAAAAATTATGGAATAAACTATCAAAACAATTTACGAGGATACTGTTGGTAAAACATGAAATAAAATTCCCACCCAAATAAATAAAATAATAAATTAAAAATATTTGGGGTTGAAGAGTGGAAAAGCGATTTTAAAACCTATGTACTATGTAAGATAAAATACAAGAATTTAGCTTTCTCTGATTTCCTCCAGTGACGCCAAAACCCAAACAAAGTGAATGGAATGCTAATCACAAACTAAAGTAAATGCAGGAGGAGAATTTCTCAGTTTAACGTCTCATTACTTTCCTGGTGACACGTTAACGTGTTGTTAAAAGAAAGAAGATCTTACTTTTGTAAGCTTTTTCTTTTCTTTTTTTCCTTTTCAAAGGAGAGATACTTATTGTAACGTAAGCATTTAACTATCAGGCTATCAAATTGCTTTTATTTCTGTTTGACCAGTGAGAAAAAATTCGGAAAATCAGTCTCGACAATCTGCAGATACCCCGCTCGAACTAAAATTAATATTGACTTACAGACGTGAAGATGGCGATTTTCAGAAACTATTCTAATCTATATGGTTTAAAATAGCCTATACTTTCATTACCAAAGTAAGCGTTGAAAATCACAGTCGCTTTAGGATATTCAAGACTAGATAAAAATACTTATCTATGATTTTGCACCAGGGAATATTACATGAAAGATGCCCTTTGTACACAAATGCCCCTTATAAGGTATTTTCTCGTCAGGGGAGATCACATTCCGTATTAAGTTATAATTTTCTTCTGAGTTACTCTTTCTTTGCGAGAGAGTGAGTCTTTTTTTTTTTTTTTTTTTTTTTTTTTTTTTTTTTTTTAAATGATGAGCGCTCCTTGTAACTCATTATTACTATTTTTATTGCTTCATACTACAGCTTTATATCATATGCAGTGCTGATAATTTTTTTCTTTTGTATTTATGTGATATGATGTCATGATGTATCATTTCACCCAAAGTCATCAAATTATAGGTCACATTTTTTGAGAACTCTGTCATTTCGTGTATATAAAGATAATTTGGGACATGAGAATATTTTAATAATTCAAAATAGCAGTACTCTCTCCCAAAAAAAAAAAAAAAATGGTATCTCCTCATCCGTTTATTCATCACATTTTAATAGGAAAGAATGCTTTCCAGATATAAAAGAGTATCACTACATCTCCTTCTATATATACTTGAGTAACACGTAACAAAAAAATGCGAAAAACTCATGCAACCATTCGTTGCAACAGAAACCAAACTTCGGACACAATTATTAATAGTCAACTGCTACTGGTTTTATTTCTAGCATGATACACGCAACATTCGTTTTCCTCGATTTTTCATTCAAAACTGGTGGATATTTTGAACAGTTTGTTTCACTCAAGTAAGTCGCCTCACATCACTAAAACAATTTCTTTGCAAACGTTATTTATTTTCCAGCCGACAATTAAGTAAGTGATTAAAAAAAATCCACGGTATTCGGTATTTGCCACATTTTTAAGATAGAGAAGAACCAAAAAGAGTTTAAAATGGATAATGGTCCGCAGCTGTTTTGTCAGAAAAGGTGGAAAACAGCTGCTGCTTCTGCAAATAAGGACCACTCAACCTCACACAACTATGGAGTTAGATGGTGGTGATACATATACGCATCTTCCGACAACTTCGCTGTTATAATTTAAATAACTATGATGCTAATGATTTATAACTTACTTTTTTGTTTTACTTCATTAACGCTAAAATTAACTTGCAAAAAATTATATATATGTAATTAATAATTAATTAAGTTAAATTATACCCAACAGGCATTTTTTTAAATTTAGAAACTGTTTTCATACACAAATTTCTCCACTTTGGAAATTATATACTATGTAATAAAGCATACTTAAATGTAAGCATGTAGAAGCACTGATAGCGTAAATATAGAAATATTGCATTTCGTAGACATCAACCCATAATGAACAGCAAATTGCAACTAAGGCACATTAAATATTTATTTTTATTTCAGTAAACATGCTGCAGCCACAAACAACGTGTCACTCTAATTTGTACCTATTTCAAAATGTTTACATGTTTGATACCTTTGCAGTAGCAGTCCAACATGGCCGAGGTACAAAAAGCAACTAAATTGTGTTCAGGTTGAAATTTCAATTCAGAATGAGTTAGTTTAGGTTTGCAATACATTTGATTGGATAATTAATACTGCTGTAAAATTATTATTGGCTATTAGTTCATACTACTGTAAAATTATTATTGGCTATCAGTTCAATTTACATCACCAGCATTATGTAAGAGTCATGACATACAGGGGTTGGACAAAAGTATGGAAACACCTTTAAAAAAACATGTTTCTTTGCTTAATATGGTGTAGGAAACCTGTTGGCATCCAAAACAGCTTGCAGTCTTCTCGAAATGGATAAATACAGTTCCTGTATGTTTGCCAAGGGAATACTATACCGTTCTTCCTGCAAAACGGTGGCAAGTTCAGATAACGATGTTGGCGGTGGATAACGAGAACGCACTTTCCGTTCCAATGTAGACCACAAAGGTTCGATAATATTCAGGTCTGGTGACTGTGGTGGCCAGGGGAGATGGGACAACTCATCCTCGTGCTCAGAAAACCAGTCCTGGACAATGTGAGCTGTGTGAACAGGGGCTTTGACGTCTTGGAAGACACCATCACCATCAGGGAACAAAGTTTGTACCATGGAATGAACTTGATCGGCCAAAATGTTCACATAAGTCTTTGCAGTCATGTGCCCTGACACAGTTATCATGGGGCTAGCAGAGAACCACGATATGGCTGCCCAAACCATAACAGAACACCAGCCATGTTTCACTCTTGGCAACAAGCAGTCTGTATTATAGGCTTGAGATGGCGTTCTCCAGACGTAAACTCGGCCAGAAGTGGGAAACAATGTGAAAGAAGACTTGTCAGACCATATTACTCGCTTCCCCTGCTCTATAGTCCAGGCTTTATGACTTAAACACCACCTTTTCCTGTTACGGGCATTAGCATCACTGATGAGTGGCTTCTCAATTGCAGCACGGCCAGCAATTCCCTGTTTATGAAGCTCCCTTCTAATTGTTTTGGTACTCACAGGGTTCGGTAACACAACATTCATTTCAGTAGTAACTTTTGCAGCTGTGGTCTTCTTATTTTTTGTCACAATTGCCCTTAATGATCGTCTGTCACGATCACTCAGGACACACTTTCGTCCGCGCTGTGATTTAGCAGATGATGTTTTTCCGCTTTTCAAATATGCGGAATAAATCTTCGATACAGTACCTCTTGAAACACTAAACACCTCGGCTACCTTGCTTACGGAAGCACCTACCATACGTGCTCCAACAATTTGCCCACGTTCGAAGTCTGTTAACTCTGACATAATGCAATGACAACCTCACATAACAGTACTCCGACAACAACTGAACTGTTTAACACATTTACGAAGTTGTATAGGTGGCGTCAGTAGTCAGAAACGCCAGCGCCACCTACATATTTCATTAAAATCAATCTTTCTTTTCAAACATGCATTTCACAAGGTGTTTCCATATTTTTGTCCATCCACTGTAGATTAGTCTCGAAATGACGCAGTGCAGAAAAAGGTTACATTTTTAGAATACAGAGAGAAAACACTCAAATTAAAATTAAGGGGATATTTCTAATTTGTTTCCTGTTATGGTGCTTTTCTGTATGTCAGATGAGAAAAATCTTTCTCAAAAGTCTTCGGTTTTAGACTAAGCACCCTGTGCACATTGCCATCACTAATGACCCAGTTCTTGCATACACTAAGATAACTTTTATAGGTACCTATGGTATCAACGCAACCACGGTGGCGCAGTCTGACTATTTTTTACAGACGGAAAGATAAAAGTTACTTATCGAGAGCAAAAAGCTATTTTCGTGACTTTCTTTAAAGAAGATTCCCAAACTATCGATATTTATCTTAACATTACTAACATATGCAAATAATACATGCTTTAGTAATTTTAAATAAAATTTTAATTATTAAATAAGGATTAATAATGATGCATTAAAAAAATAAAACATTTATAATCCACTTCAAATCTTTTTCCATCTTTTTATGGAGAAGGGGCTATTCTTCCCCTTAAAGCACACATCGATCTGTTTTCTCTTAAAAAAGCATCAGACTGCAGAGACTCGGCATCATTCAAACCTTAACCAGAAACAAAAAGCTTTAGTTAGAGCACAGAATTATTTCCCCCAAATTCTGTTCCCTACGATATAGAAACAGGGAGGAATTATGATTGGAGAATATATATATATATGTAACTTAGTTATATGATAATCAAAACATTCTACTACTTGGTTAAGCAATAACTATACATACCCTATTCTAATAACGTAGATAGAATAAGGGTATATATTGTTTAAACAAACACAATCTTAGCATAAGAAAAATGAATCAAGTCCTCCCCCCCCCCGCCCATTTTTTTCTGGGTAAAAAGAGTAACACATATTCACTTTTATGGTTAGGTAGTTCTTCCAACACAAAAATCTTGAACACAAGAACAGCGGCCCAAACATTTATCTTAAGCTCTGTCGTAAACACCCCATAAAACATGGAAACAAGTTTATGAGTATTCCTGTTATTCGTCACGTATGGGAGACATTTAAAATCATTTTCATATCAAAACCACGATAAAAACGACAGCCGTGTTTGTGCATACGCCCATGACGTTCAACCTGTGAGAGAATGAAAACAAAAATGCCTCAGATTCTAGCGAATGATTTATGGAGGTGCTTCCCGGGTTTGGCGACTTTTTGACGAGCTCTTTTCTTTTACGGACTATTAATGCGGAATTTTTATGGCCCTTCTACTTAAACCAAGCGTTATTTATTTAGTCAGCTTGTCTAAGTTTGGATATAACACGGCTACAATATTTGCTATAGTTTGTATGTTTTAAAATCTGTTAAACATACGTTTAATGTTTCAACTTTGAATGCTAGAAGGCAACATCTACTTCATCTAAATGACACACACCAGCTCGAAAATGGATCGATGTACGGGTACTTCTGTGGTACGGGTACACTTTATATTTCTAGAAATATAAAGTGTGCTCTTTCTTTCGCGAAAATTAATTTTATCAATCTAACATCGTTTCTGTATGCATTCAATTTATTACGAATCTGTACACACACATTCATTTAACACCATGAAAAACATTAGGTATAATTTTTTAGTTAGAAGAAAAAATAGGCAAACCAAATCAATCACCAAAAAATCCTACAAGCTGCAAAGCTCAGTTATATAACAATTCGCTGGTTATTTTATTAAAGTTTTAAAAATTAATCCTTTCGGAATAACGAGAAAAGAATAAAAATTCTAAACTAGAGACTCGTCAAATTTAAGCTAGTATATCACTAATGACAATTTTTTCTTTTGACATTCGACAACTAAGGAAGACGAATGATTCAAATGGACCAAGAAAAGAGTGCCTTGAGCAGAAGAAATGCTTTAATCGATATTGGCGACGGCATTACCGACTTTAAAACGACGTGCGTCATGAACTTCCGGAACGAGCAAAAATCCATTTCTCCGAAAACCCCTTCATTATCTAGCGATCGAGCCCTAAAGCGCGTTCGCAAAGAAACTAATATTAATGAGCATTCGGGTATCTGGCAACCGTTTTCGTTTCTGAGAGCCATCTAGCGGCGGAGATAAATGGCAATAATCGGCGGCACTAACGACAGGAAAGGGAAAGACAAATTTCCCTTATTTATCCCTAAATGTCCCTTATTTCCACTCCCGATAGCAGAAACGTATCCCCCGCGGGTAGGGGGTGCATTCAGACGAATGGCCTCATTCATAATAACGGATGCTATATTTTTCTTTTGTTCCAATCACTCTGTTGGATGTTATGCTTTGCTTTCCGGAAGCATGCGCAACAATTCATGTCAGTTGCTGCAGATTCCTACGAAGAATATCGAATAAAAGTTCGTCCGTCGCAATATATGCAGCTAAAAAGAGGGGTCGATGTATCTTATACCAATTACAAGCTCCAGCATAAAATTTTACAAGTTCTACTCTCAATGCAGTGAGAGATTTCTGACATTCTGCGTAGTTAAAATCATACATGTCTTGTAATTTACAAATGGTTACGAAAAAAGGCTTTTGTCACTAGCGATAACGCCATAGGAATCAAAAGAATAACTAATTTGTTAAACTCCAGTTATAAGGTATTTCTCCCATCATCTTAGCGTGCCTTCGTAGTGTGGTTGTCTGCACGCTGGGCGTGTATACCAGAGGTCCGTGGTTCGATTCCTGGCGAAGGCATTGCTTATTTTTCTTCACTCCTGCTTCCAAAATACCTAATGTCTCAACACAGTATTCAAAATCCAACTTAATTTCTGAACCTCAATATGTATGGAGTTACCTAATTTTACTTCACAAATTTACAATAAAATACTTAAACATTTCGCCTGAATTAAAAAAAAATTATATGCAGAAGTGCAGGTTCTAATCTTTTTTTATTCACTAAGCAAATCTCGATTAAATTTTAGGAAATTTAGATTTAAAAACCTCATCAGAAACTACGATTAAATATTAGTTTCACAGATAATGTCGACTATATTTATTATTTACAATTTGAGTGAAATTTGTATCAATAATGTGTATTTTATATTTCGCTTATAAAGTTGAAGGATTTTATTGCGTGCGTTCGGGTTCGTAATGGATTGAAAGTACACAGAGCCGATAACAGCTTGATAAAATTCATTTTTACAAAAATAAAAGAAACACATTATAGTTCTGGAATTTTGCACAAAAATACTCATACAGCTCTTCTCAGTATCAAAGTACAATCAATATTTAAACTTCAAACTACTAAGAATATTAAACACAACGAAATGCAAAGCGCATCTAAAAGGCGAAGCTCACACGGATATCTCTCAATACTCCGAACTCATAGCTGAACTAAACAACTAAGAAACTTGGTATCCGTACGCGATATTGCGAATTTCGCGATGTGACCGGCTCCATAAAAATGTTGCCCTAAAGGCACTTCATATAAAAATACTACATCAAGTGTGATTCCCAGAAGAAAAAATTTAACAAATGTGGAAGAGAAAATTTTCGCGTAAGTTTGAGAGATCAAGCTAGAGTCCTAATAAATTGGAATATGAGATTAAAGTCATAGTAAAGATAAAAATAGATACATAAAATACAAGCAGAAAATTGAGACAGAGACATGAAAATAACTATATGCAATATTTACAAATACAGTAATGCATGTTTACGTTGGAAGATTCAGATATCTTAGTAGATGGGCAGCTTAAAGACATAATTCTTTATCCTCTTGTAGAATTTCGTATTGAAACAAGTTAAAATTCACGAGAAAATTGCAAGTTAGTAGGTTTTGGGTAGAAATTTCTATTGACTTTGTTGAGAAACTTATCAATAGTTTCAAAATTGAGGTTCTCGTGCAACTTTTGATTGAGCATTCATTTAGAAGTGTGCGTTAGTAATGATGCCCATATATTTATTTTGCATTTATTAGAGTTTGAGCAGGTCACTTTTGGTAAGAGTAGTCCAAGCCAATGTTCTTCCGGGTCTTATATAGTTTTTCCTGAGAAATCTCTAGTGCTTTCCACTTCTCGATATTACTGTCGCTAAGTTTGGAGAATTTTGGCAATTTCTCGCCAAATTTGGCGACAAAAATTAATCGCTAAAAAACCACCGCTAGCTTAGCTACATCTCGCCTGTTTAGCAAGACAGCTATTGACCTCAATGTTAAATAGACTTGCCCTGTAATCTTATCTACAACTCCACAGCCAGCCTAGTGTTACTCAGTGCCCATGCTTACGTAACTGAGCATGAGCATGACTTACCGAGAGTCAACGAGTAGGCACAGTTTCTGGTAATTAAAAATCTACGAAGCGTTCTTTTTCATTGGAGATACTACCTTTACTCAGATATGATTCTGCAAAGAGTTAATCCCACGATGCCATCTTTGTCTACAGAAATGCAAAAACTCCAGCTTCGCATTTGGAATAAAGTAGCATCAGTAACTATGAGCATTTTAACTACAAGCATGACAGTACTACTGACTACAAGCTAAGTACGACATTAAATTAACACCGGTCAGATAATATCTACGGGAACAATGAAGATCACTAAGGACATTGGTAAGATATGGAAATAAAACTCGAAATTTCATTTTTTATAGTGTAAGAATATGATCTCTAAATAAATTACTGTCATTTGCGATCGAAAGAAACATTTTTATTTATTATGTATATGTATAATTATCAAATGAACAAACACTATTTATTTTTAAAAAATTGGTATTAAGGCCTCATTTATGGTTTTTCATTTGATTTTTGAATTGAGTTTATAGAGCGTTAAAAATTTCTATACAGAAAACAAGTTTTATTTATTTCTAACTGACAAGCAGTGACAAAACATTTGCAAACTTAAATTCTTTCGTAATGAAGATAATTTATTACTATTACATTCCAGACATAAAAGAAAATCAACTACCGTCAGAAACATATATATATAGTAGTTTACAAAGACCAAATATATATATATATATATATATATATTTACGTAAAAAAATAGTTCTAAACTCCTTACTTTATGTCTTTACTCAGCCTGTGCGAAAATACTACACATGTTTATATTTTGTTTTTAAAAAAATATTTCGTAATTATATATATAAATATAAAGCAGGGTTTTCACTTAGGAAAGCACTTTTCACTGTTTATAACAAATATTGTATACACCACTACCATTGATATCTGTCATCAAATGGTAAGGGAACCCAGATCTAAACAGACCGGGGTCTTTATTAGATTTGAACATTTCGAGGAAAAGAAAACATGAAAGGGAAAAACAAAACTCCCGGAAAAAGGAGATTGACGTGAATGCGAGCTCATAGGCAATTCAATTTGCAGCAGCCCGTCGCCGGTTCATAGTCCATCATTCTTTGGTAGCATGGTGCATGTAGTACATATACACCATGTATTCCTTTCTATCAGCAAAAGGATGGGCAAAACCCCACAAACAACATTAGAGATGCGGGTGGAACCCATTTTCAGGCAGACTATACCCTACGTTGGCCATACTCGACCCCACTTTCCCTACCAACTTATCCGACTAAAAGGAATCCTAGGATTGGTTGACAGGATTCGCAAGGACATTTTATATATTCCTCGATTCCCTTCTTTCCTTCATCTTATCCTGTATTCTAAACTAAGTTTTCTCCGGAATTACCAAGTCAAAGAAGAAGGCGAGTAAAAGTTTGTGTCCAAACTTTCTTCGTTCGTTAGAACTTCAGGAGCGGCTGGATGTCATCCTAAATTTGTCAAGAAGAAATAATAAAAAAAAAGCTCTTTTTTTACTTCTGCGTGCTCTTTTTTCCCTACTGAAGCGATTTTAATTCAGTTTCTGATATTCCAGAGTAAAGGGGGAATAAAACTGTATTTTGAAATTGAATTTAATTTCCGGGAGGGATAAAGCAGCAGAAGGCTTTTACGGTGATTGAGCTATTTGTAAGTTTTTGAATCTTGAATTACACTCTACTGCTTTCATAAGATATGGCAGCGTAAGTTTATACTCAGATAATAAAAGCAGCAAGACTGGCTAAAAGGAATTATCGTATAAGTGAAAGAAGCATAGATTGTAAAGAACATGTTGTCTTTCGCAGACTTAGCATATTAACCCTTTGTTGCATACAAATAATCTAAGGAAGTTAAAAGAAAATGTTTGTATTTTTTCTACTTAAAATAATCTTAGTAATAATAACAAAAATAATTTTATTCAAATTTCGTTTTAAATAATTGCTACAGTTTGTTCACTATAGTGGACAGCATGCATACAAATCTCTTCCCAACGATTTACGGTCATTGCATTTGAAATCATTTCCTCCTTTGTTTGCAGTGATCATTACCATCTTTTAAATGGTAAATCTACAACTGACATGTACATACAGATCCCCCCAAAATACCTTCATTTCTTCGATTGTGATTGAATTGATTTTGCTACGATTTTGTAACCTATACCTATTGGATTCAAATGTCAAATGTTCTAGTAATTCCTTGCCAAACATAAACATTTCCAGTGGTGTTTTGGCTTGATAAGCAGTACATTTGGGTTTCAATTCACTCTTTTCGGTAGATCTTTATCTACCCACTCCACAATTTTCTCAAACTGACATTAAAATAAAATGTCTAAAATGCCTAATTATGAATAAAAAATGGCAGTATAACAAAATGTAAGCAATATTATATAATGTTCACTATGAGAAATTGTACTAACTTGGAAGCGAAAGTAGCAGCCATTTTCCAAATAGCAATGCTTTACTTAGTGATGCTATACAGCCATCTAGGATCGGCAGTTGAAAGTTCTAATAATATAGAATGATGAATGGAATCTGTTATGGCATTTACAGAAGAATAAACAAATTTAAACTTTTGTCTACTAGAGTGGACATGATGCAACAAAGGGTTAAGTTAAAATACGTTTCCAAAAATTTCTTGCAAGCGAACAGAAATAAATGTATTATTCCATATATAATCGAACCTATAACACAGTTATTCTGCGATGCTAGTAGTTCTGCCAAGTATTGCACAGAATTACATATGTTGAGTTATTCTGACTGGGCTGAGTTATCCCCCCCCCAAAAAAAATTTCCCTTCTGTATTAACTCAGACCTAAAATTTTGTTGACGCAGTATTATTTTAGAAAGTAACTGTTATTTATTCCGGTTCCAGTTAACGTGCATCCAAGTTTAGTTGTCCTCGCAAATGTTTGCCTATTCAATTAAGTTTTCACTCACAGAATTTAGCAATCTATAAAACATTATTGAAACATCGATATTCTATAGTCTTACAGAATCTTATTATATATTGAAAAGATTTATGTATAATTCTAATTCTGAAACAATAATACTGATGATTAAGTTAATCTTCAATACTTTTCCTAGTATTATTTATATCATTTACAACATTATCCTTAACACTGATCTTCATCTATAGAAAAAGCATCCCACTGGTGTAAAAATGGTTAAGAACCGCTGAATATTGTTAATTCGACACGGGTTCGAGCCTAGAAAAAAGGACTGGATGCATGGTTGGTTTTTGTTGTTTTCTCCATGTGTAAAGTTAATGCGAGTCCGGTTTCCTTAAAAAGTCCTCCACGAAGGCATCTCTAACCTTAGGCAGGTACTCTTGCGTGCTTTGCTATAATCAAATAATCCAATCTAATATAATATGAAGAGAAATCGTCGAGTACATATTCTGCTGTTTGAATAGGTAACAACATCATCAACTCTTATAACAGAAGAAAGTGCAATTTAAGAAAATAATACATCCAAACTCAATACGGAATAAATATCTTTGCAACTTTACCAGCTCCGAAACGAAGGAATAAATACCTTCGGAGTTTTGCAAGAACCTACACAAGATCCTGAAAGTTTATAGAAATATTCTCCCCCCCCCCCGATTTACACAACTACAATTTGAGTTTTTTTTTTTTTTTTTTTTTTTTTTTTTTTTTTTTTTTTACATGTTCTCGAACTAAAAAGTGACAAGAAAGTCTGTCCGCTGAATTTCAAACAAATGCTTTCTATTTTAAACAATAGCGACATTCTCTCTCATTTCTCCTTTGTGAATATTTAAAACCAAACAAAAGAATTAGAGAAAATTTTTGTCTAACCTAACAACAAACACATTCGATGCACGAATAAAAGAAAGTAGACGACAGAAAATAAATGTCGCAGCAGCGAAATGTCAGGTAGAATCTTCACTGACCCTAATAAGAAGAGACAAGCGGTCCTCCGGGCAACAAGATCCCCGCATCCAATATTCTTCATCTATCTCCTTACTTCTGAAAGTGCTTTGTCAATGTTCTTGCTCTCCTCTGTAATACTCTCTGCTTTCTTCGAAGCTTACTGTAAAGATGTAAAGAATTAAAACACTGGCATCGACTACTTTTCATGACGGCATCCCTAATATGACTTCGCGTTTGCGATAAGCAATAGAAACAAACGGTACTTCGCCTAATTATGCAATGTTTTCACGGCACGAAGTTGAGTTTCGATAGAGGTACCTCCAGGATTCCAAAAATTCGTGGGAAGGCATTTCGACCATAGAAAGTACGACTTTAATCTTCTTCGTAAGATTAATCAAGCGAGACATTAATTAAAAGCTATGGAAACGTTAATTTTCACCCCTATGTTTCCGAGTCTCGCACGCTGGAGATAAAAAACTGCTTTATTTCGGAAAGTGTTGCCACTGATCAATTTCAAATTGTAGAGTTTGTTAATAAAAATTTTCTAAGTTTTACAAAATACGAAATATAAATAGCATTGCCAAACATTAAATATATTACCATTATATAAGTTCATGTTCCGGCGTTGAAGAAAGCACGCGATTTCATGTCACGTCATTGTATGTCGAAAATGTTTCCTTAATATCAGCATTTTAAATAAATAGCTGAAATGAGTCAAGTATTGAAGTGCAATAAATAAAATTTCCAAGACTCTTAATGCATTTCTCGCTTCAAAATGAGCTCCAATAATTAAACTCAAACTCCCATGCAAACAAATTTTATATATATACACACTACTTTCTGATTTAACATGCACTATAATCTCATGGTTAAAATGGATTGGCGGTTGCAAAACTTAACAGACTTTTTACGTTTGTTTGTTATAACTGAGTTTAAATTTAGTATAATGTTAACGAATATACATACATACATATATATATATATATAATATAAACAGGAGCATGAACAAACTCAGAAGCAATGACCAGGAAATTGGAGGTGAAGGCAAATTAAACCTTCAGTTTTATTTTCAGCAACATGTTGTGGCTACACACAAGTCGGCACATTAAATGTGCCTGTTCCAAAAGGCTTACATTTTTGATAACTTTGTAGCAAGAAAGCAGCAGCAGACACACAGCAGTGTAGCTAGACCAAAGCGTGGAAAGCAAGTGCGTAATGTTAAGGATGAAATCTTAAGTCAAACTGAGTTAGTTTTGGTTTTTAAAGTATTTTGATTGGACAGTTAATATTGCTGTAAAATTACTATTGGCTGGTCGAGTTTTAGCTCCATTTACATCATCATAATTATCATAATCATCATATGACATACAATAGTCTCGAAATGACGCAGTGCAGAAAGGGGTTACTAATTTTAGAATAGAGAAGGTAAATTTAAGTTGCTAATTTAATCTTTTACATATTCTTTATTTTTCTTACATATATATAAACTTAAAGAATCTAAATTTATTATTAAATTGGAATAAAAGCACGGCAATTCCTCTATAATATAATAATTGCAAACGTGTATAAGAGGTTAAACACAATATAAAAATAAATCCAATTACAGAAGAATTCTTCCTTTAATTGGATTTGTTTTCATATTATGTTTAACCTCTTATACACGTTTGCAATTATTAAATTATAAGAGGGATTGCCTTGCTTTTATTCCAATTTAATAATAAATTGGATGTTTTAAGTTTTATTCTACTTCAATCCTGCAGCTATAGCGCAGGGCGGGATTAATTTTTTTTTAATTGTAATTTTTAGCCTATCTATATATTTCTTTATATAGATGTAATAATAGTAATTGTAATTATCTTGGTGACCAGGCAATAGCTGTTATAGATGTAGGCAGCTGTTTCGCTGCTTAGTGTGAATGACGCATAACGAAGGAGAGACTTGTAGACAGGTCGTGGCCGAATCGAATATAATATTTATTGCTGAACAACGAACTAATTATCAAAACATATTCTTCTCAATATATAGACACAATATACACCCCACGATTTTATGTAGCGTACCACATTTTAGATAACTCCGTAATTAGCAGCAACACTACGCAAAAAGAGCGGCGAATCAAAGAGTAGGCAGGGAAAAAGAGTCGAAACACAACAAAGTGCGTAGTTAGTTTGCCATCGTATTTATAGTAAGATTTTTCGTTAATCTGATTAGCAATGCAGAAGATTAAGATGACATAATGCAGAATTAGTTTTCAGACATGACAGTTTCGAGATGTTTATTACCCCTTTTAGAATAAAGAGGGAGGGAGAGGACCCAAATCACAAGGAGGAATTAAGGGGCTATTGCTAATTGAAAGTATAATTCAGTTCATTACATCTAAGTCTACAACATTACATATATGCTATCTACATAGATATAATGTCACATCTAGAAAATGTGGTTGTTTGCACAATTTAAATCCCACTTTCCTTACTTCATCGATTCCAACTGCTGGAAGAAAAATACATAACTGGATACTTTTCCCTCCGAGAGCAATACGTATGTAAGTCATTTCACACTAGACTGAGGAGACCAGAGGCAAGTAAAGTGAAGAAAAACAATGAAAAACTTCAATCGACGCACAGTGGTATAGATGTGAAATATCATCAGGGGAACAAGAAATTTCATCGGTGCACTTTTCAATGGAAAGAGACCCTTTGGGGTGTGCTTACACTAAAGTCACGGCAATGGGATTATGGTAAGAAACGTGACAAAGATTTTTACCTCGTCGCAGGCGTCTTCGTCATCTGATTTGAAAGAACAATGATAAAGGAATTTAGCAACTTCAATGGTGCTTTGAAAACTCATCAAAGGGGGAAGGAAAAAAAAAAAAAAAAAAGAGCCATATATTTTTAGGAAGGGAACGAATACAAATTATAAAAACTTTCATAAACTGTAAAATTTATCTGAATTATCTGACCCACAGCATTTTTAATACCCTTGAAATGTACTTTAATTGCCCCTTCTGTCGAGCAGTCAGTCATATTGCTACTTTGACAGACCAACAACATTTAATGGTTTTAAAATTCTATTAGAAATAACTTTAGAAATATAATACTTAATCTAACAATCAAGGATTAATTTCAAAAATTATAAATGCAAAAGCTCTGAGAAAGGCATCAAAACAGATGAATAAAACTAAATAAATAAAGTAATTTTAAAAAAGTAAAATAAAATCTAAAAAGTTCCAAATTTTAACGGTCGACCAAATTGTTTTGTTAAGGTTTTTCACGTTTTCGCTGAGGTCACAATTCACCAGTCTGCTGTTATATTCACTCCTACTAATTCATTTAAAAAAATATTTTTATCTTTACTATTAAGCATCATTTTCTTCGCACTTATGCCATATACAATTTAACAACAAAATTATAGAAAATTTAGAAGCAGTATATCAGTATACGTTTAGAATATATTATGATGGCTTTACAAATCACACCTTTTTATTATTGTCCGTTTTGTCTGTTTATTTCATTTATTAAATATCACGTTCTTAGCGCTTACGCCACACGAAATTCGATTCAACAGAAAAATCCTAAAATATTTAAAAGCAGCATATTTTTAAAAATTTCCGATTGACAGTCTTCCCGAACTGGAGATAAAAATGTTTTGTTTTACACAGTGTTGCCAGTGGTGGCTTTCACATCGTTGAGTCTGTTGATCGAAAATTCGCTGAAGTTTTATACACTATGAAATGGGTAAAAATGCACGGAGCATCAGAGACAAACATACAGACATCAAATACAGAATCAAACATGTACTGCCCGAATACGCTAACCAACTACAGTACGAAAAACTGGAACTGATTGTTTGCTTCTCTCCTACGGGACACTGGAGTTATAGATCGGAGTTATTTTATATGATACAAATAATAATATAATAAACTATGAAACAGATAATAAAACAAATTTCAAATTCGGGTTTCTAGGTGACCATGTCCGGCTGGAGGACAACGTTACTGAAACTTTGATGACTCTAGGTCCTGTCGTTGTTTCACAACGCGAGAAACATGCATACATTCATGCAGACTCTTCATTGTTTAATTTCCTTAAATATAATACAGGGCTATGATATCTGGTGACAACAAATTAAAAAGTGATACAACGCATTTAAAGTGTTTCGACGAAAAATGCCGTTTCGAGATAATATCCCATTCTGGACTAATGTCCCTTTTGGGGTAAAAATATAAGCACTAAATCTCAAAAATTCTGTAAATTGTGCAGAAATTAAAAGTACATTAAACATGTTTCCCAATGTGGAATTTATTCATAAAGAGGAAATTGCATAGAAGTACGTTATGTTTTGGGGCAATAATATTAACATTTAGCGTCTTAAATTGCTTTATGTTCAATTATGAAGCGGAATTTAGCTTCAATTCTGTAATCTCAAGCAAACGAACTATAAATTATTACGAAATGTACAGGTGCGGTGAGATAGCTTCCCCGCAAAGCAGGTTTAGGGTTGCCATAAAACGGCAAGGTAAGGCAGGGTTGCCACATTTGGCGAAGTGTTACGAAATGTGCAGGCGCGGTATAGCTTCCCTGCAAAACAGGTTTAGGATTGCCACATTTGGCGAGAAATCACCCATATGGCAACTCTGCCTTCCCTTGTCATTTTATGGCAACCCTAAACCTGCTTTGCGGGGAAGCTATCTCACCGCGCCTGTACATTTCGCAACAGAATTTTAAATTAGTAAACACATTTCTCTGAATAAAGGAAAAATAAGGTCATAAGTTTTTCTATTAAACAACATGACAAGATTTCGCACTATTTCAATAAAAAAAACTTGCAGAGACATTAGGATCTTTTGGAAGCAGGAGACTTGAAAAATGACAACGCCTTCGTCGTGAATCGAACCACGGACCTCTGGAATACGCGCTCAGGGTGCAGACCACCACACCACAAAGGCATGCTAAGAAAACGGGAGAAATACCTTATAAACTGATCTCATCACTGTTACACATTCACAGACATATTACAGAATCTGAAAGTTTAAACGTTCATGTGATAGTTATATCATTTAGTAATTAATACATTAGAACTCTTTTTTATCCGAAATGAATGGGAAAATTCAATTTCAAATAGCATACCCCCCCATTAACCGTTGGCAAAACATGTCTTTATACAAAAAATAGAAATACTATTTCTGCAAACATAATTTTAAAAAAAAAATTCTTTTTGAAATATTTAGAATAAAATTAGCTTCCAGTAGCTCGTTAAAAATTTTTTTTAAAAGATTTAAATAGCGTAAAAGAAATAATACGTATCTACAATGACAAAAAAAGGGGGGGATTTTTACAAAAAAATTACAAGCAGTATAAGCCGCTCCCATCGACTTTTACCTCGAAGAGTAAAACAGCGCCTTCTTTAGAGAATGACAAAATTCGCGACTTCTTTTGCAAATATTAAAATCTTTGACGCATCTGTTTGGATGCTTCGTTCATTTTGCGAGAAATTTTTTAGAAGCGCACAAACTTTAATTGAGACAATACATCATTGAATACTGGTTTGGCTAGTTGGTTTGATTACGGCAAAGCACAATAGGGCTATCTGCTTAAGAAGAGATATGCTTTCATGGAGGGTTTTCTAAGGCAAATGACTCACGAAAACGGCCGTGCAGAACGCCGGGGTATTTAGCCTGGAACGGACTACCACTGTTCAGTGACTTTGCCGATCGGCCGTTAGTTAGCCCAATGAAGAAGAACACAGAATATTTAACACTCGCTTGCAAGGCAGATATTTTACAGCCAACAATTTTTGCATACAAATGAACTACCATTCGTTGTTTACACTATAAAAAGTTTGCATAGCGTTAGTTAAAGAGTTAATTTAAAAAATTGATACAGCTGGTTTTAAGGCTTGCCGTTTCAATCCTATTTATTTCATTCTTTCGGCTAGAGACGACAGCACTCACTGCTCCTGAAGGAGAAGGGCATGTGCCTGATTGCCCTAGAAATCGACAGTTTGATTTAAAATTTGTGCCAAAATAAATTTAGTCTAATTTTATGTTTTATACTGGCGTGTTTCTCTTCCTATTTACAATAGATAACAGTCGACAACATTTACTTTTACTTTTAAACAGGCAAAGTGGAACTTATGAAAATATAAGTTTATAATTTTCAGAAACAATTTCAGGAGGAAATTCAAATACTTTTTCAGATCGATAGTAAACTACTCAGCTCAAAAACATATAATGAGATTAAATAAGTTAACAGCCCATTGGAAAGCGTGCTGCAAAATACATTTTGGATTACTGAGTTTTGATATATTTCGTAATGAAATAATGTTGAATTAAAACTCATTTGATACTTATTAATTAGCTATCCTAGAAAATGCTAAACTCTGAGTTAGCGCATTGCTTTTTAATGGCTTAAATTCTGGAATACCAACTAAAAATAAATAATTAATATTATATGCATTAAAAATGACTTTTAATATAAATTAAAATTAACTTGAAGCAGAACATCTTAGCAGCTGAAAAAGAGGTTAATTTTTCAAATTAATGTGCCTAAAAGCATTTGATTTATGATTTAATTTTACGATTTAGTTTGATTTACGATAAAAGCAAAACATAAATTAGATGATTTTTAATTGTTATCCTTATATATTAAAGATAAGCTGAGGTAATTATTATTTGATGCAAAGAGAAAAATAACTGCATACATCGATCTATCTATCTTTGCGAAATTATAGACTATTCATTACGGATTTCCTAGCAGCAGATATATTTCGTATTGTTTGTGTTACAGTTTGCATTATCACTTAGACTGCGATTTCTTTTTCTCTGCTTGAACTTCAAGCAGTAACCAGTAATGTTTAAATAACTGAGTGTTGTTCTTTAAAATAATGTAAAGCTTTCCATACCTTACAATGCTGCTGAGGTATCAGAGTTCCTTAGTTTACGTTAAATAATAGGTATGGCATATTGTTCCTGAACAAACAAGTTAAATTTGTAGAAGAAATGATGCCTATCGGAGGTGTTCCTAATGACAATATTCAGACAGCAAAAGATCGGATTGCATTTCAGAAGGTCGTCGAAACGTTGATATTTGGGCGGATTCCAAGATCTTGTTTAGCCAAGTGCGAACAGCTATTTCTTAGGTTGATTCTTAATTAGTCATCGCCTTCTAACGCTTGAAAACTTTTCTGTGCATCTCGTTCTACCAGCGTGAATGAGATTCTGGCAGGCACTCAAGCTAAATAGTTGTCTCAAATTGTTGCCAATTAACTAACTACACTTACATAATATATTCCAAAGTATATTTTAACTAGAAAGTTTGAATAGCATATATTCAAAATCTATACTCATAACCAATCCAGCTGATGTCGCAATTCTATGAATATTTTTGGCAACAGACTGAGAAGTACAAAGAATGTTTTTTATATCTTAGGTTATGAACTGACACAATAAATACGACTCACATATGCATGGGAAACTTACCGCCATATATTTGAAATTATTAGAATACATACCTTAGTCTTGTGTAAAGGTACTAATTTACTGAATTTTGATTCGAGATTCCATTATATTAAACAAATTTAAATCTGCCAAACCACAAAACTGTGAAGATGTTTACCACAACGATCTCGATCAGAGAATAACTTGATATAATCTTAAAAGAGACCCTCAACATAAGGAAACATTTCGCTTAATCCCATAAACAAGGCTATGTTTTTATAAAAACTCCTTCTCCACAGAACTTATTGACTTTTCAAAAAATTTCACCTATCACAGTTGCATTAGAGAATATATGTTCTATCCACAGCTTCTCTTGCTTTCATTGCAGACACAGTCGCAAAACAATCCTTTTATATGAGCGAAAGGTAGTTTTTATTTATTTTCAAAAACACTTCTTTCATTTTGGAAAGAGAAGTGTCGTCTAACTGCGTTTTCCCTCCAGAATTCTTCTCCCTAAACAGGGAACACAGTTTATTGTTGGAAATGCATATCTTTTTTTAAAGCATCTGCGTGATAATATGCATACACACACACCATTGCCAATGCACACGAGAAAAAAAAAAGGCTTTCCTAATCTGTAAATAAGATAAAAATGTTACCCAATTTTTAGTCCGCACATACAATATAGCTACAATTACCATTCGTTTAGAATTTGCAGCTTCATATAAAGGCGTACTGTACCAGAGTTTTGTTTTAAATAAATAAAAGCTCTTTTTGTGTAAATAAGCTAAAAGTTAAAATTAAAAACAGAGCTGGAAATTCTGTAAATCCTCATTCATATCGTTGCGTTCTACGGGTTCGTGGATTTGGAGCAATTGATGATAACACTTGATGAAGAATCAAAACACAATTCATTCGCCAGTATTACACAGGAGAGTTCCAAAGAAATGTTTACAGTCGTCGAAAATTTTTTTATAATAAATACGCTGAAACAATCAGCAACGTAGCCTTCAGGCTATAACGGCGAAGACAGCCTCACGGCAAAGCTCCTTACTCGGTTAGTACTACTAAAGTACAGCTGACTACTCGGTTGATCGTTTGTAAGTTTAAAGACACTACTACTTCACTACTACTCTCTCCCAAGACAGGCAAGGTATAACTTTAACTTACCCTCGAAAAATTCCCGAGAATGCTGCTAAAAATGCGTTCCAGAATGTTCTCGCTCCGTCTATGGCATAACGCCAATTTTGTCGCTAAATATTGCCAAATGGGAGATTTCGCGCCGAATGTGACAACCCTAGCTTTTTCTGCGGGGAAGCTATCTCACCGAAGCTGGGCATTTCACAACAATATGAATGATTCCCCAAAACTACTGAAAATAAGAAAGGCTCGGTGAAAGTCAATTAAGTTTTTGAGATCCAAATGTGACGATCATACTACATCACATGATAGAAGGAATCACAGTAGAATACAGTTCTACTGTGCAGCTCCCGTTACAACAACTCATCTTCATCATTGTCACGGTCTTTGTCATCAGTTTTGCATTGAGCTCTCAGTTTTTTACGGTTTCGGTAGTGAAACTAATCTGCCTATGTTTCTTCTAGTTACTTTGCTATATATTTATTATACAATTTTTAAGTTTAATACTATTTTAGATTTTGTGCATTGTTTGGTACGATTTATCGCCCCCCCCCATTTCCTTCTCTATTGTAATGTTTCGATAGCGTGAAACTTTTTTTCTGTACACACTGCTTTACTTGCTTCTTCGTTTTACACCATCTCAATTTACAAAAATTTTCATAGCACACTCTGAGAGTGCAAGTCGGTTCATAAAAAAGTAAATAGATGTGATCCTTACGTAAAACAAAAAATGTATGTCAAAAAATTGATAGTTCATTTTTAATGCATTCTATTGCTGTAAGCTTCCCAAATATCCATTTTAATATAAGGACTATAAACAGATCCAGCATTCTCGGCGATGAGCACAGTTGACACTCCGTATAAATTAAAGATACTAATAATTCAAAGCAAAATATGCCTTTACTTTGTTGTCGCCTGTTTAACTGGTGCTGGCGAAAATTTCGACATAGGCGGCTGCGTATGTCTCATCTGCTTGATTTCATCCTTGGCTATGAATCTGTAGCATTTCACACATAATGCATAGTAAATGAATTTTCCTTTCTAATTAGAATGAATTAATTGACTGGCTTATTAATCGTTTCCTCTTTTTTCTATGTTCCAAATTATGGGTAATTAAGATAATTTAGGGAGGATTAGAAATTGGTACGGATAAATCCTTTTTACATGATCAGAATTCGATACTTTTCAAATAAGAAAGCCAAATACAGTAGACAGCTTTTCCAGGTACGTAACGCCTTATACACATTACGCGAAAAACTTTCTACGCCTCCTTGATTTACTGTATTGCAAGGGAAAAAGAAAATGAAATTGTGGAGGGGAACTTAAGAACACCACGAATCAACTTGCTAAACAATGATAATAAAATTACACCCAATATCTATTTACATTTTTTAATTTGAAGTTTCATCATATGAACCTTGACGATCATCAATCGCACATATTCCTGATTAAAATATGGCATGCTTTAATGCTTTATTTTTTAATGCAAAATAATAAAATAAATATTAATTTCAGTGACAAAAAGCTGACTATTCCGGAATCAAGAATCACTCACTCGAAATCAAGATATTCAAGAACTTCCTTTCATCAAAAAAATCTATGTATAACAATCCTTGCAATATCAAATCATTTATTTTACAACAAGGGAACAATTTTTGATAAGATCGATTCCTTTTATATATACAACTTTGGTACAATACTTAAAAACTATCGATGGAAGGATCTCCAGAGTTCTATCGATAGAACTTACAGAAATGATTCTGAATATTACAACATTATGCGATAATATTCATGGCTTTCTAGAAACAACTTACTGTTATGAGAAATGATATATCGATCCAAAGAAAAAAGCGGATGCCTTCCATTAAAAAACTAAACTTCCATCATTTAATTGATTATTGTACTTAGATTAAGTCATGACGAGTGAGTGCCTCTCGTTGCTTAATTGCATTACACGTTACTTAAATTGCGTAGGAAAAGAGCTCTGTGCAACATATCTATTTTTCGTCCCGTTGTTCGAACTTTCCTTTTCCACTCGGCTTGAGGCCCAAAAGCTGTCATCGTGTATCACTCGCGTTAGGGGGTTCCTGATAAATGAGGGGATGCGGGGAGTGCTCACCCTTCTCTACAGCGCCCCTTTTCTCCATTCCTATCAACTTGATTAAAAATCTCCCTCAGTCATTGGCTTAATGTCTTTGGAATTTCTGAGTATAAAAGGAGAGAATGTTGTTTAATGGTATTCATTTAACGTCCAAGCAAACTCTTCCGAAGCACAAAAGTAAAAGGGCGCCGGTTTCAGAAAGCTTCCGTGAATTATTAACATGTTGTTCAACCGGTACAGCTATTGTTGGGAAATGACACAAGCTTCGTGGCAAGTTTGTGCACTTCTTTTAACCGCATTTAATAGTATAACTATTTAAATTTAAATCACTCCTGTCCGCTAGTTCAAAGTCTTATAAAGTAATTATTTTCTGTAAATTAGAATCTGTGATTTAACATTCTTTTTAACATATAAACTTTCATATGTATTTCAGCATCATTCGTGGTAAATAATATAAATCATGAAGTTCACTAGTCGAATAGTGTACTTTGTCAGATCAAACTTTCAATTCCACTTCTGGATAAAGATATCTATGAAAGACATTTGAAATAAAAATTATTAGCCACTACATAGGAGCTTGTAGTGGCATTTAAGTTATTTTCGACATCAACAAGTTGAAGAAATGAGCAATGCCTTCGTCGGCACTTGAACCTGGACCCCTCGAACACGCGACCAGTGTGCTAACTGTTACACCATGAAGCCATGCTGAAAGGAGGGAGCTAAACCAGATCATAAAGTCTACTTTTAGATCAGATGGAACGGGTCGTACGCTTCTCACTTGTAACGTTATATACTTCCCCGAAGGGCGATTGGAGATTAGGGGACCCAATTGGCACATCCTGGTGGTGAAGAATCATCATCCACCGCCTTTTTTTTAATTCGTGCGCCACTGTAAAGATATAAGGTTCTTTTGAAGCAGATGTGAAAAACGAGCAATGCCCTCGCCGGGACTCGAACCTGGACCTCTCGAATACGCGCCGAGTGTGCTAACCATTACACCACGAAATCATACAGAAAGGAGGGAGAAAATAAAATATATCTCATACATTAAGACGTATACTTTGCATATATTACAAAATGCGTTGTCGGAAATTTGCGAATCAGGCTATTTACATCTTCTGATCATCAAAAACCTAGATTACGATGAAACTTCAAACCTTACGCTGTGAAAAGATGAATAGACAAATTCAACCACAAGCGCGCGAAAATATGACCTTGAAAGCTTAGTTTCAACAAAGAGCTACAAAAGTAATAAAGACCTTCTAAAAGCATAGAGCGCTTAATGCTTCTGTAAGCATAGAATGCTTAATACTGTTAAAATGATTGGGATTTGGTCAAAGAATTTTGAAAAAGGTAATCAGATCTTCAGAAGATCCCTAACATATTATAAAGACATGACAATCATTTACATTTATAACAAAAAATCGCCTCTTTTTTACATATATATATATGTGTGTAAGTGTGTGTTTATTATGCGTAAAGCGTAAGTATTAATAATATTTTTTGAAAGAAACATGTATGAAATATTTGATGGTTTTTATGAGATGGAAAATCTAATTAAAGGCACACAATGATTTACAAAGGCAACAGAAAAAGTTAGCATATATAAAAATGCAGCCTTAGAGAAAAAAGTATCATTGTTAATAAAAGCCCCCGAAAAAATTCTTACTATTTCTCTATTGATAATTCTTGAGCTAATAAAGACGCAGCCACCATAGTTCTTTTTTAGATATTAAGAGTCAAAATGAACAATAAAGGAATGACATTCCGCTGAATAATGATAAAAAGATTCCGTCGTTTTTTTCCAATTGACATGCCAATGGAACCACTATATACATATATCCATGAATGAATACCAGTCCTCCTACTTAATTCTGCAACTTAAGATTCAATTACGGCCCTGGCTTATTTCTAAACCAGCCAGCCACCTTTCCTTTAGATGAATGAAAAGAAAGACTTTTAACACTGTTTCATTCGTAAAAATGAAATCATTCTACTTTTAAAGTGGGTACTTTTTCCCCCCCCCCCATTCTGGCATTAAAGTCAAAGAGAAGAACAAGGCTTTTTAAGCCTGTCTATCACGTTTCACTAATGTCGTTAATAACAGCGAATTTCGGAAGAAAAAATGGCAATTCGGAAGAAAATTCAAAGGGAATTGTTCTGCTTCACTGTCACCGTTATCGAATGCATACTCTTTCCCCAATCCATTCCTGAAGACTCCTCCCAAATACTTGTTTTTTTGTCACATTTTTTCACAAAAATACTTTTTTTTAGAGGGAGGGGGGAGACTATAGAGGGATTATTTCGCTCAGCTGTCTTGAGTTCGGTTGTAAGACTTGCATTTCTATAACATACATACTAGGATAAATGCCCTTTTATAGTAAAAAAACTCTAGTACTATAGTTGAATTTCTTTACAATGAGAAACAAAAGTTTGACAAAATTTCCTCTTTATGACCATTATTTCCAATAGCCGCAATGAATTTATAAATTAAAACTGTGTAAATCTACGAATAACTAAACGTGACTTTATTTAAAGCGACATATAAATAAAAATACAGACGCTTTTTATGTTTTTTAAGGCAACATTCTTATTATCGTTATGTTATTATTTGGAAATAACGAAACGAAAGTAATAATTGCTAAAACATAATTATTTTAATTATTACGTAAATTTGCATTAATTTATCGTATTTAATGTTACAGACCGATGCAGTTCAAATAATTATCAGCACTGTCTGGAATTATCGATACTGCAAAGGGATGGTCAGGAAAAAAAAGTTTAAAAGAAAAAAACATTTAAAGAACCAAATACGTTGCACATACGAAGTTACAATTACGACTGAATTATATTCTTACAGTTCAATAAGTTCAGTCTTCAACTCTGTACACATACTTTAATTAGCAACTTTGTACACATACTTTAATTAGTGGTAAATAAATATTTGGTTCCTGGGAGAAAAAAAAAAAAAAAAAAAAACAGAAATCAGGTAACTATTATTTCAAATGCAAAAATTTCCAGCTATATAAAGTTACTTATATTAAGAAGCTATTTTTACAGACATTGCATGTGATACGAGCCGTAATGAAATGCGTGAATTTTGAAACACATTAGATGACTAGGGACTGCTTATATCTAAAATACTTTTACTCAAAGCTTTTTCAACTTTTTATTTATGTTTCAAGTGGTAAAGAAAAAGAAGCGCCGTCCTGATGGACATAGTGGTTAGTGAAGGTGGCTGCCGTAACATTGGGCAAGAGATCGAATTGCACAGAAGGCTTGGATGTTTGTAACTGCACAGTACTTTGCTGCATAGGGGCACGTAAATACATAGCGAGCCGGAAGTCCTCTCGAGTGGTTTGGAGGTAGAGAAGAAGGGATGAAAGTCCCTAGGGTTTCTCCTCCGAAGATTCATTCTCCTTCAGAACTGGGACGGAGATGGTCAAAATCGTTCTGTCATCTATTATGTCCCCAAGGCCCGGCCAACGACAGACATAATCCTGCTGCTGTCCTCGCTGCTATAAAATTCGCAGACTTATTCTGATGTTACTGTTACACAAGTGAAGTAAGTCACAAGAAAAAGAATTTTTTTCATTGCTACTTCACTAGTTGCATTTCTGCTATTATTTTGTTTTCAAAAAAGCGAGTTCCGTTTGTTTTATCGTCATATTTTATTTTCCTGAAGATTTCCATTTAAGCGTCTAGCAACAGATCTACTGAAATGTTTATTCCGGTTAATACATTCATTTTTAAATTTCCAAATAAGGTGATGCTTTATTGTTTTCACTGTGGTGATGCTTTATTGTTTCACTTCTTAAAATAAGAGGCAGTTTAATGAAGAAGGTCAAACGGAAGAAATTCTTTCCAAGAAATTACAAAAGAAGATTTGTAGAGTCATTAAGTTATTTTTGAAACAGGGAGAAGTGAAAAATGAGCAACGCCTTCGCCGGGAATCGAACCACGGACCTCTGGAATACGCACCCAGCGTGCAGACCACCACACAACGAAGGCATGCTAAGGCGAGGGAAATATCTTATATACTCCCCCCTTTTAAAGAGCGACTGGCATTTTACGGGACTCAATCGCCAAATCCTGGGTGTAGAGAATCATCATCCAATACCCTTTTAGTTCGGGCGCCACTGTAGAGTCATTATGTTATTTTTTAAACAGGAAGAAGTGAAAAGTGAGCAATCGAACCACGGACCTCTGGAATACGCACTCAGTGTGCAGATCACCATACCACGCAGCCATGCTAAGAAGGCGGGAGAAATACCTTACAGAGTAAATATTCGAAATTTTTACTAAAATTAAGTGATGTTAGACAAATTTTAACACAGTTTACAAAGGGATAAAAAAGAATAATGTGAAAAATTCATGAATCCAAAATATCCCTGCTAGGTAAATCGTAGCATTTCGGTTGCTTTACTTTTTAAAATAATCAAAACGTCTGAAAGCAAATGTTTAAAAAAAATCAAAGGAGATGTTTGATTGTTTAAAAATAAAATACAGAATACATCCGCATTAATACGGCAAATCAGTAGGAACTTTTCTTTTGGCTTCGAATTACTTTTTTTCAGAATCTCAATTAAACTGCTTCAGACAACTTGAAATTAATTACTTCAGCTCATTTAAATGCAAAAATTAGATTAATTATTTTAGGCAAACTTTTTTTAAATATAATTTTACACAGGCAGTTTTCCTTTTCTTCAGCTGTCTATAAAGCATTCAGTTTTAATTATTTTAAATATACAACAAATCAAACTACTCTTAAATGAAAAAAAAATCTGCTTATAATATTAGTTTTCTACTTAGTGTTGCTTTCATATATACACTAAATTAAAAAACCCATTCAAAAATAAAGCATATATGAGTAAGAAAAACAATACCGATGACTAATCTCCAGTGGTGTACAGCACACGAGAATGAACAAAACCTTTCAAAAATGAAACATCATGAAAGATGACGCAAATTACTATTTATGTTTCGGCATGCAAACATAATGTAAATAAATTTCAGAAATAGAACAGTAGAAAATAGGAGAAACCTATGAAATCATGTTTCCCCCCCTTGGCATATATATGACAATAGATAGTAATGAATAAGAGATAACGATTGTCATAATATACTATAACATGCGTGATATTTAAAAAAAAAAAAAAAAAAAAAAACCCAACAACCTGATATGGACACCATATGTCCCTTGTACGGCTATTAAATTATACACACTTTGTCCTCACTTCATTTAAAATTATTTGTGCTAAATTAAATTAGCCGATTTCTCAAGGCAAACTGATATCAAAAGTTGAAAATATTGAAATTAAATATAAAAAATCTTATGACTCAAAATTCAATAGTCAAAATTCAAGATTCAAAAAGAGTCAAAATTCTTATGATTTTATTTTTTCACAGCGAATAGAATTCGTTATTTGACGAAAATTATTAATCCAAAGAGGCAAATTGCCTAGATGGATTATTAATTTTGTTGCGGCATTTTGCGTTGGTTAACTATAAATGTCGGTTCACTTTTCAAATTGTTGCCACCAAATATTATCACCTTGTATTATATTTAAAGAAATGAAATGATAAAGAATCTGCATTTTGTATGTACCTCGCATTGTGATAAAACAACAGTACCTAGGAGCCATACAATTTTAAATAACTTACGTTTCCACCCGACTATGGGCATCTGGAAGCCCAGATTTGGAATTTGTTTTATTATCTATTTCATATTTTGTAAAACTTTAATGAATTTTTGATTAATAAACTCAACAATTTGAAAGAGAACAATGGCAGCATTCTATAAGAGGAAGAAAAAAAAAAAAAAAAACTTTTTTATCTCCAACGCGCGAGACTGTGTATCGGAAATTCTAAAGACATCTTCTTTTTAAAATTGTTTTACGATATTGCTATAGAGCTGAATTTTATGGTTTAAGTGCGAAAACATGATATTTAATAAATAAAGGTAACACGCAAAACGTTAAAAAAACGCCCATCTGTGCGTAATATAAATTCTGAAAGCTTTCAGATTTTTTTTTTTTTTTTTTTTTTTTTAAATACGACATTGCCAAAACATGAATATTTTCGTCACTTAAAAGACTTCTTTAATTGGAAATATTGACCTGTGACGAACGCGAAATTAAAGGGCCGAGTGAGGACTTTTAAAAATGTCTTCAGGAACACATGGCATGATCTTTGCTTTCCCTTCAATTTATTCTGAAATTATTACAAACAGTTCGCAAGCTAATAAACCACAAAACATTCGTATGTCATGAACAAAGTCTGAATTCCTCATGAATATTCTATTTACATCATGTCCACAATCCTCAGTCTTTATTTTTGCAACCGCTGGTTGTAGACATAGACTTCCAAATTACAAAATGTTTTCAATGATGCAAATATTCATAGTTTGGGATTTTTAAATTTAAAAAAAAATCTGCTATGGACATCACATGAATTCATTGTACTTCATTGACCTCATTATACACATTTTTTGGTGCACTTCATTTAAACTGGCGCCTGCACGTACAGACAAAATAAATGACTCTTTTTTTTCCAAAACGGATTGTATAATGGACTCAAAAGGGAATTTTTCGTAACATCTCTACGTGCGTAAGTACGCCTGCTTGCATGCATGTATGTATCTCGCATAACGAAAAAACGATTGGTCGTAAGAACGTTGAAATTGTGTATATGGTACTGCTATAGCATCTAGTTGTGCACCCCTTTTTTATTGCAATTGGCAGTACCAGATGTATACCCAAACCCTACCCGGCTTAAAAGTCCTTACTTATATTTAATTTTAAAAATCGTTGGTCGCAGTCATATACTTCCGCTTACAAAAGTGATTTTAATGACAAGAATATTCATGTTTTGGCAATGCCAATTTTAAAAGAAGTTTTTTTTAGTAATATTGAAATAAAATACGAAATATGGCAAGCAATTTTTATATTCAAGGTCCCAGTGTAGAGAAAGAGTCTGCACAGAGGCAAAGAAATAAGAAAATTAGGGTAATCGTACCGAAGATTACAGAATTTTACTTCTAAAGATCTAGCCCATACATACGCAGAATAAGCCAGCAAGGATTTATGAATGAACGAGAGAATAGAATGACTAACCCATCAGTAGTACAGGCATTACACAACAATAATTAAAATAAATGGTATCACGAACAATTCCCAAGATGCGAGGCGATGATGAGGCGGATTCTAATCGACAAGGAGTCACCGATGCGCATAAACAATATCCTAGCATCAAAATAAAAAGGCACAATAAAAAGCTTCCTCTTCACCAACGAAGCAGTAAAAATAAATTCAGTCATTTGTAAAGTGAGCGACTTATTTGCCACTTTTAGACAAAGAGAGGTGAAAAACAGTCATAAAAAGAGGGGGGGGGAAATACAGTTTAAAATTATAAAAAGAAAATGGAAAAACTGCTCGAGGAGCGCACGCAGCATCCTACTATGATGTCACAGGATGTTGTTTGATGTTGTCTGCTCCGAGCAAATCGTAGGCGATTGTAAGTTAGGAATAAAATGTCAGCTCCAGATTTATGAAAACAGGAAGATGACTGATTGTTGTTATAATTCCACTTTATTCTGTTTCTTTCGATACAGAAAATATAAAATTATTAAACTGACATTTAAGTAATTTAGCAGGTCAAAAATTCCGAATTAAAATCAATCTCATGTGGACACCATGACTTCCATGGACAACCTATTGAATTATACACATTCAATTGATTCAGTTCTCACTTCACGGCAAGGCAAAAATACATAAAACTCAAAACATCTTCATTGAAAATTATAAAATACAGAATAATATAAAGCACCAAATACAGTTAAAATTAAGGTTTTTACTCAAAAATTAAGCAATTCGTCCAGCGGGCGTGAAGGCAAATTTTCCGATGCACAAAACTGAAAGTTTACTTTTGGTTTCACTCGGCAAAAAGGCACTGAAAGTGCAGACAGAAACTGATTTAATTCACTATTTTAGTAAGAATTTAAAATGAAAACTAATCGCTGCTTCGTTAGGCGTAGTAGCATTTAAAGAAATTCAAAATGGTTGATAATTCTACAACTGTTGCATGTAAATTAACTAAAGGCATAAAAACCTTCACCGGAACATAAGAACAACATAAATGAGTCACTTTTAAAACAAAAAATACACAATTTATCAACATATAAGAATAAAAAACCAGTGAGCCGGGTAACAGAGTGGGTATATATACTTTTGCTACGGCAGATTGCAACCAAAATGGGAAGTGCACAACTACATGTAACAGCAGTCGTATATATAAAATTTCAACGGTTATAACTCGTTTTTGAGCTATGTGAGATACACAGACGTCACGAACAAATCTCTTCTGAATCTATTTTAAATCCCTCTTTGAATCCGTTTTGCTAAAAGGAATCCTTTATTCTGTTCGTACATGTAGATGACACCCAAAAATATCGTTAAAATGGATTCGAGAGCGGGCAAAATGAATATTTTGGTTGAAATATGATACCCGAAGTTTGTCACGATTATAATAGTTTCTTTACTTCGTACAAGGAAGTAAAAATCGTTCGATGTAAGTTCACGATATTTACAGAGCTGAAAATTAATGATATAGTAAAGTTATATATATTTTTTATCGCACTTTTCGTTCTCGAGTTACGTTCGCTGCAATGTGCGAATGAAAAATACTGTTAAATCAAAAATACGCAGAGCTGCTAAGCAGATATTCTGGAAAGAGTAAAACTCAACTCGAAAAAAAGGAATAAAAGACAAATTTAATTTTAAAAGAAATTATGAACTTTACATTTCGAAATTCAAATTTAAACATTTTTTCAAACGGACGCGTTTCTTTTTGGAGGATGGGAAGAGGAAAAAACATTACACCCTTTAAAGATTTCTTGAAAAACGAACAAACTAAGCAGACAATGGAATTTAGACAGAGAAGGGAGACTTGGTACTAAACTTTTACGTAATAGCTTCGAGAAGAAAGCATAAATCGGCTTGAAAAGAGTGAGCTGCCAGTTTTTAGGAGTTCTCTTCCCTTTGCTGCAAAATTAGGGGAAGCCAATCCAACCAGGGAAAAATCTGTAAAGACTTTCCCCCTTCCAAGATAAGGAGAAGTATAAATAAGAAGATAATACAAAATGGTGGCCCTAGAAATCGCGCTAGGCATTTGTTCTTCCAAGCCATTAGATTAGAATTGACTTTCTGCGCTCCATACTTTTCCCCTCTTTTCATAAACCTTAACCTGGTTTTCATCTGATTTTCAAAGGGGGCGTGAGGATATTGCATTAAGAATAGGGAAAACCAAATCACATTTTCAATTGCACTACAGAAAGTGCATCATAAAAAAAGGACGAAACAGTTCGCCTTAATGGTTATTACCTAGTAATATAAATAAAATACATTGCTTACAATATAGATAATATAAATAAAAGGGATAATTTTTTATTACATTCTAGTAATATGCTCTTCAAAACAGAGAAATGCATAGTGGAAACTCGATTATCCGTCATTCTTTTAATCGTCAGCCACTAGCACAGAACGGATTCCTCCTAAACAAAAATTCACACACACACACACACAAAAAAAAAAAAAAAAAAAAAAAAAAAAAAAAAACTATTGGACATTCTCATCATGTTCAAAATAAAGCTGATATCAGTGTAATAAATGTTGCATATGTAGTTTTGTTTTAAACGAATGACAGGACACCTGCAACTTAACGCATTCGTCTGCAACGACCGATCTATCGGTCATTTACGCTGACCAGGGTGCACAACTGGGTTCGATCGATATTACACCCAAGAGAAGTGGAAAATAACAGGCTATTCGAATCCGCACTCTGGAGTTCAGTAATCAGCCTCCGTTAACTAGCTGACTGTCCAGAACGATACGTATGTATATCAGTATAACATTTATTACACTAATATACACGATACGTAGAATGCAAAATTCATTTTGGAGATCAGGAAATAATTTATTTGTACTGCTTTTTACAGAGCTCCCTATATATGTTGATTACTATGACACACGAAATTAATCACCCTCAATTATACTTTCAATTTTATTCCAATAAAATGTCAAATGTTTTAATAATTCAGATAAATTATATAGATTATTCTTGAAAACTTCTGGAAATAAAATGAAGGATTTCAGTTAGGAGTACGCCAGCCAAATCTTCGAATGAAAAGAAATTTTGCCTTATGGAAATGCATTTAAATTATTATACGTTAAATTACGAAAATAAAGTATGCAGGAAGCAAAAAGCATACTCAGCAACCATTAATAACATCAGTTATTGAACAGTTCGATTTTTAAAACTATATTGACATGCAAGTACGGCAGATGCTATGCGTAATAAATAGGAGTGTCTATATACATCTGTAAGAGAACAGGTGGAAGAACTTTATCAAGCAAACATCTAAAACAGATTCAGAAGAGAAATAGTATAAAATTTTTATCTTGTTCGCATTTATCATTTCAGATGATTGTTCGTTTTCACACCAAAAATTTTATATCAGTCTGTTTTAAGATTAATAATATCTAACGAAATTACAGCCAAGTATTGTAAATTACAATTCATAATACCAGTCTGAACTATAATTATATGTAGTTCAGACTGATATTATGAACTAAGAATATATATATAGATTAGAAAGAGTATCGTATTAATTCCTTTATCTGAAGCAATGTTTTTCAGTCGAAGAAAGGTTCAATCGATGTCTTTCAAATTTATATATAAGTTTCAAAATTCTGCTTCCATCTTAAGCATCCATGTTTTCTATAAAGAAAATACTGAATTCTAAAAGGAGAAATCAAAACACATTTACAAACGGATGGTCTCTGCCTAACGTTTTCTACAGCAGATTATTCTTTTCTTGCATGTTTGAATAAATCAAAACACATTTACAAACTGATGATCTGTGTCTATCGTTTTCTACAACAGATTATTTTTTCTTTCATTTTTGAATAAATCAAAACACATTTACAAACTGATGATCTGTGCCTAGCGTTTTCTACAGTAGATTATTCCTTTCTTTCATGTTTGAATAAATCAAAACACATTAACAAACTAATGGTCTGTGCCTAACTTTTTCTACAGCAGATTTTTTCCCCATGTTTGAATAAATCAAAACACATTTACAAACTGGTGATTCGTGTCTATCGTTTTCTACAACAGATTATTTTTTCTTTCATGTTTGAATAAATCAAAACACATTAACAAACTGATGGTCTCTGCCTAACGTTTTCTACAGTAGATCATTTTTCTCTTTCAGGTTTGAAAAATCAGATTAGCAAGTTCATTGTTAAAATCTGTGTTGTGTGTGCGTTGTGACTTCTCTCATTTTTCTCAGTAACATCAGCACAAGCTCACGAAGTTCATCGTGGCAAGAAAAGGAAGATTGCGCCTGTCGTTGGCAAGAGCCAACTACTATAGAAGTGACAGTACTATTATAGAGGTGACAGTACTATTATAGAGGTGACAGTACTATAGAGAGCACTATACAGGTGACAGTACGACTTTGCTCGGCTCCGCTCAGTTTCATTGTTAAAAATCTTAACTATTAATATTATGAGAATTACAGTTAATTATAATAGTCATGATATTCAAGATAAACAATCAATGATTCAAAATTTAAACCACTGTGTCATGAGATCATGAATGTTAAGTTAAAGTTAGCAGTTGATCGAATAAAGCTCTGAGAATCACTGAAACAATTTTAACAAAGATTTAAGATTTCTTTTATGATGCCAGTGCATTTTAGATATGCGTATTCATGGAAATACACTGGTTTTAGGCTTCTCGTTTAGCTAAAGTTTTATAAATTGAATATGACATTCATGAAGTTTCAAAATGCCTGCAGTTAAGTGAATTTGAATAAGACAGCGTATTTTATAACAGACAGGTCATGTCTTTTTTCAACATCATGGTAACTCGGTTCCCCCCCGCCCGAAATTAAGAGATAAGGAATATCTTTATGCAAATAAAGAAGTTATTCTCATTAGTATCTTTCGTGCGGACTCTCAAAGCAAGAACATAATTTTTGCTATTTCAACAGTTTCAGAAAGAGTGGAAATCCTATGTTTTTCTATGATCAGTCTTTCAGATCTTGTTCCATCTAATTTCTTTTGAGATTACTAGATAAGATATCAGATGTGCGATACAATCGATATTCTTAGGCCCAACTAATCATCGAGATTGTTAACACCGAGGCTTAAGCACGATATATAATCTTACAGTGTTTTCAGAAGGCCCTCTTGAAACATCTGAACGAACACATCCTCATTAACAGTGTCGCGACTTCCCCAATTAGGGCTTGGAATAGAACGAAAAGGGGATAGAGGGGATAAAGTGGAAAAGAGGGGAGGAAAAGTGACGCAAAGAGAAATTTTGGGTCTCCCTGGGGTGCGAGAGGGGGTGCGGCATCCTATTTTGGAACGAACAGCTGTGAAGACCTAATGGACCTTGTTAAATGCGCTTATTTGCAGTACACAGGGGCCACAGTTTAGCCTCAGGCAAGATGCATTTTCTGATCCCCTTCATGATAAAAAGTAAACGAAAAAAAAAACTTTATTTTCTTCCTATATTTATTATTTTGCCTTTTCCCCTGCTTGGTTTAGATTACTCAACCAGATAAGAGGCAGTTGCCGCGAGTTAGGGTGGTTCACAAAATCCTTACCATAACTTCATGGAAAAACCGAGAAGAGTTATGAGAAGTTCCAAGACTTTCAGGTTTTGACTGCTTTCATTTTGTGCAATGCGAAAGAATTGGTATACTTCATTCCTGGACTACATACTACTAATATGAGTACTACTAATATGTATTATTTAATTAAATAAATTAGTTCAAGAAGGAAAATGCAAGCACTATTAAAATTAAAAACACAAAATAAAAACTTCAAATAAGATTTATATGCGAATTTGCGATGTAACATCTGAATAATTCAGACCGAAGCTAACTCTTTGACTAATTTTTGATTCTTCTTTTTGAAAACTAAAATTTGTATTTTCAACTCATTTATGATGCGGTAACCATATTTGTGTGATATCCAACTGGATTTCGTTTCATTGTGAATTAATACCAGTATCTTTTGCATTTTATAATAAACACGATTCTCAGCTTTCCACATTTTGGCCTAGGACTTACTTTTCAAAAATCTTTAATACAAGTTGCTTTCCTTTTCGGTGCAATGCAACTGTTTTGTGGAAATCTATCGATTTATTTTTAATTTTCATTGCACATTTTACATTTTTAATGATTTCAAAAAAACTTTGCTTCGTCTCTGGGAGCAGAAGATTTATTTATGTGATTTATGTATACATACATACATATACATAAGATATAAAATATGAAAGAAAACTTATAACTTTAGTTTGGCAACAATCCTTTTTATTTCTCATTTTAATTCGGCTACTTCCCCCTCCGGTCACGATATTAATTGTTTACAATACATGAAACTAAATTGCGTCATCTCAAAATTAATCATCTTTATGACATCTTATGTAATGAGTATTGCAGATACCTTTCATCCAATCACAGACAGCTAGCTCTGTTAGTACGTGTCATTTTACCTCTCTGCGTCGTGTCCCGATTTTCCTGTCAGTGTCATGTCACGATGTGTCTAAACATGTTATAAGTTACATAAAAATTTATGGGCTGCACATAGCACCTATCAGGATGTGTGAGTCAATATTGCGAGTCTCGAATTCCTTTATTCAGCAGTAAAATTATGTTGAATTCGGCCGCTTTTGTCTGTGAATGTCATCGCATGTATCTCTGTAACTACATAAAATTATATTATTGGCTGATTTGAAATTTAGTTCCATTTTCGTCACCAATTTTATATAAGAGTCATATGACATGGATTACCCTCGAAAGTGCAAAAAAAGGTATTACTACTTTTAGAAAGGGGAAATGCTCAAATTAAAATCAAGCATTATGGACTATTTTCTACAGCGCTTCAAGAACTTCACAAACTTATCTCTTACAGACTTCAACTTCCGAATGATCTTCCCGGGATGCATATAAGCGTTCTGTACCGCGCCACGCGCATAAGGAAAAATCCTTACTTGCGGTTGGACATGCTTTCCGATGACATCATTTTCTCTTTGGTAATGGCGTTTAGGTGGGATTCATACGGTTTTGTTTTCGTTGAATGACGCACATGAGTGACACAGAAGCGTGTTTTATTTGAAAGGAAAACCGCAGATGGCTTCCTGTTTCATGGAATAGTAAAATCATAAAATCTTTCAAAGATGCTGTTAATATCAGAAGCAATTTTAGGCGCTTAGATTAAATAAAAGAAAAAATAAAAAATAAAAGAAAAAAGTGCATTCATTATTGTTGCTGAATTTTATACACGTATATAAGAAAAGAAACTTCCTTCTCGGTCAAATGCAAAGGTTTAAAAGATGTTATACATCAGAAAACGGGAAATATTCATAAAATAATATTAGTAAGTATAAAATATGTATCTCTAATTTCTCTGTTCCAAACCTAGATTAGTCTAACTTCAAAAATAAATTTTACTTCTAAAGACTAATTATAAATATTGTGAATTTACTGTGTACTATGTCAGCTTCCAACGACGTTTTCTTTCCGAAAACAGACTTGTCTCATGCTTTCGGAGATTGCATCTGTTGCATCTGCACAGAATGGATATATATAACGAACATGGAATGATGAATTAATAATCACAACACCTTTAATGTGAAGAGTTTTAAATTAAGAATACTTAATATTAAAAATGTTTGCACTTAATATTAATACACATTTACGGAGTTAAAACAAGAAGAAATAATACTTTTTCTCTCTAGGAAAAAATATCACTACATTTTGTATGTTAAATTCACCACACTATAGTGTTGTAAGAAGTGTAATCTCATAGCAACAAAAATACAACGCAGGTAATAATCTTTTCGGTATTGCTATCAAAATATAACCAAACATATGAAGATGTACCCTCGAGCCAAAGCAAAGTCAAGGCGTAATACACCTCGAACTCGACGGCATATTTTTGCACTTAGAGATTGCCAGGAAAAAAGTGCAGGTATTACCGGAGACATCGTGTTTAACATTATCTGAAAAATCCTCTCCTTTTTTATCAAAATTATGCGTCCTAAAGATAACTTTAATTAATGCGTATCAGAAAGTAATCATATTTTTTTAATGAAGGATAAGATAACTCGCCAAATAACCTATTACAAAATTGCCTATTTAAAAATTAATACCTCGCAATAAATTTTAAAAAAGAGCACACACACAAAAACTTATAAATAACCTATGTTTTTTCCAGGAAGCTCGTGAAAGCTTATTTTAAAGAAAAATAAAAAAGCAAAATAAAATTTTTCCATCCACATCTTTTCGAAAGCATAATTTTTTTAACTGGGAAAAATGTATCTCAAAATAACCATTAAAATACCTAGAACGATTAAGATACGAAAAATATTTTTAAAAAATGCTTAAATTATTTTTCATAAAGTTTATTTTTAAGATCTCGAGTACACAACCAATACGCAGCAAGTTGTACATTTAGTATTTATGTGCTCAATTTGTATTAATAAATGCATACACATACGCTAAAAAAAATCATCCGAATATGTTAAGTAATGTTGTATATTATAATCAATTCATTCCTATTCAGGTCATTATTCAAAGGGATTTTCTCCAGTTCGACTGAATAACAGATTCCTTTTGTTAATTCAGCTGAGATCAAATTCTAACTTTGGAAACTTTTGGTGGAAATTCTTTACAAACTAAATGCGCTCACTCAAAAACTTTACCAAGTTTTCCACATTACGCTTCTAGCTACACAAAGAGCTCGTCTTCAGCGAGGCATACATGGCAAGCGAGTGGTGGCAGGCAGTGGGCACGATATCATCTCCAAAAGGGGAAGGGGGAATCATACCAGATGAGTTGTCGATGGCTTAAGAGATTTGCCCAGTCTCTTTTGGTCAAACATCCATAATTTATGAGCCGGGCACGACTGGCGCCCGGATAAGTCCGCAGAAAGCATAGAATTCGATATGTTTTATGACTGTTCTGAAAAGAACTTCAGAACGCGAGAGGACGTAAGCGAACTATTCTTACAGAATCACATATAAAAGGAAGATTATGAAATTCATATTAGAATTGCATCGAAAAAGAACTTCAAATGAATCATGATTAATTAAAACTGTCATCCAAACAAAAGGAATGTACTGCAAACTACAAACCACTTTCTAAATTATTTATGAATATACAGTCGATTCTCTGAAGATATTCGAAAATATTTTACTTGGCTGTTGAATTGTTATATGTTGGTCTCCTGCCTGATACATATAAGAATCAATGTAGAATGACTTCTCCCATCTGTGGTGTTATATCAAGAAAAGATTTAACTAAACGGCTTCTGTCTTCTGCTTTTACATCAAAGAAATTGTACAATGAAATCTACCGAACAAACCACGCTTCCGAATGATTCTAATCTTCTCTAGAAGAGTTGCTTCAAAGAGCATGATTATTAATGATTTTGAATACCGATATTTAAACAAGTTGTCAGAAATATTAATCACTTTCAGAAATGATCGTCTTAGGCAAAAAGTAGCTACAGTAACAAGTTTGTGTCTATGTAAGATAAAAATTTCGTGAGCTAAAAAAAAAAAAAAAAAAATGATTTTCAATAGTCCCTTAATTCTCCTTTCTAATTTAGCTATTTTCCTTTCTGCTGTAAAAATCGGAGTATCAAAAATTTCTGCTGTATCTGAATTCCATTTTGAACACAACGCAATTTCTTTCTCGTTTCCGTCTTGCCTATCTATTTGCTCTCCGCTTCTGCACTTTTATTCGAAAGTAATTCTTATAAAGTTGTACAAAGGCACAATGACCAAGAACAGACGCGCAGATTGCGCTCATTGCATATTGCACTGTGTAACTGAAGTTAGGAACGTTCTCAATATAAGCGGCCGAGCGGTAAAATCGCTGAACACTGGTAGTTCGGTCCGTGGTTCGAATCCCGCGAACGGGCTGGCTGCATGGGCGTTTTCGTGGTTTTCCCCATGTGTAACGTGTATACGAGTCAGTTTCCCTTAGAAAGTCCTCCACGAAGGCATCCCTCCCTTTAGACAGATAGCTCTAGTGTGCTTTGCCGTATTACCAATACACCAATACACCGTTCTCAATATAAAAATAAAAAAATTAATAAAACTGATAATATTTTTAATGCTGTTACTTCTTTATGCATCTACATGTCTTCAAGATCCAAATTATTTCATATATATGTTGCACCGAAACACAAATAACTTTAATAATAGCTCAAAAATAATTATTGAAACAATTTATGATCAAATGTAAGCAAATTATTTTATAAGGTTGGCCGCCATCTGCCTTGAAAAGAATGAATTTACGAGTGCTTTTTAATGGCAGTTGATTCATATTTATTTAAAAGATGGAAAAAATAAAAATGCCGTCCAGCAGACTACCTATTCTGCAGCCGAGAATTGAAATTAGAACAAAAACTACTAGTATATAATATTTTTACTTACACGGTTGCTGACAGATTAGCTGTTATTAGAAGTAAAAGCTATATATTTTATTTTTTGTTTGGCTTTTTAACAAACAATCTTTCATCACTGATTTTATCTCAAAAAAACATTTGCATCGCAAATGATGATTTTTTTCACCCTGGTTAATAGGTTTATTTTCCGAAGTCTAAACAAATAGTTAAGTGAAAGCATTCGGAAGCAAAATCAATAAAATCAGCAGGAAAAAAGGTTCAGCTGCTTCATACAGCAGCGCAAAGTAAAATGTAATTTATGATAAATGAGGTGAACATGAAGCATGCAATCAAAAACATCATCCTTTTTAAAAGAAGAAAATTACACATTACGGGCATTACACATCAGACACTCACTACAAAGCAAAAGTTATCTTCGTAGCATAACAATATGACAATTACTTAGACTTCCTTTTTTTTTTTTTTTTTTTTTTTTTTTTTTTAATAGTTTTCTTGTTGGATAGATATGTATAAAATCTTTTAGCATTGATTATCGACCCCTTTCTATAGCTGACTTCAAAGGTCAATAACACCTTGTAGAGACATTAGGTATTTTTTTTTCTTTTTTTGGAAACAGGTATGATGAAAAATGAGCAACACCTTCGCAGGGAATCGAACCGCGGACCTCTGGAATACGCTCCCAGCGTTCAGACAACCACACCACGAAGGCATGCCAAGACGATGGGAGAAATACCTTATAACTTTAAAAAATTTATTTGAAATGCTGTTAGTTAGCGGTTAATATTTAGGAATAACAATTTAAATTTTATAAAAAAAATTAACTAAATTTTGCTCGAAGTTTGTACATTATTTTTAAACGTCTGACAAATTTTTCTAAATGTAAACTTCCTAATTCAAATGCATTACTTCAAAACGTTAAATATATTTCGAAGTATTCAAAATATTAAAAATTCTTATTTTCATTACATTTCTGAATAGTATCATACAGTATCTCTATCGTAATTTGTGGCTGCTCCCTTCAGAAGTTCAATCTGCCTTAGTAAAACCTTAGAAGTGATTAGAAAATATCTATTTTTTGACAAAATTCAGAATATGAAGTTTTTGATCTGATACGAATACCAGGCTCTCAAATTACACGATAAAAACATACCAAATGTAGCATATACACAGTATGAATCTATCCGCATGCGAATGAAATGGGAATCGACCCTTTAGTCGTATCTGCTTTTCCTTGGCGTGAAGTGTGGGAGAGAGTGTGAAAGTCAGATAAGAGTGGTTGCGGGATTCTCTTCTTTACGATATTGAACGAGGATTATGTGTCGGAAGCAGTCTGAACTCTGTCCTTCCGTCCACATATATCTTAGCAGCTGGACTACGAGACAACGGAGATTATAGTGACGAGCTTTTTAACGGATTGCACTTACTATTGGATAACTTTACGTACGGGAAGCAAAAATTGAAGTGAGAATTTGTTGCACGCTATTTCTGAATTAAGGAGCCGTTGAATATAGCATTATATAGCATTTTTATAACACGGGAATTTTGGCGAAAAAAATCGGACTTTTCCTGAAATGACATGACAAATGTTTTCCATATTTCGATTCTAAGACTCAATTTATGGCAAAGTGCCAGGTTTCATAAAAATCGCGCGCGTAGTTTTTAAAAAATTAGCTTCTGATTGTTATTTGAATTTGATATATATTTATTAATATCTCCTTTTTATTAAACTTATTTCACATTTTCTTCCTTTCAGATTTCGAAATTTAGGTTCATTCCAAATAAAATTCCCTTATTTTTTTATGATTTATTTTAAAATAATTTTATAAATTTAAAAAAAAAAATGGAATTAAAACCTATAAAAGATATGCCATAACAGAGTTTTTTTATTCAAAATTTTTTAAGCTATAAGTGAATTTACATTTTGGCGCGTTTTGAAGTTTGGCTGATTTATTATAAGCGATAGTAACGAAAATGTGGTTTACGCATTTAGTTAAAATTATTTGGAAGTATGAACGATGACTTTTTTTCCGCTCGTGGGCAATGAGGAAAAAGGAGAGGAAAATAGGTTGCTATAAATTAAGAAGCTCGCCAAGTGAATTATTCTTGGCGCAAACGGAACAAAAATCGCCAACATATATTTTTTAATTTCTCCATATTTCTCACAAAAAATTACAAAATTTAATATCTAGGCATAATTTGAGTTGTAGAATCGAAATACAGGAAAAATTGGTATGTTATTTCAGAAAAAGTACGATTTTGCGCCAAAATACCTATGTTAGAACAAAGCTGTATATAAATCTAACATATATCCTGAGTCGCACTTTCGAGACACGGAAAACGCGATTTGAATTTCATCAATCGGTTCAGTGGAACGGGAGATAGAGATCCCCCCTTTTTTTGGCGCAGTGTACATTACTTACACGCCTTCGCCTATATGTAGTGAGTTAAAAGATTCCAGTGATTGATGTTCGCGCCGTTTTTAAAATACCTCAGAAAAAATATAAAATTAGAACAGTGACTTTAATGATTCGAATATCAGTAATCTAATTTAAATGGGTTTAAAATGTTTTCAGAAAATTAAATGCATGATGATGATGCATTGGATTGCTGGGAAAATTCTAGCCGCCTGAGACGTATGCCACGATACGTCCTATAACGATAAAGTCGAGTCAAGTACGGTGCAGCAGTAAGACAACAGAGAAAGAAAGGCTTTGTCTATGGCTAGTTTGTCTCTGTGCAGAAGTCTGCCCTTCTGCTAACTGCGAGAAGTTGGTCATCATGGTCATACTGTATTCCTTTACTGTCTGTACCATTATACATTGGTCTGTAACAACCCACAATCGAACACCCTATGAGTAATGTGGAAATTCAACACATATTAGCATTATGGAAAGCATGAACTTCCTATTGCTTGCTGTGCATCCTTTCAAAAAGTTTTACAGCTTTCGATGTTTGAGATGACCTCTTGATTTGGGAAGATTTGAAGACAAAGCGCAGAAAGCCGCAAACAAAGGATTAATTCAGAGGCAAATCAGAACTAATGCTTAAAGGATGCGCTTAATCTGAATGCAGTTTTGTGGTCCGTCAAGTCCCCACAGCAGAGACTTCAATAAATCTTTCGATGAAGAAATTTTTGCTCTAAGTTTTCAATTATGCATTTCGGTTTCCGAAAATCCACCAGCGGCCAAGTGTTGAAACCTCTGAACACTGAAAGTTCAATCTGGACTCATATCCTGGTGAACAGATTTGTTGCATGGGCGTTTTTGTGATTTTCCCCGTGTGTATCGTAACTACGAGTCAGTTTCCCTTAAAAAATATTCCACGAAAGTATAACCTTCCTTAGGCAAACAGCCCTCGAGCGCTATGACATAAACTTGGCCGGGTTTCCACCGAGTTTCCAGTGAAGATGTTCTATAGACAGACAGCCATCAAGTATTTTTCCATAATTAATTCACTCATTACCATTTATTCTAATACCTTTTTTTTAAATTATGATTTAATACCGTGTTTTCAAAAGAAATTAATTAAGCTAAATAGGATTTACTAATTTTGAATCAAAACATCGTTCCAAAAAATGAAGGCGGCAAAGGGAATTTCTGATTAGAGGGGAATTAAAAAATATTCTGTTTTCAAATTCTGAGAAAACTCTAGATTTAAAAATTATGCATATTTTTAGAAGTTGTCTATGAAACAATATGTAAAGTGCTTTTGCAATTTTACCTCCAGTTTATCTCCTTTTTTTTATTTGCAAAACTGGAACAAATATAAAATATGATACATTACAATTATACATTGTATGACTTAAAGGTGTAGCTAAAGTGTTCATTATGGGTACTGTGCTCGTTTCTCCCTTTTTAGAACACACTAAATGCTTCCTCTAGTCTGCGCAAGTCAAAAGGCTCGTGTCATACGATCATTCATTCATCTTGATACTATTTGCAATACTATCAACATAGCCAAGTCATTAAAAGAACATATAAATGTCTTAAAAGGATGAAAACATTACAAATGAACGTTTATTTATAAGGAACGGAGCAGAGCTAAGGACTTTTTTATGAAATTGGTCTGCTCTTTGTTTTGGTGGCGGAAAAAATTAGCAACGTTGAATTCATGTTACTTTTCCAATTTCTTAATTCATTTACATACATTCAATCACTTTGATAACCACCGTTATCAAAACAACACTAAAAAACAAAAACACGGAAATCGAATGAAAAAGCTGTTTTAATAAGAAAGCATATTCAGAGAGGTTCATAAAGGTTTGAATCCGGACTCAATCGCACATGAATCGGCACGCACTAACCACCGTTCTGCATGAAGCGGTCAGAAGAATCACAGAATAGTCACTCTAATGAAAAGTTAACTTTCGTTTAGTCGGATCAGAATATATGAAAAATGGCGCTCTCGCTTTACGATTGACGAATTGCATGATTCATAAGCATTTGTTAATTAAAAATTAAATATTCCTAAACATATCAACAATTAAAGTTATTAACGGTGATGTAAATTACACTTTAATTTTGACAATGCTTAGTTTCCGGATTTTTTTCCAAAAGTGCAAAACAACTTAAAAATGATGCAAACAGAACTCTGACACAATCCCCCTCCGAAGCGGCCGAATCGCTGAACACTGGTAATTCTGTCCGGATTTTGAATCCCGGCAAATAGGCGTTTTCGTGGTTTTCCCTATGTGTAACGTGAATACGAGCCAGTTCCCCTTAAAAGATTCTCCACGAACGCATCCCTCCCCTTAGGCAGATAGCCCTCGTGTGGTACGCCATAAACGAAACAAACAATACAATCCCCCCTCAATCTAAGTAAGATGAATTTCAACACGTTATAAGGTATTTCTCCCGCCTTCTTAGCGTGTCTTCGTGGTGTAGCGGTCAGCACACTCGACGCGTATTCGAGAGGTTCGTGGTACGAGTCCCGGCGAGGGTACTGCTCATTTTTCATCTCTCCTGCTTCCAAAATATTGTATAATGTCTCTGAAACGTCTTTCAGTTTACACAAACAAACAATTTTTGCATTGTAATTTTAAAATTGTAACAATTTAAGATATATGTGCTTTTTTGCGGGATATTTTAAGCTCCTTTCTTGAACGCTACTAGTTCTTATCAGACAAAAACAAACCTAATGTGTGCGGTATAACTTGCCTTTCTGAATTAATTATATTTTAGTGTAATTTTTCAAGCGAACCAAGATTCACCTTTTATGCTCTTTTTATGAAGGTTTAAATATAAATTTCAAAAGTTAAGCTAAGCATCATACATATTCCTTAAAGAGTACCAAGTCTTTGATATGCATATAAAAATATCTAAATGAGATTAAAAGATGCTGAAACAATTATGACAACAGATTTGTGAGCGTTACTGAAAGTGAGTTATTCTTATGACCACTCGAATGCACTAATAAATTTACTTATAAACATGAATTTTTTATTACTAGCCTTGAACTTAATTTCATTTAATTAAAACTACTTTTTAAACAGTATTCGCACAACTAATCAGCCTTATATAATGCAATGGGTTCAACTAAAATTTTATTCTCCATTTTTCCTAAATAGTTCTGCTTCTTTGCCAGATAATCTACGAAACCAAAAGGAAATAAAGTATTACATTATTTTTTATAGATAAGGAACAGGATAAAATTTGAAGGTGCATTCTACAGAAGACGTCTTACGGTGTGCATTCATCACGGTATGAATAATAAATTTTATGGGAAAAACAGCAAAACTTTTTGCATATAAATTAAACGGAGCACTCATCAAGAGAGCAACTCTGTAATTCAATCTCAAATTGAATCTCAAATCTCAAAATTTAATTATAAAAAATATTTCTGTACGCGTCCCGCCTTTTTATCACGGCGAGGTCATTTAACGTTTTAATTAGAAGAACATCCCCCACACTCTTGCTATGTTGTGGCCAAGAGCACAAACCGGCTACGCCCAGCAACCAGACTCAATTTCTGGACATACCTGTATGTGTGCTTGTCTTACTAAGTAGTTCATTAGGGATCACGCTTGCATTTTGCTTCGAATTTTTCGTTTTATTTATTTTCTTATTCCCTTTTTTTCATTCCCTCAGCGTAGACTATGTCTGAAAGCTCGATAAGCACACATTGTTGGTCACGCTAGCAGATTTGACTTTCTCACATCTCTCAATTGTTTTCTTTTTATTATTGTTACCAATGTACTGTATTCAATTTTTGTGTGGTTATTATATTTAGTTTTAGTTCCCCTGTAATCTATTAATGGTTGTTCTCCCAGGCGCGAGGGAATACTAAGCATTCTTTCTCAAACGAATCAACGAAGTGTGAAAAAACAACAGCAAACTGGAATATATTTTAGTACTTGTTTTCTGAATCCTGACAAAACATCCTTTCGTGTGGTCTAGACTAGTGCTTACCAACCTCAGCGCTAAGGCATAACAAAAGGGCCTCACGCGCAAAAGAAAGGCTGAAGGAGGGATGAGGAATAATGAGTTAACGAAATAACTTAATTTCCAACATGTAAATACACATCATATTTTCAATATTAAGGTGCTATCAGCCACTTGCAAAAGCGCGCCGCATGAATACAGGTCTTCTTATGCCCAGCGTAATACCGAAAAATGCTATGAAATAATGCAAAGAAACTGGTTTGAAATGCGAGAATCCGTTAAAGTGCGATAATAAGTTTTTCAATTCAATTCAAGTTTAGATTATAAAATACTAAATTTATTATCAATATAAATATTGAATCAACGGGATTAATTAAAATCATTAATTATTTTAAACAAATGATGGAAAAACAAAAGGATTACTAGAAAAATTAGAATTACAAGCGTGTAAAGTAATTTTTTTTTTTTTTTTTTTTTTTTAATGCAGAAAACGCGAAAAATGAGCAACTCCCTCACCGGGACTCGAACCTGGACATCTCGAATACGCGCCGAGTGTGCTACCGTTGTAGCACAAAGGCATACATAAAGGAGGGAGAAGATACCTTATATATTCCCCCTTTCAAAAGGCGACTGCGGATTAGGGGACCCAATCGCCAAATACTGGTGGTAAATCATAAGCCACCACCTTTTAGTTCGGGCGCCATTGTAGAGGCATTAGGGTTTTTTTTTTTTTTTTTTTTTTTTTTTTTTTTTTTTTTTTTTTTGTTTTTTTTAATTGTGTGGAAGGCGTGAAAAATGAGCAATGCCCTCGCCAGGACTCGAACCTGGACCTCTCCAATACTCGCCGACTGTTTTACCGTTACACCACGAAGGCATGCAGAAAAGAAGGAGAAAATACCTTACAAGCGTATATTAATAATCCTTAATTTACGGAAAACAATATCTTTAGTCAAAAATTAAAAGGAAAAAGTTTACTCATTTAAAATCGATAACTTTTTTATCATTTACGATGATTCTGATTATGCTTATCAAATTAAAATTTAAATTGTAAGTAAAATTCACTGAAACTTTTATTGACAAAGCATTTGCAAACACACCAGCCTAGCTCATCATCATGTTCCTAACCAGGAAGGGTTGGCAAACTTCGCCTCATTTACAGTTTACCTGCTGAAATGACCGAAATAGAGAAGGGAAATCTCCCATGCCAACACCAGGCATTGATTTCTGGGCGCAAAAGCAAGCCACACACGCACGCAACGCCTTTCACTCACGGAATTTTGGAACACTATGCATATGTCGACTCCTTCCTCTCGCTCTCTCTCTCTTCTTGAGCGTGATAAGTACTTTGTCGATTTCAAAGCTACAGCCCTCTGCTTCTGTTTTCTCAGAAGCATGTTTTTCCATAATTAATTCGAAGCAAATACATGACAGAGCGCGAGGTACTGAATTCGAAAAGGCATAAGAACAAACGTTCGCTGTTAATGTCCAAAATCAAAATGTCTGAATGTAATTATAACTTAAGGAAAGAGAGTGGCATTTTGTTAGTTCGTGTCATGTCCGCGTGACATAAAGCCACCACTGTCATCGTTCAGCTCTGGGGGAAAGTTAAGACAGCTTTCCTATGAAAATGTTCCGCCTATTTTGCTAGTATCGCTCAACGCCGTTAAAACGATATAATTTCAGATAATGGCCGATGAGAGAAGACAACGTTTCGGGATTTAGAATTTCGCAAATGAATTTTGGGGGGCGGGGATCTCTTAAGGTTTCAGATTTCAAATTACGTCCAAAGGGGGGTTTCTTTAACATTTTGTGGGTTAGCTTTATTTATCAAATATCATATTCTTCGCCCTTAAACCACAAAATTCAGTTCAACAGCAATACCGCAAAACAATTTTAAAATGAGCATATCTTTAGAATTTCCGATACACAGTTCCGCTAGTTGGAGATAAAAATGTTTTCTCTGTACAACGTTGCCACTGCTCGCTTTGAAATCAATGAGTTTGTTAATCAAAAATTCGTTATAAAGTTTTACAAACTATGAAATCGGTGCTTCCAGATGCCCATATTCGCAGGAGGGTTACGTTATTCAAAATTAGATGGCTCCAGGTATCGTTGTTTTATCGCAATGCAAGAAACATACATACATTTATGCAGATTCTTCATTATTTAATTTCTTTAAATATAAGGCAGAGCTCTAATATTTGGTGGCAACAATTTGAAAAGTCAAACGCCGTTTCATAGTGGATTACGCAAAATGCCAAAACGAAATTAACAGCCTTTCTGAGCTAATTGCTCTTTTGGGCTAATTAAATGCAAATATATAATTTTAGTAGAAAATGGTAAAGTAAAATAATAAATAATCACAAACGCCCTCTGATTCTAATATTCGACATTGCAAGAGATCAGATACAATAACAGTATTATAGAGTTAAAGCGTTTTCATTGACGTCGAACCGAAACTAATTAAAAGGAAAGAAACCTTCAAATACTTTTTCAATTTAAATTATATAAAACACTATTCGTGTGTTACAGTTGCATGATATCTTTATGGAAGGATAACAATCAACCACAAAAACTTGTTTACCAGTTTCGATCGCTGTGAAATATTCCTAGCACAAATAATTGAAGAACACTTCTGCAGAAAGTGAATCAACGCTAAATTATACGACAACTCTATCTAGGAGATGGTGATTCCATTATGGTTGTGCTTTGTTCTACCTTTATCTAAGATTCGAATCAAATCTTACTTCCTGCTTGTTTCATCCCATCAACACAATTATCTGCCTCCATATCAAGTAAGTACGACTGACTGATCACATGATTGATTGGTCTATAATAGCTCCATACGTTTAAATGGCTATTCCACTTAAAACCTTCCATGACAGTTTAGGCAGCGTGAAAAGTTTCTGAATGCAATTCGTTTTTGTCACAAACTCACAAACATTAAAGTCTGAAAAATTGGTTTCGACTATTACTCATTTTGTTCCATATGACGACTTTATATGATTAATGAGGTACCATGCTATGCTTGGCTTCTCTTTAAATGCAACTGTAGATCATGACTTGGGGGGGATAAAAGCTTCAACCTTCAAGGTCACGAAGTCAATTGCAACCTTTGGATACTCTTCTAAGAGCAAATTATACAAAGGAATTAAAAGTCCCATCTGCATCAGCTGCAATGGACAGGAACTTCAGTTCTCATTATGTTCCGCTTCCATAAACAGCAAATTAAGTACTTAAATGTGTTGATACACTTTCAGAAGAACAAGAAAATGTTTTAAGAAGATAATTTGACATCATCTTTAATGTACAATAAAAATGGGTGTGTTTTACGTAAACAATGAACATCCTACTAAGCATATCATCTCTCAACTCCTTTACTGATAATACCAATGTTACGGTTAGATAATGATCTACATGCACAGACACTAAGACTGTGAACCTTAATCATGCAAAACACTATTTCTTTCGTAGATATCGTATTCTGCACTCCGAAAATCACGAATATACGAAAAGTTCTTATAATTTGTAGAGACATTATGTAATTTTTGAAAGCAGGAGGTGTGAAAAATGAGCAACGCCCTCGCCGGAAATCGAACCACGGACCTCTGAAATACGCTCCCAGCGTGCAGACCACTACACTACAAAGGCATGCTAAGAAGGCGTGAGGAATACCTTATAAATTAATTATAGTATAAGGTAATTTCTCCCTCCTTTCCGTATGCCTTCGCGGTGTAAATGGAAGCATACTCGAAGCGTATTCTAGCTCGTGAGGTCCGGGGTTCAAGTCCCGGGGGGCAGTGTACATTTTTCACGTCTCCTGCTTAAAAAAATATCTTAATGATTCTACAGTGGTTCTTGAACTAAAAGGTGGTGGACAATAATTTGTCACCACCTGGATTTGACGAGTGGGTCCTCTAAGCTCCAGTCACCATTTAAAAGGGAGGTAATGTAATATAAGATAATTTCTTCCTGCTTTCCGCATGCCTTCGTGATGTAATTAGAAGCATAACTGACGCGTATTCGAGAGGTTCAGGGTTCGATTCCCAACGGGGAAATGCATATTTTTCACGTCTCCTGTTTCAAAATAACCTAATGACTCTACAGTAAAAATATGAAAGGTTAACGTTATATAGATAAAATGAAATTTCATAACAAAATATATAGTTAATTCTCTTGAATGCAAGTCCCAATTAAGCGTAATATACTCTGATAACAAAAAAACAGCCTCCCTATCTCTTGACATAATATTAGAAGTTCCGTTTCTATTAAGTACAAATTCCCAGAATACTTTATGTATTATTAAACACGATTTAAGCATATATTAAACGGTTATAAACTTGGACTGTGTTACAAAATTTCACAGTAATGACTGAAGCAAACGTTATCCTCTTATTATGAGGAACATCCAAATTCTGTTCATAAAATCTCTTAGATTCTATAAGATGAAGTTTTTCTGTTGGTTTAATAAGTTAAAATTTGAAGCTGATATAGCGACGTGTACTTATTATACATATAAAAATGCAGCACGAAAAATAATGGCTTAGTTATTAAATCGGAAATATCGTGTCATACCTACGTTTTGAAGGAACAAGAAAAGTCATAAAGCAATTTAACAGAAGTATACTAAAATGAATAATTAACATTTTTCATTCCATTAATGAAAAGAAATTTATTACTTCAGTATTTAAGAATAAAGAAATTATTAAAAATGGCTTTAATGAACTGCAAATTTAGAGCAGTGAATTAATTTTAATATATATAGATAAATATTTAATAACGGTGGTTAAACAAAACTTCGTTTGCATGTAATATTGCTTTTAAAGATATAAGGCTTATTCTAATTAACAAGCTTTTGGTTTTATTAAAATCTGTCTTACACTCCTCCTATTGTTTTATACCTATCCGTGTGTCCACACATTAAGAGATTTGCAAAGAGAAAAGTCAAGAAAACTGCGATAGAAATGATTTAACTTTGCTCTTCTAAGATATATAAATAAATGAAGCAAATTTAGAAATGAGCTTTGCTTCTCTAAATTAATAAATAATTGAAGCAAATTTAAATTATTTAAAGTCTCTTTTAGTTTTATACTCAGCAGTATGACTGCTTTATGATTATCAAATATCACTAGCTTTACGAATATTTAAACTGTCAATCAAGGAATTAAGACTTCGGAGTTACACGCTTAACTAAATAAAAGCTGTTTTATTTAAAAAGTTATGTATAAAACACTTTTTACACCATCTCTCCTTCGTTACGATGTCCATAAATTGTATTACTTTTCGTGGTAGTAAAAAACATCAAACTAAAGGTTGGGACAAAACATGAAATTTTCTCATAATTTCAACAACATTTAGGAAAGAAAACCTACAGTAAAAATATTTATTATAATTATATGCAATTTAGCTGGCAATTAAAATGATGCATATTCGAAACGGTACTCAGTTTCTTATAATCATTATTTGATAAAAAGATATTTCGGATGGAAGACAGAAAGAAACTAAACGAATTTCGACGAATTTTGGAATACCTCTACATCTTTGTTTTTAGTTTAACTTTTAAATGAAATAATTTAAAAATGATTTCTCTTTAATCTAATTACTCAAATACGAGATTTAATTAATGAATTATAGCATCAAAACAAATATGTATACTGTTATTGTAAGCGTTATTTATAATAACAATATTTGCATATTTATAAACTTCAGAATGCTTATCTACATCCGTCCTTATTAGTAACAATTCGTCTACACCAGAGTTTCTTAAACCATGGGTGGCGATCCTACTGGCGGTCGCGGGACCTGCAGCAAAGGGTCACCAAAAGTTTTAGCAGTTTTGATATTTCTTTAGCTTATTATATCATAATTTTACCAAATATTTTTACACAGTGTATCTGAAAATAGGTAAAGATAAGACAATACAGACAAAGAAAAAAAGAAAACGTTTCGACTCATTCCTTTTATAATATAAACGTTCAATTTACTTGCTTTGCATGTGACGCTGTCATTTCATCTGTAACTTAATTTAAATTTTCACATTGTTCTATGTCTTAAAATTGGAAATTAATGACCTAAAACTGCAATAGTATATTACAGTACAAGTGAAAGAATTGCCAGTTTCAATCGCGCGTATGTCGGAGTTGCGCAATGCTTATGAGGTGTCGCGGAAAAAATCTCAGTGATAAAAAGGGGTTACGACTGAAAAACGTTTAAGAAGCCCTGGTCTACACGAATCTTAGCAGCGGAAACGGATACAGAAAGTTTATACTAACTTTGCATCATCATTCTTATTTGCTCAAATCATTTTTAGCCAAGTTTCTTGATATTTCCGGCTTTCACTGCATTTGGAAAAGAAACTACAAAACACTGCCAAAGAAAATATCAAATTCAGCTTTTCTAGTCGGAAATTTTATTGATTCTGCTATGCTTTAGCTTTTGTAAGCTTCATAAGCGTTAAAATGTTCCGCGGAAGCAACTCACATAAAATGTGTAGTCTTTCTAATATTATCAAAATTACCACATTCAGGCTCATTTCAAATATTAATGATTATAAAGGTCGAAGACAAGTTTTTCCCATTGACATCAGCATGGTGTGTATAGCCATAAGCAAAAAATTCAGTTCCTAAAAAAAAGTTCTCACGCAAATGAAAGAAAAAAAAATTTTTTTTTTTTTTTGATGTAATAAGGAGTGGAGAAAGTTTTACGATGCTTCTGCCTCTTCATTGATTAAGGTTTTATGGATTCAAATGACTCATTTTACGAGATGCCCCTCCTTGCATAACTAATGAGGATGGCATCGGCCCATGGATCCGGTCGTCGTTGATTACGAAGTAGCCGAGTTCCGCAGAGGAATGGGAAATATAGGTTTTTATGCAGCAATGGGCTTTCATATTACTCGCTAATTAGAAGCCTGCAGGACGCGATGTTTTGAGATAGTTTCTCACAGCTGCTGCAGTAGCGCAAAAATAAATATAAAAAAGCACAACAAGTAATGTTGCGATCGATAAGTGGCTTGTTAAAGATAAAACTTCCCAACTAAAGGTGCGACCTAAGCAAAAGGTTAACTCACGATTATCGAGGCACTTAAAAAGAGAAGTTTTGGATGTTTACTCCAACAGTAAGTGGAGCTTATGGCCAATGTATCAGTTGACAAACAGGTCATCGTTCTGTTTACCCTAAATTTTGTTTTCGGCTCTAGTCAAGTGCTGTGCAATTCCTTAAAAGCATCTACTTACTCGGTAAGAAAACATTTTGCATTTTTTAAACGACTAACATATAAATACGATGATCAAAACTGAACAGGCCATTTGAATATGAGCCTTAGAAGATTCACCAGGATAAACTGTAGTATCACTATCACCAGTAAAGCCAAGACTGACACCAGAGCCTGTGCAATGAGTGCAGCCGCACCGAGCGATAAATTTTAAGGACGTTGGTGTTACAGAATTCGGGGAGCCAGAATCTAGGAACCGCAGAGATTGCACAAGGTGACGAAATGCCTTGCGGCGGCACTTAGTAACGAGCTAAGAAAACTGCAACAAAAAGTTCTTGTCCCACTTTGCGTTGTGGGGTTCCAACCTTTTATCTAATAGCTAAGTCTGTAGGAACCTCGTGAACAGGTAAGCAAATATCGCTTTAATTCAGAAACATATACGTAAAACCCAAGAAGGGTTCATTACCCTTTATTTCTCGAAATAAGAACTTAGCGGCTCCTTTCTCAAAGCGTACAGCAAAGCCTCCACTTGGGCTTGTTGAACTCAAAGTAATACGAAGTAAAACTTAACTAATGCTTAAATAAAAGATATAGCAGAAGCTATCCAGATTTCTAAGTAGTTGGCCCCTAAATACCAATTAAACTGGCGAAGCTATCAAGGGCCTGAAATACAGGCGAAGAGCTTAGAGAGAGTGTAGCCAAAAGGCAAACACGCGCTAGTCAGAATCTCTGGCTCTCTAACGAAGTCAGTGGAACTTCCGACTCAAATACCGCTCTTACACATTTGCATTAACCACTATTCTAAAAACACATTCTGGTAGGAAATTGTACGCTCAAATTAGGATAGGAAAGCACCTTCAAACAAAAATAATGGTTAAAAACTTAGGTTAAACCTTACAGGCTTATAAAAACAAAATATAAAATTTCGAATTAAATGTTTTGCTTTTAGAAAAACAAACAAACAAAAAAAGTTACGCGTGAACAAGAAAACATTTTAAAATAAATTAAATTAAATTAAAAATTCACAAAATACCATCAACCTAGTAACCAAGTAAATTTAATTATGGGACACAAATAATGTTAGGAGCTGCTACAAGAAAATTTCTTTCTTTTTCGACATTAGTTATTTTCCTGGAGGTTTTAAATCCCAGTATTAAACCATTTCTCAAGAAAGGTTTTGCGTAAGTTTTAATTCTCAGAACATTTTCTTATTTAGGAGACTTTTAATAACTACGAAATCTTTTGCACAGTCAAAGATCTAGTTATTAAAAAAAATTCTTCACTGAGCTCAAAACTTATTCAGTTTCAGCGCTATTAATAACGATAGTTTTCATAATGACTTCAGCTTTCTGACACTATTAGGAATTCTGTAATGTCCTTTCTTGTAAAAGCCATATTAACGAAATCCTGAAAATAACTTATTTTTATTTACCCTTTAGCTCATCTCTGAGTATAACGTACTAGATAAGCCTATGAAACAACTTTTGAGCAGCAGGTAAAAATTCCGTAATAACTGAACTAATATAACTACAAAATCAAAATGAAATTCTAATGTTTTATGTTTTCTTTAAATACAGTCGAAATAAAATAAGTCATTTGAATTTAAAACAATGGAAAACTATAACAATCGGATAAAGCCTACTGCAATAACGGTGATATCAGATATATAGGGAAAAAAAGGCAGACGAGCGCAGAGTTTCTGATGAATGCAGCGTAATAAAACAGTAACAGAAAATACAAAACCAATCAGTTAAATTCCAAGAAGAAAACCCAGGGGAAAGAAAATATAATGCGTATATATTAAAGAAAAACAAATGATTCTGCATGATGTAAGTTAAATCCGGCATTAGAAAAACCGCATTAAACACGTATCGATTTATATTAACTGCATGTATTATTAAAAAGTAAAGCACAGATTTAAATAATTAAGAAATGCGTTTTAGTGCTTGTAAATCGATAATTTGTTGAACACTTATAGATTGATTAAATACGAATCGCAAATTAAAGATTTTATGCTGTGCCGAATGGCGTAAAATTTGGGAAAGACATCGCTAAGAAAATTTCTTACGTCAATATAAAGCAAAGCTTATAAATTGATGACTTTTATGTTTCACGCATTAGCAACATCTGCCAAGGAGCGTAAGTTATAATGTATGGTACCATGATAAAGAAACGTAACGATTCGAAAATTTCGGAAAAGCACCACTAAGAAAATTTCTAACGTCAATATAAAACAAAGCTATTTTCTCCCAACCTTTCTGCCATGTCTTCGTGGTGTACACTCGGCACTCGGCGTGTATTCGAGAGGTCCGGGTTCGAGTCCCGGCAAGGGCATTGCTAATTTTTCATGTCTCCCTGCTTCGAAAAATTCCTCGTAACTCTATAACCTAATACCGGGAACATTTGCAAACATACATTTCCCAATACATGTAACGTAAAAATTAAGCGTGCATTTTATGTGATAAGATACACAAAATGCTATAAGATATTTGTGATGAAGGCACTGAATGACTTAATTTTGGGGTAGGCAAAATCAGAATTATTTTGAGACAGGAAATCTGCGAGCTGCGACTTTAATTAAGCTTTAATTAAGCGAGTTCTTAACTCGCTTAATTAAACCTTATATCCATGTTAAGAATATACCATGTTACCTTATATCCATGCTTACCTTATATCCATGTTAAGAATAATAGAATAATTCGAAATCTAAATTACTACATCACGGGATTTAGGGGTGTTCAGCTAAGTGTGTCGCCAATCGGAAAATGCTGGGAATCATTGTTCTGTAGAATGAGTAAAAAGTCTGATATATTTTCAGGATGGTAAATGTCGACTGCATTGCTCTAAAGATAAAAAAAAAAAAAAAAGAATAAACAACTTAGGACATAAAAAATAACAACTACAAACGATCGAATTTTTCAAAGTTAAAAAAAAACTCGCGGACATGGCTGATTCCTCTTCTTATATCATTGATTCTGTGGTGTCTCGTGGAATGATTCTAACAAAGAAAGCATTAAGCAGTTCATTACTCAACTAAATAAGAACAACTGTAAGACAAACTTGTTCTCTGTGTATTGCTTCAAAGAAAAACTGAAGGGCCAATATTCGCACTGGAGTTCTAAAAATACAAGAAAAGGGGGAATAATAAAAGTGTTCCTCTCCATTGAAGTGTGTGGGATCGGCCCCATCTTCCCACGAAGGTCAACTAAAGACTGCCTGTCCACAGTACCGTAACCGATGCGCAAAAACAATCCGATGATGCGAGACTGCAGAAGACACAAGAAGAAAACAATTCCAAGAGAAAAACCTTAAATTTAATTGTGCGCAGACACGAAGAAACGTACTATCTGTGTCGTAAATGCTTTCAAATTACAAAGCAAAGCGCCGTTTTGCTCCAGAAGACTTTCAGTCGTCCGAATGGACACTACGTAAATGAACAGCCGAGTAGGTGAAATAACAGGCTAAGTGATCTTCCGGAGACACAAGACGACATATCACGTCATTCATCTTGTTCCATCATCCTGACTAGCGCAGAAAAACACACCAATAATATTTGATCAATTGTTTATTACTTAACTATATAATTTAAACAATAGATAGAAATAACATTGAAGGAAGCTCAGCAGGTGTAATTAACCCCTCCTTACTTCAACTATCTAATAATTCTAATAAAGTTCTTGTTGTGGGCTGTAAAGATGACATACCAGCCAATCTTGAGATATGAAAAAACTTGGAGATTCCGAGAGGTTTTAGCGCCTCGCAGGCGTACCATTTAAAAAAAACTGCCGCTTAATTTTTCACTTTTAAAAGTGCTGATTCAGATTACTGAACTGTTTATAATGTGAATCTGATATAAAATAAACTTCACGTAGTTTGGCTAGTTTTATTTTGTAATTTTCTTGAACTTTTATACTGAGAAAATTTTGAATATTTTTTAGACAATTGAGATTTAATAAGAAAAATTTCACTGAAAATTACGAGGGGTGGGGAAATGGAATTTGGATAGTTTAAGAATCATTAATTCATTAAATTTAATTTATTTCTGTTAAAAATTCCTCTTGGTAGTTTTCTTAGTAAAGGTTAAAAACTGGGAGATTCAGCGACCTACCGAAAAAGATCGGGAGATGTACTGGAAAACAGATAAAAGAGTTGGAAGCTACGAGATGAATTTCACGCTGGAAATCTCTAGAGAAAAACGTTATTGTTTACCGATGCTGATAGCGAGCATTTGTAAATTTTTTTTTACATTTTACATTACAATTGAAGTAAAATCTAAGTAGGTCCACCTTTATGAACAAAATATTACACATTTTGTTAGTTACACCAACAGGCAAAAAATCTTTCCAAAAGAATGGAGAGTTAGTTTAAATCATACAATTTCCCCAAATATTTTCAGTGTTTTAAAACATAAATTCTTAAATAATTTCTTCCTTCTTAAACAATTTTTTATCGTAGCTACAAGAGGATGTTTACACACTTTTAGAACGATTTCGATAAATAATTTTAAAAAGCATAAATGGCTTGAAGTAAAAATTTCTGGCAGCAGCTTATTATTTGAAACGAAGAAATTTCGTCTACTTTAATTAAATTTATTCTTCTTTCAAAATATGACGCTGTGGATTTAAGGATATGTTTTACCGCTTTTCGAAGAAAAATATTCCTATTCTATAGTTCAAAAACGTTGTGAAATGCATGGTATTAAAATTTCGAAGTGCAAAGGAAGCAACATTATTAATGGGAAAGGGACATGGAATTACTACTAAATCATTGCTTCTACACAGAAAGAAGACTCAAAAAGAATACCCAAAAAAGGCACGTACTGTTTCTAATGTTTCTGAAGATAAACCGTTAGCAACAAGACAAAAATCCAGCGACGCAGAAATCAATCGCAAAGTCCTGAAATACATCTGCAGCAACAATAAGTAAAATAACAAACCAAGACTTACAACTTAAAAAAGCTAAAACAACGCAATATTCACCAGCTTTTGTAAAGGAATGTTGCTCAATGCAGAACAATTTATAGAACCTTACATGACCCTAAACGATTGCAACAAAAAAAAAGGTCTATAAAAACGAAAGGGGAAAAAAATGTAAATTCTGCTTCCATCAATGGCAAAGAAAGTTTCAGTAAGGAGATAATTGCCGCAGGATTCTCTTTTCTCTTACAATGAGAAATTAAAAATCAGAAGAGTGGGAAAAAATGTTAAAATCAACTCAACTCACTCTTAAAAAAAGGTTTATGTCCGATATTTATCCAACAATTTCCCTTTCTTTATCCCAATGACTTCTAAAGAGTGAAATTTCATCAACACAAAGTAACAAGTCATATTTCAAAAAGTACCCCTGCATTCCTTGAAAAATATTATGACTGATACAGATATTCCATATATGACTTTTCAACTTATTCCTGAGAAGTTCGCTGACTTTTCACCTATGGACTATTGTGCTCTTTCTAAGCGTAAACCCACCATGATTGATGTGGACGAAATGTTAATTTTCTGTTAAAAAGCAATGCCGTAAAACCCATTATAGCAGAATTAGAGAATTATTTCTGTAATAAATTATTTTTGTAATAAAAATTTCTGGCAAAAGCTTATTACTTGAAGTGCGAAATATCGTTAGCTACTCTTAAAATTCTACTTGTCACAAATAAAGAAGCTGTAGATTGAAGGATATGTTTTGGCGCTTTCCGAACAAAAAATGTCCATAATTCAAAAACATTGTGAAATGCATGGTATTAAAATTTCTAAGGGCATCATAAGAAATATTTTTAATTGGAAAGGGAAAAACCGTCAAGCATTACTTCTGGATGGAAAGAAGAATCCAAATAAAACCCTACATGAAAACTATTCAGGAGGAGATAAATGGAAATACATTGGGACCCTTGAAGACGCATGGATTCACCTAAATGACGGTAACAAATTAAATAAGTAAATAATTTTTTAAAAAATCAATTTTTTTAAATCGAAAACGAAGAGGAAAGAAATAACTAACCTAGTTCCGTTAATGCAATGATAGTTTAAGTAAAGCGTTTATAATTGGATTCTCTTACAGTGGTAAATTAAAAATAAGAAGCATGAAAAAAATTAAAAATTAATTCAACGTATTATCAATAGAATGTTTTACGTCCGATTTTTCAGAAGAAATTCCACTTCTTTATCCCAATGACTTTCAAAGAAAGAAACTTCATCAAGATAAAGCAACAAGTCATACTTCGAAAAGTACCCCTGCATTCCTGGAAAAAAAAAATAAAACTGAGACAGGTATTGCACATATAACTTCTTCAACATATTCTTGCGAAGTTCCCTGACGTTTCATCTATGAACTATAGTGCCTCTGGTCTCTTGAGAAGAGCTCTTTCTAAGCACAAACCCACCACGATTGATGGCCTGTGGAAAGTAGTGGAAGAGGAATAGAAATCAGTACACCTGAAAATTTTACGAAAAGCCCTTTTATCATGGAAATCACGATGCAGACTGGCAATCCAGACTATCAAATCGAACATTTAAAAAAATGCTCTTTGCAATTTAAACACTAAATAAACGGCGTCGAAATCGGTTCTAAAAATGTGTAAACACCCTCTGTACTTCTGAATAAGATCAATCGCGGGTTTTTAGGCTAATTAGCTAACTTAAAACAGATCAGTATTTACCCTCGTCTTATCATCCATATGATCACCTTACATCACAACAATAAGCATATGGAAAGACTGAATTGGAATAACTTTTAAGAAAGAGACTTGACTTGGAAGTAAGGACAGCGGTTTCTGTAAGAACGAAAATTATATCCTTCGCAAAGTGTCGTAATTTCCATCATAAAAAGATGACTTGAAAAACAGAGTTTTACATCCTCTAAAAGTGAGGTCACATATCTAAATATACGCAGAATGGATGTATAAGTTTAATCAGGTTTACTAAAGTGGACAAACAAGAACGATTCTATGTATACAGAGTTATCAGTTTGGCACTCCGATACAAACTGGGCTATTATCTGTGGCTCCTTATCAGTTGCCAAATAATATTTGGGAAGCTGTCATCGATTAGAGAGGTGTGGATTTTGTTTCCAAGATTATAAGAAACAGACTTTGATCTCTTCCAGCAATATCCCGCTTATGATTAAATAACGCAAGATAGTAAACTTCAGATTAAATTATGAATAAAAAAAATTTCCTGAAAATTATCAGATAGTGAATTCTCATTTCTGAACTCATATTTGTGGTCATATTTTGCACGATATTTCCAACTGTTTGAACCATTTTTAACATTATGGACCTATGAGATTTTACAATAGGAGTATTTTTAAGCAAACTTCTTTTCTTCCACGCATTTGAATCATCCCCCCCAGCATAGGAGAACATACATATGTTTATTGAAAACATATAACTGACATCCTAAGCAGATTTGTTATAAACATGTTTTTCATTTTATTACGTTTCATCCTGCTCCTTTTAACAGATTAATGTAAATCTGAACAATAGAAAGGGAACACTAAAACAATATTGAATATACAATGTTAAACTTCTGTATTTATTTAATCAATATAATTTTAGTCATTCTTTAATTCAGATGATTATGAACCACAACTCCTAGAAGTTTTTACTCAAGTTTACTGTAAATAACTATTAACTTATGTGCAATAAAATCAAGCACATGCATTAGGAATTGTATTCCTATTATACACAAGAAATAAAAGCTATAATCTTCGAATCTATCACCACTTTATTATCATATGTTTTATGTTAATTTATTAAACGTTATATATTTATGTAATGAAAAGCATGGAAGTTTGGAATCCAGTCGACACAAACTGCAAAATTAGAATATTCAATATGGCAATTATATAATGATTTTTCAACCAATATATCTACTGTACTTATCAAGATTAATAGAACTTGCCATGAAAGTAAGTTAGTAGCAAAAATAAGAAAAGTTATATGAATACCATTTAACATTTTTATTACAATTTTAAGTTTCTTACAAATAAAAATCAGGTGTCAAGCTGTGGTTATTGGAAGAAAAGGGTTCTCAAGAAGAATATTATTAGCTTAGCAGTCTCCTCTTTACCTAAAACAAAGCTATAAAAGGACAATTTTTCTTTCTGGTTGTAATTTTATGTAGCAGATTAGTATTAAAGATTCTTTTCGGAGATTTGATAAACAAATAAGGAAAAGAAGGTAAGAACTACTCGAAAAGAAAGATTTAAGTAACCAATTCAATAAATCAACGATTTCGTTTATTACAAAACACTTTTTTTTAACTGATACATTTAGGAAAATAGTTTCAGCGTTAATTACCAAACGAGCTGTCATTTAAAATTCCATTCTGTAGCTCAGATTCAAATGATTAAGAAACTAGGAGAAGATAGGTGAAAATACTTACTTGGTCAGGAGTGGAGGAATTATCGGAACTGTGCCCCGTCGTGTCAGGGTTGCCCCTGCCGCCCCCGGCACCACTGTTGCCGCCACCGGCACCCCCTCCTCCATTGCTGCTGTTGTTATTATTATCTCCCAGATCACCGGGTTTGCTGTCTCTTTCATCTATAACCAAATCTATGGGCATCTTGCCTTTTAAACAGCTAATGTATCGCTGGCAGAAATTATCGCAGAGCTCATGGACCTGTAAAATAAAAACAGTCAATTTAAACAAGTTTCAGAAAAGAAAAGAATGAAACCAGATTAAAATGCAAGGTTAGCGAAAAACATTGCAACTACAAATACAGGCATCTAACTTTTCATTTACTCAGGGCTTAAAATCTGGCAGAGGCCCATTAGGTCCAGGCTTCGGTATTTCTCATATTTTGAGTAAAATCGAAAACTCCATCCGAAGAACACCAAGCCTCCATAATGGCGACCTCAGGTGCTTTATTGTATTATTAAATTTCAATATTAGTAGAAAATTCAGTACCTTCTGGCTATCCGCACCTCTGGTTTCAATATTCGATAAATACCGTAGTTATGATGTTATTTCACACGCGGTAATAGTCAACTTATTCATGAGGATTAGACAAATGAGTCTGAATACACATGGATTTATACACTTCATATCTAACCGAAAAGCTATTGCTGAACAGTATTCATCGAGCGTAATAATGTTGTTACGGATTTTGTATTTATTTAGCTATTTTTAGTAGAATTTGTAATTAAAATTGTTTCATATTTCCGTGCAGTGTAGCACCAGACTTATTTGAAGAGAAAGCTACGCCGGAAAAATTAAAATACAGGAGCACGCGCATTAAGATTTTAATAAATATATATTTCGTAATTATACTCTTTTGCTATTCAGAAAAATCGAGAAAATACCAGAATGTTCTCATGCAGAATCAAAAAGATTATAAAAGCCGAAGAAAAAAATCTCAATTCAGTTGTTTACTTAGTTATCGATTGTAGAGAATTCGCGGTGAGATCGGATTAGCTTTCTCAGTGTTTTGAATTGAGTTCTATTCAACGTTTTAGTAGTTTAAAATATAACTACTGTGAGATATTGCGATATTGTACGAATATCTCTGAGGAAATTTCAGCATTTTATTTTATTTGTTGTGATGAGAATAAATTTTATTCACTTTTCTTCGGATTTGTGCATTCAGTTTATTTCGAACCCGTATGCACGCAACAATGCAAATATTCGTTATATTGACTTTTGCTTTATATTTACAAAATCCATTGTTTCTCTTAAAATACTGCTCTTTCTTGAACAGATTGAACTTATGAGTTCCAAAGACTAGCAAATAAATATTTTTCGCCTATTCCGAATGTCGTCAATGAGTATGAGATTTTCCGCAAGTGCGCATTCATAAGGTACCGGACCCACCAGGGGCCGAGCGGTAAAGTCGCTGAACACTGGTAGTTCGTTCCGAGGTTCGAATCCCGCGAACGGGCTGGCTGCATAAGCGTTTTCGGGGTTTTCCCCATGTGTAACGTGTATACGAGCCAGTTACCCTTAGAAAGTCCTCCACGAAGGCATCCCTCCCCTTAGGCAGATAGCCCTAGCGTGCTTTGCCGTAATTGAATGAATACACCATAAAGTACCGAAAATTCTGTTACCAATGCAACATTTATTTGTTAAGTTAGTTAGCATTTAAAAGTTAATTAGCTGATGTATGCCTCTCATTTTCCCTGAGAAGAAGAAAATAAGAAACAAAATTCGATCAGCAGAGAATCCCATCGAAATGTTAGGTATTTTATGTTGAAAAAGGTTAAACTAAAACAAAGATGTGATTCTATTTGACCGCTAAGAATACTGTAAGTAAATATTTATTTACTTTATCTTCCATTACCATGCCTTATTGCCATTAATTTAATTACCTTTGATTTATTTTGCTATTTAGTTTGATTTATGATACTGGGTATCAGTGGTATCAAACACAAACTGCCGGCGGGTCGAATGCACGATCTGAAAACTGAAGGCCAGCATTTTTTTTAAAGAAAATAAAAGTATTTTTATCAACAAAATAAATAAATAAATAAAAATCTGAAAGGTTTCAATTTTAAATTACGTCCAAAGAGGCGTTTTTGTTCCTTTATTTATTAAATAACATGTCCTTTGCACTTAAACCATAAAATTCAGTTCAAGAGCATTATCGCAAAATAATTTTAAAATGAGCCTATCTTTAGAATTTCCCATACACAGTTCCGCGCCCTGGGAATAAAAAGGTTTCCTCCCCCTCTGTACAGTGTTGCCATTGCTCGCTTTTAAACTGTTGAGTTTGTTAATTAAAATTCGTTAAAGTTTTACAAAATATGAAATAGATAATAAAACAAATTCCAAATTTCAAATTAGGGCTTCCACATGCCCATATTCGGTAGAAGATTACGTTATTCAAAATTGGTTACCTCTAGGTACCGTTGTTTAATCACAATGCGAGAAAGATACATACATTTATGCAGATTTTTCATCATTTAATTTCTTTAAATATAATACAGATCGATAATTTTTTGTGGCAACAATTTGAAAAGTGAATAGTGAACCAACGCAAAATGCCAAAACGAAAATAATACTTCAGGGGAAATTGCCCCGTTGGACTAAAAATATTTTAACTAAATTTTAAATTCTGCTTACTAAATACTTATTAAAACATACATAAACAGTAATAATTCAAATTTATATTTATTTTCTATCTGAAATCTGAACGTAGGTATCTACAAGACCTTTTTATCATTTACACTTTGTGATTCAAATATACTGACATCTAAATATTACATTTTCTGACCGATACATATTTCAAATAATTCTAACATCCTTAATTAATCATTAAATAATTAGCTTAATTTAAAATAAACAAATGAAGGAAACTTTCTAAGTTTTCAGAATAAACTTCCCAAGCAGGACTAAACTTGAAATTAATAATGACAACTTAATTTATTTCTCTAATTTATTAAAGTTTTCTTCGACACATAAATTAAAATACATATATTTGTATCTAAATAATTATAAATTGTATATAGAAATATAAAATGTTTTCATAATGGCCTTCCATTGAAGAGTACTTACTTTTTTTGGCAAATACATAACTGAAATGCATTCGCGGGCCGCATAAAATTGCTTCGGGAGACACATGCGGCCTATCATGTGTCATCCGAAGAAGTGGAAAGTATACTTCCTTTTCTCATGAATTATCAAATAAGTTCAAGAACATATTTGAGCACACAGTGAAACGGAAACATTTACCAGCTTATGTGCTGCTTCACTAGAATGTTGCTTGTATAAAACAATTTTGATACACTCTGCTGTGTTTTAAGAAACATAAATTACAATAACTATTCTTAGACATGCATTTATCTTAGCTGATAAAATTAAATTTGAATATAATAAATAAAGAAATTTTTCATCCAAAATTAAAGTTTTTTAAAATTTATGTGTAAGGTCTAATATTTTAAATTATACACAATATTAATTGCCTGTGCATCTATTTCTTCATAAAATAAAAATATAATCGTTGAAGTCTACACGAATAATAAAATATTACAATTTGTTTTAAATTCTCATATGCACTGTACTTAAATTTAATTTTTCGATTTTGTGGAAAGTAAAATTTATTGCATATCAATTTTAATGTTTTACATTATATAATATACGAATAAATAATTCGAAATTATGTAAGAAAATTTTATTAATTTTTTTGCAGAACCTAATTTTTTAATTTTATTAATTGCAGAACCTAATGATGTAAATTTCAATTACCAAGCTTAAATTTTTGGCATGAAATTATACTATTTATACATGAAATTATATTTTTAGTCCAAAGGGGCTAGTCCCTGAAGGACTATTGTTTTCGTTTTGCGATATTGCCTTGAATCACTATAAATGTCCGTTTTACTTTTCATATTGTTGCCAACAATTGTTAGAGTCCTGCATTATATTTGAAGAAATTAAATAATGAAAAATCTGCATAAATGTATGTCTATTTCTCGCATTGTGATAAAACAACGGTACATAGAGCCATCGAATTTTGAAAGACGTAATAATCCTAAGAATATAAGGGCATATGGAAGACGAAATTTGGAATTTGTTTTATTATCGATTTCCTATATTGTAAAACTTTAACGAATTTTTGATTAACAAACTCAAGGATTTCAAAGCGAGCAATGGCAGCACTCTACGGGGGGGGGGACTTTTTTTATCTCCAGCGCGCTGAACTGCGTATCGGAAATTCTAAAGATAAGCTCATTTTAAAATTATTTTGCGAGATTGCTTTTGAACTGAATTTTATGGTTTAAGTGCGAAGAACATGATATTTAATAAATAAAGGTGGCACACGAAACGTTAAAAAAACACCCCTTCGGACATAATTTAAAATCTGAAACCTTTCAGATTATTATTTTTTTACAATTTATTTACTTATTTTACTGTTGAAAACACTGACAGGAACTTCTTAAAATTCATGGTGTCCGTGAATATAGTTCTGAAGTACTTTGTCAAAGTAATATATCACACTTTTATACGTGCATTACAATATTAAGCTACTAAAAAATTCTAAAGACGAGAATAAACAAATACTTTTATGCATGCGATAAAATATTTAGAGCAATTCCAGATAAACAAGTTAATTACCCATTTTAAAATTTTTAAACATTGAGAGAGTATTATAGTCTGAGAAACCTCTTTTTTTTTCCCCTTGTCTTAAATTTTAAGCTTTTCAATAAATAAGTTACAATCTCCTTTTTTTTTTTTTTTTTTAATTTATTTAGCTTTCTTTAGAATTTCACAATGCTTTGTGATTTTAATTTTATTACCCCCACCCTAAAAACAGTTATTACTGCATTGTTAATTTGAAATTTATAACATACTCTAAAATTCTTTACTGCTGTACCTTACATCTCTTTATCTCAAAATCTGTTTCTTCGCAGGAAATTTTCGAAGTTGCCAAATTTCTTTGCAACTATTACATTTCATTATCATTCGGAATTTCAGAAAATTTGTTTTTGAAATATGAATCGATGTTATCGTTTGAAAATAAAAATTCACAGCATTTAAATACAACCGAATTTCATTTATCCCAATTAAAAGACAAAGTCCAGTTCAACCAGATAATTAGACTCATTTTATTCAGAATGGTAAAATGCATAGGAAGATTACAAGTGTGTAATGCAAATGATAATGCAGAATATTACATTTTATCCTCTCGAATAAAAAAAAAACTTCACACAATAAAGGGAAATATGGAAGTTACCACCTGAAGATGTCACTGTGTAAAACTTCAGAGAAGGACGTACCATTAAAAAATTTCACAAATAAATAAATTTAAAAAAAAAAAAAAACTACTAAAAATAAAAAAATATAACACATTTGTAAAATTAAGAAGCAAACGATCCTGTTCAGTTAAGCTCCAAATATTCCTTAAAATGATCATTATAAAATGGTCACTATGGATACACTATGAAGTAAACTTAATTAAATTTATATCAGTAGAATGCACTATTTGAAAGAAAGTAAATAAAGGAATTAAATTATTCAGAATTACGTTTATTGCTTTTAAATCTCTCTAGCAACGAAATCTTAGCTATTTATCTAAGGAGAGATAGAGGCCTAAGGAGAAGGATACTTTTCGTGAAAAGATTTCTAAGGAAAGGCTCTCGTATTTTATTCATAGACAAAGCATAAGAATTTCCCACAGCTCTCGGAAACTTATCTTAAACCAAAATATCAGCTCTTCGAACTTTAAGAAACTCGGTAATTGATAAGCCTTCGAAAGCATTGAAGTATGTTACATGCCATTATTATTATTATTAGTTGGAATTCACTCACCATCTTATTATAATCATCTTATAATCTTGCTTTTGCTTATTCATGAACAGGATAGGAAAATTCACAAAAATTCGAGGCACATAAACATTGATTGTTACAACATTTTATGCTTACGTTTGATAAAGTATAGCATGATAGTTTAAGAAATTATCTGTGGTACACAGAGGCAGTGAAGAGACTATCAATTATTATATGTTTAGTTACAAAATAAATGTGTCACTCATTGTTTTTCCGCGTAGCAGTTCAATAGATTTAAGCGAAACATGTACCACACACAAGTGTTTACGAAAAAAAGGCCACTGGAAGATGTCGGACATTCATAATATAATCCTCATAAAAGGCAAAAGAAAAGAGTACATGCGCCTGATCGGACTGCTAAGAATGACGTCATGAGGTCGAGGCCAGCTGGTAATAATTGTCTTCTCGTTGACGAAGCTTGTCACTACTACAAGTGCCACCCATGACAGGATGGTACTTGTCGGAATGCAATAACGTTTCGGCTGCTGTTATTTGACATGGCTTTGGGAAGGGAGAGCAGAATGTGATCTCGTTTTTGTCTCTTTGTTGGTACTGGGGATTCGAACCTCCCTTGTACCCGCGTGGTAATTTTCGGATACAGAAAATTAGCTGGGTCCGTTTCGGAGCTAATTTCAGTTAATGTTTAGACTTAGCTAAATACTTCAGCGTGAAGTAATATTTTTACAATACATCATTATAAATGTATTAATCTTAGAAAAATTATTTTGTCGATAATATTCTTTTCCGGTATTCCTGGGGGAAAAAAAACAGCTCTATTTAATGAATTTTCCTGCTTTATAACATCAGATGCCTTAAGCTGTATTACGATTATAGCCAGATTCTATCACAGTGCAAATGCTTTTCTTTAGTGTCAATAAAAAGAACAGTTTATGACACAAATAAATTTTTATTTAATTAAAAAAAAATTAAATGCTAGAATCCATTACAGGACTTTTTTTTACAACTTCTGAACAGACATTAATGTGACATGCTAAATAAGAACAACTATATACGGTAGATTATGAATAGAATAATGTACAAATGAAAACGAGCTTCTATTATCAATTCAAAAAATTTCATTTTAAGTTTTATTTTTATAATATTTAAACATAAATGACAGCAATCTAGCATTTACGTTTAAAAGGGATACTAAGATCACACATTTCCCATTTACTTCTTTAATGGCTGTCTTTGAAAAATAAAAAGACAAATTCGAAATTAAAACATTCTAGTGCTGAATAAATATAATGTAATACCAGACGGAAAATTTTAAGGAATTCAAATTAAGTCAAATTTATTTTTACTTTGATCGTAAATTTTTTTAAAAACTGAACAGCAGTATACTATGGTTTAATGTTCGATACATTAATTTACACTTGTTTATCAACGCATTATTTTGTTTATCGATCTCAAATCTGTAAATAATTTTTTTCCAGCTGAAATTAAGCTTAAATTAGTAAAAATATAATTTTCGCTTTAAAATTTTCTCTTTCATAGTTCTTAAAAATTTTGCTTGAGATACCTGTTTTTTTCAACATTTCTCTATTCAGGTATATATATTGCATTCAAACATTTGAAGGTTCGCATGATTTTTATTTTTACCTTTAACTTTTAAATATTAAATTATAATTTTCAGAGTTTTTAGATGTTCGAATAATGCTATGATAACAAGCATTTTTCATAAAAATTTTAAAGCTTGTAGAGACATTAGGTATTTTGGAATAGCAGAAGAGATGAAAAATGAGCAACACTTTCGCCGGGAATCGAACCACGGATCTCTGGAATACGCGACCAGCGTGCAGACCACCCCACCACAAAGACACTCTAAGAAGGCGGGAGAAATACCTTATAACAGCGGTGCCCAACCTTGTGCTCGCCGATCGTTTTGTATGTGCTCGCCAGGCCGATTAGGCACTATGACCAAAAAATATTTTTAAAATAACCATTCATTTATATTTCTTAATTGTTAAAATATGGTAAGCATTTATAGTCATAAAAGACATCTTGCAAGGCGTTATAAAATAATTGATTGCTGATTGAGGAACTTCATAGCAAACATTGAATCTTATTGCTTCATTCCGATGTTAGATGGTTCAGCAGGGGAAAAGTACTTCAACGATTTGTAGAACTTCTTTCGCCAATAAAGCAGTTTTTGGAATTCGGAAACAAAAGTTATAAAGAATTGGACGGTTATAAAGAATTGTTAAATAAAGAATTGGATAATAATTGGTTATCCGATCTGTATTTTCTCACGGATATAATAGCTAAACTGAACGAAGATCTGCAAGGGAAAAAAAAAAAAAAAAAAAAAAAAAAAAACTTTTTTTCAATTGACTGGGACTTGCTTTTCAGATAAAGTTAAATTTATGGATAAATCCGACGAAAGAAAATTTCACCCATTTTCAGAATTTATCAAGCCATATTAATAACCACAAGGCAATTGAAACAGAGAAATACTCGGAAAACCTAAATGCACTGAAAAATAATTTTGAACTCCGGCTTCCCTGATTTCCATAAAGTTCAACCAATATTAGTGTTCATATCAAACCCATTTGCCGAAATTAATATTTCAGATGTATCACATAAGATTCGAAATATGTTTAACAAAAATGTTGATGTTTTGTAAATGTGCTCGCGATAGGTCAAAGGTTGGGCACCACTGCCTTATAAGCTTAATTACTAACCTGCAATAGCTTGTTATTGATTTCACATTGCTATTCCGTATTAAATAATTATATATTCTATGGTTAAATAAATTACACTGTGAGTACCATTACATTTTAAATTCGTAACAGCCTAGATATGATACGAAAATAAAGCGACAAAAATGCACATCTAACCTATAGTCCTTAATCTGACGGTGCAACAATCAGCATGGGAAACAGATCAATCAATTTAATGCAGGCAAATTAGGCAACCACTTGACTGACAGCGTTAAGCATACAATTCAGACATTCCAGTGAGTACTGACCTAAAAAAGTTTCCTCAGAGAATCCTGAATGATTTCAAAATCTTGAGCATTTTATTAAGCATAAGAAAGAAGAATAAATTTGCATAGACGAACGTCAAACTTTTCTTTTCATATGCATCAGAATACATTAAACAAAATTTACAACCGGACACGACAGCTAGGGCTAAAGAAAAGAACTGAACAAAAATAAAATCAAAGCCGATTCAAAAGTGTAACTGGGGGAGGAGAGAGAATCTTACCTTAAACACGTACCATCGTAGGCATACTGCATGCATTTGACGTTAAGGAAGACTCATCTAAATAAGAAAAAAAAAAAAATGTATTTTGCATACGAGAGTACCTCGTATACGAAGAAGACAGACAAAAAGGCGTGGCTGAAGCTGTTTTGCATGCGAACGGGTCTTCACAATCGCTTTTCCGTCGTCGGGATGGAGGGAAAAAGAAAGTTACAAAAGGAAAAATCATTCACTCCTGCGGAGATGTCTGCATAAGCCAGGCAACTAATTCGACACAGGGGCAGAATCTATAAATCAAACGTGCCGACAATTGATGAAATGGTAAAGACATTTTTCTTATTCTCCTCCTAACTTTCTTAGGCTAGCAGATAAAGCAAAAGAAAAATCTCTGTGGAATATGCTAAAAGCCTTGCAAAGGTAAAACGATAATGTGATAAAAAATTATAAAGTATAAAAATCCTTTAGGTTAAGAAAACGAAAGAACTGGGAAGATTAAGCATTTTATTGGAGGATAATTTTTGGCAATCTTTTGTTTTCAGAATCGCCAGTTCGAGTATTTTTTATTCTTTAACTTATAAGGTATTTTCTCAAACCTTTCTGAATGCCTTCGTGGAGTAACTGGAAGCGCACTCGACAGATCTGAAGTTCGAAGCCCGGCGAGGACACTGCACATTTTTCACGTCTCCAGCATAAAAAAATAAATAAATAAAAAAGTGCAGCCGTCACCATGTGCACTGCTGTTCGCAAACTATAATACTGCTTACTGCTACCATATTTCAAATTCTGAATAAATTAATTCAGAATTTGAAAGCCGCCTCCATTAAAAAAAAAAAAAAAAAAAAAAAAAAAAGCAGCCGCCACATTTATTATTGATAAATCACATCAAAGAGATGCACTAGAAATGTATCTAATCAACTGCGATAAGACCACATATTATTATTCCTCAACCAATCGAAAAATGCCCGAATCAAAATGCAGTTGATGGCATTCTCACTAAAGATAACTTATAGTGCAAATGCTACATATTACAATGGTGATAATGGAACGTTGAAGTGAAATGGAGGCCTTTTTAACGTCGGGATAAAATGCTAACTCGAGGACACACCCCTCTGGAAAGCCTAATACGGTGTTCAATATGAAATACATAGGTTGGGGGGGGGAGGGGGTTGAAATAAAATAAAAGCATCACCAACTTTACCATGCTTCTAATGAGTACCTGTCACATTTTCGTTCCTCAGACGGCAGCCCAACCCCGTTCTTTTTTTCCTTTCAAACCATTTTCATTACTATTATTTCCAGAACAGACGAATGGGATATAAGGCATAGCCCCCCTTTTCCTTCTCTGTCCTAAATGACGGTTGCGGGTTTGTGAATCTCGAGCTGGATGTTAATTTTCCCTACTGTCAATCATACGTCATGCTAGCGGTTCGGCCTCCCTCAGCCTTTAAAACAGCTGTAGTAGTGTTGCACATATCTCAAATAGGAACAGAGCTCACAAAATTACAAAAAAGAAGCAAATAATAAAAATAAAAAATACGTTTGCGCAAGTGGGTATGAATGGTGATGCATGTCATAGGTCGGCAGTTGCTGTTTTTGATTGGTTTACAAGTCTTCTTTCTGCAATTTTAGTTTTTTTTTCTTCGCATTTACGTGCGGTCTTAATAATTGAGGTTGGAGCAAAAACCTTCTTTTGTCTACTGCATGTCGGAAGTTACTATTTTTTTCCTATGCATTTCAAATTAAAAAAAAAAAAAAGCTAAAAACGAATTCAAAAACTTTTCTAAAAATGTTTGAGGACATTAGATGTGTTGCATGCGTACGGGTTCCTAATAGATTGAATGCACACAGAGCTTATAATAGCTTGATAACTTTTTTTTTACCAAAAGGAACACTTCACAATTCTGGAACTTTATAGAAAAATACACGTACAACTCCTTCCAGTATCAAAGAGTACTATCAGTAATTACACTTCAGACTTCTAAGAATGTTAAATACAATGGAATGATAACCGCGTCTAAAAGGCAAAGCTCTCTCGGATATCTCAGTACTTCAGCTCTGAACTAATACCTACTGAGAAACTGAAAAATAAGAACTACTGAGAAACTTTCTGGTTCTCGAAATTACAAATGAGGGCCAGAAACGGTTACAGGTTACCTATTACGGAGCTACAGGGACCGGACCAAAATGTCGCCAAGTGTGATGACTTTTGGCGATTTCTTGCCATATTTGGAGACAAAAATTAGTCGCAACGCCATATTTGGCGAAAAAAATTAGTCGACAAAACAACTGCCAGCTTGGTGATATCTCGCCAAATTAAAGATATAGCCATTGACTCAATATTAAATAGACTTGCCCTGTGTTCTTATTTTTCCGGCAAAGCATCCCCCCTCTAGATTATCATGCTACATTATACAGAAAAATACAACAATTTCACTAAAATTATCCGTATATGTACAAAATTCGTAACAATATATAATTTTTTTTCTGCTACAGATATAGATTGAAAGCTTTTAAAAAAGGTACAAAACTTACATTTGAAAAGATGCATAGATTTTTTTTTATAGAGAACAGAAAAGTTCTTCAGTATATCAACAAATTTCTCTCACATTTAATGCGATAACGTCGCTGAACACTGGTAGTTAGGTCCCCGAGGTTCGAATCCTGCGAACAGGCTGGCCACATGGGCATTTTCGCGGCTTTTCCCATGTGCGACGTGTATGTTTTTTTATCATGTTACATTTTTTATCATGTTTGTGTATGTTCCAGTTTTCCTCAGAACGTCCTCTACGAAGGCATCTCTCCCCTTAGGCAGAAAGCCCTTGAGGGTTTGCCAAAATTAAATAAAACCAAACCAATCTTAAAATTAATATTTCCAAGCTTAGCTATTAAGTGATAAAAGGTAAAAAACTTCTTTCAAACATGCATCGTCGTCAAAATGTCTAAAACCTCGATTAACACTTTTTATAATAACTCTATTCCTTTCTTTTAATAAAAAGTCTCGAATTATGGAGTTTAAATTGTCTCACCGTAAAAAAAAAAAAAAAAAAAAAAAAAACATACATCAGACTCTATAAAGCGTTCACATTTCAAACATTCGTGGAATGCCTAGTTCATAAATTAAATTTAAGAGAATGAACATTTAATATTTAACTGTAGTTATTATCAGGTGATTGTACAAAAGGTTACCTACCAAAAAACAAATTAATAACCAAGGAGTTGTTTAAAGGCTTTATTAGAAAAGAAAACACTTGTCATGCTGACATCAACACGGCATAGGCGGTTAATACAAAGTATTTAGAGACGAAAAACATTGCGTGAAGTCCAAAAAACATCAACAAGACAGAACTACCGAAAAACCAACAACAGTTATTACAGTCTATCAGTGGCGTTACAGCAAATCACCCACCCAATGTAAGAACCTTCTTTTTTTTTTTTTGGTTTTCCATTGATTGCTAGGGTGAAGTTCTGGTAAACAGTGGGCAGAAAAGGCAGTTCATTTCGACGATTACACTCAACTCAGTATTTTCAACGGTAGCGGAAACAATTCTTGCTATTGATTCCACAGGTTGCTGTAGCTACGTGTGAACTTGCCACAAACATTTGTTAAACACTTTTTTTTCCGCTTCATACTAATTATTATACAGAAGTTACCTATTTCTTCACTATTATAATATTTGCGTGAGCATGATTGTATTTTTATGCTAGAAATATATTGATATCTTTATATTTACATATTTAGTAATCTGAAGAGCATTAACACGATATCAACGTTTTTACAGTTACTTACGGAATGCTGTAAATTTTTCTAATTTTTACGATACTTTGCTGTGGCTGGAACGAATACAGTAAAATAAGATCGCGATTAAACCTCATCACGTTACACACTTTTCTGTGCCTTCTGAAAGATGACTTACAGAAACGCTTATGATTCTTAATACTTGATCGAACTTGGATTAAGCTATGCCAAACAGTTATAAAAAGAAAAAAAAACTCGAAAGACGGGATTATTTGGATTACGACAGAGCAAATTATTATTACTAAGATTACTTATATAAGGGAAGAGATACCTTCATGGAGAACTTTCTAAGGAATATTGGCTTGTATTCATGTTATGTAAAGAAATCGCTGAGAATACGACAACTTATGAATAAAATTCACTTATTTTCATATAGCAATTCATCATTGGTTTAAAATCGTAATAATGGTTATAAGTTCAACATTAAATATTATTTCGTATAGTAATTTTAAATATTCTTGTTAATGTAGCATTTTATTTTATACACATTGTTACGTCATAATGAAAATTACGTATATAATGCAAATGATTAATTTAAAATGATTTAATAGTCTCTTCATGTTTGTGTTAAAACCATATCTGACATAAGCGTTTGGAAGCATGTACATTTTAGGGACTTAGAAAAGTCGTCGATGAAATGTTGCCTATGAAATCGTACACTGAGCTAAGTGGCCAAAAATAGGCTCACCATAACAACTTATAGTTCTACCTTTAGCTTCGGTAGCAGCCAATATTCTTCTGGGTATGGACTCAATAACGTATAGATATCGTTTCTGAGGAATATATTAGCCTATGCTGATTGGCAAGTTTAATTTCATTTAGATTAAATAGTGGAATTTCCAAGCGTTTAAGTGATCATTACCCTTTGTCCCATAAATGCTTCATACGATTCAGGTCACAGGAATTAGCTGGTCATGGAAGCAATTCGAACTCAGAACTATGCTCTTCCAAACTTTTTAAGACTAATCATGCAAGTTGATAGAGAAGTAGGATTATCCTCCTGAATGTGATGATTTGCATACGGAAGCATGCATCCATAAACAAGTGTACATGATCGGCGACGATCGACAGGTAATTTGTGGTGCTAGAGATTTGCTTTCGAATGTTTCAAGGGATTCACTGTACTCTCGAAACATATTTCCTGAACCTCAATTCCAGCGTCACCAATTCGAAGAGTTGTCATCAGTCATGAAAGGACCACGAATTCGTTCAATTTGTACCATATTATGAGAACCTATTATCTGCATGATGGAACAGAAAATGAAATTGATCGGATCAAGTACCACTTTTTCCAGTGGTTAAGAGTCCAGTTTTGGCGCTTCTGTTTCCGCAGCAACTGTGATTTCCTGTTTTTCAGTGATATCATGGGCACCTTTGAATGTTTGCTGCTGTTGAATCACATCCGCTGCAAAGTTCGTCATGTTGTGATTTTGGATATGCTTTGTGATGCATCTGATTTGAACTGTGCTGTAATTTGGCCTGCTGTTGCTTTTCTGTTGCTGCGGAGGATCATTCCAGCCGAATTTCACTTCTTTCTTTCATCTGCATTTCCCGAGAAGAAATTAGCACGAGAAAAGCCTAGAATATAATGATTTCAGACATACTGAAATCCATTCTTTTTGCACCAACGATACTCCCGGTTTTAATTCACTCAAATTTTCCATCTCAACAATTTTCACGTTAATCACAGAAATAATTATTTCTTTTCGAGGCCAGCGTTCTTTATATATAGGCTTACCGAAATGTTTTTTTCTCAAACTGGGACAATTCCGAGAAAATTCTCACAACAGAAAATGAAACTTATAAGGAAAAGTAATTATGACTGAAACGTGATATTTAATAAATAAAGGTAACAGACAAAATGTAAAAAAACGCCCCTTTGAACGTAATTTAAAATCTGAAACCTTTCAGATTTTTTTTTAATAAAATTTTATTATTATAGTCTTTTCTTCCAAGAACCGGTTTTATTTTTCCTTTTTTCCCCCCTTTCAAATTATACATTTTCAACTACTGCCTTAATTATTTTACCTGATTCCTCCGTTTCAAAAGCACATTGTATAGAAATCCCAATATTATGTTAATGAGGACTAATAAAAAGGAAATCTTAAGGCATGAGGAACAAAATGAAAGAAAAGACGAAAACACGCACAAGAGCTGAGTCATTTATTTTAACACCGTAAGGCATAATAGCAAATATCATGCCTGGCGAGAAATATGTAAAAAAATGGTTTTCATAATTCTTAAGTTATTATCTTATGTTCTGATCTTTATGTCAGATAACATATTAGTATATTAATTCCAGATGTCGAATCACAATATGAATATAAATTCTGAAAATAAATTTTTCATCGATGATAATTATTAGTACCGAATAACTAAAACGTGAATACTGAACTTTTCAAACAAGATTAAAAAAAATTTTTTTAATGTTAAAATGCGTTCTTACATTCGTTAGTACTTGGCCGCAACACTTGTTACTTTTATTTTTGCTATTGCCACACAGAGTGTTTCTGAATTGCACTTTTCTGCGCTAAAAAGGTTAATGCCATTAAAAGGAGTTAAAGACATCAACCATGTGCATGGAAAGAGAAGACAGAGAAACAAACTTCCGCAATTCTCAGATTCAACAGATAAAAAATTAGTTAAAAACATGATTCATAAATTTATTTCTTCAAAAATGGCCAAGTTGCTTTTCTCAAATCAGGAAGCACTTTTTTTGAGGGGGGGGGATGTCGACCTTTTCAAACGTCGACACTGCTCGTTATGTTCCATTGTCTGTCAACATAGTTCTTATATCTTCAATCACTGTCAGAGAAAAAAACGTGCACCATATTTCACGGTTACTGTCGCATTCCTAACTCCTCTTCTTTCTTTTTTTTTTTTTTTCAGAGAAAGACACAAACATTTGTTCTTAAGCGTGTATTTATTATTAAATAGGACTTAAAGGACTATTCTAGATAGGACGTTAAAGGACTATTATGGATTGATTTAACAAGAAATTATAAAAATATAGTTCCTTCCAACGATGCAAATAAGTAATCACATCAATTCTGGAAAAACAAAATTCGCAGAATTCAGAATAAAAATCGACTTTAAGTTATATACATATATATATATATACATACACATTCGTGTGCAAAATTCAGAAAATTTGCAAATTAATTATGTCTATTTTTAGGAAAAGTACTGAACAAAAAGGTATTAATTATTTCGCCAAAAAATTATGCAAACATACAGAGTCGAATATGCACCACTGTGATTGTGGAGGGGATATAAGCGCACGACGGGTTTAGGTAATTTGGGGGTGAGTTCGTATTCTTTCATGGCATTAGCCAGTTGGGTGAATTATATAAGGTGTCAGGTAAAATGTGTAGCCGTGAATGTAAGGATGACGGAACGGAGAATTGTCGACGGATTGCAAGCAGGTCAATCACAAGCGCCGGTGGCTACAGAGCTCAATGTAACGTCTGCTCAGTGTCGTCTGTTATTTGTGGAAACAGTTTCAGGACTGTGGATTCCGTACCGAGAAAGCCTGGACAAGGTCGACCAAGATGCATAAGGGCGGATGAGGATCGTTATTTACCACTTCCAGCGCAGAGAGACAGGGCAGCATACAGCTTATGGAGAGCTGTAAAGCTCTCCCATAAGCTATATGCTGCCACTAGAACCTGAGTTTCACGGTCTTTAGTTGCCCAAGGCTTCATGAGATAGCGCTGTATGCCAAAAAACAAGCTGTCTGCGTCCCACTCATTACAGCACACAAGAGAATGCATCTGGTATGGCTCAAACAACATGCGCTTGCACCAGACTTCAGTAGAACCACGTACTTTTTCAAATGAGTGAAATTCAGCCTGGGCACCGATTCTCGGCGTATTTTGAGCCGGGAGGCGCTTGAAACATGATACCATTCCTCCTTTATTAGGGAAAAGGATCATTTCAGTAGTGGAATGTCATTATGTTGGATACATGTAAACCCCTACGTGTATTTCACAAAGGCTCCCTGACTGCCATGGGAATATGTTAAGAGCCCTACGTTTGATTTTTCAGAGATTTAGATAGTCCTGGGTTTCTGCTAAAGGACAACAACCCTCGTCCACATAGGGCTGAGCTGGCGACGATTACTTGGAAGGTAAGGATATTCGACGCGCGGATTGTCTAATCAGATCTCCTGACCTTTACCATACACAGAATATCTGGGATGTTCTTAGCAGGGCAATTTCATCTCGCCACCCCCCTCCGACAACCATGCCGTATTTGAAACTGTCTTGTTGCAGGAGTGGGATCGACTGCCACGAGAACTCCTCTACTGCCCAGGGACGGATCTAGACTTGATGAGGCCCTAGGCTACTTGAGATATGGGGCCCTTTCTAAGTTTGTTATACTACATTTTAATACTATATTCATAATATATTTTAATTTTTTTTTGGGGGGGGCTAAAAAAAGTGGAGGCCCTAAGCTATAGGTTGTACGTAAAATCCTGCAACTGCCTCCTGTCCAGTATGCCATCACGCTGCAAGACGTGTCTGGCTGGGAGATGGGATATTGAGGTATTTGGTCTCATTTGGTACCGTTCTTCAATATTGAGTCCCTATTGAGGAACGGTACCAAATGAGACTTAATTTTCAGTTCGATATCACATCGTGGATTTTTAACATCTCCCTATCTATGAGCTTCACTGATAATTATGCATAAATAAAATGACTTCTCTGAATAAAATGATACTTCTCCGTCTCTGTTATAAATGTATATTCGTGCGAAATTTTATTAAACTCTGTCTATTAATGTTTCATAAATCTGATATAATGTGCAAATTTTCTTAATTTTGAGGACAAGTGTATATATAGGTTTTCAGAACAGTTATAATTCTAAATTTTACTAGCATATTAACTTACAAATTAAAAGAAGAATACAGCAGTTTCCAATTTTACAAGTTAATTGAGCTATGAATGCTAAACACTTTATGTTCTCCTTGTAATCATAATATCACATAGCTTTTAAAAAGTTAAATTTATATGAGGGTAAGCACAAATTAAAATCATTAAGGATTTCTGTACATTACAACAGTGTTTTTGGTGTGTGTCATACGTAAGTAATCCAACTGCATTACATATTCAACATAATAAAATATATAAAAGGCAATACTATGTGAAACATTTACCTTTTCTAATTCTAATAAATGAAACCTCAAAACTTGTATTGCTTGAACCATCTGAAAAAGGGAAAAAAAAGAGAAAATAATATATGAAAATTATGGAACGTTTCTTAAAGCAGTAGAAATATACAGTTCAGTCATTAAAAACATAATTTCATAATATTAAAAGATAAATTCAACTACTTTACTTACTTAGGTTTCCTCTGGTACACAATGTAATTGTTTTAATTAATTAATTTTTTAATTTGCATGCTTAATTTCGAATTCCATTTCCTTCAATAGTTATGATGTACTTGAAATATTTTTCCTTAAGTTTGCTTTGGTAAGTGGCTAAGCCTTCAGAAGGTTACTACATAGTCATTCAATGCGCCACTTTTTGCACATTCATATACGTACTAGTTACTGTACATTCTGTAGTTTATAGTATTTTAATGCGGTAAATTAATATATGTTCAAAGCTTTGATACACACATTAATTAATAATATATCTTTACTTAAGTAACGGTTAATTTTACATTCCTATAGGTGAAAGATATTTTTTCTTTAATGACTAGTATAGTTTTAATTTTTCTGATATAAAAATGATCACGAAGAAACTGCAAATGTATTGAATTCAAAGTTTAAATTAATAAGCAAACTCTTCGGAAAAAAATATTGTTTCAATTAGAGATTCAACAATTTCCTTTGTCAAGACGAAGTTATTACATGTGCGGTTACTAGAACATGTCCTTTTTTTAATAACTTCGAAATAGTATTTGATGCTTACACAGAGGAAGAAATATTTCTTTTAATACATCTAATTTAATTTAAGACTTTTTTTTTTTTTTTTTTGCTAGATAATGAATATTTTCGAAAGTTTTTATAGTTAGAATTTTCTATATTTATTTTAGTTCATTACTGTCAATTAATCTTTTAGAAAAAATCCCTTTTAAAAACTTTTAATAGAAACTTTAAACAAGTATTTTAAAAAAAGTTTTCAAGTAAATTGTTAGGTAACTCCGGCAAAAAAAAAACAAACAAATGCTAGTTTATTATGATGTAGACAGCATTTAGAACACTGGCAAAAATTTATTTCACAGTGCTGTAATTTACAAAGGCTGTTAGCACATTTTTAGACGATTTTCCTTGTATTTACATAAATATTTTACCTAAACCTTTTGTGTTTTAAATGTTCCATTTGATAACCCTTATTCTTCATTTTCTTTCTGCATCGTAATTTCGAAAACAATAGACCCTTTTGCAGTGTCGGAAGACGTATTTAATACCATTCCTCTTTGTACAGCTATAAAGTATTTCTCCCGCCTTCCTAGCGTGCCTTCGTGGTGTAGTGATTCTGCACGCTGGGAATGTTTCATCTCTCCGGCTTTTCCAATTAACCTAATGTCTCTACACAGCTTCTCAAAGTCCAAGGAGGGTTGAAGGTCGACGTTTGGACAATTCGCTTTTTAAAAGTCGAAAAGGCAAAAATCCATGGGGAATACATCAAAATATTTATTAGGGATATAAGTGAAGGGTTATGGACTTGATACCCGTTTCTTGTTCCATTTTTTTCTGGGAAATTAACAGTTGATTTTGCCGCGTAGCTTCTTGATGCAGTTCCACTGACTGATGGCACTGTGGGTAAAGAGAAGGTATTTCATATTTGAAAACTAGGTATCATATATGTTCCTGATAATATGTGCAATTGATCTTAACACTTTTCTCCACTGTCTTTATTTTTAATTTGTCATTATGTGAAAAACCAACAACATAAAAAAAATCCTTTTGAAAACTTTTCTCTAGATTCTTTGAACCATGTTTTAAGATTTTTTCCCCTCCTCATTGATGATAATAATGGACCTCTTATTGCAATCATTTAAATACACCCAAGATTTATCTATTATTACAAAATTTTTCCAAATTTGTCCGGATTAAATGTATCTTGCGTTCGGCGATTTTTCGTGGAGAAAGACGATGCACATTATATTTTTTCGTCTTTTTTAAGATTTATATCAGCATTAATTCCCTTGTTTACAGGTAACTCTGAACATTTCAATGATTTCGCAACTGTCTTTTGACCTTCGCGGATTTTATTTAATATTTAAAGATCTTATCTTTGCAACATTCGAAACATTCCGATCTTCCTTGCGTTCGTATTTGGAACAATCTCTCTACCTTAAAACAAATTCTGACGTTTTTTTCCTTTCTTGTTGACAATATTATCTATCGTAGCTTTAGATATCGAAAAACCAAGCTTTCACGGTGTTTTGTAATAACTAAATATGAATAACTTTCTTCGGAAAGACCACAGACATAGCTTCCAACCATCGCTTCATGCAAAACCACCAGTTTGCATGGAAACAAAATTGTCAAGTAGCAGATGATAGTTAATACTTTCAAAAATATAGCTACAGTTAAAAAGCAAATTTCCAAGCAGGCGAATTTTTTTAGAAAACAAAAACGTCTAAAAATGTGCGAATAATCTTTGCATTTACTAACAAAGCCCAATGGAGAGAAAACGTCTGGGTTGGAGAGAGATGAGAAACTTAGGGAGATTCCTTTCTTTTTTCTTTTTTTAATGATTTAACGAGTATTCAAAGTACAGAATTCTAATTCTTGGAACCTGCGATCGTGCTGCAAAAGTGAGAATTAAATAACAACCCGAATACTTTACCTACCCGAAATAATCCTAGTTTCTAATTGCATATTAAATAATAGTGCTCTCTAAAACAAACCCGTCTCTTCGTGGAGCACGAAAGCAGAATTACAAGCTGTTCAAATAATAAGCACCTCGTAAATGATCGCGCGCAATGCAACAACTGCAAACAACTCATTATCCGGCCATAATCGTTCTTCCAAAAAAGAACGCTATGATAATCGAGTGGAGTTGAGCGGTTTCTATCCCTCTTTTCCGTGATATCCTTAAAAGCAATATCCCCGGAAATGAAAACTCATCAGAAAGCACAAATTATGCTTTCAATTATCCATTTTTACTTCTCGCGCCGGCCCAGAGGCGTAGTTTAATTAACAAATAGAAGCTCGCGGCTGTGCCGTTTTACGGAACGTTTCGTTGGTTGCTCGTTTCCAATGTTTCTTTGTTCTTAATGTTTGGCGCGGGAAAACTGCTCAGGGAATTGGGTAATTAAAAGAACAGAGGGATTCGTACCTACACGAAACATTACGCAGAAGTTCCACAAATGAAACATGTGGTGTGTTCGTCCTCCTATTAACCTTTTTCTATTTCTATTTTTTTGCCTCTCTCTCTTCGCGTTTTGTCTATTAATATTTTTCTTCCATTTAATTATTTGGATTCATATTTTTATTTACTGCATTAACTTACATGATACAGCTATTTTAATCTTTGTTCTAGTCGTTTCTGCAGAAATTATTTTGAAATTTGTGTCAGAATTTTTACAGCAATTTGTAAAATTGCATTTTTAACAAAACATCGTACATGTATGGCAGTAATTGTTCCTAAACCACAATTTCAAGAAGCTATAATATAGCTATAACACGAAATTTTTAATAATATAATTATTATTTTCTATTTTCTTTATTTCTTTCTCTTTTCTAAATATTGATATGCTGTGACAGGAACTGAAAATATCCACAGTAAAGAACTTCTTGTTCAAGTAATGAATGACAATACTCAACAATATTCTAGAATATTTTGCAATTTGATAACCAATCTGCAAAAATAAAAAAATCACACCATAATTTAATTCAAAAGTCTTATAAACATCCCGACACATTTTCTGATGCTCTTGCTAGCAGTAATTAATTCGGCGAAACTAGTTTTCAATATTCATTTTTTTATTATGAATTAAAACATTACATCACTTATGGGAAAAAAACTGATTCTAATATTTCAAAATATAAATCAGACATTGAGGATAAATCACATGCTCATAAGGAACAAAAATATGGTCATAACTGCGCAAACTATGCTAGCAGAACACATACACATGATTAATTTGTCACAGTTCATATTTAACAGATATACACATAACATTAAAAATGCTTTTATAAGAATTAAGAATGTCATTTACTTCTATCAAAAACAATAATAATCTCCATAAGAAGTCAACTATAACAAAACAATTTTGGTTAAAAGTGTAATTATTACAGATTTCAGGGAGTTATAATGTAAACTAGAAACTAGGTCTAATCTGTGCAATATACCTAATTAAGTTAAAAAAATCATCATCAGCTAATTTTAAGCACATATATTATGCGCTATTCTTTTATAATTTTTTAAAATTATTTCTGAAAAAAACTCCACTTTAATACTATTACTACAGGCCTGCAATGAAGAAACTTTTGAAGATTTTAGTTATTCTTAATGTTATTTCTGACATGAATTAAAAAATGCTATTACAAATTATGCAACGAATATTACTATTTTATTATAAATCATACGGTTTTGCACATTTCCAAAACATCATTGTGGTGAGTATCTTCGTATAAATAATAAGATTTGAAATCACTTCTCATGTATATAAAATTATAAGCTCAATTATCATGAGTGGAAAAACTGTGTTAATAGTAAATAAATCTTAAAATACTGAGCATTATTTTTTGGTGAGAATAATACTTATGTTTAATTCCCATGCTTCATAAGCAGCAGTAAAAGTTAACAAGAAAGAATTGGAGAGTGGTAAAAGAAAAGAAAAACATTCCTTGCCAAAAACCTCTTTAAACATGTAGCAAAATATTTTACTTCAAGACGTTGCAAACATAAAATTCTTTTCCCATCGCTTTTTAGATGTTTATGAAGGTATTGATTAAAAGCCATACATTTAAGAAAATGTCTCTCCTATCAGAAATCAAGCAGTAGGGAGAACATTTTGTCACACTAGGCACTGAGAAAATCAGAGAAAAGTACAAAATTTGAAGCTACCATTATTATATCTGAACATGTATGTAATTCTAAAAAGCTATGTAATCTGAAAAGATATGTATATTTCAAGAATTTAACGTAAATTGCAATATATCGCAATAAAATTGTAAGTGATATTGTACTTAAAGTCTCTCATATAAAATGGCTCCCCCAAACTATAATTCCAGCATACGTTTAAAGAACGCTTTTAGAAACTTAATTTTGCAGGCCTGTGTAATAGTTAACTTAAAATTTCAATACGATTTTTACAAGCTTGTTTTCAGAATGCTCTTGAAAAAGTTTTATACTTTCAGGAATTTAGTTTAAAACATCATCATAAGGGAATATAAAAAGTACTTTTAAGGTTTCTGGTAACATATAAAAATAATATCATTTTCGAGGAATGAAATGTAATCATAACAACATCACTTACTGGTGACTGAAAATTCCCTTTATTATTTAATAGAATCAGAATTTATTTACACTATTGAAAATTTAAACAGCATTGTTAAATTCTTTGGTAGATAAATTTAGTTTCGGTATATTAAAATTAAATAATGATATCAAAATTTTCGAAATAATGTAAACTTTCTCTCTATTTTTATTATTTATTTATTTATTTTTAAGAAAGCTGCTTCTAAAAATATAATTTTGCTCTTTGATTTAATTACTATTTTGACTCAATTATTTTTAAGAATTTGAAGAAAAAGCTGCATTTTAAAACAATCCCTCTAGATCGAAACTAGATAAAAAAGATTCTGAATAAAAAAGGCCTTTTAATATTTATAAATAAATAAACATTAATTTTGCATTAGAAAAGTACAGTTTCTTAAATTTTGAATATACTAAATGGAATAGCTTGTAAATTGATTTATACAAGAGAGAAATTAATTTAAAACATATTCTAATATAGTTTGAAGTTTTTAAATTATTTGCATACTAACATTAATAAAATTTTCTCTGTTTTACAATTTTTTTTTTTTTTTTTTTTTTTTTTTTTTTTTTTTTTTTTTTTGCATCCACTATGCATAACGTAATAAAAAGATGTTTAGATGAAATTTAAATACATTAATATTTTTAAAGGCCTAAAATCTTTAATCAGAAGTTCATTACGAGAGTGAGAATCTACACGTACCCTGTCCTTACAACAACATAAAATAAGTCAATACTTACAAGACTGTCTAATTCAGGGTTGGGTGAGTAATAGGGTTTTTCTTGCCTAATCTGTAAAGTAACACAAAAAATGGACATGAGAAAAGCAGAGAAAAAGGAGACTTGATGTTCAATACTTACAAGAGTATCTAACTCGTCGTCGGAAGAGTACTGAGGATTTTCAGCCAATATCTGAAAGGGGAGGAGATAGAGTAAAAAACCCGCGAGAGAAAGAGATGTAATTTTATTGAGGAAGCGGTTCCCAACGTAGCATTTACTTATTATACAAAGATAATTTTCTCCTTACTTTATTGATATTTTAATATATATGTGCAATACAAAAAATTTCGAAAAAAAAAAGCAGCAATAACATCAAAGGTTTCTTTTGTAAATGCTATCATAAATTTGAATATTGGGAAGTCATTAAAATTATATTAGAGATCAAATATTTGACAATTTTGTTGTTGGGAACCACTATAAAGGGAGAAAAGCGAAAAATACACAGACAGATATTTTAGTGACGCTTCCTTAAAAAGATTCGGCAATCATTCCATTTTTTAATGTTTAAAAAAGAATTAATAGAAAACCAGATAAAAATAAAGAGAGATTTTTTTCAGATTTATCTGCTTTTATTAAAGAAGAAGTACAATATAATTAACGTAGAATTTTTCTGTTTAAAACCAGCCTTTTCATTTAATAAATTTATATCTAATTATTGACAAAAGTTAATTTTCATAACATGAATTAAGATAACTGTAGAGAGGATTATAATTCAAAGGAACTCTTTATTATAGTTAAACCAAATTAAAAGTATTCAAAGATATGAACAAAATTCTTTTTAGTTACATTTACGAATAAAATTTTTTGTCATAATAGTTTAGTAATTAAGTATACAACATTTTGAAATTGAAAAAGAATTAGCCACAAAACTAAAGGAATTCATCACAAGATTCTAAATAATGTATAAATTAGTTATAACAGTTAGCAAATTTGTACATATAATAACTATAAACTCATAGTATTGCTCCCAAATATTTATTTGCACACCAAAATTTACGTTTAAATACATAAAACAAAAATTTTCTAGTGAAAAAAACTGTTAAAACTTATATACTAAATTAAATGCTATATAAAATACACTATGAAAATTTGAGACTAATTTCTCAACTTTAAAAGTATAAAATAATGTTCGATAGAGCACTGAAATTCTAAATTTCTTACCTTAATAAGTATACACAAAATAACATTTAACTGGCATATGAGAAAAAGAAATGGAATGACTGCTCTATATAGATACATATAAAAGAAGAATATTGCAAGCCAAAAGTTAAATGGAAAGTCGTGCTTAAAAGGTAACCTCAGTATTGTTAGCACAAACAAAACTATTAAAAAAATTAGATCATAAAAAAATTCATACCAAAAAAGCTTTGAACGTTTTTGAGATTATATAAGCATTCAATAATAATATAAAAATAATGAAAAGTGCACATAATAATCATTGAAAATTAGATAAAACAAAATAATTCAAATATTAAGTTATTATTTATTAAACATGATAAAAGGTTTCAAGTATAATAGCAAATCAGCGAACACATGCAATGCAATAATAAATACTGAGTTGATGAGCAATTTTAACATTTATTTTTTAAGATGATGCACATTATGTATAATTACAATTTTTAAAAGGTATAACATTTATGCTTTACTGCATATAACACTTACAGATAAATATATGTAATACTCTGATTTCAGACATATTCGTTTATTAAGATGTGTTCAGAACTGAGGTTTGAAAAGAAAGACATTTTTTAGACAATACTACATTTTTATTAAGAGAACAAGTATGTTGCTCTTGTTTGACACTAGTATTATACCTATTGGAAGCAGAAAAAATATTTTGTATTGCTGATTCTAGACAGTTAAATACGGCGAAGTATATAAAGGCTAGACGTCTTTAAAAAACAGCCATTATTGACAAAAGAATTCGTTCCTTGCTATGAAAACCCCCATTTCATAATTGATTTATGGGAAAAATGAATAATTTTAAAAGAAATTATTATTTAACTGTACTCTCAGCCGGTAGTACGTCTGCTACAAAATCTAAAATTCGACAATAAATAAATGAAAACGTCAAGTTTTTCGGAAAGAAGCCAATGAATAACAACTGACGAAGAAGACCCATTTGATTCTGTCGTTTTCTTCCAATAGAGATTTGGTTTTATTTTCCATGTCAGTAATATAGCATTAAAACTTTTTAAGTTCAGCTAAATATAAAAGTGAATGTAAGCAATAAATAAATTAAATCTGCTTCACTAATTTATTAGTATTTTTTTAACATATTATAACTTATATCTCGTTACATATGTAATTATTCAGTAATAGCAATTAAAATTATTAGTTAATTAGAGGACTTTAATCTAATAAACTGTAACTATGAAAATGTACCTTGACGTTTTATGAAACTACCTTCCTTTGCAAAAAAAAAAAAAAAAAAAAAAAAAAAAAAAAGCAAACGCAATATGTTGCAAAAATATCCCAAATAATTCATCTGCTATCTTATATTCCATACTGTTTGGAAAAAATGTACCTTCTTTTCTTCAGTTCAATTAAGGAAAACCTAAAATTGAAGGGGAAGGAGAAGTTTAAATAAACAAATGCATCTTAAATGAAACTTAGAACCAGAAAACAAAAACCTTATGAACAAAACTAAAATGGCAAATGGGTCAAGAATAATTTTCTTTCTGGACGCTTAAATTTATTTATTTTCAATGAAATTTTAATACGAAAAGCAAATCATTTAAGTACTTTTTCCGTAAAATTTATGTCAGTTTTAATAACCCTTATGCCATTTCGCCTAACTACACTCAAAATATGCACAAGAAATTCATTTCAGAAAAGAATTTTCAGAAAACTTCAGAAATTTAAGTTTATGGTTACAGTTATTTAGAAATGCATGGTGCAGTTAAATGCACGGATGTTCTTCATTCTTCGATTCGTGTACTGGAGTCAGTCCAATTCAATAAATTATCAGAAATTACCTCTTATAATATACGCATAGGGAGGATAATGGGTTATAAAAATGCTCTTTTAATTGCCTATTTTATTTATAGCATTCAATACAAATGATATCTTTTCGTCTCTTCTCTCCTTGGGCTATCGAATAAAGAACTAAATCTGACAAACTAGGAAATTTTAAATTTAAAGATCATTTTATCATTATGATATCACTATAAAGAAATGTGTTTCATCTTAGAAATCTGAATATGATTTAAGACGTTTAGACATTAATTAATATGTATGTATGTTTTTAAATAAAATTATTAACAGGTCATCTTGCTGAACTACTGCTCGTTTAAAATAAGATACCTTTCCTAAGATTTGAATTTTGTGATAGCAACAGAATCGTGTATGTATTTTTAAAATGCGTTTTCCTAGCTCATTTCAAGAGAAAAAGTTTAATTCCCATGTATTTAAAAATATAATACGGCTTTTGAATTTTATGTACACTTAAATATTTTGTTTGACTGTAATTGCTAGGAGGGAAAAGCAAAATGCAGATCCGATGATTGCGTGACCACATCTCATTCCTGTATGCTCATTAAAATACAGGTAGCGCTGTACGCTGCACTGTTACAATCAATAAGAACATCATCGATTCTATTCGCATACTTCAATATCGGTCTTTTCTCGCGATTAGAGCAAACAAGCCAAATTGATTTAAAAGTGGTAGTTATAAATGATATTACAGAAGGATAAGTAATTACGACGAATGGACTTTTCATAATTTAATTTTGTTTACGGTACAAGGCTAGGTGCTTGTTACAAAACATTGTGAAATGTACCCAAATATGCATTTTGTTAATTCAAAAGTGTATAAAAGAACTGGTGTTAACATTTAAAAAAAAGTGTGAATTAAATATTAAAATTTCTGTTATAAAGTTCGGATTAATGTCGGGGAAATGATGTACAAGCTTATTTAGTTTATTTACCATCTAAACATTCTATTCCACACGATTACTGATCTGTGTATTGTCAGTTAAACAGAAAGTTCCTGACAGTGATAGGAAACTATATTCCTCAGAATACATTATGTTAAACCAAAGCATTGTATTTCTGTTGTAAATAAATTAGGAGACAAAAACCTGCGAAGATAACGAGTTTAGTTAGTAAGCAATAAGCATTAAAAAAGGTATAATTTGTAACTTTTCTATTCTACATTATATAATAAATAGGTAATAAGTACGCTGTTTATTTTCTTTAAAATGAGCCTTTCAACCTTTTTTTTTTTTTTCAATAAAGAACTCTTTTAAACTTTGAATTTAAATAGAGTCATTATTAGAAAAATAAACATTGCAATAAAATAGTTAGTCAACTATTAAATACTTATTATTATTTGTTATTTTTAGCCTACAAGGGTTATTAGTTTCGAAACGGGATTTTTCGTTGAATTGCTATAAATGTGACGTTTCATTTCCATTCGAGTCTGTTGCCATTGAATTAAATTTAAGATATTTATCTTTCAGATTCAGTCTGTTTGTCGTGGACTAAGAAACTAAGCTTTTTGAAGACAACAGAACTTCTTAAGAATATTCGTTTCTTACTTTTCAATCCGATTGATTTCAATAATAAAAATGCATTTAATTCATTATTCGTCTGATTAAAAATATTCAATATTTTCATTGATGACGTTATATGTTATTATTATTATATATTTTGTAAAACTTTAAATAATTTTTGATTAACAAACTCAACGATTTGAAAGACAGCAGCGGCAACACTGTACGGAATAAAATATTTTTATCTCCAGTATGCGAGACTGTCTATCGGAAATTTTAAAAATAGGCTGTTTCTATACATTTTGTGATTTTCCTGTTGAATTTAATTTTATATAGCGTAAGTTCGAAGCAATCGATATTTAAGTTCACACGCAAAGAGTTAATAATAAAAGGACAGAAATAGTTTTCCAAGCCAACTTACTAAGAAAACTGAGCATTGATATGACGAACTAAGAAAAGACTGGGGGGGGATAGAAAACGTGTATGCCAACACTTGACACTGCATCGAGAGTTGTAAACATTTGCTACTATATATACTGCGTTTAAATTTTTTGTGATTTTCTGTTAAATATGACTTAAGTGCCAAGAAAACAAGCCTTAATAATTAAAGCCAAAAAACAAATATAAAAATGGGGGGGGGGCAGGTTAGCAGGAGTGACTGCAACAGGTGTTTGGTAATCTGCGAGCTCAGTGACAGTTAAAAAAACCTTAACAAACCCTTTTGGGCGATTGTTAATGTGAAACCTTTCAGGTTTTTTAATTAGGTTCATTTTGCGACTTTATTTTAGATAAAAGTATAATACTCGAAAACTAATTACTTTTTTAATTGTTTAATATAATGTACACATTATTTAAATTTCTTTAACTGTCGAAGTACAAAAATTATGAGGATTTAATATGAGAATTTTTACAAAAGTTTACAAGTTATTATCATTTAAATATTTAAATCAAACACATGAATGGAGAATTGAGAATTATGAGTATTGTTTAAAAATATAAAAATCAAACATTCATGGCAGTTTTTTTAAGCTTTCTTAAAACAAAATTATTTTTCTATATTGCAATAGCAAAATACACTGGTGTGCAAAAATTAAGGACGAAGTCGAAAAATTAGCATATCAGCTGTAAGATCAGTATTTCTGGCAAAGAGATTGCACGCCGTATAGCAGTTAAAATCACACAGAGTTGCTGCCTCAGCGAGAAATGGCGAATAATCAATCTGTTAGACGACATCTGGATGCTTTTACCCGAGGTCGAATCATTGGGAAGTTGGAGGAAGGCCGCAGTGTGACAAGTGTGGCTGCAGAGTTCGGAATTGCTCACAGCATCGTTTCACGACTTTGGAGACAATTTCAAACTACAGGAACAGCTATCCGGGGGTTTAATAGTGGTCGTCCACGAGGAACCACACCCGCAGATGACCGGTATATTGCCTTACAGGCCAAAAGAAACAGGCGGCAGACAGCGGGAGAAATCGCTAGACACACGACACAGGCGACTGGACGACCGATATCGCGTTTTACCGTGGCCAGAAGACTGCACTGTGGTGGTCTGTTTGCACGACGCCCTGTACGGTGTGTACCTCTAACGCCTGCCCATCGGAGAAGGCGTTCTCTGTGGTGCCGGGAACACCGGAATTGGAGAGACAATGAATGGGGACGAGTACTCTTACAGATGAGAGCAGATTTAATCTGAGTAGCGATTCTTATTGTATACTCATCTGGAGAGAGCGGGGAAGCCGCAATCATCCCTCGAACATCATTGAAAGGGACAGGTATGGAAGTGGCGGTGTTCTCGTTTGGGGAGGCATCATGCTTGGTAGTCGTACAGACCTTCACATCTTCGACGCAGGTTCAGTCAACGGGACCCGTTATTGTAACGAGATTCTTCTTCCATATGTACGTCTTTTTAGAGGCGCTATGGGTCCGCAGTTCCTTTTCATGGACGACAATGCACCCTGTCATCGCACAGTAGCTGCCGAACAGCTCTTAGAGAGTGAGGATATTGAACGTATGGATTGGCCGGCACGATCTCCGGATCTCAATCCCATCGAGCATGTATGGGATTTTCTAGGCAGACGCTTGGCAGCTCGTACCTTACCACCAGTAACGATTCCGGAGCTTCGATTGGCGCTGCAAGACGAACTCAACAACTCATTGACACCCTCATTCTCAGCATGGGCAGACGCTGTGAAACCTGCCTAGCAGTCAGGGGAGATCATATCCCCTATTAAAGACCGGATGTTTCGGCTGTCAGTCGCATTGCGCTCCATGCTACTTTTTCAATAAAGCTTCTTTTTATCCCTCTGATTTCTCTTTTAGTAAGTGTTGCTTACATTACTCATGTCCTTACGCATTGGGGATCTTACGGTATTAAATGTGTTGATTTGGAAAGCTTTTTTACAGAGTTATATTGAAAAAAACCGTCTCGTCCTTAATTTTTGCACACCAGTGTATTTTCATCCCAAACATCAATACTTTTTTTAACAAAGTCCAAAAACGTAAAATAAAGATAATTTTTGTAATTTATTGAGTGTTCCTGTTAATTTACATCTGTTTCTTTACAGTCATTATGGAAATATCATGAATTACCGAAATAATTTGTTATAACTTTTCGATATGCAGTATATGCCGGCATCGATCGATCTATACACATATCTTAGCCTAGCAAAATGCAATGAATGATTCTATTTTTCTTTTCTGAGAGGCAGGGAGATCAATATCAAAATCTCAAAGCAGGCGATATGCAATGAAAAATACCCAAATAGTATGAACATCAGAACCTCAAATGCACGAAAAATAATAATGTGCCCATCCCCCCCCAACGGAAAAAAAAAAAAAAAAAAATTATCTTAAGGTACTAAGTAGGAGAAATGCTATATAATACCCACTTGTTATAAAGGGGGTTTGTATATGATATGAATAATGAAAAAGTAAAAATGTATAAGAATCATAGAAAATTACATAATTAATTTCCGTACATAAAACACTGATCGTAAGAAAACTCACACAAGGTTGAAAATTTGGGCTGAAAGTAATGATTTTCTGCGGGGAAAACATGGACAGGTGAAATACTGTCCCAGCACACTTTCCCTAAAGACTAATTTCTTCAGGAACCCCAAAGAATGATATTATAGACAGAGCTAAGTAGATAAATCTAATAATTATAGCGGAAAGGAAGCTATTATTAAGCCCCAAAAGGAATATCCTATTGTCGAGTCGCAGAAAGGCTCTCAACCAGCTAAGTACGCAAATGTTAGAGATCACTCCTGAATTCGATCGACTGTTATTTCGTAATGTCTTGGTGAGCTGCGTAGTATTAGTAAGATAACATTTGGATATTTTTATCTGAGAAGTGTGTAACTAAAATAATTCGTATAAGCGTTTTTTATTCGTAAAAACAGAATACTAGCTGTAGTAGCTGTTATATATATGTTACCAGCAAAGTTTGAAATTCGGCATTCTAATAGAATCCCTAGGTATTGTATGTAATGCTTAAAACTAGCTGGCCAATGTATGAAACGATTCATATTTCACACATTTCCTAGGTATTTTATAGAATGCCAAATGACAAAGCGGCAAAGTCTGGCCAATGTATGAAACGATTCATATTTCAGACATTTCCTAGGTATTTTATAGAATGCCAAATGACAAAGCGGCAAAGTATGAAATACATTTCCGATTCCCAAAATGACTATTACGAAGGAACCACGGGACTACTGGCAGCTTAATTACTAGGATGTGATGTTTGTGAGAAACAAAAATACATTAATTTATCATGTTAAAGAAAGGGTCAATACTATACAGATTATGTCGCGAGCTCTGAGTTATTTCCCGTAATTCATGGAAACTCATTTGAGTACTGGACACGGATGTGGCAGAATGTTGAAAGAACTTTCAACCGAATACGAAAACGTTAGATGTAATGATATTGAACTGCCCTGCCATAAAAAAACAAAAAGGTATTAAAAATGAGCATTGTCGTGACTGTTTCTGAATTTAATTTCCGTTGTCAAGTAGATCTTACCGATTCGCAGGCTCAGCCAGAGAGAAAATACAAGTTTATTATGTTGTATCAAGATCTTCTCACCATTTTTTTACGCATTTTGAATAAAATTTTTTTAATGTCACTCTTTCATTAATTTTTCAAAATAACATTTGTATTTTTGACGAATGAACGTCTTTTAAATAAAAGCCTAATCAGGAAAAGCGTGTAATAATTCTCATATTTCATACTTCATAAAAACGTTCGGCATTATATACAATGCCTAGGCATTCTACTGAGTGCTGGCGTTTCATACTTTGCCGGTAACATATACAATTTATTTTTTAGGGCTGGAGAAATCTTTAACGATTAATATATACGCATTTTATCTTTCATGGTTTCAAAAAACTTTAATGACTAATATACGCGTGTTTTATCTTTCAGAACTTCAGAAATCGTTAATGACTATAATATACACGCACTTTATCTTTCATGACTGTAAAAATCTTTAATAATTAATATACACGTGTTTTATTTTTCATGGCTGCAGAAGCCTTTAACTATAATGTATACGTATTTTATCTTTCATGATTGCAGTAATTTTTAATGATTAAGATATAAGTGTTTTATCTTTCAGGGCTGCAGAAATCTTTAATGACTAATGTACACGTATTTTAGCTTTAATGACAGCAGAGATTTACGATAGTGCATACGATAGTTAATACTCGTATAAATGAAATATTATCCAGTAAATATAATTTGCTTTTGCGAATATTGCAAAGTAAAGTATAGTACCATTTATAAAAATTGGCAAATTACGATATGTAAGTGACACACGAGAATTCTAATGTATGCTTGCTAAATTATTACTGGTATTAATTACTGCTTTGATTACACACTAATAATAAGGCATAATAATATTATAATTATAAATTTGCTTTTGTTCAGAGCACTAATTTCATATAGGTGTTTAAAATTAACTGTTAGTCACGATACTGTTAACTGATAAATTATTTTTTCCAGCTATAGTTTTTTGAGTCACATTTGATCCAGTCCAATTACATTAATTGATAGATAGACTACTTTTATTATTTTCTAATTAACGATTGGTTAATAGGTAATTGAAGCCCTCATCTTAATCATTATATGAATACTTTAAACGAAATGCATTTCAATTAGTTCGCATAAATTGATCTCTGCAACAGAATTCAAAGCACTGCTTATCACGTATAGTTCGAACCACATCGTTCATAATCCCCTGATAGCCTGCTAATATTTGCTTACAACAATTTGAAAAGTGAAACGGAAATTTATAGTGAACGAACGTAAAATGCGAAACTAATGGCCCTTCTGGAATAACGTCTCTGGGTATTTAAAAAAGAAGAAAGAAAGAAAGAATGTCCTAAAGGGTGAAAAAAGTCAAAAATGCAAAACAAATCAGTACAAAAATAAATGCGAAATGCATGGAATTAAACAAGCTGCATTGAAACACGTGATTATTCTAGAATTTCACCAGAAGTGGAAAAACGTGAAGATCCTCAATAAAGGTCCTGATTTTACGAAATCATAAAAGAATGCGGATCTTGCGTTAGAATTGGAACCAGGGAGGAGGTGGTTATAGCAAATATTTTCATAGATAGTTTACAACGATTTTAATAGCAGATAAGCGTTATAAAGTTATTCTACCTTTTTTAATAAAGTGTATTTCAAAGATGAATTCCGTTCGTTCTAGTTTTCACATATTTCCAACAGAAATGGTAAATTTTGAATGGCTCCAATGTCAGCTCTTGTACTGTCTTAGTAAATTTATTTAAATTCATGCTTGTTGGTGATCATGGAGGTATTCTGCACGTTTCCCTTGCTTTGCGAAAGTACAGCGTTGTAATGAAAGTCAGAATTCTCACTAATGAATTAACAGTTACTACAAAGGTAATTAACAGTTACTACAAATTTAAATTAAAGAAATTTCTGAGACTCTCTAGTTTTCATTTTGTAAATGCATACTAAATACGTAAATATTATTCCTAAATAAATGGAAATAATTCATGTAGTATTCAGCCTCCAAAACTGAGAAAATCCACAAGCACATTGCAAAGCTATTAAAAACAATAGCAATAACCATGGTGCGTTACAGTGGATCGCAATAATTCAGCAAAGGGAAAGATATACGGAGGCACCTAGTTATTATACGAAAGAGAAAGAGCATTGCTTGTATCCGTAAAATCACGACAAACCTTAGCTTTTGTCACTGAAGATACGCATATTGCTTTACTCGAATTTCACTACTGTCTGCCTGCTCCACTACCGAAAGATGAAATGTGTTTGTTGAGAAAGGCCTGAAATACAATTATATGCTTGTCTCAGATGGTTTTTCTATCATAGAATTCTACGTCGACAGTAAAAAATATCATAAAAGGTCATCTTATTCGTATTAAAATTCCATTGCCTTTTAAGGTCTCTGTTAGGCGAAGACGCCTGCATGTGGTTTTTATAAATAAATGAACATATTCGCTGTTATTTATTTATGCATTTATGCAAGAAATATGCAAATATACGGAAAGAAAATGATATAACAGACATATAACTATAATTTAATTCTGATCTGCTCTAACAAAATTTATCTTTACAGCAACGGTCACTTTGAAAAATATGTGATTAAAAAAAAAAAAAAAAACCGCAATTGTCAAGAAATCATCAATGGATGCTCGTTTAAATGTTTTTAAAGTGCTTCCTATTAGAAAAAGAAAATTTTGTATTTTGACTCGGAAAAACAAATTTTTACAGTTATTTACCCAAACTTCCCACTCTTCCATTTTTCAGCATGACAACCCTAGACATTCCTAACAACGGACAATGTTTTCAAGACTCCATTTTGATTTTTTGGTTCGTACTTGGAAACATGTAAGTTTAATTCATTTCTGGCCATTTTAAATATTAATTATTTGTAGAGTTAAAAATTTGTGTTTATTATATTGTCGGTGTTTTCTTGGCCTATTTTAAAAATTTTGCTAGAATTTTTCTTGTGATATATTTATTTTACTTTTGCCTTCATTCGTGTAATACATAATTTATATCATTGAAGAAGCGATTTTGTCGGGGAATGTCCTCTATATTTTTTGCAAGAATGGCTAATTGTTTTATGTTTTTAACAAGAAAGTTCCTTGTTTAATTTTTAACAATAGTGTTCCATGGTTTTAATTTTTTAACACTTTTTGACTTCTTTTTTAGCTCTACTCGACCATGTACTTAATAATTAAATTACTTGACTTAATGTTCTTTGTTTTACTTTTGGCTAGTTTTTTAGTTCTGTTTCGCCATATACTTAATTACAGATTTTTTTTTCTTTTCCCTTACGATTTTTATTTTTTGGTTTATGACTCATACAAACAGAGAAGACGGAACATTATCGATTTTATTAATTATTGTTATTTGAAAGGGAACAAATTTGTTCCTCTTGAAAAATTAATTAGTTTCCGTTTGAATTATAATAACTGAATTTGTTTTTAGTTGATTTTTATTTGATTGGAATTATAATAACTGAATTTGTTTTTAGTTGATTTTTATTTGATTTTTTACTTTTTGCACAATTTTTTTTCCTTTATTCGTGAATTTAACAAATTTCCAAATATTTTTACTTCACTAACATTTAAGATTAAGATAAAAAAATTTTCTTTCTCTTCCTGGAAGATAATTTCTCTTTAATAAACGTTTATTTCTAACTTTTCAACTTCAGCGCAAGTTTTAGGTTATTCTAAAAGTTTCATTTCTTACCTATTTATTAATTAAGTTTCATTTCTTACCTATTTATTAATTATATATATGAAATAATAGCAAGGAAAAGACCGGAGCAGTGTTGATGCGTACGTAGATCCATATTGAAGAGGAAGCATTCTGATTGCATCGTAAGCTAATAGGTTGACTTTGTAATATCTAAAAAACTTGGCAGTCGAGGTAGTTTTTATTCCATTTTTATTTGCAACTGACATTTGTGGCCACAGTTCGCTTGGCACTCTAGCCGTGCCTATCCAAGAACATTTACATTTTTGATATTACTGCAATAGGAAGCAGTATAGCGATATTACGTCCTAGCAGAGCAGAGAGGGAAGCTGAAGTGCGTAGCTATGCAAGATGAATAACACGAAGAGAAAGGTTTTGGTTTGAGTTAAAGTTTCAGTTCCCAATTATTACGTCATCAGTGCTGCGCAGGCCATGTAAAAAGGAATGATTTAGAAATGACGCAATGCAGAGAAGTTATTACGGATTTTAGAACAGAGAGAATTAAAGAGTTACCGTTAGTTTAAATTATAATTTCGATTCACATATTTTTTTTATCTTACATATATATACAGATACACATACAAATATTCAAAGTTAAAAGTTATTAAATCAATAATTTTCTACAGCTTTATGTGTTATATCTACAGCACTTTCTCGCCAACCTTAAAATAAATTTTAAAAATGCTAAAAGTAAACATTACAAATTATGATTTCAATAGAAAGTTTTAATACATTTATTACGATCAAAAAGTTCGGTCATTTTTTCTCCATACACACTAAATTTTCTCATTCGAAATCAGAGCCAAGTTAACGTTTCTTCCTCCAATTATGAATAAGTACCGTTTTTAACCCTTGATTTCGCACTCCTGTTTATGCTACCGTGTAGCTACCTAGCCCCTTATGAATAGTATGACCCTCAATCACGAAGCTTAAATTTTCGCACGCTACTGCTCAGACAAAAACGTAACATCACGCGAAGTGTTATTCCTGCCCCCTCCTTTTATTCCTTATTAACATCACAAATAAAAAAAAAAAAGTGCAACAGAAAATTTACGAGCATTCGGGACAGTTGGTCGCAGAAGTCATCGTTTTGTCTGTCCAAATATGAATAAGACAATAAATTACTCGGTACATCATTGCCCGCTGGTTACCGACGTACAGATATGATAAGCAACAGCATACACAGACACACAAAGAAGAGAGAGCATGTGGCGGTGGTTATAAATTTAGGCCGTCTCCCTGTCATAATAAATAAAATAATTTGGTCCAGAGTGTATACGAAAGGCCACCGTAGTCGGGGAAGCAGAGCAAGAGAGGAAAGTTAGTAATAGAGGAGATATGTTTGAGAGAATATGGGAAAGGGGGTGGAGTATATAAAGGTAGGGTGTGGCTGGTTTTGTTGGATCATTTGTTTGAATTTTGTTTATATAGGAAACCTCGGGAATGTCATACTAAAAGTGGATTTAATGCTGTTTGTCGCAGCGCCATGTTTCTTTTTTTAAACCACAAAAAGATTCTGGAAATGCATGGAGTTTAAAATATATCACTTGATTTAAATATTCAATAACCTTTATGCAGGAGTAATAAAAGTTCCGATGGTACATTGGTATAACAGTTTGAAAACAAAAGTAATATCAAAAAAAGGAAAACAGATAAATAACTTTACGTTTTTGTTTTGTTTTTTTAGTTGTTGTTGTGAGGGATGGGGTATTACGAAAAATATTTTTACAGTACATAAAATGATTTCATTGGGTGTTTTTATATTTTTTACCGTTATTTTATATACAATCGTAACCATTAATCAGGTTCAATCAGGGTTTTAATTATAATCCAAGTGTTTATTTTATTACTTTCACGCAGTGCATATATCCTCACTTTAAAATTCAATATTCCAGATGCTATCATCATTTGCTTTTTTGATGGTAAGGTTCAAATGAAGAAATTCACCAATAACTAACGTCTCGGAGAATTTACGTCTAATTTACTACACTTGTATTTCATTTTAACATTCCAAAATACTGATAATGTTTCAATAAATAGCAGAACATGGATTATCCATGGATAAAATAATGAAATATACTTAAAAAAAGGAGGAGGAGAGAAGTTACGAAAGCGAGGAATAACTCCTCCTACTACATACCGAGTTGTTTTTTGTTGTCTAATGCTTATGAAAATTATGATCACTGACAGTTGGTCATATTGCAGTTCATTAGCTTGCTTAATACTGTGTAAAATAAAATCAAAATACTTAATACAAAGTATTATCTAACCACAACACCATAATTATTGAGATTTTTTTAAAGTTTCATTTATTGATAATTTAGGTTTTATAAATGACCGATAATTTATTCACAAAGAATAGGATATGCCATGATAATGGAACACGCGAGATAATTTTTAATGGAAATTAATTTTTCCCCGTGAATTTTTATTTTAAAGTGCAGTAAAACATTAAAAAAAACAGTTTTGTTTAATGCAAAATATATGGAGCTAAAACAATTATAGTTTATTTTCTGATATAATATATTTTTAATTATAATTACTTTTATTTAATTATTCTTTGGTTTAAGATGGATAATTTCTGTTCATCGGATCACCTCAATGACTGACGGATAATAAAAACCGACGTTTAAAAGAGTGACGGATAATCTAATTTTCGTTATACAATCTTTGTTCTCGGAATTTAGCCATTCGTTGAATTGAAATATTTGTCAAAATTTCTGTTTTATTCAAAACTATAGTTATTTAAGATTAATCAAGGATTAATTTAAAAGAAAATATCTTCTTTTATTACCATGATGATTTGCAATAGTTGAACCGTAAATTATTTGAATCGTCATAAATGTTTTGAATCCTGATGTCCGGCAGTCAATTGTGAATGGAAGGTAAAAGTTTTTTGCAACTTCACAAAAAAATCAGGACGAAGCTGTTCTTAGAAGCGCTTAGAAGAAGTGATGTTTGCTGTCCATGCAACTTAAAAGAAGAAACGCTTACCGGAGTAAATGAAAATTTCTCATAGCGACCACCTCCTCAAGGCGATTAACTTGAAAGCGACTGATACTTCTGAGAACCTAACTAAATTACGGTTTTGAACATTACCGATCATCATTTCCTATAAGATGAAATTCCTCTACAAGAAAGCGAAACCTTCTGAAAGCATGAATAATCATTTAAAATGGTTTCATTCTAATTTAGTACAGTGAAACTTTCAGTTCGAGGTCACAATACAGTTTTCATAAGAAAGTTTTCTTTTTCCTTTTTTTTTTTTTTTTTTTTTTTTTTTAAGTTACAAAATAGTACAATAATATTTTCTCTAAATATCGGAGCAGAGGTTGCTTCGGTTAAATTCTGCGTAGAATGCTATAAAGCAATACGAGTTCGTTAACATTTTAAAATTAAAAACTCCAGGATTTAAAATAAAAAGGAAATATACAATGCAAATGCCCCAAAATACACCTCCATGTATTCAAAACAATCACAAGTTAAACATTTAATCCTTCATCTGTATAATTCACTATTTAAGAAAACAATTCTTAATAGTTTCAGCATGAAGCAGTACCGAGAAACTAATCTGAAAGTTGGTAACACATTTCTAAAGAAAGGGGCAGGAGGAGAAAAACGAGGGAAAAAAAAAAAAAACTTTAACATCATCCAAACACGGAGGACTTAATAGGCATCACAAAAGGTATCATTTCCAATAGAAAGAGAAAATGCTCTTTAAATAGCCTTTCCCTCGCCTTTAAATGAAAGTTCATCTCGCACCTAACCCCCTTTTTACTGCTCCCTGTATTTACTTCGCCTCCTCTTACCATTTCGGTAGTAATCTCTAAGAGTAGGTATTAAGCTGTTTACTACCGGGTCCAGCACCTCTCAGATGGGCTCGAGGGACAGCGGTCAAGCACCGTTGTTTGACCAAACATTTCCCCCGCTCCCGTACGTTTCTTCCTTATTTCCCAGACATTTATATGGGCAGCGGAGCTGCCTGTAGATTGCCTTTTCCAAGCTGCGCTCTCCTTAGGTCAAATACTATGAATAAGTTTGCAGAACGTGGAATTAAAGCTCTAATATCAAATACAAAGCTTAAATAATCTACATGCTATAAAACTGAAAATCGAAGTACACAGTACTAAAGATATTTTCAATAGTATATACTTTTTTTAAAACATTAACTATTTACAATATACTGCTAATTATTTCAAAACTTTTCATGGTATTTGACATTCTTTAGTCAGAAAAAATAAACATCAGAAAACTGAAAAATAAATAAATAAACGAAAAATTAAAAAGTAAAAAACAAATTCTGAAAGCTCTCAGATTTTTATATTACGTGCAAAGGGGCCTTTTCTTCATTCACACATACATACATGTTTCGAGAGCATTTGGGCTAAAGCCGCTTTGTATTAAAAATATTTAGAAATAGAGTATCTTTAGTATTTCCGATAGATAGTCTCGCGCGCTGGAGATAAAAATATTTTACTCCAATACAGTGAGTTGCCACTGCTCGTTACGAAATCGTTGAGTTTCTTAATCAGAAATTCCTTAAAACTAAAAAAAAATTTAAATACATAATAAACCAAATTCGATATTCAAATTCGATATTCGGTGGTGGATTAATTAAAATTCAAAATTTTATTTTTCAAAATTTGATTATTCAAAGTTTTATCCCCCTAGGTATCTTCCCCCCCACACAATGCAAGAATCATAACATACATTCGTGCAGACTCTTCAATATTCAATTTCTTTAAATATAATACAGGGCGATAATACTTGGTGGCAACAATTTGAAAAGTGATACAGCCTTTAACAGTGATTCGACGCAAAATGCCATTTCCAGACTAATAGCCCTTCTCCGCTAGATAGAAAAAATTGGGCTAAAATTGGCTAAGCTAAATAAAATTAGCTAAATAAAATTTGGGCTAAAAATGAAATTCTGCAATAAGATTTAAATATAATGCATTGATACAAGATAATTAAATTCGTCGTGTACGAGTTTCAGAATGAACAGATATTTCTTTTGTAATCGGCGCGGACTGTGTATCTACCACAAATGCAATCGGTGTTTCTCCTTCTGCATAAATTTAAATGTTCAATTACCCCCTCAGCCACAAGCCCATACTTTTGGGATCAGCGTTATTATTTACAATTCGGACACTACTGAAAATGTACATGAAATGGTATAAACAATAAAGTGCAGCAACAAAACAGTTATTTTGAGAAAGTTGCAACTACAAAAATAAGTAGCTAGAGGTAAAGTAATATTTGCAAAGGATAAACTTTCACAGTGTACTCCAACAGATAATAAAAGGTAAGATTATTTACTCGAAAAAAGCAATGTTCAAGAATTATTACAGATATGTGTTTATTCACAAAAAAATTTAAATACCCAGTCATCAAATGCGACAAAATGAAGGAATCCAAAACAAATATTTCCATATCTTCCTTTTATCATATCTACAGGAAGTGAGTTTATTACGAATAACAATACTGATACAGTTTTACTGAAAAAAAGCAACTCAATACAGGAGTTCCGAACTAAAGCTGAGAAACGAACAAATGGAGGCTAAAAATACTTGTCATTTATGACTCTTCTATAATCTAAACACTGATTTCTCTAAATACTTTAGCAGTTTGAAATGAATATTTTATTCTGTGCCCAAATATTTCATCCGCATATTAAAATTTGTCTCTCAAAAGCTATGCTTTCGTTTTGATAAATGAACTGTTGTAATAATATGGATTCTGCATAGCGAACAAAATTGTATTTTCTTGCTGAGAAGCAACTACAAAAGTAATTTGTTGAAGACTGGAGAAATTAAATAAAATATTCTAATAAGATAATCCAAAATGAAGGACGTATCAATGACAACGCTGTTGCTTAACTCGTCGCCTTTGCCAAAATAGTATACTTTGTTTGAAAGTACCGCAAAACTAGAATAGATATACCACACGATTTAATTCAAAACAAATTTCCACTGAAGTTTAATATCATATTCCACCCTAGTATCGACTTTCCTCTTTGCAGCGCGGGGGAAAGAATCAGACTGAAATTTCTCAGCTTGTTCCCCACTTATCAGGGCATTTCCAACAGCCTTAAAAATTAATTAAGCTCCTTATACCATTAAATCAGAGCATTATATTCAGGGCGGCGGACAAGGAATATATCCATTTCATGGTGTTAAAAGGGAACATCATTTTCATCGAGAGCTCGTTCATTAAAAGTCTTAATGGTCCACGCGTAAAGAATGTCTGAAAGTCTTCATAGAAAAGAGGTCCCTCCCACAGCAGCTGGCATTTAAGATATGATAATTTAACTACTAGGGAAACAAATTGTTATCTCTTTACGTATTCCCTAAAATAACAGAAATATGGTTAAAAGGTTTATATAAAATATAAATAGAACAAATTGCATACATTAATTTTTTGGTTTCGGAATTAGTTAATTTGTTATTTATTGCTTGCTTGATAGGACATTACAGAAAGAGTGCATTTTTTTTTATGCAGGACGTTAAAACGAAGTTTCATAGGTATGAATAAATCCATGAAAACACCCATGAAGTAAGAGAGAGAGAGAAACTACGTCTGCTTTAGCCACTTGCCAACCTTATGGATTATTGGAATACTGGCATGAAAAGCTTCAAGAACTCTAGCTAATAGTAAAATAATATAATCAGTAAGATGAATAATAATGAAATGAAAATTGCCAATATATCAACAGAGAATTTATCCCCCCCCATTTAGGTGGCCTAATTTGGGTTTTCGATTTTGGGGGAAGTTCCACCATGTAACTTAGTACATTCTTGCTACATGAATATACAGGTGGTTATCAAAATAATGAAGGTAGTTAACAGTGGTAATATAATTCACGAATGTGCTTCGTATTTATAAAAAGTGAATAGAATAAACAAGTGACGCCGCTCAGGCGGGAAAGTGGTTAATGACTCCGACTGCCGTAATAAAGGGTCCGGGTTCGAATCCGGGAGAAGACATCAATATAAATTGCATGTCCCTTCTTAAGAGGCGATGGTGGACCACTTATTAAATGCCTTCCTCATAAAGTGACCACCGCTTCCGGCCTTAGTAGCAGCCAACGGCTAGTGCCCATCAGTGAAAAAAAATTAATATATATAAATAAATCACTCATTTATTTTGCCCCCTAACAGTTTGGATTTTTTTTATTGTTAGCAGTATAATTAGATGCATAGCTCCTGCTATTTTATAGGTAGTGTTATTTGTCAGACATTTCAAAATTTCAAGAAAAATGTATCAGTTTGAAGCATCTGTCATTGCAATTTCCAGAGTATACTGAATGCTTCCAGAGCTATGATATCAAAAATTATGATAGCATACAGAGTCCAAGAAAACATCTGTTAAATACAATAATGAATGAAAGAAAAAATGCGAGTGAAAGAAACGGACTAGCGTTGAAGTAGATTATAACATCAAAAAAAGAAGAGAACTGGAGATAAAAATACTGCATTTTTCAAAGTGATCGCATCGATTTGCAACTGCATGTTCACAAAGTAACCATTACTATTACCCTGGAGATTCACAAAATGTTCATAATGTTCATAATACAATAGCGCTTATTAAGAAACGTGTCACAGATTGAAATCTAAGTCGTGTCAAAAGCAGAAGTATTACAAGACTGCCATATAGAAAAACGTTGTCTTAAATAGACAATTCATCAATTTCCCACAGTTCCCCACAAGCAGATACGTTTACATTACATGATTCAGGTTGCCTCATATTAGCTGTCAAGCATAGACAAGGATTTATCATCATTTAAGCAACCCTTTCGTGATTTTTTTTTTTTGCAAGTCTTATTGTACCGCATTTTCCTATTGTAACAAGGAGAGTGACTAACAAATTTCATGCACAATCTTTAGCCAACCACGTCCATTTGGGGGCGCAAACATTGGGGATAGAATATCTCGGGATGATAATTTTCCCATCCAAAAAATAATCATAACATAGCATAACGCACATGAAGACATAACAAATTTCCTGATATGCATGATTCCCTGATTTGAGTATCATCGAAGAAGACAAAACATATTTCCTGACTTCCATGATTCCCTGATTTGAGTATCATGGAAGAAGACAAAACGTATTTCCTGACTTGCATGATTTCCTGATTTCAGTATCATTGAACAAGGTATACCTTCTCTAATAAATGAAGCTAGGAGCTGATATCCAGTACAAGCATTTCACAGGAATGTCCACCGCCAATTAATAATTTATTAACTGATGCAATTTTATTCTTAATCGAAGTCAAGAGTCAAGTGGTGTCATATACCGAGCACTAACTATTAATATGGTTTTTTATATCGATAAAAGATTTTACATTAATATTTAATATTTCCATCTTTTAGAAGCATCTGTATATTGCTAACTTAAATTGCTAGTGTAAGAAAAGAAAATTACTCTTTTTTTATTTTGTTTTGTTCATAACAGTATCATGTAAAAGTCCTGACGGCTGATTAGAAATGTCATCAAAGCACTAAATAATCAATTCTGTTAAGTAACGCTTGCAATCTTGCGCAGATTTAATTACTTTATTTGCAGGCTCAGAAAATTTAATTTACTTCATATAGGCAATTGAAAAAAATCCTAGGGAACCCTAGTGAAAGCTTAATGAGCAGTGCAGCACGTAGGTACACAAACTAATACATTACATAACTTGTAAAGGCATACTCCACTTTTAGGCTATTCAACCGTTTGAACTTTTGCATTTATTACCAGAAAGCATGTTTATAAATATAAAAGCAGAAGAAAGTATGCCTTGCATATGCAAGTTAAAAGACAGTAGTATAGCCACTGCTATTCTTTATACATTATTTCAAAGGAAAAGAAAGAAAAGATGAGCATTTAGACAATGCAACAGAATAATAATGTCATTAATAAGAATCTTACTAACTAATGATGAACCTGTATGCCGCCCAACCAGGATATTGCTTAGTAACTCTTACTGTCGTACGGAAGGGCTCGAGTTCGAATTCTGGAGAAGCCATCGATGTTTGTAAATGTATAGTGTCTGTGTGGCATGGTGGCACTCTAAATATGCGCCAGACCTCTCGAGAGGCTGATGACCGGAAAGGAGGGGTGGATGATAGGGAAAAGGGGCCTCCGTCCCGCCGAGTGGCTTTCTCTCAAAACTGAGGAGGGGGGGGTGGAACGGAGCTTAAATCGGGCTGTCACCTATATGGTATTCTAAGCTCTTGACAACGACAGGCCCCTTTGACTCCCTGTCACAGTGAATGTCGTAGGCTTGTGTTGACCATTGTCAAACAAGTGAGACTGGCAACAGCAACGGCAGAATCTGTAAGTATGGTATGTATGTTACTCACATCATAGGAAAACAGCGTCACCTAAAGCCACCAAATTCTAAAATACATAGTCCTCCACCAAAGATATGCACCTAAAAAACGAAATTTTGAGTTTTAATCTTTTAAAAAAATTATTTGTTTATTTAATTTACGTTTCGTGCTTCATTAATGAAATTTCTAAGAACAAAATAAACGATTTAAAAGAACTCTCTTGCCACTCGCTAAAATATAAAATATTTTGGCTTTCAAATTTTATCAACCCACTCAGCGGTTTGAAAGAAATCTATTGCCACTGCCCGAAATAAAATATTTTAAAAATAAATATTTATTTTCTGCGAGTGCGAAAATAAATATTTATTTTTGCCCGAAATAAAATATTTTTATTTCTGCGAATGAGTGTGTTACCATTCGTCAAAGAGTAAGAACCTTTTCGTTCAAATTTCATATCTCTTATTGATTGACAGGCTAATGATTTAAAACCAATAAACGTAGTTTTTAATTTCTGTTACTATTAATTACTAACTGGACCCTAGAATTACACCAGCTAGCGGATAGTTGAATTCAAAATTCGGAGCAAATCTCTCCCCCTCTTTTCCCGGGGGTAGAGAACCAAAGAAAATGGTTCCACTGGAATGTATAAAAGTATCATCTGCAACAATACTGCAATGCCTAATAGCTTTATTAGGGATTACTTCTAACAGCGAGATGAGATTTACACCATTTGAAAAAGGGTTAGCTCTCTCTAAAGATCATTCTCATTGTGTCATACTGCTTTGATCAATGCCTTTGTTTGATACATTATAAAAGGAGAGGATTTTGTTTTAATTCAAGGAAACTAACTCTCTCGTTAACAAATTTTGATTAGGATCTTAATGATCAGCCATCAAGGTAATCTTTTATAAATGGAATTTCAAGGGATAAGGATATTTCGCATACACATTTAGAATATTACATAAGCATAAATCATTCAAAAGTGCTAAAACCGGATTTAGTATTCCAAACATTTTTAGTTTAATAAACATATCAAATCAAACATTTTTGTTAGTATGAGGAGTATTTCTGGCATATGAAGTTTGGAGCTATGAAATGAAATAATGATTAAGATAATAATTTTTTGCTTTCTCTTAGACATGATAAAATAATATATTCTTATGAAGTCATTTACCCTGTGTAGCAAAAGATATGAAAAATAAATATCATACTTCATTAATTAAGAAATAACTACACTTTTATAAATATGCAATCTTCAGGGTTTATTTGGCCCGATTGTTTTGTTAATTATAATGATGATACACAAGCCTTTTGCTCCTATTATTAGACTTAATAATATCTCCTATTATCAAGGAATATATTCCTAAGCTTATATTTCCTATTATTGTGCTTAATAATATAGCTCTTATGCTACATTATTAAAAATCACAAATCCTAAATATTCCATTTCTTATTTGCTACGATGCCATGACAATAATAAAAATCTTTTCAAAGGCGTTACTCTTCAAGACTTTTAGTTTTAAATGACACATAAAACATACTGATGGCCATCGCTACACTAAAATCAGAAAGCCACGATCCTCATTCAACAATTTACTACACGATAAGCTCGATCATACAAGGAAATCTGCTTAAGATTATAAGGTATTTCTCCCGCCTTCTTTGCATGCCTTCGTGGTGTGGTGGTCTGCACTCTGGGCCCGTATTCCAGACGTCCGTGGTTCGATTCCCGGCGAGGGCGTTGCTTATTTTTCACTTATGCTTCCAAAAAAAATACCTAATGCCATTACAGTGGTGCCCGAACTAAAAAGGGAGGGAGTGGGAGCCACCGGCCAGGCTATCGACCTAAGGTTTAACGAAGCGGATTTTGTGCCTGGTCGGTGGGACGAATAACTGTCAGCGAACTGTTAGAATAACTAATTTTTGAACTCTGCTGCTTCCAAAAAATACCTAATGTCTCTACAAGATGATCATTTATACTTTCAGAGGATTTTGATGTTCTGTAAAAGGGGTCGCCTAAGAGATGTGATGTTCATAACCGATGATTGTTTTATGTTTTAAGAAATACTGCTGATTCATATAAATAATCGTCTACGGAAGGCAATTTCAGAGAGATGTCACAGTATGCTGGCACTCTGTGATATTCTGGGGAAACGGTCGCTTAGATATGATGTTCAAAACCAGTGCTTGTTTATGTTTTGAAAAATACTGCTGATTCATATGGATAATCGTGTACGGAAGGCAATCTCTTGACAGGTTTCACTGTAGGTAGGTATTCTATGATATTCTGAGGAAGCGGTGGTCTACGCAATGCGATGTTCAGGACCGATGTTTGTTTATGTTCTAAAAAATACTGCTGATTCATATAAATAATCGTCTACGGAAGGCAATTTCTAGAGAGATGTCACGGTATGCTGGCACTCTGTGATATTCTGGGGAAACGGTCGCTTAGATATGATGTTCAAAACCAGTGCTTGTTTATATTTTAAAAAATACTGCTGATTCATATGGATAATCGTGTACGGAAGGCAATCTCTTGACAGGTTTCACTGTAGGTAGGTATTCTATGATATTCTGAGGAAGCGGTGGTCTACGCAATGCGATGTTCAGGACCGATGTTTGTTTATGTTCTAAAAAATACTGCTGATTCACATGGATAATCGCCTACGGAAGGCAATCCTCTTGATAGATGTCACGGTATGCTGGCACTCTGTGATATTCTGTGCAAGTGGTCGCTTTAGAGATGTAATGTTCAGAACCGATGCTTGTTTATGTTCTAAGAAATACTGTTCATTCTTACGGATAATCTCCTTCGGAAGGTCTCTTGACAGGTTTTTACTGTATGCTAGTACTGTACAGGCAAAATGATTTTTGAAGATTTTTTTTAATCTAATTTTTAAATGGAATTGGGTATTCAATACATAACAGCTGCAGTGATTCTTGCACATAACTTAACTGTTAATGACCTAATCTTTAACAGATGTAATCACATGACGTCATATTCTATTAAAGCTATCGGAAGTCAGCTGTCTAAAATGATTCTACTTTCAACATTGGAATTGCGATTCAAATGACTAAAATCCAATTACCATTCGCGAAATTTTCCTCTAAGTCAACAACTACAGGATCTTTTATTGAGCATTACGCTTAATAAAAAGTCAATAGTCTGGCCAAGTTTCTTCAGAATTGAGTAGAAACATCTGCCTGAATATAAATAGCAGAGCCATGCTCGGAGAAATAGCCGTTTCACAATCTCGTGGCGTAAAAAAGGCAGGAGAAAATGTTTCAGTGAAAGAAGGTTGCTAAATGTAAATTTATTAATAAAAAACTAGTAAATGTTAAAAACATCCTAAATGTTTTAAAATATAATACGCTTGTATAGATAGTTCACATAAATCATATTCGAAACAGCAGTAAATCTGCAACTATCGAAGAGCTACGTACGCTTGGCCCCTCAGCTAAAAAATTTAATACTCATTGGCTGGCCTGTGTATAATGGAAAGACTAAAGTAAATAAATAAATAAAAAGAAAAAAAAATCTGAAATGTTTCAGATTTTAAATTACGTCCAAAGGGGCGCGTTTTTTTAACATTTTGTGTGTTACCTTAATTTATTAAATATCATGTTTTTCGCACTTAAACCATAAAATTCAGTTCAAGAGCAATACCGCAAAATAATTTTAAATTGAGCATATCTTTAAGTCTCACGCGCTGGAGATAAAAATGTTTTTTCTCTACAACGTTGCCATTTCTCGGTTTGAAATCGTTTAGTTTTTTTAATCAAAAATTCGTTGAAGTTTTACAAAGTATGAAATCGATAATCAAACAAATTTCAAATTTCAAATTTGGTCTTCCACATGCTCATATTCGTTGGAGGATTACGTTATTCAAAATTCGATGACTCTATGTACCGTTATTTTATGACAATGTGAGAAATATACATACATTTACGCAGATTTTCATTATTTAATTTCTTCAAATATAATGCAGGACTCTAACATTTTATGGCAACAGTTTGAAAAGTGTACCGACATTTATCCGTCCGACGCAAAATGCCAAAACGAAACTAATAGTCCTTCGGGATTCAAATCCCTTTGGACTAATAATAAAACAAAATAAATAAAATAACATAATTGCAACAAAATATTGTTACGCTGGAAATTTCTTTTGCGGAAATTTTATTTTTGCAAATTTGAAATATTTACATTTGCGTCGTCAACAAGAAACCAGTGCTTTACTGCTCGATCTATGCTTTACTGAAGTGAAAGATGAAACATGAAATCTGCCCGGAAACAATTTCTATATTTTTTATTGCCATCGTTTAGTCGATTATGGCGGCTATCTGTTTGTAGTGAAGAATGCCTGCATACGCCTTCTCAATGGAAACTCGCTAATATTTACTGTGAATGCATATATAAACAGCTTTTTTGGGAGGGGGGAAGTTGCCGAAACTACAGTATTGCCTTCGATTTGAGGAAATCTACTCTTTGCATGCTAAAAGTGAGTAAGCCTGCAGGATACAAGGTAGGCCTGAGGAGTCACTGTAGGGAGAGTATTATAAAAATCATAATCGTAGATTTATGATTAAGCACAATAGGAAAACAATTATTCTATTATCTTTGACAATCCGATTATCTTTGATATTATTTAAAATGCTATGACGTTCGAAATTTTTTTCAGTGTATATTGTTATATCGAACAATCATTAGTTAGGTTACCTCAATATGGCAAACAACGCGAAGGCTATCCGCTTAAAGACAGAAATACCTTCGTGGAGGACTTGATAAGAGAAACCTGATCGTATTCACGTTACACACATGGAAAACCATCAATGTAGCAGTCCCGATGTCTAGGTTCGAACCACCAATATAGCGGTTTTAACCCCTCGCTCACAAGTGGAGCCAAAGGGATTGGTTAACTTTTAAGGGCCATTCACACTAAGGTTTATTTGAGCTAACGCCAGTCCACGTGTCGAGCCAATTCCATGTGTCAACTATCTCGGCTATACGTCAAGTTCATGTTTTCCAGTTTGTCCCGCTCGCTGCGAGGAAAAACTGGTTTTGGAGTTGGGTCAGATGTCTCCGTTAGTTCAGATAAACCCCAATGTTAACGGTCTCTTAAATTACAGTTAGTGAATTCTAATTCCTTTCACTTTTCATTTATATATTATTAAGTTAAATGCAATGCTGTGTATAAAAGGATTGCAGTTCAAATGAGAAGCACTTTATTTACAAGTCAAAAATTAAATTATATTTGAAAAGAATTTATCTTAATAAAATTTATGAACTAAAAATTAATTACAGACAAAAAATTGAAAATAATATACGAATCAAAGTACGACATAAGGACAGGATACACAAACAGAAAACCTTGAAATATAAAAGAAATTTTAAGTAAATTTTAATTTACTTAGAAGTACACGTTTTGAGTATAAAATAAAATAATGCTACTGTTGTGCTTAAACTTCAATGATGACTAAAAAATCCTTTTCTTATTCTGAAATATCGATTTTTTTAGTATCTACTAAATGATTATATCGATTAATTCTTTGTTACCTTGTGCATCATTCCAAGTATTTCTCTTTAATCTCAATTAGTCCTGGAATTTGTAGTTACCTAAGACAAGTTCAAGTTTCATTTTCATCAGAGTAAAGAATTAAAATACTTTTAAATGCTTTTTTCCTCTTAATGACTCCTAAATTCTTTTTAAGTATAAATTTTGTGCAATGTGCTTTCAAAAACATTTTTCAGTGAGTGCTCAACTCAGCAAAAGAGCGTGCAAGCAATGTACAGTTTGCCAAAATAAATGCATTCATAAACTCAGAAGGAGGTAGGTTACCTGTTTGGCGAAGACTGCGATGTCTTCGTTGAAAGATTCCGACGAGCAGACGTCTCCCCCTGCGATTCCAGGTTCCCTGGGGGTGCACGTGGCCAACTCGCACTTTTCGAAGATCAACGCCAGCAGAGGGAACAGAGGATGCCTGCAAATGATTAGGAAAAGAAGCAGCAATCAGCATTAAAGATAAAGATAAAAAAATGGTTGAAGAGGATGAAATTTTTTCTAATGACACCGCGAATGATAGCAGACGTTTTGAATAATTCATCGATATAATTAAGTGAGGAGTGTTCCTGCTGCACCCAAGACGGTTTTTTGAAACCAACCGCTTATATCCCATTGAGAATATGTCTTATCAGTATAATCGCATTGTTTTAAAGACCTTCAATGAATGCTTCATTATAAATGAGAAATAAAAACCCAAGTCTCCTATTAATGTAGGTGCGATTTGAATTAGCAAAATAAAAGACCAACTATGAATAAAGAAGCGGTATTCATTAGCAATGACGCAAAGGAAAAAATAAAAGTAAAAACGTTTATTAAAATGTACGAAGAACTTGGAGGCATCACGAGCTGATCTCGAAGCGAAGAAGATCGCCGTGTGACGCCTATCAATTGATTTCACCTACATGATGATAGACACAAAGACCATGCACATGCATGGAACAAAACTTAAGCTATTTGGAGTTTGGTAGTATTCACATTTTTTTAATGAATAATCTTTGTTAAAATGAGATAACATAAATAATAAACCAAATTCCCTCATTTGCATTTTAAGCACGCTTGTATTTAGCTTAAAGAGGGAAAATGAGATTAATAATATGGAGTTTGGAGAAATTTAGATAACTGGAATTTTGCTCGATCCCCGCCCCAAGATGGGTTGTAGTCCCAATTTTCTGTACATTTGGAATTTTATTATTTGGACTCCGTTTTTCCAGAACTTCAATTTGTCATACCACTTGCTGTTATTTCTAAGCCGAGTAAAATTACACTTGTTCTCAATTTGAGTTTTTTACAAAAAGATACTATTACTGTAAGGACATATGAAATTAATTTTGAGACTACATAAGAACTTAGGTTTCTCTACTATTTCTATATTAGTTTAAATTTCTCTACTCTACTACTAGACTACATAAGAACTTACATTTCTCTACTATTCTACTACTATACGACTACTCTAAGTACTGTGTAACCTATAAATACTAATAAAAATAATTTCTTAATTTAAATCTTGATGCAAGGGCTATTTCCTACGGAAAGGTTACCTTCGTGGAGGACTTTAAAAAAGAAATTGATTCATATCCAGCTTACACATGATGAAAACCATGAAAAAGTGAATGCAGTTATCTCATTCATTGGAAAGAATTCAGTGTTTTTTATCCAATCGGTTGCTATTTTAATCTTAGCTTAATAAATATAAGATAATTAAGACAAAATATAAGATACATAATATTTTTTTTCACAAAAAAAAAAAAAAAAAAAAAAAAAAAAAGAGGTTAATTTTAGTTCAGTAAATAAAATATAAAATAAATTATATTTTAGAGAGTAAAATATTAATTTTAATGCTTTATTTTAGTAGAAATGGCTTTATTTAAGTAACTAAAAACAACAGTTTTGCTAAATTTTGTCGAGAAATGTATCCTTATTTTATGGAAGTTATAATATTTTTTAATGAATAATCTTTGTTAAAATGAGTTAGCATAAACAATAAACAAAATTCCATCATTTGCATTTTTAAGTACGCTTGTATTTAGCTTAAAGAGGGAAAATGAGATTAATAATATGGAGTTTGGGGATATTCAGATAACTTGAATTTTACTCGATCCACGCCCCCGGATGGGTTGTAGTCCCCATTTTATGTCATAATACATGCATGTAGATGCTTTATTATTTACTTTCCCTAAATACAGGGCTATAATATTTGGTGGCAACAATTTCAAAAATGGTTCTGATTCAACGCAAAATTTCGTTTTGAGACAAATAGTCGTTCTGGGCTAACGCCTATTTGGGCTAAAAACATTTACCCATACACATGAATGGTACGTAAACTTAATAAAAAAACCGAATAGATTCTGAATGTTTAAAACCGAAATATATCATAAAACGGCAAACTAGAAAAGGAATCTTGTAGTGCTTCTTTCTTTTTTTAAAAAAGAAAAAAAATAATACTGATCGCCGCCAAATTATCTGAATAACGGAAATTCTGCTCATTAAACAGTTACAAATTATTAATGCAGATAACAGGATATGGGTAGAATAACTAAAAAAAGGTTTTGCTAATTTTAAATTTAACAATCCGTTTACTTTTGTAAATCTGTGAAAGCATCAAATACGTATTTCATTTAAGCACTAGTATTACGCTTGTAGAGTAGTTATTTATTTTAATTAACCAGTTATTTTATGTTCAGTATTTATACTGTCCTCCTTTCTCCCTTTCTATTTTCCTGCCATAATGTAATTTTAGTTCGCACATATTTAAATGAGGTAGAAAGAAAGAGTACTTAAAGGGAAGTTTTGGATTGGTTACACAGATCGTGTTCCGCCTGCTGGAGACCACGTTAGTAGTTCATATTCTATGTTAGCAGTCTGTCTTCGGCGTTACTTGATTCTTCCCAATTGTGCTTTTCACGCTGGTACAGGTTTGAGCCAATCTGAGCGCTAATCGTTTCTGTATAGTCTTTAGCTAATTAGATTTAGTTAATTGGAAATTCCTTACCTTTGTGTTACGTCATAAACACTGGCTGCTTTAATAAGCACAAGAAGTTCTTTCTGTTCAATTATTTAAGGTCAGATTTAAAAGAGTTTTTTACAAGCACCTTCTTACGTTTCCTGTTTCCGGACGTAACCAAACTTTGTACCTAAATCTTCATTTGTATTCTACATTATGCATTCTATATTCTATGTACGTACTATCAAAATTTCTGTTAATATTTATATGAATTCTGTCAATGTATGTTAAGTATATGTCAAAATTATGCATACATCAAAATCTTTATTGTAATATACAATTTTAAATAAACGTGGTCCCACTGAGTGAGCAATAAAGCTGAAAATCTTCATGGCGGCACAGCTGCTCACCCAGTGGTCTCCTGTCTCCTGTTTCCGGACGTAGCGGTAAGTTAATAAAGCCTTTTTTAGAGTTTTGACTTCGTGTATGCTACCTAAGAGAGTACCTCTACACTCTTAAATATTATAAATCAAAAAATAATATAGCACGTTTTATAATATAGCACCAAAAAAGCTTATATAATGTAGCACCAAAAAGACGTCATAAACTTTTTATTTTCAAAGCTTCGTCTCAGGTGACGAATTGTACCATGTTATTTGTAAAAGGTTTTGATAATAATTAACAATGCACTTTTATTTTTTACGATAAATATCAAGTTTAATTTTTCACAACAAAGCTAAAATTTAATTTTAGTTGATTCAATTACGTTAAGTGATTAACCATGATTCTTTTTTTTTTCTTCGAATCTAATTTTAGTACGACGACAACCAATGAAAAAGCGTTAAAAACAAAAGCTATTATGCTGCGCGTAGAGAGACAAAATTGTAACACAGATATGAGGGGAAAACGAATCTTATCTGTGTTTCTTATGATAAAAAAATTAAATGTATGCCGTTGCCAAGACGGTCATCATATACGTCACTAGATACCATACACTGGGTTTATTTGTTCTTAAGGAAGGAATTCCGAAAAAAGTTGCGAAATGAAGGCTTATCGATGGAGGGCATATGAAACGCATACTTGTTTCCTATCCAGTTTTGCAATCAATATCCATCTATTTTCTAAAGGTTCTAAGTTTACTCAATCTTAAAATCTTTATGTGAATCCTTGCAATTCGAAATAAAGTTTGCGTTTCAATTTATGTCATCCTCTTTACTCTCCTTTTAAAAAACATTTTCAATTATTGCAGAACAGAAGAATTGTAACAAATTATTTTAACAGTGCCCATCCAAAAAATTATTCAAACGCATCGCAGCAAAGAAAAGTACGTATTCCTGAAAATGCCCTTGATATTTTTACACAGGATTTAAACAGAATATCTTTCGATTACATACAGAAATATAACAGATTATTAGCATATATCAATGGCTGTTCAAGTTTTTTTTTGGGGGGGGGGAATAAAGTTGTGACTTATTCTGAATAGAATTTAAAATACATATATATAAAGCGACACACGTTAATTATCTTTTTCAAATCCATAATTGCTTTCAAGTACTTATTTGTATCTCAGAGACGTGGGATAAATTCTAAATTATCTGTAACTTAAACATGAAAAAGCTCTCGAATCATTCATAAAATAATAATAGAAATTTTACATCGTATCTAGAGTTTCAAAAAAAAAAAAAAAAAATTGAAATCTGTGTTTAAGAACAAATTTAAGAATGATTTTTAAAAGCGTAAATTTGTTTATTTATTATGAAAACATAAATGAAATTTAGCGAATGAAAATTTTACTAAATTTAATGATTAAAACTTTTAAAACTTAAGGTCTTATATTTTCGGCATAATTTTGCATAAAATATTTGAATAGCATATCAACATTTTTTGCATTTTCTAAAATCTTTTTACATAAAAACAAACCCAGAAAAGGGAGGAAGTAGATTTTTTTCAAGGGCTGAACGATATAAACATAATTACGGAATGCTAAATTCTTTTTGGAATATTACGGATAATGAAAAAAAAATTATTTAAAAAATTCCTACACACTGAGCAATTTCAAAGATACTCTAAAAAAAGGCAGAAGTCTTAAATGGAGAATATTCTTTTTAAGAAAACTAGCATTCGAACTTGCTTTGGAAAACCAACTACGTTTTTTAACAATTGTGGTGCCTGACATGCTGAATAATTTGAGATTACTGTTGACAGTACGGTGGTTGATCAAGGGAAAATTTTTAGTTTCCTCAAATTCTACATTCTTTATTTAATGAGAGTTTCCACTGGATGTAAAAAAAAAACTGATTTTTTACAAACGAAACAGTTAGTTAAAAAGTTACTTCTCTTCCTTTTTTGTCGAAATACTAGTTTTTAAAACAATAAAGGAGGATGAAAATTTAACAATGTAGCTACCAAACCAACAACTATCTATCTAACAAGAAATAGTTTGAGATCAGGTCTGTATCATATGCAACTTAATTTAAACACTGATTTGGATGAAGTGTAATCCATTACCATAAAAGATTAAATTAAATTTGGAGACTTTCCCATTATGAGTAGTTTTCCTTATTAATAAAATTATGAAGTCTCCAATAAATTATCTTCATATTCACAAAAGGTTTCGCCTTTATACTATTATCGCACCTAAAATATATTGTTCCGGATTTTATATATATGTAAATAATTGTAGTGAAATTATACGTAAATTCTAGTATATCTTGTATAATATAACATGAAGGACCACACGAATGCGAAGTTCTGCCGGAAAAATATGGTTATAGGAGCAGGCCCATTTACCATTGAGGTAAATGTCTGTTGGCGAGATAGCGTCAAGCTGCTGATAGTGTTGGCGACTAATTTTGTTGCCAAACGTGGTGACCATTTGGAGACATTTTGGTGTGATCCTTGAACAATTATAACTGATTCGATCCATATGTAACAGCAACTGTATGTGGCTCTATGTAACTGTAATTGTACATGCCTTCCTGGAATTTTGAGAAATCGAAGGTACTGGAAATTTCTGGCGGCCTGGGAAAACTATTTAAGACTGGACACCAGTTCTCAGTTAAGTTCAGAGTATTTAGATATCTCCGTAACAGCTTTGCTTTTGTTTAATGTTTTTAAGTCGGAAACTACTAATGTGAAGCGGTAACTACTGATTGTGCTCTGTCATACTGAGAAGAGCTGCATACTTTTGTGAAAAGTTTCAGAACTGTACGCAGTTTCTTCGGGGAAAATAAATTTCATCAAGCTACAATCGGTTCTGTGCATATTCAATCTATTATTTACTCGTACGCAGGTAACAATATTGAGTATTTATCAAACAGTTATTTAAATAAATAAAAGCACTCAAATACACATCGAGCATTTGTCTGAAACCAAAATATTAGTATATGCAAGTAAACAAAATATTAGTATATGGAACCAAAATAAAGTATCATGCAGTGTTTTATTTTGACTGAAATTTTAAAAAAATCTCTAAGAATATTAAATCCTTAGAAAGCAAAGCAAATTGTATAAATTTATAGCATTTGATAAGATGACTCTGTAATATTCAATAATATAATTCAATAGTAATATCTGTAATTTACAGTATCATTCATTATAAGCATCGACAATACTATTGTACAAGAAAATTTTGAAAATAATGAAATAACTCAGATCTAAAACCGATCTGATCTCTTAATGCCCAAACAGGGGGGGGGGGTATTCTTTTATCGGGCCTGTTTACCTCAGGCATTTGCATATTTGATTAAACATATGAAGATTTCGTCACTGTGACTTACTAAATTGCTCCTAATCTACCAGAACATCAAATTAGTCACTAATAAGTTTCTATTACAAAAGAATTTGTTTCGCAAGAGTGCAAATCATGATGCCTAACGAAATCCATTTGTGTGATTGGGATACAATTAGCTTCAGAATTCAATATGGCGGACAAATTACGGTCCAGGTTAGAGATCAGGTATTCCTAGCGGTTAAAACGTGCCTAAATTATCGTAAGATTTATATACTTCAAAGCAACGAGTTATCCATTATAGTTTCTAACCTAACCAATGAATCTCTGATTTTTGTGGTAAAAATAATGAAATGGTAATGGGATTTTTAGTTAACTTTCTAATACTGTAACTTTTTACAGAAAAAGGTTAGACAGGGTCCCATAGAAACATAGTTCATCCTTTCATCACTTTGGTAATTTTCAACGAATATCAAATTATCTCCTAGCTGAAAATTAATGGAAAGTGCTTAATAAACCTCCTTGCATTTACTTTTTATAAACTGCTTTTGCTGTATGATTTTCTTAAACACCTGTTTGTAATAAAAATACGGAAACATAGGATCATCTAGTCGTAAAGGTTTTCGAAGTAGGAATAGAGTATACAGTCATCAGGTTTTTCGAAGCAAGAAACATGCAATGCCGTCGTCCAGACTCAAATTTCTGACATCTGACTGATGTCCTTTTCAGTTACGCCACGAAGACACACGGCAAGAGAGGAAAAATATCTTACACAAGTTTTGGTAAACGCATAATCCGCTAATGTTTGGCGGTTTTCTCCATGTGTAACGTGTCCTCAACGAAAGTATCCCTCCCTTTAGGCAGATATCTTTTGCGTGCTTTGTTACAATTAAATAAACTAAACTAACCCCCTAATGCTAGGCTAATGTGTAAATACAGTTCTGCTATTCTGGGAAGCCACAATCTTTACAGTTCTGCTATTCTGGGAAGCCACAATCTTTACAGTTCTGCTATTCTGGGAAGCCACAATCTTTACAAGCACCAAATAACTGTTTCAGAAGATATAACCTTATTGCTGGCGGACTTTTTTTGCAGAAATAAATCAATTAAATTTTGCATGGTGAGATAAAAATGTTCCCATTAGATTTAGTAAAGAAATAAATGCAAAGCCCCATAAAGCTTAATGTCAATATGCCTCAGTCCAACTCTGTTGTTCTGTGAAAAGACAATCTCATACGGTGCCGTATGTCTGCTTCAGAAAGCACTGTGTTATTTTTGGTGCACTTTGTACGAATAAACCAAGAACACTGCATGAAAAATTATTCGTTATCTCACTTATGGAAAGCATAGCCGTAGCAGCCCATCACAATTGCAATTCGATAATTTAGCGAATTTCGAATGAGAGGTCTGGGTTATGACAAAAACTTATTAAAACATAATGAACGGAACTTCGAATACTGCTCAGCTGTTTAACATGATGCGCTTACAAATTTTTACGAATTCTGGGTTCATTTTTGATGATCTTTAAATAATCTGAGACATTAAATATGAGGAGACACAAACTGAGGTCGAAATATGAATAAATTTATATAAAGTATTAAAGAAAGAAGTAGAGTTTGATGAATTCATTCAGGTTGAAAATGACTCAGACTGAAGAGAGATGGCAGTCCTAAATTTTAACAAATCCTTCGTTTGACATCTTTCATGACTAAAGGATGGAGTTTTAATTAAAGCAGGAAGAAGATATCGACGCAGCTTTCTCAAAATATTGTTTCAGGAATTTGATAGTTTCAGTTTAAATTTCTTAACTGCTTCTAATGACTTCGGGGAGAAGCTGAAAAGTGTTTTGAGACTCATAGCTGTTCATATCATAGTTGATAAATCTTTTCTAAATCTGAAATTTACACAGCACTCATAATTCGGTTACTGATTATTTAAGATATTAATTTATATGAATGCAAGAACGATCATCGTTAGTCTTTTCAAAAAATATTTCAGACAGAAACTCATTGATTAATGAATGGGCAATCTAACTATGCACATGCGGAAAAAGAGAAAACATTTTTAACATTAACAAAATCTAATCCAGAGCCGGTAGAAAAACATTTTCACGTTAGAATGCTTCGCTTCCTAACTCTTTACTGAGAATGCCACACAGACATCATTATATGCTTACAGAAAGATCCCTATCTAGCTACTGCAGTGACGTCAAAAAGCCACAGATATGTTAGTTGGATTAATTCACGGTATCGTCCATCTGAAGTCAAGGTCACTCTAAAGCAGAATTTTACAATAAAGGAAAAATTTGTATGAAAAGTTTTTCCTATTTAATCAAAATGAAACATTTTCCTTATTTAAAAAAAATGAATAATTCATATTGCTGAGATGAAAAATGCAAAGAACATAACTTGATTTTCAGTACTTCATGACATTTTGAATTGATAAGAAGACAAATTCCACACCATAATGTTTTAAAATATAAAATGCTCAGAAAAAACAGAAACTAAAAGAATTCAAAATTTTATTTCTTAAGCCTAACAATGCTTTCTTTGAATTAAATGATTTCTCAATATGTTTAAGAATAAAAGTAGATTAAAATTTGGCTTCAATTATACGCGTAATAAACAGTGAAAATTTCGCAAGGTTTTTTTTCCATCTCCAGCGAAAGATTGGAACGCGACTCGAAGGTTTTTGTTACGCGACTCGAAGAATTCTGTTAAATTGCAAACTTGCCTTACTTCGGTCCGTGATAAGGGATACACGTCAACAATTGTCCAAAATTGAACATGAACTCTATAAGCTTCATCTGGAACTCGCTAAAACATAACCAAAATTCACTGCCCTTGAACAAAAGTTTTGGTCTAGAACGGAGAATGCAGTTAACCGTCATAAAAACACCCTTGCAGTTAAATTCGAAAAACTTCTTTTACAGTCTTCCAGTTCAAGTAGTTCAAAAAATCTTCCCATTGTAAACATCAAGCCAATAGTTAATATTTCTAATGTTAGTCTTTCAGAAGAACAAGAGAGAATTCTAAAATATAATTTTAACTTCTCACAAACCTGTAAACCCTCGATTCCAAAGATTTTGGCTCCTATCGAAAAAGCTTTCAAGTTCAGTAAAGTTTCAGATTCACAGAAAGAAATGATTAGGCATCTTATCGCTCATAATGTGAAATTCAATAATAAACCTTTGAAACCAAATCTAACTGCGAGAGAAAGAGCTACAATGCGCGAGATTCATTCTAACCCGGATATTGTCATTTCAAAGGCCGACAAAGGTGGCCAGATAGTCGTCATGGATAAGAACACTTACATCGATGGTGTCACTAAACTCTTAAACGAAGGACCATATAATCCGATCCCTAAAGATCCTTCACCTTCGAACTTATCCAAAATAAAAACTGCGATCAAATCTTCGCAAATCATTTCAAGCAACTTAAAACATTCGCTTATCCCATCTGTTGCGAATTATGCCAGATTATATGCTCTTCCCAAAATTCATAAAAGTGGTATTCCTTTCCGCCCTATTGTATCAAATTTAGGTACTGCCTCGTATCCATTAGCTAAATATTTAGTTTCTAGATTTTCCACTCTATTAGACAATAACATTTACACCATAAAAAATTCAATAGAGTTTGTAAAAAAGGTTAAAAACATTTCTCCTCGTAATTTACTCATGGTTTCTTTTGATGTAAAATCATTATTCACCAATGTCCCAGTGGAGGGTGCATTAAGATGTCTAGAAACCAGACTTCGCGAATTTCATTTCTCTTGCATCGAAATTGATGAGCTAATTTCTCTCACTCAACTCTGTTTGAAACAAACACATTTTGTTTTCCAAAATAAATATTACAAGCAAACTGAGGGATTAGCCATGGGAAGCCCCCTCAGTCCCATCCTGGCTGATATCTACATGCATTATTATGAATCAAAATTGTTTGAAACTTTAAACTTCCCGGCATGGTTCCGCTACGTAGACGATACTTTTACCCTGTTTGAAGGTAATAAAGATGATTTAAATAGAGTTCTTTCAACAATGAATTCTATTGATCCTGCTATTCAGTTCACTTTTGAACTTGAGACTTGCAATTCTCTTCCGTTTTTCGACATTCTGGTCACACGTAACACATCCAACTTCAGTACTACAGTTTACCGTAAACCTTCATCGGTTTGCCTTCCACCACACTTTAAATCATGTCATCCGACTAAACAAAAGTTAGCTTCATTTTATTCCTATGTTTTCCGTGCTCTTCAAGTTTGCTCCTCCAAACTAGCCCTTGATGAAGAACTAAATTATTTAAAAGCAATAGCTATTGACAGGGGCTTTTCACCCAACATTATTAATCAAGCAGTTAAAAAATTCTCATCTCAACACACTAAAAGCCACACTCTTATTTTAGGAGATTATAAAAATTCTGTTGTCATTCCCTTCTTTCCATCAATTAGCTATAAAGTTGCACATATTTTGCAGAAATTTAACTTTCGGGTTGTTTACTCTCCCATCAATAAAATTCCAACTTCTATACTCAAGGACCCCATTCCGGATATGAATTCCTGGGGTATTTATAGGATTCCTTGCCAGTGCGGTTTAATTTACATTGGCCAAACTAAGAGAGCCTTAAAATTTCGCGTCAAAGAACATGAGGCATATGTTAGAAAAAAGGAAACACAGAAGTCTTCTGTTGCTCAACATTGTTGGTCCGAAAATCACACTTTCAATTTTTCTGCTGCCAAAATTATTCAAAAAACATCTTCCATTGGAGAACTGGATTTTCTAGAGGCATTTCACATTCATAAAAATCTTTCTGTTCTAGTTAACGATCCTAATTCCAATCCAAATTTGCCTTCGGCTTTTAGAGAAATTATGTTTTAGTTCTGGTTTCGCCAACAGATGGCGCCACTTGCTTATTCTTGTCCAGGCTTTCTTATCTTATCTAAACATTATTTCCTATCTTGTTCATTTGCGGTTTTGCAGCTGAAGATGATGGTTCGGTAAAACCATCGAAACTAGTCCTGTGAAAATTTTGTAAATTAACGCTGATTTTTGTTGTTTGACTTCTGAATTAGTAGTTAGTTACATGTTTGAGATTTATAGCTTGTTTGCAGTAATAACTCCTTCCTTCGTCGTCTGAATAATTTATTTTCACATAATTATTTATATTTACTAGGGTTGGAAAGTTTCATCCGGCAGGGGAAGAAAACATGGGAAAAACCGCGGATAAAAATCGGCTAGAAGAAATAGATTATTGGTACGTTACTGATTTAAATATTTTAATCATCCACTTAAATTCAACTAGCTTCATTGGTATGCTTGCAATCCCTATTCTCTTTGTCGATATATATATATAAGGGTATGTGATTGTGTGTGTTTTTTCTGTGAGCATGTACTTTTGTGTATACTTGCAATGAGATTTTCTTTGCCATCTGTGAATTTAGTTGTTTTCTGAAACCGAATTTCAGTGAATATTAGTAATAAAAATAGTAAAATAACATTTAAAAAAAACTGAAAGTTTTCAGATTAAGTCCAAAGGGGCGTTTTTTTAAAGTTTTGTGTGTTATTTTTATTTATTAAATATCATGTTCTTCGGACTTAAACCATAAAATTCAATTCAATAGCAATATCACAAAATATTTAAAAAGAGCATATCTTTAGAATTTGCGATGCACAGTTTCGCGCGCTGAAGATAATTTTTTTTTTTTCTCCTTACAGGTTTGCCGTTGCTCGCTTTGAAATCGTTGAGTTTGTTAATCAAAAATTCGTTATAGTTATACAAAATATAAAATCGATAATAAAACAAATTAAAAATTTTGGGCTTTCAGATGCTCATATTCGGAAGAGGATTGCGTTATTCAAAATTTGATGGCTCTAGGTACCGTTGTTTTATCACAATGTGAGAAACATACATACATTTAAGCAGATTGTCATTATTTAATTTCTTTAAATATAATACAGAGTGATAATATTTGGTGGCGACAATTTGAAAAGTGAAACAATGCTTATAGTGAATGAACGCACAATACCAAAACGAAATTAATAGCCCTTCTGGGCAAATTGCCTCTTTGGACTTAAAAAAAAAAAAAAAAAAAAAAAAAAAAAAAAAAAAAAAAAAAATCAGACGTTCCTCTACCGATTTTTAGAAGTTCAGTGATTAAAAAAATTTTACCCCTCTCCATACACATCTCTCTCGAGATAAAAAGTCTTGGTGGTGAAGCAGAAAAAAATGATAAAAATAGGCAATCATAGATTTTATCATATATATCCCGATTTAAGCATATTTCGTAGGATAAGTATAATTTTGCAATACAGGCGCTGAGAACAGAAACAGTCGTTTTCGAAAATTTCAAACATTTGTCTCATATATTCCCAGCTATACAACTAACGATTAAAAAAGGCAGCATACTACAAGATAGAAGGGCAAAGCCGAATGTGAAAAGAAACAAAATTATGTTTTTAAGTTACGTATGTTACGTAAGAATAGTATAACAAGCATTAATGCTGGATGGTGTATAGCAGTGAAATTGTATCTGAGAGTAATACATTGCAAGACTTCACGTGATACGTGAAACCGCGGATTATAAAGAATGTTATACAAAACAAGTGTTCATGTAACTACGTAATTACGCTTGAGTATAATTGTTAAATGATACACTAAAATGCATTAACGATGTTTAGTTAAATATACTGTATACTATGCTATATTACATAATATATGACAAAATAAAATAATGCGAAGTATACTACTATACATTATTTTTTCAAAACTCTCTTTTCTCTCTCTCTCTCTCTCATATGTATAAAAGTAAATTACTCGAGAATTTTAACGTACACAGCAAACTGCGGGTATGACGTGTAAAAACATACAATAATCAATGTACTACTGTACTGTATCAAATATGTTGGGAGTGGACAGCTTTTAGCTTGCAGAGACATTTCAGGTATTTTTGAAACAGAAGTCATGAAAAATGAGCAACACTTTGGCTGGGACTCGAACCCCGGGCTTCTCGAATACGCGCCGAGCGTGCTGACCACTACACTACGATGGCAGGAGAAATACGTTATAAACTCTCCTTTTTAAAGGGCGACTGGGAATTAGGACACCCAATTGCCAAATCCTGGGGGTGGATAATTATCATCCACCACTCTTTTAGTTCGGGCGCCACTGTAGAGACATTGTTATTTCGCAGCAGGAGAGATGAAAAATGAGCAATGCCTTCGCCGGGACCCGAAACATCGACCTCTTGAATATGCGTTGAGAGTGCTGACTACTACACTACGAAGGCATGCTAGGAAGGCGGGAGAAATACCTTATAACAGCCGTCACAGGACTAGAAACACCCTTTCTACGGAGGTCCATTCAGGCACGGTAAAGACTGTAAGGGTACTACTGTCAAGTCTGTAACGGTCTGTGTGATCGCATATGGGTTTTTCGGATAAAATCTGGAAAGGAGCGTAACTCGTGTAAGGCCAACTAAGCCTAGGTCTGAGCTCCTTCTCCAGTGCACAGTAATCAATGTACTACTACGAATAATATAATAAAAATAAAAATCATTCATTTTTTAACATTAATAGCATATTACTGGTTTCTAAGCTCTATTAGCATCATTAATTTTAACCTAAGTAACCATTATTACAGTTAATAAGAAGTTTTTAGCACGAAAGCTGCCATAACTTTGCAATAGCGAATGAAAATGGAAAGTATACTAAAACCGAAGTGGAAAAAATTTTATGATTTTTGTTTTAACGGATTTCGACAAAACGCTTAGATGTAATAGCGAGGATGCCTTCGTGAAGGGGTTGTTAAGGGCAACTCGCTGATATTCACGTTACATACGAGAAAGCCGACTAAAATACACATGTAGTCATATCTTTCGCCAGAAATCAAACACGACTCAAAATATAATGGTCAGTTTACTTACTGGTGCATCTGGAATCAAATTTTAACAGTCCGAAACATGTCCGTGCGTGTTTACTTGGATGTTCGCGAATGCTGCAACAGTGGATATGGGAATACGACCCCATTTCGAAAGATTTATTACAAACATTATAGTATTTGGGGGGGTTAAAGAGGGGAAGTAATCAAATTAAGCCGATTTTAGGGACTGTTGCAAATTAAAATAAAATTTTTGTCTTGCAAGTATGCAAAAGGCCAGATATCGGGCCGTAAACCCTCTTGCTATTTTGTAATATTATCAAACTTCTCTTTTAGTCATTTTCCCATTTTGCATTTATCTTTTTATTTTTAAGGGCCCACACGTTTTATTTTTAAGGTCGCTGAACATACACTTTTTATTTTTAAGGTCGCTGGTAGTTCGGTTCGAGGTTCGAATCCCGCGAACGGGCTGGCTGCATGGGAGTTTTCGTGTTTTCCCATGTGTAACGTGTATACGAGCCAGTTTCCGTTAGAAAGTCCTCCACTAAATGAAACTGATTAGAAAGTCAATTGATTAACAAAGTGATTCTTTTGCCTCTCAGATACAGCTCAGCGTTTCACAAAGAAAATTCATCAGAATATACATTTAGAACATATTAAATCCATAGATTTTGTAATATCCTAACTAAAACAGAGTTCTTTAGCAGCTAGAATACTAGCAGACCTATGTAGCAACTACTCACTGAGTTTTTGTGCGTAAGCAACAACTCCGGGTAAGGATTAAATACCCTATTAATTCCACCTCAAAAGAGCTTTGCGGATGGCCCCTCTTGGGGGTAAAAGAAGCCTCCATTTGGGCTTTAACTCAAAACAGAAACTATAAAACTAAACTAATGCTAGATAAACTTAATCTGCCGAAGCTGCACAGAATGAAACTCGCGTAGTTGGCATTTAATTAAGGATCACCGGCTTAAGCTAACAAGTACGTAGTAAGTACGGGCCCTAGAATACCAAGCTGTAACCAACAGCAATAACGTGGCCGAAAGGCAGAACACTATCTCCTACTAAAGAAACTCACACCTCTGTGAATAGTCGCTACATAGTTCTAACAGTAGTCTAAATGCCAAAGAATTTTAGTTAGGATGTTACAATTTTATAGAAATATAGATCTTATTCTTTATGATTTAGATCTCCTACTGAAGAAACTCACACCTCTGTGAGTTTCTTCAGTAGGAGATCTAGATAATCATAAAGAATAAGATCTATATTTCTATAAAAATAGAAACCACCTAGTCGCTACATAGTTCTAACAGTATTCTAGCTGCCAAAGAATTTTAGTTAGAATATTACAATTTTATAGAAATATAGGATATTATTCTTTATGATTATCCAGATCTTTACCACATAGATTAAAAAACCGATTACAGATGTGCAGGTGTCCCGCTCATGCAGATATTCTACATACCTCTGATAAATTAGCTTACATAAGCTTCATGAACTAAGTTCTTTTATATTCAGTCACTGTAGAAGTGTGCAAATAACGAATAGCAAATACGTATTTCAAAAATCATAACAACTCTGCATCTAGCCCGAATGAAGTTGGAATTAATAGGCATTTAGTCTACAAAAGATACTGTAAACTTTCTTATTTATAAATACAATATTTATGTCTAGCTACTCTTTTTCTAAACCCTTCAAAGCTTGCTCAGTTTAAGAAGTGAGTTAAAGAATAGGTAGGTAAGATATCTTGGAAGCACTGAAACGTACGGCAAAATTGAAATCCTTATAACATTTCATTTTTTGCAAATAAAGATCTCAAAAGAATCAAACTTATCTACAGACTTTAAATAAATAAATAAATAATAAGAACTGGATCTATACAGATAAACTCGAGAAAAGAACTCATTTTGCCCAACCCTAGTCAAAGTATAATTCAGTCTCTAGCGGGATATTTTCAATCTGCACCACTCCCTTGACTTTCCACCAGAGAAGAACGGCCTCTCCCAGATATTTCACTACCCATTTCTCCCTCTGTTCCTTCTACCATCTCACCTCGGGTTTCTTTTTTGGCACACGGGAGCTACACGAGATGTTAAACGGTACAGAATGTCAGTTTTTCAGATTCAGATAGATTTAAACACCGATATTAACACACGCAAATTTAGATCGTTTAAAAAAGTCCTAATCCGAAATTCCGGAAGTTAAAATTCGTGTTTTTGCATATTTTGATAACTAAGATAAAATGCTTGAATAAATGTACCTTCTAGTGCCACTATTTCATCAAAACAATATTAATCGGAACTGATTTGTAAATTACTTCCTAAATTCCACGTTTTACACTTATGTACGAGATAACACATTAGAGTAAGTTACTTTAAGCAAGTAATGTTTCATTCTTTACTGGTACACTATCTGGCTCTTAAGATTTCAATTCGCAAATTTTAATATTATCATTGATTGAAGCATTACGTAAATGCCTGGTCATTAGCGCTACGCAGAAAACGTAATTGATTGTAAGAAGGATTAATTTTGAGATATAAGCAAATTAATACTTTTGGATGGAAAAGGGAAACAACTAAATTAAATAGAAAAACTTAAGGGGATATAGTAAATTAAAGTCAGTATTTAAATTAACATACTTTGATCTTAGCTTAAGTTAAAAATCAGTTATTTAATGATTAAATAAACATATTGGAATTACTTGAAATAAATGTTAATTTGAATATTTAACATTTAGCTGTCAGAATTATTTGAAATAAACATCCATCTGAAAATTTCTAATTTAGCTGCCAATATATTTGAATTGCAAAAGTGTAACCAATAAAGAATGTCTTGTAAATACCAGACTTAAACCAGAAATAAATACAAATATGATATTTTTCCTTTGCGATATTATCATTATTGTTTAGAGATGTTGTGATGAATATCTGGAAGCGAAATTTAAAATTTAATCAAAATATTTTATTATTTTGTTAATAATAATAATAACAAAACGCATCAGCTGTTTGTTTTCAGATTGTGCATTCGTGTTTGAAACCCATGCAGTGTGGATTTCAGACCTAAGGTATTTACAAAGTATTATACAAAGTATTAAGGTATTTACAGAGTATTACAAAGTATTAAGGTATTTACAAAGTATTACAAAGTATTATTATTAGGTTTCAATGTTTACAAAATCTATACTTTCATTTTTCTTGAAAACTTAAGAAATGTAAAATTACTAAATCCTTGTTTTTCTAAGCTGAGTAAGCAAAGCTAAGAATGAGTTTTAACAACCGATTTTCACATTACAAAAAAAGGAAATGGCTAGTATTATTTCAATTAATCTGTTCTTTCTCGAAAATTATATTACTTATTTTGATTAATAGAATGTTGCAGTCAATTATTTTATTCTGGAAATATACTACATTAAAAAAATAAAAAAGTAATGGATAATCAGAGACATTTCTCGCAAAAATTGACAATTACTAATTTTTCTTTAAACAAAAGCACTTTTTTTGGCATGTGTATATGTGTGTTTATACCGCATTTTATAGCAAGCATTTGTGATATTTCGTGCGAATATGTCATGCAATAATACAGACATTATATTACTTACTCTTACTAAAATATTACTTTCTGTATGCATTTCAATATTTTAAATGTAAAACACAAACATCTATCCTAAATACTCAATCCAAAGAGATTTCTCATCAACTGATAGTTTTTAAATTTTTTATTAAGGAGTTTCCAAAATTAAGATGCTGTGATAGTTACTTTACGATTTAATATTCTCTTATTATCCCAGATTTCAGATTTTTTTTACTGAATTTCAAAGCTACACTCATTTTAAAAAACTATAAAAAATAATATAAACACCCGGATATTTTTTCTTTTTAAAAGAGAGTATTTTCTTAATCAGATAAAAATATCATTTCAGTTTTGTACAGGAATTCAGTACCAAAGGCGTAAAAACACATTATCTTCAAAATATGGTGTATTTAATTATTGCAAAGCACACGAGGGCTATCTGCCTAAAGGAAGGGATTCCTTCGTGAAGGATTTTCTAAGGGAAACTGGCTTGTATACACGTTACATACGGGGAAAACCACGAAAACGCCCATGCAGTCAGCCCGTTTGCGGGATTCGAATCTAACTACCAGTGTTCAGCGACTTTACTTCTCGACCGCTCGTGGGCTCTTCAAAAATATGAGAAAATGTGAGTATTATAAAAGTTTACTGTTAGTGCCAAGCCAACTTTCAACACATTTTCTTCAAATTGATGTTTTGGGAAACTATCATCCGATTCATAATTATATTGGGTATAAAGCTCCGTTAAAAAAGAGCGTTTACTATTTTTCTAGTGGATGTAAGAATTTGATAAAAAAAATATTACCTAAAAATCCAGTTCCCCCCCCCCCCCCCGAAAATTTTTCATCCCAAAACTTTTTTACGAGGCTTTCTTTGAAAGATTCTACGTCGGACATTAACACAAACATTCCCGATTTAAAATTTTTCTTCATTTATTTTTATATTTGCGGAGTTGTGACTAAAATAGCTGATTTATATCTCGTCAGTATTTAACACTTCAAATACTGACTTAAAATCTTTAACACTAAATAAAATAGATAAAAATAAAATTATTTAAAATTACCAACAAAATTTTATATTATTTTCAACATTCTTTATTTTTAGCATTTATTTAGCTAATGACGGAATTGACCGAAATAACCCACCTTATTTACTCTCTGCTTTTATTCATCGCTTCAACTACAGGTTTTCCTTCATTATTTCCAGATTAATTTAAATGCTATCGTAAAACAAGTGACAACAGACTGACCCCATCATAACGTCCACTCAACCAACTATTTAAAACATTGTATTAATTATATCTTAGAAACAACTAGGGAGTTCCACTGGCATCAATTGCTTTTAAAAACAAAGCCTCTTTTTTTTTTTTTTTTTTTTTTTTTTGACTTATACCTTGAAAAGCAAACATACCTGATTTTCCAATTTTTCACATTCGTTGGTTTGACAGTTTAGAAGGAAGTATCATAAATATCAACAACAGCGTAATTAATTTCGTTAGGAAATAGTAACTAACATAATTTCGATGATTTGCATATTTATTTGATTGCAACCAAGTGCCCATAACCGTGTGCTTTTATAGCCCATCAAATCCCAACTACATTTCCTTTTTTCTTCATATGTTTAACTTTTTGCGAACTGGTTATTATATTTCCATAATTGCGTTTTTAATTGATTAGTTACTGACGTTTAACATGTATTTTGATTTACAAAGTTTAGTGATGGCAAATAGACAATTAATACATGCCGTTTAATTTGTTATTGTTTATACCTTCAGTGATTAATGGGTACTTTGATTCATAAGTTTACTGCCTATTAATTATCCACAACTGCAAATACAGTTAATTAGCAAAGGGCGGTTCACTTACTTTTTTTTATTTCGTCGCATAATGGGTTTCGAAATATGGCGACTGGTAAGTTAATCAACTACTTGTAAATAAATACCAGTGGACTTCTGATCAGAAACGAGCTCTTTATTTTTACTGGCGTCATAATACCAACACGATCCTACAATAACTGATTTTTACTTTAATTGTGTGGTTAATTCGTATTCAAATTTATTATATAGAACTGCGTGCCTTATTCGTAGATACACATATCATTATCATATGAACGTATCATTTCGTATTTATCATTTAAGAGTGTGTTGTATTTAGAGATGTAGATAACTTTTTGGTAAGTAATAATACATACCCTTACACATTATAAGAGTATATAATATTATAAATACATAGCATATAATGTAAGGATTGACAATCTGTTGTTCTTTACATTTTTACTTCTTTGTGTGAAGTAAAGGAAGTATTGTCATCGCGAAGTATCATATTTCAGCGGAAATATCCATGTTTATCCTTAACAAATCCATATGAACAATTTTTTTGCATCGCGTCTGTACGTACGCACAGAATAATGGACTCTTTTTTTCGAAATCGGATTGTAAAACGTATTAAAAATGAATTTTTTCGTAACGTCTGTACGTATGTATACACGTATCTCGCATAACTCACCAAAGATTAGCCGCAGAGCGTTGAAATTTTGTAAATGAGATTTCTATATCATCTAGTTGTGCATCTCTCTCTTTTATTCCAATCGGCAGTACCAAATATCTATATCTCTCTCTATATATATCCCAAGCCTTTACCCCGGTTAAAGTTCCTTATCCGACCTTTATTTTTGCAATCGTCGGTCGAAGTCATATAGTTCAAATTACAGAAGCATTTTAAGTGACGAAAATATTCATATTCTGACAATGTCAAATCTAAATTAAATTAACTTTCGACAAATAACGTGTCTCCCGGTTCCCATACTTAAACTTGGGAAAGTTTTATACTCGTCGTGAGAAAAGGAAAACACGTGTGTGATATAAAAGAAGTTTGACTTCCATGCGACAAAAATTGACCAGGATATTTAATTTCAAAATTTGCAGTTTTTGATGTCATTTTCAACTTGTCTTCAGGAATCGGTATTTAAGTTAGAATAATTCGAGGAAATAAGTTTAAATGAACTGCACCTAAAAAATGTGTATAATTTAATAGCCAGGGAAATCATGTGGTGTACAAATGGGATTTTTCTTGAGATAGTAATAGAATATGTATCCTATTATGTTTTACATGAGAACATAAACTTTTATCTTCGGACTGATGCCATTATATCAAAGAATATTAATTAATTTTGTTAATTGGCCCGAAGTTCCTCCATATATTATTTTGCCATCATACACCAAGAAATACATTTAATTTCAAGACCAAACAGAAGCTAAATTTAATTTCTTGCTAAATGTTTCTAGGGAAACAAGGATATAAACAAAACCCGTACGAACAAAAAATTAACAAACATATTACAGATATAGGAGAACCATTGGCTTCGGCATTATTTGTCTTTAAATTATAATATTCAGGGGCAATTTTTATTTTACACGATAATTAAATCAGCGTAATTATACAGGCGAATCTGAATTACAATAGTTTTTATTTTATTTTATTTAATTATTTTTTGTTGTTGTTGTAATCTAAAGGAACAAAACAATTTCTTATGTCTTTCTTATTTACTGAGCCTTTGTGGCGATTAACTGGGTGGTAAATTACAACTTGCAACATAAAGTCTTATCCGTAAGTCTTTATAAAAATCAATTCATTAAAAATCCCGCAACCGTGTCCATAGTCGTAAGACCCTAAAAAATAAATAAAATAAAATAAAATAAACGAAACAACAAAATGAACCGAAATGGGAAATAAACGGCTCATGAAAGGATGAAACTAAACCAAAATCCCCGGAAGATTAGGCCCGAACCGCCGTTAAAAATATAAGAACCGATTTTTCGGATTGCGAGCGAGGTAGCAGAAATTCCCGTCACGGCAGCATCGGCGATACTAGGTCCGCTGGAACATCCCGTGTTCCGGCGGTAAACCTCCCGCGGAAAACGGCGACGCACACAGACTTCGTGCTTTCCCCGAGATCTCCATCACCCCCCGCAACCCCTGGATTTAGAGGCAAGCAAAGCAAGGCATACAGGAAAAGGATAAGGCACCAGGGGGAGGGAGATATTTTTCGATTATATATAGAGTGAGAAGAAGAGTAATATTAGAAGGGGGGAGAGAGAGGATTGTTTTGCTTTTTGTTTTTTCCAGAGGGTTTTATACTTTATTTTTCGAAGTTAAAGTTCGGAGTGTGTTTCAAGCAATTTCACGATCATGCTTCTGTAACTTCGAATAAAAGAGAATACCTTCCAAAGACTGCAGGAAGAATATAATGGCGTAGTTTACTGAGGGAAGGAGCACAGGGATTTGCGAGGAATACATTCCCCTTTGAAAGATAGATATATATATCGATATATATTCTCGAATTTCTTTTTCAGTAGGGTTCATATGGAGTATGAACAACAACAACAAAATTAGAAAATAGAAGCTGAACGTTATAAATCACACTCTTATGATGATAATGATACATACTCAACTATGATATTTATTACGTACATCCTAGTATACTAAGCAAATAAAGTCACCCGAAACGCAAATACACAATTTAAAAAAAAATTAAGAGATTATGGGATTATGACCAAGAACATTATGGTTTCTGTTTGCCGTTAATAGCAACCAGCAGTGTGTAGATAAAATTAAAGAATTTCTTTTAAACATTTCATAAATAGAAACGCGAAATTTTAAGCCCAATTAAATTGGTATATCTATATTTTAAAGATAAAGAACTTTTATATTCAGGTTTAGCAAAATAAATAAATTATTATAAAACTGATTTTTTTAAGAGCAACTTTTCGAAATCAGCTTTTTAAAATAGCAATCAGTAAAACTTCTCAATATTATATTCTTTTTTTTATTGTTTTTATTTTCAATATTACAAATAATAGTTAAAATTTTATTCAATTCCAAACATAAATTGCATAAGGAGAGCGTCTAATCATGCACTATTTAACTGAAACGTGTTTACACCTCTATAAAATATTAAAAGACTAAGGATTTTTGATTTTTTTTTATTGAGAACGACAGACTATGAATTAAAATGTACTAAAATAACCATTATGCCTCCTGTTATTACGGTAAGAATCTTGGACAATATTAAACTCTACAATAAAAGTTAGTGCATATATCACATTACGGGCAATAAATACATACAATTCTAAACAAAATACATAAGTGTTATGCATTTATCTACAAAACTCATGTATTATTGTATTTTGAATAAACTATATACAAAAATTCTGCGTTATATGTTGCTGTTTCACTGAAATCGAAAACTAAACCTCTTTCCTCCTTTTTAAATTTACAGATTTAATAATACGTTGTAATTATCCTTATTTTTGGTATATTTCAGAAAAAAATAATGAAACTGGACTGGATTTAACAGATCGTAACAAAATATACTGTTGAACTATGGTTAGGTTATTTAATTACGGCAAAGGCTCGGAGGCTATTTGCGTACGGGGAGGGATGCCTTCGTGGAGGACTTTCTAAGGGAAACTGGCTCGTATACACACATGGGGAAAGCCACGAATACACCCATGCAGCCAGCCCGTTCGCGGGATTCGAACCTCGGACCGACCTACCAGCGTTCAGCGACTTTATCGCTCGGCCGCTGGTGGGCTGTTAAACTATGGAAAGGGATGTCATCATGAATGACTCTATGAGGTAAACTATATCGTGAATTTATACACAAAATAAAATATGAATATACACCCACACAGCCAACCTGTTTGTCGAGATTCAAAGCCAAAATTGAACTACCCTTATTTAACTGACTTATCCGCTTAATTGAATAAATAAAAGAACGCATAAATGATTTGCCAAGGTGAGTGAAATACTAACTATCTCTATCCTTTCTTATATTTTAACAGCTGTAAAAACAAGTACAATTTACACTTGGGGGAGGGGAAAATTTTTTGTCCATTGATGCATGACTCACAAAAGTTCCTCCACGAAAACAACAAAGATCCACATTATTCATTTAATCCTATTTAAAATTATTTTTATACAACACTGAGTCAGAAGGCTTGAGGCAGAATTTCGAAAGCACCCCTTTTCAAAATGTCAATTTGTAAGGCATAAAATTATTAATACCACTAAAGAAATTTAAATGAACCAAAACAGTATACTTAATAATTATTTTTATTCTGAAATATGAAACGTTTCTAATGACTATAAAATCCACAAATCCGTCGAAAAATAAATTACTATCTCAGTCATTTTCAAATGAATAATGTAAGAAAAGAATTTCTTAGCTATGCATATAAACCACGAAATTATACGAAAAGATTCCGAATACTTTTTGAAACATGGGAAAGTTTTTCAAAGTAATATAGCCTGAACACAACGAGCCAATTTAGCAACAAACATTTAATTTCAATCGGTATCACGACAATTTTGTTAGGTTATATGCGTATTCATGTTTTGCCGATAAAAACAAAGTTTTGATGATATCTGAACATTTTATGTTCAAACATAGAAACAATTTATTACGATTCATCCTATATTCCTGTCCAAGTTTCATCAACAGTTGTACACAGCGAATTTCCTCTAGTTTTTTGTATTTCATTATGGGATAAACTATATACGGAATACAAAATAACAATTATCTTGAAATATAGAGACTTATCAGATAGTTTTATGTTTTATGAGAATAAAGCCGACTGTAATACCATAATCCGGACGATAAATGTATGTTTTATTTCGTATTATTTCATTACAATACATACAATGTTGAAGTCACGTCATTTCTACCGAATGTTGTTATCAGTAAAATAGCGAACAACAATCATTAAAATAATATGCTACAAACGACGAGCAGCTGCTAAGCTAAAGTTTGAATTGCAAATGATAAATTAGGTTTAATATTCACGTTATTAGCTATGAAAAGGCGTGCATGTTAAGTGACAATGCAGCAACTTTAATCAAAGATAAAAAAAGAAAAGACAGACAGAAGGTTCCATCTGCATTTATAAGGAACACGAACAATAAAGCATTATCAGTGAATACCGATCTAAAAAAATAATAAATATATATATATATATATAAATGCGACTATACGCAAACAAACAAATTAAGAAGTTAAGTATTAGGTTAAAAAAATATTTCCACGCATTTTTTAAAATCATAATTTTTTTTTAATAAAGGTGCCGAATCTTTTCATGAAAATGAGTTTTTGAAATATTTTAGATACTCTCGCATAGTTCCAGAACACATGAGCATACTCAAAATGTCCGACATGGTATTGGCAATTTTAAAGATAAACAGGACTACTCTAGGATAGAATCGTAACAAAGAAATTAGGAATCAAAGAACTGTTATGAAATACACTAACGGAAAAAAAATACTGATACTGAAAATAAATTAAACTGATACAAATTGTTTGTAATTGTTAATTAAACTGTTTGTATATAAATTAAACTAATTGGTCTACATCAGCCTGATGAGGAATTTACCAAAATACTGCTATTAAATTTAGTCGAAAAACAGTAATTTTATGATCTTTTCTCCATTCGTCTCCGCCTGAAATGGTCCCAAAAGTCAAAATGGGGCAGGTTTATTATTTTTTTAAAGGAAAATCTCTATAAGTAATATTTGCATGCAATGACATTCAAATGCATGAGAACGGATCAAGAAACAAAAAATAAAGGAACAGAAAATAAAATTGAATTACAGTATTTAATAAATAGTTTAATTTTTTACTTTAGTGAACATGATTTGATTACCTATTAAGTCATTTATAATAGCAGATTTAAAATAGCAATTTTCGTTTGTTTGTTTATTTTTAAGAAACTAAAATCCTTGTAACACATCTATCTGAAGTCTCTGGTCCCCCATGCACTTTTGCCTGTTTACCTGTTTTAAGACATTTATTCATTTTAATCTGCCTTTATTCGTCATTTAAATATTAACAACAACTAAAAATTCAATAAACAACATTTTTACACAATTTTTCTTTCTTTCGGAAAATTTTTACGTTCATCAAAAAAGATACTGCAGGAATACAAAACCATTCTAAATTAAAAAAAAATTTTGTACATTATTTAAGAAAAATAAAAGTTGTTAGACTGAGCAGACAAGAGTTTCAAGCAGAACACAGAGCTTTGTTACGACCTCCTCTTCCGAGTATTATTCCGAGTATTACTCTCTTTCGAGTATTATTCTTAGTTACACATGAGGAAATATATTCTGTTTTAGTCAACCGATATGGAATCCCGAAAGAAGCGGTTCGCTGTATGTTCAACGAAAAAGCGGTATATTCAACGGTTTTATTTGCTAGCTGCTAACGGGATATACAGAGTTTTATTAAATTTTAAAATTAAAGGCGAAATTTGTCTGAAAAATTCTAGCGTTTTTCCTCATATCATTATGATGAGGTACACATATGGTAAACTATTAACTCATTTTATGGTCTACTTATATGGCAATATCTAATTAAGCCTTATACTTTACGGTACCTTCTGAAACTTAAAATGCTTATTTAATTTGCATTGCTTTCTTTAACTAAGAGTTAATGACGACAACACAATTTCAGTGCGAATATCAAAAGATATAGACAGTTAAATGATTTAATATAATATCTGAAGTTATTGATGTTTAAACGATGTAATACAAATATTAAATGTTGTTGTTGTTAAACGATTTAATAAGTATATTAAAAGGTGTTGATAATTAATCAATTTAATATCAATAATTGTAGAAAGTGAATACGCATATTATTTGTGCTTTAAATTCATGAATATTATTTTAATTAAAATTTCGCACATCTTACAAAAAGTTTCTTTGACACAGAATTTAGATTGCTCGGCGTTCAAAGTAACAGGTTTAAGGTACCTACCTATACTTACAATATTGACCTAACATTATTCTCATTACATCATGGACACTTCAAATTAAAGAACAATTCATCATGAATTAATAAAAATTGTGAAAGAACAAAAATAAAAAAAATTTATTCCATTATTAAATTTATAATTTCTTCCAATATTATAAAATCAAAAGCATCTGTTGCTAAATGGATATAACAACTTAAAAATCTCAATATATTATAACTCAATAAAAGTGCACGGAACGAATGAAAAGTAATCACTGCCCAGATACATAAAAGATAGAATCTTCTGGGAAAATATGTCATGCCTTCGGTTGTTATACAACTAACACGTCGCCGTGCTTACGCACATCACCTACAGGGGCTTGGTTAGAACAAGCGCAGAAGTCTGTACTTACGAAGAAAAGTAAATAGAACGCAGATGCACTGACTACCTTATCCATACCAGAGTTTGAAGCACCAACTTGGCGAACTTGCCAAAAGTCTAATTCAGCCTTTGGATATCTTATAATCACGATACATTTCTAAACTGTCTAAGAAAAATCTACCTCTATCTGATTTCAGCCTCTAGCCGTAATTTTTGTTAAAATTCCTATGATATTTCTTCTCTCAATGGTAACTGCATTGTAACTTAACGTTATATCATTCTTCCCCCCACCCTACGATATTCTCTATTAGAATTTATACTAAGTTCCGTGATTTCGTTTATAAACTGATCATATCTAATTTCTTCTTTAACAAGTAAGTGGTTTTTGCCCTTTTATCGGTAATAAAACATTAGTCTTCCTAACATCCCATTCGCTACGGCTAAAACTGACCTAATGCTGTTACAAACCTTGCAACATTTCGAGAAAAATTACTACAAAAAATCGCGAGACTACTTTATAAACAAACACCACTTTAGTTGAAATGATTAATTTTCTTTACAATTTTCAATTTAGTTCATATTCTTTGCAACTGTTCATTGAATTTCAGTAAGATAAAGAAGCCTTCGATAACTATTCGCAAACAGTGGCCATGGATCATCAACCTATATTACATACATACGTCCGTGCGCAATCCGATAAGTATCGAAATTGTAAAAGAAATAGCAAATCAAATCTCATCGCACTTAATCATTCTGGTCACGGGGATTTGAGTTCAAAACATCTTCACGATCTGAATGTGAATACAACAAGTCTGCCCTTCTAGAATGAAATAACGAAGAGAACTTGTTTTCGTACCCATGAGACCACTTAACTGAAGTCGAAATCAAATGTTAAGCCTTGAACAGTAGTTTCGAATGATGATGAAATTTTGTTGCCAACGTATGCGAACAGAATATGTCAGTTAAAAGCAAGAAATCGTTTCGTAGGTCTTTTTCTGAGAATTTAATTCTAAATGTTCTACTTTTGTTCTTGTTTAATATTTTTTTCAGTTTTACTTTTATTTATATTTACATACGCAACAGAACAAGTAGTGAAAGGCACCATGCAACAAACTTTTCCATATGCTCTGTAAGCCAATGACATCTTAATAGGATTCAACTTTTAGAGGGATTTTAACTGGAAGAAAAACACGAGTTGTCTTCTATTCGTAAGCCAAGCATATATTTACTTCGTAAGTAAAGTTCCCCGCTCTTCTCATCATATTTTACACCAGAAAAGATTGGCAGTTAATGAAAAATAAAAAGCAAAATACATTATATATAAAAGCAAAATACATTATTTATAATATACGAAATTATCTTTTAGTTGGGTAAACATACATCTTATTTCCAACTGAATAAAACAATCACATTAATTTGTATTAACGCAGGTACAAGCATTTTGTTTTTACTTTTATCACCCTAAAATAAAATTTAAATGTTTCCAATTCCATTAAACAAACTCATAATCTGTAGACAGTCATTTAAGATTAAATTAACTGCCTATATTTTGTTGATATAAAACAGCAAATTAGAAATACGTATTATAAAATGTCTTGCTAATACTTCAGGAAAAATTTACTATTTAAATTAAACTAATTAATTTAATAATGCAATTAATTTAAATGCTATTTATAAATGTGTATAATAGTATTGCAATTTTTTTTTACATTATTTAAACACGAAAGTAAGATAAGCGAAAGCTTTATTTTATTAGGATAGACAAGCAATCTAGATAACCGCAGTTCCCGATATGTGGATTCTGGATAACTAAGCTATGGAATATAAAGGCAACGCTTAGGAAAGCCCTTGTAAGAAAATATAGCTAGTGTAATTTTTTAAGACATTAGGGAAAGTGAAATATTTTGCATGCAATTGTCCAAGACAAAGAATGCTAAGAATTAAATATATATATATATATTTAGAGGGATTTTGCTTTAAAAGGTATTTCAACAGGATATGCAATATATTATTTAAAACACATATATACATTATTTTTCGTTATTAAAACATGCAGCTATCTTTAAAACAATATACAGATTGTACATATTACTGAACTATTTTCTAGCGAATCTTTTGTAGAATTGCATGATTGAGCTGTGAAGAAATTTTTCAGCTATTTAACTTACTTCTTAAATAATAAAATTCACAAAATTGCCAAGTATTGTAAAACTAAAAGTGTGAATCAAAAATTACAAGAGAAGTACTACATGAACTTACGTTATTTTAAGTGGAGTACATTTCCAAGAATATAAAAAATAATTTCAATGATAAAATTTACACTTCTTATTATTTTATTCCTCTATCGAAACATTAATATATCCTGAGACAAACTTCACACTTGAAATAATTAACATACTATGACGGAAACATTTTTAAAATTTCATAAACAGTGTTGGTGATTGGTGATTAGTGATTCTCACAAATAAATAAATATATATATATGTATATAATCTTGTTCAAATAAATTACTTAAACTAACCTAAGTTTTATTTGCTTAAGTACTTAGTTTAGTTACGAAAAATATGCGTATTTTCTTATATAAATAATCTATAACCGACAAGTAAACCTGGAGATTTTAATACCTTTAAAATTCATTCGAAGTACAGGTATATATAAATATATTATCACTGATATGTAATCCTCCCCAAATAATATGAGTATTGTCTCGGCATTTCCTATTAAAATAATAATTAATTCCTTTATAATATTAAAGCCCTTCAAAATTATCAAAATATTATTAACATATATTGTTTCTTAAAGACAAGTATATTGATGAACAGTGCACTATTACAGTTTGAAATATCAAGTTTTTATGACGAATTATTTGACAAAGGATAGCATTTAAATGATCCGCTACAAAATCTTATTTTAAAAGAAAAATGGGAATAATTTTATAAAGGGCGTTTTTAGCATAAAAAAATTAAACCTGGCATAAAATTAGGAAAACGTAAAAAAATTTTTTCGTTAATAACTATTGAATAGCACAAGTATTCAATTTAATTTAACTACGAAATAAAATTTATATATATATCTCTATGTAACAAATACCTTAAAATTATATGTAGCATAGTCAAACATCTAAAATTAATGAAAAATTATTAAAAATACTGCATACTATTTATATTTAATAAAATATGTAATACGGAGAGTTAAAAATAATAAGTGGAAACAGAAAGGAACTAAGGAACATTTTTTTAAATAAAAATATCAACTATTTAAATTTTTCTGAGCATAAGTATTTTAAATATATTAGTTTTTTAAAAACATTCTGCATTTAAATTCAGTTTTAATTTTAATGCAGGACATTTTGCTTATTTTTATCGACAATAAACTACATTTTTTTTTAAAAAAAATCAGATTTTAAAATCTACTTAAGTGCAAAAATTTTGCAATGGTACTAGTATTCGCAATCGTTTGTTGAAAAACGTGTACTTTTCACATTAACAGCAAGTGTTTTAGGTGTTACTGAAAGGTGATGGTCGAAAGAATACATAACCTAAAATTATGGACATGGATTTATTGTTGTTTTTAAAAAGAAATGTTTTTCATATCGAGTTTTTTTAACAAAAAAAAAATTCGCAGTTCTAAAAAAGTTAAAAATTGGTATTGTTTTCTAAATTCATACTTTATGAAAATATATTACCTTAAAAAAAACCCTCCAAATAAAATCTTATAATGAAAACAGTTCTAATAAAATTTTATTGCTGAAATCAGATTTTCGTATTGTAACACACAGAAACTTCTGCAACTGAGGACTTTGAAGAGAGAAGGAGATATCACAAACACAACAACAATATAAGTATAGACCTGCAATGCTTTTTATTTCTCTGAAATAAATAGTAACAAAATTTTTGGAAACACTTGAAATCTTAAAACATCAAACTGGATTTTTTGTTTTACCACTAATCATTTTTGTAACTTTCATCTGCTTTAATATTTATTTAATATCTATTTTATCATCGTTAATGATGCAGAGCATCTTTTACCTATTTATTTTTCTGGAATTTCTTATATGATTTCCAATACTTCTATCACTTTATTCTAATACATGTCCATCCCGCTTATACTTGAGTCTTTATTTTATATTAAGCTTTATCGAGTTAGCATGTTGGTATGTTTTATAAACAGACGTACATTGTGTTTCTTTTACCAAAGGATTGCATTGCTCTAGTAAACATATTTTACCCTAATGCATAAATTCATATTTTTATTATATAGTTACATATAAAAGCGTCTGCTTTTTCCTGAACATTTGAATATGCATAATTTATACATAAATCTACATCCTCAAAAGCATACAGTTATAATGTCCTTTGCTGTCTTATAATACAAAGTTGCATCATTAATGCATATTACAATAATGAAATTTTCGTATCATAACATTACTGAATGTCCATGCGAATATATTCCATATGTGTGTGTGTGTTTATAGAATTAATATCATCCAAGTGTGGCAAATTTTATATAAAACTATATAAATATATAGGCAAACTACATAAACATATAGAATTAATATCAGCCAAGTATGGTAAACTATTAATATATGGAATTAATATCAGCAAGTGTGGTAAACTATCTAAAAGGAAGACACAAATTGAAAACAAAAGTAAAAGTGAAACAAAGTAAATTAATGCAAGCACAAAACGGAAACAAAAGTAAATTTAGTTATTTTACTTTACATTAATTAAATTGAAATAAAAGTAAATTTAGGTTTTGAAGTTCTACAAAGGTAACAAACACTGTTGAAGTTCTACAAAGGTAACACTGTTATAAAAAACATTCTTTTCTATGCCTTGATGTAAATAAATACAATATCTAGATATAAAATAAATAGCTTTAATATGTTTACCACTCTTGGTTGATATTAATTCTGTGAATTGATACTCCCCTATGTGATGTCTGCTAGGCATTCAAACTGACCCTATTTCCAAACTGATACTCCCCTTAATTAATTAACCAATTTCGTAGCATTTTGCGCCGCGACATTAAAAGTATTTATTAATTAAATATTCTTCAGTTTTTTATTTTTATGTATATTGCTGTGTGTGTATACTGATCTAGTAATATTTAAGCTTGGCATGCTATAAAATAGTTTCCAAAATTTATAATTATTCTGAATTTTAAAGTTTATATGTATCGGTAAAACTGTGATTAATTGCACTTTTAATTTACCTGCACATTTTTATATCTTCCTCTTGAAGTATTTACAATAAACAGTCAACAGAAATTCATTTGAATTTTTTATGGCTGGAAAATTTCATGGATATGATTCTATAAAAAGCTTTTCGCAACGTTTGTCAAAGGACTTTTTTGTTTCAATGTAATTTCTGATTGAAGTCTGTCAAAGGACTTATTTGTTTCAAAGTAATTTCTGACTACTAACTTTTTGTCACTACTTTCTTTTTTAAATTACTATTAAATATAAAAGATGAACAAACCAAGATCCTCACTAACTTGTAACAGTAAAATCCAAATTAGAAACAAAACGTAATCAAACTAAGATTATGCCAAAATGTCATTTTTCTCCTTCATAATTTTACTTTACTTCGCAATTTGTACACACAATGGTTAGTAAGTTTGCTTTTTGTTAAATACAATAAATGCAAACACCTGCTGTAACGCTAATTAATGGGGCAGTAGGAACAATTTTAATTTGAAGTTTGACAGGGTTTTTTAGCGATTGCTTGATTTATATCATGAAATAGTTCCACAATTTTTGTCCAAAAACGTAATGTAAATACTGCTTGTGTAAGTACTGTTTAAGTTGTAATTTTCTGTTTTGTATTATTTCGATAAATAACTCACCCATAAATGGCATCCTTATCTCTCTTGTGTACATCCGGCACGGAACCCATGATGTGGTTGGACATGACCCCCGACACATGGTTACTGTGGTACTGATGCATAGAGGGGGTGTGGTTCATGTGGGGCGCGTGACTCAAGGGCTGCATAGCCCTGTGCCCGTGCGGATCGTAAAGAGACGTTGGGCCGTCCATCCCGCCATAATGCGGCATACCATCTTCGTACTGCATGGCCAGGGAATGTTCAAGTGGATATGGCTCACTCTTCATAAAGCACGATCAGTGTTGGCCATCCAAAACACAAGAAATAGGCAGAAACTATTCCGGTCGGTACGCAATCGGTATCAATACCAAGCGTACCAAATGTGCCGGTTCGATTTTAGGAGCCCGATTTAGCTTCAGTGCTAAGTAATTTAAATACCGTAATAATCCTCCGCAATTTGTAAATAACTTTTTAAATGCACTCTTCCACTTGCATCACAACATTTATTATCTGAACACCTGCAGGAGTCGTTTTGAATCAAACTGAATCCTTGCAATTCTGGCAGCTCATAAATTGCTACAAGAACTTTTTTCCACGAATTTGCAAAGAAACTTTTGCAGACGGTCAAACTCAGTGAATACCTAGAGAGAAGAAACTTTTACTTTTCCAACAGCAAAGTGCGCAGAATCTACTTTGAAAACTTTCTCAGAACTTTTTCCTCGTTGGTTAAAATTCACATCTATAAGAGTGAACAGTGCACGAAGCCGCAATTAAATTCTCTCGTTGCCTTTGTTTTTGTTTAGAAACGTTTGTTTTCTTTCCACTTTACCCAAGCACACCGACAAAGGTCGAAGAAAAAAAACACACGCGCACCGTCCACTACTGTCCCGCGCAGTAAAGTGCGGCTTAACAAGCCACGCGATATTCGCCCGATGAGCAGAAACGACCACAGCGCCACATGCGAGACTGCGGATATCGAGAGAATGACAGGGTGTAGACGGTTGGGAAGGGCTGTTAGGTATTTGATCTCTCAGACAGAGTTTTTTTTTTTTTTTTCATGCCGTGGTGGTTGGTTTGCTGTTAAAAGCCTCAATATACTACTAAAAACTTCGTAGAGAGCTAAGCAGACAAGACCTTAATTTAACTTCGGAAAATGATTTGCAGATTAATCAATAATACAGAAGCCCATTACTTCTTTTTTCCTTTCTTTCTTACCCCCTCCAAAAAAAATTGACCAAACATTTTTCAAAAATAGATATATAATAAAGGCGCTATATTTTCTTCACTTCCAAAAATTGGCATGAGATTTGAGTTTTTTGAAAAAATATCAAATATTAGAATGAAACATGAAAATCCGAATTTTTGTACGTTAAGTTGCGTAGCCTGTGTATCAGCGGCATCATAAGAAAAATTGCCGAGGCTTAATTGCGGGTAAAATCTTGATATCTTCAACTGAAAAATTTTTAATCCTTTAAAGGTTATTATTAAAAATAATACTTACAAATATTCTTTCTTTTTGGTTTGCATTTTTAGAAGGAGGGAATGAAGGTGCTTTACATTAAGAATATTTCACAAAAAAATCAAAACACCGGATAATAAATTAATATGTATATATAGATTATGGTATATAATTTGAATTTAACAAACATTCTCTATCTGTAAAAAGCAAATTTAACGTTAATTAAATTTTAAATGAAATTACAAATAAATGATTAATTATTGCTGCGAACTAATCTACAATATCATTTAAATTCAGAGAGCATATGTAAATCAAGTGCCAGTATCAAAATCTATGAATAAATATATAATTCCAATACATTTTTTAATCCTAAAAATTTATAAAAATGCATAAGTGAATAATTGTTGAGCAGGCAGGAGACAGACTTATCAAGGGGAAGTTGCCTCCAAACCTAACGCTTCAATTATTCAATTCGTCTTTCGTCACCCATGTAGGCAAGGTTAAAAGGAAAATTCAAAACCAAATGTTGTGAATTACTAAAAAGAAATTTAAACAAGTGGAATTTTAACACTCAACGTTACCTTATATTAGCGAACTATATTTATAAAGTTAGAAGAAACACACTACTTAACATCACTTAGTTTGGCATGCTGCTCCACTCTCCAAATACAAATATAGGTGGTAAGTTAAATTAAAACTTACTATTTACTTGCCTTTTTTGTATTATTTATGTATTTTTTTTAAATAGTATCTAGTTTCTTTTTGATTTATTTGCATAATTCGTGTCGGGAAAGTTTTTTTGTAGGCAAGGGTTTCTAAATTACTTTGGTTTTCTAAAAAAAAAAAAAAAAAAAAAAAAAAAATGGTTTTCTACTCTTAATACTTTATTTTTTAAAATTATAGTCTTTACTTGCTAATTTTTCTAAATTCCACTTGCTTAAATTTCTATTTAGTAATTCACAGCATTTGGTTTTTCATTTTCCTTTTAGCCTTGCCTACATGGATGACGAAACACGAATTGAATAACTGAAGAGTTAGGTATGGAGGCAACATCCCCTTGATAAATCTGTCTCCTGCCTGCTCAGCAATTATTCATTTATGCATTTTTATAAATTTTTAGGATTGAAAAAATATTGTAATTACATATTGTACATTTATTATATATTCATAGATTTTGATACTTGCACTTGACAGACTTATCAAGGGGAAGTTGCCTCCAAATGCTCTCAGATTTTAAATGATACTGTAGATTAGTTCGCAGCAATAATTAATTGTTTATTTGTAATTTAATTTCATTTAAAATTTAATTAACTTTAATTTGCTTTTTACGAATAGAGAATGTTTGTCAAATTCAAATTTCATTCCTTGCAGCAATGGAGCAAGATAATTATTTAAATTAAATTTAACTTTACTACATTCTTTTGAAACGATTATGGTATATATGGCGGCTTGAATTAAATCATGATTAACAAAATTTCAATCTTTGAAAAAGAAATTAAATTAAAAGCAAGTAATTATCGTTATTGATCGGAAATTACTTGACTTTTCAAGGGGAACAAACCAACTTCCGTTCAATGAACAATAATTAATAAATACGAAGGTGTTTCGTCTTTTACTCAAGTAAGAATGGTTATGCCAAACTGGCAACTTAAGTTAGGCCAAATAGTTCCGTGAAGTGATGGGATTTAGAACTAAAGTAGAGTACTAAAGAACTCATTCTGAACTAAGCATTTTCGTTAATACAAATTTTAAGTGAAAAGCAATTTATGTAGAAAAATGTACATAATACTTGAGTAAATGTCCCCCGACACCTTCGCTTTTATGCATGTTAATTCAAAACTATTTGTATAAAAATTAAACAGTGGTAATCTTAATTGGAATTATGAAATAGAACTTAAAGTAATTGAAATAAACATTAGAAAATTAAGAAACATAATGCTATCTTTGCAAAAACAAATCAAATAATAAAAATTGAAAAATTAATATATAATAAGAAAAAAATGTGAAACGTACATGAAGATATAAAAGGCCAGAAAATACATTAATTAACTTACGTTCTTTCTAGTGGGATGTCGGAAAAGTGTTCTCTTCGGTGTCTTACGAAGGGGTGTGAGTCCGAAATTCCGTTATCGGCAGCATGGATAGTTTGAATTATTTCAGGCAGCGAAATTTGTGAGAAGTAATTTATGGGACATGGGAGGGACTAGGAATGCTTGAGGGACGTTTGTTGCGGAGTTCTTATGTGAGTGAAAACGTCTGTTAAAATTTTGAATATACTAACTAGTGAATGGAAATTAATTAATATCTGGCTAATTGTCGTGTCGGAACGAGGAAGAAATTTAGAAAAGGAAAAAAGTAATTTTCACTGTCAACGAGCTATTTGACAGACTAAAGATTGTGAAATAGGCTCATTTTTTTAGTAATAGCATAAGAAATGTCTGAAAACAATTAGCTTTTTGCATTACATACAATTTCGTAATTACACTATGTATAAATCCTCCAACTGATAGTCATCCAACTTATACCGCCTTCTCAGGTTTAAGAACAAATCAGTTAAGTGATTTAGAGTGAGTATTTAACTCCTGCTCTTTTAAGACAATGGTTAATAAATCGATTAGATATCAAATTATTTTTGAGAATTTTAATAAGGAGCAAAATTTCGCATTGTAAATCTATCGTATCTGTGCAAATATTTTTAATACTTTGTACTTGATTTATTATTGTATTACTAGCTTCCCTCACCCAAAGCCAGCTTGAAAGTTAAAATGTGCCAGTAGACACACACACAAAATAAATAAATAAACATTAAGAAATAAACAAATAAAATTTTTAAAAAACTGAAAGCTTTCAGATTTTATATTACGCTCAAAGGGGCGTTTTTAACAATTTGTGTGTTACCTTTATTTATGAAATATCATGATCTTCGCACTTAAACCACAAAATTCAATTCAGCAGTAATATCAAAAAAGAGAGTATATCTTTGGAATTTCCAATACACAGTCCCAAGCGCTGGAGACAATATTTTTTTTTCCGTACAGGGTTGCCATTTCTCGCTTTGAAATCGTTGAGTTTGTTAATTAATAATTGGTTAACGTTTTACGAAACATGAAAGAGATAATGAAACAACTTCCAAATTTTTCGCTTCCAGATGCCCATATTCGAGTGCAGGATTACGTCATTCAAAATTTTATATCTCTAGGTACCGTTTTTTTTTACACAATGTGTGAAACACACATACATTCACGCAGATTCTTCATTATTTAATTTCTTTAAATATAATGCAGGGCTATATTTGGTGGCAACAATTTGAAAAGGAAAATTCTTTTTATAGTGGACGACGTAAAACGCCAAAGCTGTGTATCACAATAACGGACTAATTAAAATGATAATAACCCTACCAGAGTTTAATTGCTCCGGAGCCCACCACAGCCCGGTTTCGATACTTCTTAGTTTTGGAGATAAATCATAATTTTAGCTGGAACGCATCGGAGCCCTTAATAAAAGGGCTTAGGTACTTCTTTTACGTAAGTGAACCACAATTTCAGCAATCAAACTGTATAATTATATGCTTTAATAATCGATTCTAACTTCTGAATGCTGTCTGTCTTGCCCACGGATTCAGACCTTGGACAGAAGTTGAGAGTTTTAAGGAAAAAGCCTCTTTCCACATGGCAAAGGCTTATTCTCCAGGATGTGCAATGAATTTTTCTCTTTCCTGAAAGTACTAAAAGTGGTCGTGCACGGGCCTGTCTAATAACTCCTACTGCAGAGCTCCTGAAAACTTTTTGAACACTCTAACCAAACGCTAGGAGGTCCGCTAATATCACTTGTACAGATTAGTCCTACGTTTATTCGCACGTTGTTATCGAATCGTAATGAGGGAAAATTTCTACTTGACGGCTAGAATTATATCGACAGGGCATAGCGATCAGAAAGTCTTGGACTCTTTCTTCCCTCTTTATTTTCAAAGCTACACCTTTCCATTAAAATTTCCTTCCATATCCTCATATTGTTTCTAGAATTCTTGCTATTCTCTGTAGCATCGCTTTAATCGTTTTATCTTTTATCATTGGTGTGCTGCAAGAAACGAATGATTTTTGTATCTGTCATCCCTTAAATAAATAAACATTAAGAATAATGTATAAAATAGTATATTAAACCTATACTCAGGGCTTCAACTGAGACGGAAATCGGATGAGTTGCTTCTTTGGAGTGGAATATTAATTCTGCTCGAAATAAGACAAGCCCCAAATAAGGTTGGGCCCTTATTTAGAGTCCCAAATAAGACATGATATGATACTTTTTTTTAACTATTTAAGATAGGTTGAATAATTTATCATATTTCTGTTTATCTCTTTACATTTCTTTTAATTTAAATTTAGTTATATTATTAGCCCGAAGGGCTATTAATTTCGTTTTGGCATTTGTTCACTATAAATGTCGGTTCACTTTTTAAATTGTTGCCGCCAAATATTAGAGCCCTGTGTCATATTTGAAGAAATTAAATAATGAAGAATGTGCCTAAATGTATGTATGTTTCTCGCATTGTGATAAAACAATGGTGCCTAGAGCCATCAAGTTTTGATTAATGTAATCATCAACTCAACATGGCCATCCGGAAGCCTGAATTTGGAATTTGAAATTTGTTTTATTATCGATTTCAGATTTTTTAACACTTTAACGAATTTCTGGTTCACAAACTCAATGATTTCAAAGTGAGCAATGGCAAAACAATTTTTAAAAAAAAAAAAAATTATCTCCAGATCGTGTAACGGAAATTCTAAAGACATGCTCATTTTAAAATTATTTTGCGATATTGCTGTTGGATTGAATTTTATAGTTTAAGTGCGATGACCATGATATTTAATAAAGATAACACACAAAAGGTTAAAAAAGGTTCCTTGTGGGGGGTAATGTAAAATTTGAAAGTTTTCAGATTTTTTATTAACTAGCCCATTAGTCCAAAAGAGCAATTTGCAAAGAAGGACTATTAATTTCGTTTTGGCATTTTACATTGGCTCACTATAAATGCCGGTTGTTTTAAATTGTTGCCGCCAAATATAAGAGCCCTGTATTATATTTAAGGAAATTAAATAATGAAGAAGTTGCATAAATGTATGTACGTTTCTCGCACTGTGAAAAAACAACGGTACCTAGAGCCATCAAATTTTGAATAACGTAATCGTTCACCCGAATATCGGCATTTGGAAGAACTAATTTGGAATTTGTTTTATTATTGATTTCATAATTTGTAAAACTTTAACGAAATTTTGATGAACAACTCAAGGATTTCAAAGCGAGCATTGGCAAAGTTGAGCAGAAAAAACACTTTTATCTTCAGTGCGCGAGACTGTGTTTCGGAAGTTCTAAAGATATGCTCATTTAAAAATTATTTTGCGATATTGCTCTTGAACTGAATTTTATGGTTTAAGTACAAAGAACATGATATTTAATAAATAAAGGTAACACACAAAATGTGAAAAAAAAAAAAAAAAAAAAAAAAAAAAAAGCTCCTTTGAACGTAATTTAACATCTGAAACCTTCAATTTTTTTTAAATTTGTATTTTTAAATATTTAAAAAAATTATTTTATTTATTTATCTTTTCTTTCGTTCCTCACAGTCTGCCATGTCTCCGGCACACTTTTCATTTTAGAAATTAAGCTGTGGATCTTACGAACAAACACAGTTTGTTTCAAATTCGGGCATAATTTTAACAGAGAGAAGTTTAACATGATTCTTCACATCTATGAAAGCGGATAATAATTAATATTGATTTTTTTTTCATTGCTATGATCTCTTGCTCTAACGTAAAAAGTAAATTCGAATAAAATCATTGAATAATTCTTGCAGAATATCATCTGGAATAACTTTGGTTATGTAAAACAATGATAACTGTAACAATGGTTACGTAAAAACAAACTGCAAATAGTTACGGTGATTGCTATGAAACTTCGTTTGAGGACACCCTTGGGTATTTAGTTTTAGTTTTAGGCTATATTATGCTTAATGTACCAGTAAACCGCAAGAAAAATTTAACAGGAAATGTATCGTTACGAGGTCCTATGTTCGTCTTTCAGATACAAAGAAGATAAGTGTTCTCTTGCCAAGAAACGTACGAGGAACCTATCTTTTCATCTCAATGCACTGCTTTCGCTTGTTAATAAAAAAAAAAACTTGCAACAAAGTCACTCCTCCACCTATTTTCAAACTTTTGCGCAAAGAAACGTCGCTTAAAAGACGGAGAAAATTTAGACTAAATTAATTAGGTCTGTAAAGCACACATGCAATTAAATCAGTTTTTTACCCTTGCTTCATTATTTATAAGTTTAATACTTTTTACAATGTACACTGCGTAAAAAAAGGGGGGGATAATTCTATATCTCTCGTTCTACTGGGCTGATTCATAAAGTTGAAACCGCGTTTTTTCATGTCTCGAAAGCGCGATTTAGGATATATATTATATTTATATATAGCTTTGTTCTAATATAGGTATTTTGACACAAAAGGGGACTACTTCTGCAATAACACACCAACTTTTTTCATATTTCGATTCTGCGACTGAAATTATGCCTAACTATTAAATTCCGTAAAATTTGGTGCGGAATTACTTATATACACAGCGAAATAAATAAATAAAATAATAATAATAGTAATAATAATAATAAATAAATAAATAAATAAATAAAAATAAAAAAAAAATGGGACAGTTCTATTATAAGGTTTTTCTCCCGCTTTTCTAGCGTGCCTTCCTGGTGTAGTGGTCCTGCATGCTGGGCCGGTATTCCACAGGTCCATGGTATGATTCCTGGCGAAGGCGGTTGCTAAT